>NW_027142359.1:12649309-13849309 GCF_026170545.1 Melanerpes formicivorus | reverse complement strand
TTTACATGCTCATATCAATATCCATGTATATGCATATGCATGTGAATATGAGAGACTAATATACTGCCGGATGGGAAATCTGTAACTAAAGGACTTATTCTTCCTTCACACTGTGTAAATTGAAAATGATTCTGCTGAATTCATAAGATCCAGATTTACTGTAAAAGTGGTATCTCAGAGAAAATAATCAAAAGGCACTGATACCTTAGGCTGTAGCATGCCTACTACTTAAACTGCTGAAAAAAAATCTGACTTGCTTACTACTTTGCACAGCTTAAACAGTATGCTAATACAAACTGTAGGGAGACATAGTGAGATACTGTCATGTACAAATGTATGAAAACATCATGATGGAACAAAGTCTTGTTCCTTTTCAAAATTGTGTTTGTGCAAACTAACTTCGTGTGCAAAATGTGTGAAACCAAGTTCAATATATATAGTTCATTGTTTGGATTACATATCAGCCGAGTATGCTTCATCAAAGGAGATCATTCTAATTCTTAATTTTTATTGGAGCTACTGAGAACATACTAGTAATAGCACCACTGATGTTATCTTGAGGGTCAAAGGATATGTGGGACAGGGTCATAAGGCAAAGGTACTAACTTCAACTAATACAGTTAGGAAAAAAATAAAAGGATAAACTTCTAGGCAGAAAAATTCTATGTACAAATAAAACTTAAGAAATTACCAAAACTTATGATATAATATTAATAATTTAAGCTTTATTTCATACTAAAATGCTTTGCACTGAATTAAATATTGAATTGTAGGGATTCTGCCTCACCTAACCTTCAGCCAAGCTCAGTGTTTTGAGATGACAACTATTTACAGGATCTTGTCTTCAAATAAGTTTTATTAGCAACTGATTCTGTATTTAAAAACACAGAAATTATGCATATTTATGATTTCTATATAAAACATCCAGGAGAGCTGTTGAAGAGTAAGAATAATTCTCTAACTGAGGCAAACATGACAGAGGAGTAACCAGGTGTAGTAAAGAGGCTAAAAGAATATCCAAAGGTTTCCTTGGCAGTACCCATGCTCTATGTTGGTTTTGTATGGAAGATGAAAATGAAAAGATGAAGACATAAAAAGAAGAACAAGAAAATTTACTTTCCAGTCAAAGCTTATTCCAGCTAAGCCTCTTATAGACTTTTTTCTTAATAAGAGATTAAAAAAAGAATACAGCTTCAATAGTGTACATCCATTCAAAAGTAGGAAAATAAAACTGAAAAAACCCCAAAACAACAATGGACAAGAAAGAGGAATGCAAACAAACACCTAAGGAGAAATAAGGTACTCTTCAACTTTATGCCTCAAAGCCACAGAGAATTAAGAAACAAGTCTAGCAGATGCAAAAGTTATGATTGAAAAAAATAAAACATTAATAAACTCTGAAATTGCCTCACTGTACATCCTAATAATTAATATTCCAGGGGATTCAGGTCAGATATTTCAAATGGTATTTAACCAAATACCCCTTAAAAAATGTTTCAGTTAAAACCAGTGAGTAAAATTGTGTGTATGAAAGTTCTGATCCTAATGTCTACAAATTCACAGAGTCACAGAATGTTAGCGGTTGGCAGGGACCTCAAAGATTGTCTAGTCCACCCCTCTGCCAGACCAGGATCACCTAGAGTAGATCACACAGGAATGCATCCAGGAGTGTCTTGAATATCTCCAGAGAAGCAGACTTGATTAAAATTAAACTCTCCCATAATTATTTGAAAATTCTCATAAAAGGTCATTTTAAAAGCAATTCCTAGGAAATGGAATTACTGCAAACAAAAGGAAGTACTTTCTGTTCAAAGATACCTTTCAACCTGTCTGAGACTACCCAAACAACTGAGACAGTGATCAGAACCGAACACATGCTTACACTATGAATGACTCCCCAAATCAAGATCATTCTTGGCAAATTATTTTTCACATAACTATACCATGATTGTCCATCCTTTAAATCAAATTGCAGCAATGTTTGCCTAAAATACACTAATGATTCCAGATATCTTCACATACAGCCCATTCAAAAGAATATGTACTTAAGTCTGTTCAGGGGAAGCTCATGCCTACAAAGAAAGCTTCTTGAGAACACTGCCTTTTATGGGCCTGTTACACAAAAATGTAAGTAGGCCTCAGTTAGTGAAAATGAGAGTGCAGGTTGTGCCACTCTATCATTGACTGCATAATTGTTTTATCTACATTCAGGCTAGAACTTAGAAACACAGGATCTGTACTAAGAATGTCCTAGAGATTTAAAGTTTCTTTCTGTTGCTATTTGTGCAGCAGAGTAATGGAGTAGTGTTAACAACAATGACTTGATTCAAGGTTTGTTAGTTATTGCCTTCATAAGTATTTAAAAGAGTAAGTCCATCCATACATAATTCCTGAAGTTGGGTAATCGTTAATGAATTTAACGATATTTACTTTTCACTTGTTTTTCATTCAACAGTTTCAACTTGTATTCTCCAGAATGATGAAGGTTAGCATTTTTTTCTTAATAATTGAGGACACTACAATCAAAGCCCTATTAATTGCATGTAATTACATGCTGGAGCCAAACTGCGAAGAGAAGGTTAAGCACCTAAAAGAGGAGAAGAAGGAATATTGGGCTGGCAGTTTCTCTATGAGCATCTTGGAGAAGCATCATCACACTCTTTGTACTGTTGGAGGCCCAGAAAATGCTCTTTTGGTGCATTCCAAAACCAGCAGTAGCATTGTTCTGAAAGACTGAACATAAAGATTTAAAATCATGGTCTGATCCTTTCCTCCCACAGCCTGTGGAGACAGAAACTTTAAAGGGAATAAGAGCACTGTCCACAAAGCCTCCAGTGTGAGGCAGGGATTTTGTGCTACTGTTTAACCCACAGTATTTAATATGTGGACATGTGTTCTGCACTGCTCAATTACAGTAGCTCCACATATTTTCATGGTTTGATGCCTCAGAATAGAGCATCTTTTAAAGGACTTCCTGACTATGGCTAATTCCTTGCTGAATCAGCTAGACTGGTGGAGACTCAATTTTTACAGCTGTCTCAGCCTTTCATTCTAGAAAAGCTTCAAAATACTTAGAAGTGAATCAAACTCCATGGCCCCTTATTGGTAGGTTTTTACTGAGATTAAAGCATCGCTATAGCAATAATTCCCATTTCCATAGCAAAATTGTGTTTTACTTATCCAGCTATTTCAAAGATGGTATTGGAGAGACTTCATTTTGTCAATTTATATTTTCATCCACAGGGACTTCTATATTATGAAACCTAGCGTATTTCAAAAGACAGTTACAATGTTAAAATGTATTAGTTTTATCTCTTGGCAATGACAAACCACAAAACAATCATCTACATTTATTGGGCAACAAACTGTATTTTTTTTTCCTTATTTCTGTGCTCAGCACAAGCGTAGAGCCTTAAAACTTAAAAACAAAATAAACCAGTGATGTACAGTGTAATGAGAAGTTAAGATTTGTACTTTCATATAATATGCGTCCCTGTTGAAAAGAAAATTTCTGAGTTGCTCACACTGTGCAACTCTCATTCACAGAATCTTTCAATAATAATAATTGCATAAATAAGTAAATACAGTATAGTCATGGTTGAGTTGAATCTTCTTCTGATATTCAATACCCTGCTGCCATCATGCCATCTTCAAAATGAAAGGCTGGAGCAAAATATCATGGGGCTTGAAGTTCAGTTTCTAAAAGGAAAGGCTTCTCGTTGCTACTTCCAGTTTCCAGGTTTGGGGTGTTGATTTTTTTTCCAATGGCTTCTGCTGCTGCTTCTGCATTTTGCTGCACTTTTCTCAAAACAGGATAAGGTAGTTCTGCATCTTATCATCTCATTAAACTCTCTTTATCTCAACCCAGAGGGGTTTTTTAGTGTTACTTTCCCTCCTGTCTGTGTGGGGAGAGATGGGGGCCTTTTGAGAGTGGGCTGTGTTAACCAGGGCAAGTATACTTTCAGTCCTGAGAAAGCATTGTAAAAGCAGAAGCAGAGCATGTACTCTGCTCTGAAATATATGGAAAGATTCCATCCACCTAAATTCTTAGCTGTGCCTTTAAGTTTATTTTTTTGCAAAATACCCAACCAGAGCAATAAATTGTCACAGGTATTTGCTTACAAGAAAAGCATAATGGAAATATTATTTTTTTCCGTTTTAATTAGTATATTGTGAAAACACAATCATCTCTTGATGAATTGTATGACTCATGGAAGGAGATGCATCTTTATAGTGCGTTGGGAGATAAAATGGTCGCAACATTGATTTGGTGCAAAAAAAATTCGGTACCATTTGGAGCAGGCCATCCCTTCCAGAGCACTGGAAGAAAAGGTTCCCTTTATGTACACTGTTGTCAACTTGGGACAAATTTTCTAATAGTTAGATTTGGTAATTTTATTTGGTCATATGACCATTTCCCCACTTCTTCTAATGTGTCTTCTTAATCATAATTGTTTTTATTTATGCTCTGGTAATAGTAACTAGATAGCAAAATACGGCATTATCTCACAACTGCTTAATTTACTCTTATCTATGTGTTGTAATCATAAAATGGTGTCTCAGAAAAAAACTCAAATACAAATGAAACATAACCTCTTAATCCTTTATGCCTCAGAATGATGGCAGTTGTATGTCTATTCTATACTATGAATTTACAATATCACACAGGACTTGAGCTGAGCATGTGAGGATTCAGATTAGTACTCTGAATAATTTCCTGAATTATGACACAAATGAAAAAAATATTTGAAACATATACATTTGGGAACAATATTTAAAACAGAGGCTTCCATTTCTAGTCTTGTAATTTCAACAATTTTATGATAGCTATAACCTTTAATTATCAGGGAACTCCCACTAGTCATGCATTTAGATATCAGAGTGACTCCAGTGGCAACAGCTCGAAACCAATTAGTGACTGAATAAAAGTACTACAAACTAGGCTCTTTTTGACTGCTAGATGAAAGTCAAGTGTATAAATGAGGGCAAAACCCCAAATGCTTATAAACAGCAATCTTAGGTCACTTTGCAGTAGACACATGTTGCTGTTAACTTCCCAAAAAACAACCTTTTTTGTATGTAAGCATATGTATATATTAAGATGGTTTTGTAACTGGCTTTTACCTTTTGCTTGTTTTCCAGGACTGTGTAAGCATGTACATTACTCTAAAAAATTAATGATTTCTTATTCATATTACAAGTTTATCACTTCTCACTATTTCAAGAATGTGCATTAGATAATATTTATTGCCAGCATTGTAATGACCCTCAGTTGTTTCCAGACTCTCTTAGGATGTTAATATTTCATATGCAATCACACTCTGTGAGCTGTAAGAATTTTTGTGTGTATAGAGCAACAGAACACACTTCACATTTGAATTGAGTCATTATACAGATTGTACCATAAACACAAAAAAATGCAATGTGAAATGACCTCTTTTATCTTCCAGATGCTTTATTTATTCCCCAAAACCTTAAATCCATCATGTAATTGCTCTCATGCTCTCTTATACACCATCTCTACTTTTTTGTTAATTCACTAGCACTGTGACCACTTCTGTGGTTATGTAGCTTTTTAAATGCTACTGGAAAGATTAAAGTTATAAATAAGTGAGTAACACCAATATGTGCATTGTAAGTGAATGTATCTACGGATTTGTACAAATAATTTAATCTTTCAAAAAAAAGCAGGATTCATGTCTGAGAAAGACACCTGTAGATTTTAGCAACCAGATGTTGCAGCTGAGTACAGTATTCTGAAGAATAGCTTCTCAACTGCTTTATGCCTATAAGGTGTGCAGTACAGCGTATTATTTCTACTGAATGGGCAATAAGAGCTTTGTACAGAAGAAGTTGAAACATATCTCAGCAATGAAAGGATAGTATTCATAACTTCTATCTTGCAGTAAAAAAGCTCATGCAACTGAATGACAAGCAAGAACTTGGAGATAAGTTTGACTGTTTTTATTTGCTTGCGGTATGCAAAATCATTATAATTTTCATTTATTTAAAGTATAATTGGGAGTCAACTGCACTGTGAACAGATAAATCATTTAGCTGCTACAGCAAAAATGAAGGGGGAAAAAAAAAAACCAAAAAGAAATGCTAATCTTGAATTTCATTCTGAAAGCTTTTGAATGAAGAAATTGTGGGCTAGAGTTTTATTCCTAAAAGAAATATTTTCTTCCTAGGGTATGCTACAGAAACCTTTATTTTGACTTGCACAATTTTGTTGCACATAAAATGTATTTAATAAAAAGGAGAACAATATTTTTCATAGACATTTTCACATTTATTTTTCTGTTTTCCCCCTATGAACATTTAATGGCATTCTTTTCCTTTCATAATTATTTTCTCTCATACCTTTATGTCTCAATTATTGATATTCTTAGTGTTTGTGCATGTGGCTCAGAAAATGGATTCCTTCCTTCAAAAAGCACCCCCATTATTACTTCACAAAGAAATTCTGATAATTCTATATTATTAAGACTCATAAGTAGATCAATAAAGAGAAATTAATAAATCCAGATTCATTATGTCACAAAAAACACATCATATGCATCTGACAACTGCTGACTTATGAAGGCAGAAAAGAAGCAATGAGTTGGTATTAAGTTAAAAGAAAATTGTTTTACTGAAAAATCAATTTAGTAATAATATTATTTTAATATCCTGGTTAAGGTGATCTGAATATTATCATTCCTGTTGAATTTCTAATATTTGTTCTATGATCTTAATTGATTTTATTTATTCTGCGGATGTGGGATTTATGTAAAAATGTTCCTGAAGTATCTGTTCATTAGCATATAGAGAAGCACACAATTTCAGAAATATCAAAGGTAAAAATGTATTTTATTCTGAAATGTATCCATCAAAAAAAGATGATTTCTAACTGTTTTCTCCTGTTGCATATCATGTTGTTGTATAGCTCCACTGACATTTGTGATAACACATTGACAAACACAGACATGGCTAAATACTAGCTCAGAGACCTAATTAGAAATGCAAGTTAAAAAAAATCATCTTATTTCCTGTTCACCTTCAAATCTAAGCTCATTTCCATTTATTAATCTTAAATACTTAAAAATATGTCTATGTTCTAGACTTTTTGTGTACATAGAAAAATCATTAATCACTCTTTTTTCCCCTTGTGAAATGTTTAAAGACAGTATTTGAGATTAGTACATATATATTTCTTCATTCAGTTTTATGGTATTTATCAAGTGACATGGTTAAGCTTTTGACATCTACATTACAGTTGCAAAATTTGAACAGATATCAATATAAACAGGTAGAATCAGCAGGTGAGTCTGCCTTTCCTCCCTGTGGCTGCTGTGATGAGGAGAGTCACAGCAATTTTAAGAACTCAAGCACACAAGACTTTTAATAATGCAGATATCCTCTTCTCCAAAATATGTGACATGAAATTTGGATTTCTGGATCAAAGGTTGGTGGGACTGTATCTGGGAAGATATTCATGGTTTGAAGTGAAAACTATTAATTTATTTTTTCTTTAACTTAACAAACAAATCCCCAGTATGAATACTAACTGCATTTTTTTGTACGGCTGGCATAAGTTTTGTGCCCAGTTTATGTCCTCTGACTTATTCAGGAGTAGTTTTAACCCATGAAATGAAAGAGATTTGTCATCACTCTTAATTTATAGGTAGATTTGTGTAAAGCATCTTTGTGATTGAGTAAATATGCTGCCATTCCATGGTCTTTTTTTCACTGTTAAACTTTTTCATAAAGGTAACAATTTGTCCTTGTAGAACAGTCACTTTTCTGTTGAACTTCTTTAGTTACCCTTTTTTTTTTCAGACATGACCTAGAGAAGATAAGGAAACAACATGAAGCATTCCTACTTCCTTACCAACAATATATCCTCTCTCATTAAAGACAGGAGACCAGAATAAATACAGAATAAAATTACCCTAATTTTTCTTCCAATTTCTTCATATCTTTCAGTTAGTATTAGACATTTTTTTTTCCCTTGGGAATTGGAGATATTTTCACTATTTTTTTCTTAATTCTAAATAGTTCTCCTTGATGTTTGAATGGTATGCATGATCAGACCTGACAGAAACATACAATGTTTCTTCCTGTGCTTGATATAAGAACACTCTAATTTCTGGATTTAATAGCCACATACTCTATCTGTACACATATTCAAGCTTTGTCTACATCTTTTGAATCCCAAAAACCTTTGGAAAGAGATTTGATTAATCTGAAGTTCTGTATAGCTGATCTTTAATAAAACATCAACATCTTCAAGTATTGAGACAAGCAAATCTTACTTGAATTTGCAATACTGCAATTAAAATGTTCAGATAGAGATAGAGATAGAGATAGAGATAGAGATAAAGATAGAGATAGAGATAGAGATGTATATTCTGAGACACAGTTGTGTGACTATAGCAAATCTAAAGTCATTTGGCATTACTATAGCCATCACAATAGTGAGTTTAATAAATCCAGGCTATGTATATCATTCTATATGACTGCCCATTTTGTACTATATAAAGGATGGTCCTTTTTTAAAAAAGCTTTAAGCATAACTAAGAAAGATCTCTCTCTTCTACACTGCTAAATGTAATCTCACTGGTCATTATTTCAAAAGGTATGAATACATTTGAGCGCTGAAGTTTTTAGCATATTTAGAAAGTGCTGCTAACCATCGACAGCCCATTCAGGAAAAGCTTAATATTGCCTCTACACAGAACTGAGTTGCTGTCTTCTACCAAGGCTTACACCAGCTTTATTTAACAAGAACTTGAAGATACTTTCTTGGTTGGAACTTTTTCTGCCACATTTTTGATAGGGATTAAGATCAATTCTCAGGAAAACATCAGTCCTGTGCTATGATATAGTTCCACATAAATTGATTTTTTTAAGAATCCCTGCATATTCTTTAAAGTACACCCAAAGTTCAATCTAATCTAGATGGCATCATCAAATTTTTATACCATTACTATAATTACATTTGCACACACAACTGAGTTACCAAAGATATGGATCGTTACCTGCACAATTTGATTATGAAATTTAAATCAATATATTTGATATAATTACAGTTAAGGTTACAGTACATTTTGTCATAAACCACATTATACATTACTGTCTTTTTATGCATTTTAATAATTCACTTCAATCCCGTATACTTCAATAAAAAGGGATATTTTTCTTCTGGAGTCATTTCACTAAATGGGGAGGGATGGGAAAATATATTGTACATTAGCAACTAGAGCTAAGGAAATTATCTCTCCTGTATTTTGTTTTAATATTCTACAAACACATTGTGGTCATTTGGATTTATTTGGAAACAAAGAGATACTATTTCTGTGCTGTTTTATTCTGTGTTCATGGAAACTGATCCATAGGAAGAATCTACTGAAGGAGACATATGCAAAGTTAAAGTCAAACTGGGTGTTACCACAGAACCTGTACTTTAATAAGTTTGTCCAGGTGTAGGAGAGTGTCAGATGTGATTCGAAGTTTAGATCTGAACAGCTCTGAACTAGGAAATGTGGGATAGTCATTCATATATGCACACTAATTCATGCATGCACATAAACTGTCTCTAAAATACAGTAATCTGGGGGAGAGACAGCAGGGAATCAGTTTAGAAAATACAAAAGTACATTTCCGAACACGGTTAGAACCAGAAACAAATTAAGAATATCCATATTTTTTTAGTGATAAAAATTTCCAGTTAAGTTATTTCTATGCAATTTCAGTAAAACTAGGGTGTATTTTTGTTTCAAAATATTTCCACACTTGTGCTGGGACAAAGCTAAGTATACAGCACCACAAGTTTTTTGTATTTTGACTTTGATTTTGTGACCTGGCAGAGTTTGACTTGCTTCAAAACAAAACATTAAATATGTGTTTCATCTTATGTGTAGCAGTTTTGTAATAATGATTCAGAAAAGTTTTAGATTTTAACTCTTAGTAACCTGGAACTGAGGATTATGCCTTGCTTTCATTGTCTGATCTGGTTTTCCCTTTTTTCCGAGGTCTTGATGTGATATTTTTTCCCAGTGGTTTTAGGGTTTGAAATTAAGTATAGGAAGTGAATGTGCATGTACATCTCAGTGAGGATTACAGAGAGTGAGTGACTGTGCAGAAGAAATTATTCCTGTTTTACTTTGTAGCCTCATCGGCTTGCTGTGTACCAGTGAGAAGAGAAAGAATGGCTATCTTTTAGGTTTTAATCATGGGTAGATAGTATGCTCTGCATTTTATTATTTAAATCACATTTCAGATTCCACAGTACAAGTTAATAAGCTACTCTATAGGCAAAGAAATCGTATTTTTCCTCTGATTTATCGACATACTTTCAAACTGAGACCTGCAGAAATGCACTCTATGTTTGTGAATGCAATATATGATATCTAAGTTGGGCTAAAATATATTCTTATTCCTGGGAACAGATTTTCTTGTCTTTATTGAGAGACAGTTTAACAACACAAATTAAGTGAATTTTAAAATACTTGTTGTATTTCCATTTCTTTATCAATTACTTAGTAAAAATGAAATAAAAAGAATGACTGAAAATATTTAAAGTGGGAATATTGGAAAGAGAAAGCAAAACAAAACAAGTTTCCATGTATTCATTTTCTGTGTATCAACTCTTCAGGTTTTACTCTTTGATCTGTGACTTATGTGCCATTACCCTCAGAGTCCATGGTACACCAAAGAATGGTTCCATTACTACCTCAGGTTATATCTTAGTGAGCATTGAGCCATTCAGTCACAACTTTGACCCTCAAGGTGGTTTAATGAATAAATATACATTTCTAGAGTTTCAGCTACCTGTGGCTAAAATTGCATTGCTACGCTGTAGCCAAGTCTACCTCCTATTTGAACTATCTAAATTGTGACAAGTATTTTTCTGGCTGAAAAATAGCTGCCTTATTGTGAGCATTGATGATATGTGATACATGAAATGTATAAGAAAACATCCATTGGCATGAAAATCATCTTGTTCAGCAGAGGTTAAGAGATAGTTTCATGTATTTCTTCATAATCTTAGGATGTAACCTAACTTTTTACTTTGGTGTAAGAGGAACTTCCTACTCCCTGAGACATTGCATTAAAATAGCTCTATGAATTGAATGAATAAATTACTTACCATGAAGTAACAACAGACAAAATTTACCAGCTATGTCCTGTTGTGGATAAAAATATTGCTCAATCTGGGGGCCCCTAGATTTAAGCCAAGCCAGTGTTCCCCTATTAAAAAACAGGAGTCCAAGAAGTTTTAAATATGAAGCCAGATTCCATAGTTTAAAACAGTATCATTGTGCATTAGGCAGAGCAGAGGGAAAGTAAAATAAATGAAGCAATAGGTTGCAGAAGTAATTTTTCTGAACAGACTCAGAACTCCATAGCATTTAGGGTACACCTTGAGCTGACATTTCTCCATTGTAATCCACAATTATCCTTAGTAAAATTTGACCTGGGGTTTCCTGGTCACGTGAATCCAGACACAGAGGAGTCATTATGCAGACTATCCAGATTTTTCCTAAATAGGAGGCTATCCATTGCTTAAAAACAACATGTGAACAGCATGGTTCTAATTACGGCACTTTAATGAGATATAAAACCAGGAAGCCAGATTGTATTCTAAGTATTTACAGTGCAGTCACAGTTTATATTCTTAGGTATCGGTCCTTAACAACTTGGGGGGAAAATGGCTTTATGTCTCTCTAACCATTCTGAAAAGATTTGTCCAGCCTGTTTAATTGTTCAAGCAGCTCACAGGCCTCATGTCCCTTACAGCTACTGACTGAGAGACTGGCTTTTTTTACATACCTGTTACTGCATGGGGGGCTGGGCTAGATGACGTTCCATCCCCTACCATTCTCTGATTCTATGATAATTCATTCATCTCCACTGCCTTACTCTTATTGATTTCATTCACAAGCTAGCAAAGGTTAAAGGGTGTTTTTTATATATATTTTTTGATTGTTTGGCTGTTTTTGTTTGGGTTATGGATTTTTTTGTTGAGTTGTTTATAGGAAAAGACAAAATTTAAGACAGATGTTTTTTCCTAGTTGCTGGAAAGCTCTTGCAAGAGTCTTAATGAAAGTGATTTTTCTAATCTGAACTTCCACACAAACAGGATATTCAACTTTGTTGAACATTTCCTCTGCATGTAGTGAAATTATAATAGTTTTATTCTTCAAGAATGTGTTTGTCTTGCATTAAGGTCTCTCCATATATTGATGAATGCTAATCTACTTTTAATAAGCACAGTTTGGACTCAGTTGATTAAAATAGTGTAGGTAAGAACTACACAATAATCCAGAAATCCTGATAACAGTCCTTGTTTCATATCTTGGAATCAACTTTAATTAAAGTAAGGTCTAGAGCCTCAGCTGGTGTAAAGTGACATTATTTTTAATGGAGCCATGCCAATTTTTACTCAGTTAATGTCTGATCCTCTGCCTGTGCCTTGTTTGTTTTTCACTAGGTTTATTCTCTTTTGCTGTTAATGAAATGTTTCCTGTTTCATTTCCTGAATAAGAATGTCAGCTGACTGTAAAAAATCCCTTAACTATACATGTACTAGCAACTGGATTTTCCCCAATGCACATTGGCAATGACTTCAACAGTCCTGAGGCTTTCTAATTTTTTTATTGGCTTTTAAATAAAAACCTAAGGATGAACTTTGAGTCTGTGAACCATACCATTTTTGAAACATTCCGTATTTATGTTGTATCACCTAAATTAATCACTTTTTCTTTATGCCTTTGCAAGGAAAAAAAAAAAAAAAAAAAGAAAAGAAAAAAAGGGTGGGGCAGAAAAAAAAAGAAAAGGGAAAAAAAAAAAGAAGGGGATAGGAGGTGGGATGGGGATGGTTAACACTTTCAAAAATGGCTTAAGAATTCTCTGATTCTGTTTACATTTCAGTAACCACGTGATTTACTGAAAGTTTGATTATAATACAGTACAGAAAGCAAAAGGTGCCCTGTTTAGCTGTGTGCTAAATCATTTTGAAAACTCCAGAATTCTTGGCAGAATTTCATTATTCATTTTGTAGATATCAGAAATTTGCTGTCAGAACATGGAGAGCTTATAGAAATCAAATATTTTCTCATGATTTGTCTTTTTATCAAAGCTGATGATGGTTTCTTTGCGATGAACACTCTCAATGATAGCATTTTCTTTTTAAATTCCTTGTCTACAGCTGGCTACTGAAACAACAGCTTTTCAAGATGCAGGGATCATTAATTTTTAATAAGAAACAATGTCTACTGAATTAAACATAGGTTCTGTTAGTATTATTTGATTATGGACCCAAGCTAGCAAGTGTGGTCAAGTTTACAGTCAAATAGTAATCAAATTTAAAAACTTTGGAAATGATAGAATGATTGAATTCTGGACAAAAATGGAGTTCTCAAATGAAATGTTTACCTCCACACTTCAGAAAGGACAGTTTGCAAGTGACTAAAAGATCGGGATGGTTCATTCTGTTGTCTTAGTGAAAACATCAGCTGAAAGAATTTTTCACATAATATATTAATGTGATCCAGATTCAATTATTAGGATGAAATCTTTGCCCACTGACTTCCCCATTGTCTTTGACAGGGTACAAATTTAATCTTTAATGTACTGAGCTTGCTCTAAAATCAGATAATAGGACCTTTTTGCTCATCAAGGATGACTAACTTTATGATGCCTAAATACCATAGATGTCTAACTAGATATTTCCAACTCTACCTCTACAACATTATTAAAAATACTTGGCTGACATCCAAGTGCACTATGTCTACAAGACTACATGAGCCTTCTATTCAAATTTTGCTATGCAATATAGGGAAAATTCCACTTCATTCCTAATTTATATTTTTGAGAGTAAAGAAGTATGCTTAAATAGGGACAGAAATATTTTCTTAATATCTAAAAGAAGTACAAGTGAATTTTGCACTGAAAGATTGATTTTATAAAAAAAACAAACTCAGAAGAATTTCCCCATAATTAATATTGTTACTATTACTATTACTGTTATTGTTATTATTGATATCTAATTCCAGAAAGCTGGATTTGTAGAAATCTATACCAGGAATATGACATTTCATATAAGAAATCATTTTGAGTGATGATAACATTAATGTAATTTTTTCTTCAATTCTAGATCAGGTAAGTTTAACATGTCTTTATTAGTTTTCAGTTTCCATTGTGTTTTAGAACTTTTGTTCATTCTGTGCAAATGAACATATACAACTTATAGTCCTAAATGAATAGTTTATTACTTAGGCTGTGATTCTACAGGTATTTTCACAACAGAAGTTCCCTTGAATCTATGGAATGCCCCAAACCTGTACATGTGCTGGAGTGTACAAATGAACTGATGACCGAATCTGCTTTTAATAATGATTCAGAAATGTCTTTATATTTCTTTTATTCATTTTTTTTTTTTTTTTACCTTTAAAAATTCACAGTATGTATCTTTATGTTCAATAATACTTGCCTTTGGAGGAAATAATAATTTTATTTTATAATTTTTTAAGCTTTCAAGTACATTTTGAGAAAGAAAATAAAAGATTAGTCCATGAATCATATATCTGGCTTTAGAAGCAGAAGCTATTTATGAAGTGTAACAAAAACCAGATCTTTCTTATCTCATATTTTGACTGACTCACAACAAAGAGATCAAAATACTCCCTTACATTCTCAAAAGATTATGATCTTAAATACAGCAACTAAAATAAGATTTTCTTAAAAGTGTATGTTTCTTAACCATTCTGAGTACTCTTTTACAGCTAGAACACATTTTCAGTTCATGGCCTTGGTATGTTTTCAAGTATTTAGAAAAAACATTAAATCTGTCATGAAACTGCTTGCTTAAAGGTTTTTCAGATCATGAAAATTAAGAGAAAGAGTGAACATAAGCTCTACCTGCACAAAATAGGGGATTGTGTTACAAGCACCCTTGATCCTGAAAGTTGACCTGTCTGGTCAGACCTCCTGGTCTGAGTTTGACCTTGCTTACTCAAAGCAAACCTTCACACAAGTCAGAAAGGTCATCCAGAAAGAACATTTTTGGGTTTTGTAATAAAGGCCAAAACTGTATTTTCAGTCTGCCATTTACATGCTACCGCCTTGTATGATGGTTTTTTTACCATGCATTTCCTATAAATAAGTTTTCGGATGAAAAAGTGCTGACAAATTTGAAACATTTATTACATTCAAGCAGAAGGTTGTGTTGTTTTTTCTTTTAATATAGGATGGATACATATTCTACTGATGTACCCAACGAGGCTTCTATCCATTCTAGCATGGCTTCCCAGTATCTTAGGTTGACTTCCTTTGTAAACTTAATATGAGAATTAACAAACTGTTCTTTAAAAAAATATATCAAAAAATGGTCAATATACTTTGAAAGTAAATTTTAGAAGTATTTTTCTAGAAATTTTTGTGGAAATACAGTTCAAAGTTGCATTACTCCTGCCAAACCACTATTTAAAGCTAAAATGCACATTAGTTTAAATATAAACAACAACAACAACAGTACACTCCAATGCCTAACAACTCTCTCTGTGAAGAACTTTCTCCTCATCTTGAGCCTAAACTTCCCCTGGCACAGCTTGAGACTGTGTCTTCTTGTCCTGATGCTGGTTGCCTGGGAGAAGAGACTAACCCCCTCCTGGCTACAACCACCCTTCAGGTAGTTGTAGACAGCAAGAAGGTCTCCCCTGAGCCTCCTCTTCTCCAGGCTAAACAATCCCACTCCCTCAGCCTCTCCTCGTAGGGCTTGTGCTCAAAGCCTCTCACTAGCCTCATTTCCCTCCTCTGGACACGTTCTGGACATACTCTGTCACTGTTAGCAATATGAGTGTTCTAATGTGACAGAATGATTTAAGGGTCCTATCTGAACACAAATATAGTAGGTTCGTATGGTTTGAGTTAGGTCCTATATTTTCATAAATATCTGCTAAAGTACTGCAGACTTCTGTTTTTGCTAGTCAACAAATAATTTTTTAAATATATTTTTTTCCACAAGCTCTCTTATATTCTGCTTACCCTTCATCTAACAAAGGCAATTGTCTCCTTTTCTGTCCTAGTGTAGCTTTGCAGATAACTGGAGAACATCAGGCCCTACCAGAGTAATTAAAAAAAAAGACAAAAAAGTTCCCACAGAACTTCTGCTTCAACCAATCTCCTTCTCTGGGATCACAGGCACTTCTTCAAGGGCTGTTGATCTTTTGCCCTACTTCGATTACTGCTGTAATGCCTCCTCTTAGCCCCAGCACTGAAGGTAGAAATCGTAAGGAGTTCAGCTCCTCATTCTTTCATAACTTCCAGTATGACCGGGAATGCCTTCTTGGTTCTCTTTCACCTTATAGCTCTTTTAATTATTTTTCTCCTCTCAATATCTGCCTGTAATTATGCTTCTTCTGAAGCCCTTACTGACATTTTTTCTACAGAGTGGAGAAAAGTAGAGTTCTTTTCTGAGCCATTTTTAGCAGAGACTCAAAATATTATCTCACTGAAGAAAACAGATTTCTTCATACTTTTATCCATACAAGACATTTACAGAAACTAAGACAAAAAATTAATGGAGTCATTTGCAGAAGAGTAAATGAAATTGATGATAGCCAATGACATAGTGGTGGTTACAAGGGAAAGTGATGACCATGGTATTTGCAGCTTATGGTGGTTATACCAGATTTTAAACAGGTTTTGACTGTCCAGGCCTTCACAATGCATCAGACCTCATTAGGGCAATTTGCTCATGTCAATTCCTGTTAGAAAATTGGTAGGCACATGGATGGAGCACTGTAATAGCAGCCTGTCTCAGAGAGCATGCTGAACTCTTCTGTGATGTGCTTGGATTTTATAAATAATTGAAAACAATAAATGGCAAGAGAGCTAGCAGCAGGAAGCACACAACTTGCTGTACTCTGTGTGTGAGCAGCTCCCCTGGACTAAATAAAATCAATAATCACCAACCAGCCTTTCTTGGGTATTATAAAAGCTAAAGATCCCATATTGCCTTTTATAAATGAAAACCAAGTAATTGACAGCAATGGCAACTACTGAGAGCATACATCTCACTGCCTGCTACCAGTGCCTCTTTCCTCTCCCTATTCCTACCAACAGAAACAACAACAGATATATTGCAAACACGAATGACTGGCATTGCTGCTGTACACAAAGAACTCACTTGTTGACTTGTAATTGGAAATGAAAAAATGGAAGCACTGCCAGCAAAATGTTGTTAATGAGGCACTCTGTGGGCTCTGATTTCAAAAGCTAAAATTTGCTTGAATGAAAATAATAAGGAAGAATTCTCTAGGATACTACTGAGAATTCAGAAAGCTTTTGATGTGTCCCCTCCATCCCCATCTACTTCTATACATTCCCCACCACCACCAACTGGGAATAATAATAGGAAGGAAATGCATTACCTGACTCAATGTATTGCTGTGAGATTATTAGTCACTCAATGTTTGTGAAGTGCAATGGAAATGAAATGCTACCCATAAGTGTTAAATATTATCTTTTCACAGATTCATTCTCCCCCTCCAGCCTTTCAGCCTACTCCTATTCCTTTCTCTTGTAGAATTACTATATACTTTGGAGTGTATATTTCCAGCATACCTAAACAGCACACCAGGATTCCAATCTGCAGAGTGGGCTTGTTTTCAGAAGGCAAGGTCTGTGAAATGTTTGTCTGAAAAACTTTTTAGAGTCATTTATTATAAAGAACCCTGAATAAACTGTTCCTTTACAAAACTTTCCTCCCCGCTATCCTAAAATTACTCTAAACAATATTTGAGGCAGCAGCTAATCTGCTTTATGTTGAATCATAGATTCATCTCTACCTAAGTGCCTGTCTTTGTACTTAAAGGCATCCCATGCTCTTGGATTGCTCTTCTGTTCCTGAACATGCCAGATTGCCTAATACTGGTTCCCTAGGGCACACATGGGAAATCTGTTTTCAGAGGCCATTCACTTTCCTGGTAAGGAGAGTCTATACTTCCTCCCCTTGAAAAGAGAGAGGCTAACATGTCTACATTTTCTCCATAAGCAAGAGTAGCTTGAAATCCCTACTTTAAGAGATTCTGAGACACTTAATATCTTCTCTTACCCATCATCCCTGTGTTCCAGTTCAGGTCCTTTTCTGACTGCAAACTGAAGAGAACTGAGAGACAAAGAACAGCATGTTTAGCCACTTACCACACCACACCAGAGGGCATAATTCTGTTAAGTGCTGAAAAGAGTGAGCCACAGTAGGTGAAAGCAACTTGTAGTGCAGAGCTGAATAAAGACGCGGGTGACAAAGGGTACTTTGCAAGCAGGTAGACAGTGCAGAGAGGCCCTCATGAAGCTTCCAGTCAGCAAATTCAAGGATCAAGTTTAGGTAAAACAGTATTGATATACATCACACTTGATAGGTTCTGAGTTACAGGGTATGTCTTGTGCTAAAAATCTACCACGAACATTGAATCATAGAATCAGAGAATCACAGAATGGTTTAGGTTGGAAGGGAACTTGAACTGCTTCTGCAGTAAGCAGGGACATCCTCAACTAGATCAGGTTGCCCAGAGCCCTGTTGAGCCTCACCTTGAATAGTAAATGAAGTAAATGTCAAATTCTAGCTTGAAGTATAAGAAGGGTTTGGAGAGAGGTTATTTATTGCAGTAAGAGTCATGGGGCTTCTCTAGATACCCCTTCAGAATGCTATCACTTCAGAAAGTATATTTTTCATTTTAAAACAGGCTAAAAAAATGACAAAAATCAAGTATTGGAAAATCTATTTTTTTTTTTTAAATTTTTATTTAGCAACTTATTTTCTATCTAATTTTAGAAGTATCAGCTATCTAATTTTAAAGGTTTCCCATTCTATGTCTTTCAAAACTACACATCCAAAACAGTAGATTCTGCTCATCTGAAATCTATATGCTTAACCAGATACTTCCAATAGCTAAATGGGCTGCCCAAAGAGGCTGTAGAGTCTCCTTACCTGGAGACATTTGAAATGCACCTGGACACATTCCTGTGACCTAATCTTGGTGCCCTGACAGGGGGGTTGGACTGGATGATCTTTCAAGGTCCCTTCCAAACCCTAGTATTCTGTGATTCTGTGACATTTCTGGAAAAGTGCAATTTAATCTGTAGCAAATGTGGGTTTTGCCGCCTTCTGTGTTATAGTTGTGGATTTTTTCTTTAAATGAATAGACTTCATGTTCTCGTAGCCATCTGTGCTGTGAGTGACATGGGGCCTATGTTAGTCCCCTATTAGGTAAAATCAAATTTTAGAGATAATTGAAGATAGATTAAAAGGACTTCATTGGTTATTGTAGATTTCTTCTTTTTCATTTCTCTAAGGCATTTTGTTCTAAAGAATGTAGAATTTAGTCCAAACTAATATTTTACTTGATGAGTCGTCTGTGACTTAGGAAGTGCAAGATATCAGGACTGTTATATCCCTGCATGATGAACAATGCTAAAATATGAAAATCTTTCAATGATGCCAATAATTGATTTTTTAAAGTTCTCAGCCCCCATCTGAAGGATGATCTTTTTTCTCAGATTTTTATCTCAGGATGGCAGTTTTGGTGGGTCAGGCATTAGATAGCATGAGATCAGCCCTGGTAAAAGAGCTGAGGTAGTGCCTTTCAAATATATCATGTCCAAAGACTAAGCACACTGATACTGCTTCAGCCAAACCTCCTAAATTTGTTCCATGTTCCATGGCTTCGTATCCAAGTAAATATCTACACTTATCGACAGGAGTATAGGAAACAGACATGAAGTACACACATACTTAGAAGATGTTATTTAGTAGCAAGCGAACAATTCTTTGTTCTTTTAGAATTCTTGTTTTGTTTTTTTCTTCTAATACCTGCAGCCTTGGGACTTCAGAATCAGTATTGCAGTATTACCCTGTCTGCTCCAAAACTTAGTAGGCATTGCTGAGATAAATTCTGCAGCCTATTACTCAGCTACGGGATAGTATAATACACTTCATAAAATATAATATTTATTCCCCATTTATACATATTGGGTGGAGGTTAAAGAGTTTGTCAGAAGATATATGATTAGTTATTGTTTCTAAAATAAAGCAGTGTTATTTCATATCCTTGTCAGAGGAATTTTGACTTTACATTAAACACTATGGTTTACAAGGAAAGTTATTTTGATTTGATATCATCCATTTGTTTCCCATCCAGACTGAATAGCTACTAATACAGAAGCAATCTCAGAATACAAAAAGCTTTGCTATGAGTTTCCCTCACATGGCACAAACAGTCTGCTTTTTTTCCAAGAAATCTGCATAAGGGTGAGGAGGGAATATCAATTAAGATTAAGAAGCTTTCTTTATTAATTTAGCATAAATCTTCGCTATTATAATTATATCATGAAGCATTTCACTACATTTGTAAACTAGAACAGTGTTGTTTGATAGCTACATCTGCAAATGGACAGACTTTTCCAACGAGCATAACAGAAATTATGCAGATAGGTGAGAAATACACATAATGGTTTTGGAGGATTTATAAACTTCTGAGAGTGCTGAGGGTGTAAATTAATTGAGAAATGAATAATTCTTGCTACATAAACTTGCCAGTTGTCAGCCTGAGCAATTACTTCAGAAGATTACCAGTGGCAATCTTCAATGGACTTCCAGCTCAGGAAGCTGGGAAGTTTGGAGATCTAAGAGAGAAGGGATGAAGCTGTCTGTAGTCATTGATTTTCTATTTTCCTACCTGAACACCTGCTATTGATTGCTGCTTAGGACAGAATATTCATCAAGGTTGACCTTTGGTCTGACACAGTGTGGTTCTTCTTACATTTTTATGTGCTTGGTAACAGCAAGCTCTGTCACTGTGGAGTTACATAAAACTCCATTGTGGATTTATGTTCATTTGAAAGAGAACTGGAGGAAAAAAAAATGAGGAAAGATCTTCCGCTCTCACTCTTTTCAGGACATAAGATCCTGCTATGAAACAGTTAGCTGTTTCTTCCTGAGAAGAGTTGTATGCAGCCTCATTTCAGCACAGCATCTAGCATCTGCACGATTGCTGGTTCCAAAAGTCAGCTTGGAGTAAGTAATGTAATGGCAGTTGCTTCAGCCTGAGTGACAAAGATGAATTAACATATGCAGTGGTAATACAAGTTATTTAATGTGAAATAATGTGAAAGCATGGCTACCATAATAAGCAGCTCAGTGAGGAGGTAATTAAAATGTAGATCAAGGACACAGTTGTATTAAGCTTAGCTGAAATACATCAGCTTTCTGATCCCATGTGTTTTCTGTCTGTAACAGCAGAATGCTGAGTTTCGAAAATTATCAAACACCTCCCCACCTCAAAGTTACAGGCAGCTGTAGCTTCCACTGTAAAGCAACACTAAATACAACAAAAAGTGAGTTATGCTTTAAACCCCACAATAATTCTCTAAATAACTAAACAAGAATTTAGCAAATAACTAATTTTGAAAATACTCATCTAAATATCTCTAATTTGACCTTTTCTGCAAAGCCATTTTAGCCAATTTATGTATTGGACAATTTGAAGAAAATACTGGAAAACTTTTTGTATAAAACCAATGATCTGTCCTGTAAATAAAAATACTCTGCTCTGGAATTACTACCAGAGAGCAGAAATACACTGTTAAAGACCACGCGTCCATCATAATGAGCTCAAATTTCAAATGTGGGAATTGCCACAATAAACTGCTTGAATGCAAGCTAAAGAATTATTTGCCGACATAATTTGGCAAATCCATTAAATAAATTATTCACTATGAATTATTCACCCAACTCTGTTACTTACTCTCATTAAAACCATCGAAACTTGAGCTTTATTGTTAACCATTATAATTATGAATTATAATTAATTCTTAACACTGTTGTCAAGAGACTGAAACATGACTGAAAAGTGAACAACATTCCAAAGGTATCAATGACACAAATAATTACCTCAGTGCAAAACATGGCATTAAAACAGGCTGAAAATACTTCACCACCAATGAGTAAGCAATATCATTGTTCGCTACTAAAATAATTAACATTTCAAACGTTAATTCTTCCATTTTCTGCAGGCCAGATAACAATGATTCACTGAGCCTGAGAAAGCTGCAAGTCTAACTGGGCAACACATGGGAAAAAAAGTTCCTTTGGAGATTTTGCCTCCTGTCTCTTTGTAGTAGCTCTTGGGCAATTTTTAAATAAATATATTCTTGTAGTATAGTGGTGCTGAGCATCATACCACATAAATATCCTTCTGGGGTTTTTTCTGACATAAAAATAAAAATAATGCAGACACAAAGGTGATAATCCCTGCACCTCTTCACTACCTACAAGAAAGTCATGAACAAGATGTTCGTTTGAAATGCAACTCACCCTCTCTAACTCTTCATGAGTAAAGCTGAATGCCTCAGGGCTGGGTGGTTTTGCTTATTGATATTACGATGTTAACAAATATTACTGTTTCCTTGGTATAAGAGTATTTGATCTAAAGTATGTAGCCAATTAAAATGTATTGTCTAGAGTGTGATGCTCTCAATACTATATTTCTGTTTGAGATAATCTTGTCAGAGTAATTGCTTCTGTTATCATCAGTATTAACATTCACTTTGATTTTGGTTTTGACTCCACGTCTTTGCTTATTTCTTCTAGCAGCATATCAAATCATGATATCTTAGATCTGAGCTTTGAGTTTTCCCAGAGTTCTGTGGTCATTTGAAATCTGGAGGCCAGTAGAAATTTCATTCATTGTCTAAAGGATCCTCAGAAACAATTGTCACTGCAGTTAATGTGCACAAAACTTAGGATTAAATTTCAATTTTATTAGTGTTGCAGTTCTTCATAGTATCTTCTGAGAATAACCAAGACCTGAATTTCTAATTTGAAGAATTGCATTGGACATGCCAATTCTATTCCTGCTGAGGTTATTTTGGGGGTTGCTGTTTTTAAACCTACTGTCTGCAGGAAAATGAGGTTTATAAGACTGTGGGGTGGCCCTTCTGGTCTCTTATGCTCTGTTTGGTCATTTCAACCACACAAAAGGGTTTGAATTTCAAAGATTATGGGTTTTTTGTTATTTTCCTTTTTTAAAATAAATTATTATATGTTTAATATTTTGTGAAAATTGGTAACAAATTGCCAATTGAGAAAAAAGGTCCTGAAAAGGTACATAATCAGCAAAGCCCTCAATGTTGAGTTTTACTGTTGGTTCAGAAGTGCATATACATCTCAAATACAAGAAGGGTTTACTGTCTATGCTCAACATCCCAGCATGCAGAGTAGGATGGGAGAAGGAAAAAGTGGGTACAAGCTGGAACACACGAGGTTCCACCTCAACACGAGGAAACATTTCTGTACAGTGAGGGTGACAGAGCACTGGAGCAGGCTGCCTAGCGAGGTTGTGGCATCTCCTTCTCTGGAGACTTTCAAAACCCACCTGGATACGTTCCTGTGCAGCCTGCCCTGGGTGATCCTGCTTTGGCAGGAGGGTTGGACTTGATCATGCCTGGACGTCCCTTCCAATGCCTAACATTCTGTGATTCTGTGTGAAGTTTTGCTTTAAGTTATGAGCCATTCTGGTATATGCAAGCACAGCACATCTTAATCTGATTGCTTAAACATTTATGACACAGACATTACTAAGGACAAAAAAATCCCCACCCCATACCAAAAACCCCAAACCTATAAAGAAATGAACAAACAAACAAACAAACAAAAGGCAAGCAAACAAAACCCACAATACAAACAAAACAAAACAACAAACCTACCTCATGAAATATTTCTTTTGAGGGGATATTTTTACCCTTTATTCCTATTAGCATAGCTACACAAATGTATGAAGGTACTGCATTTAGATCTCTTACCTTAAAAAGCTCACTATATATATATCAATAAACAATTCTAAAATAATTGGAATACTCATCCAGTTTTGTTTGACCATATAGCTAAGACATAAATATCTGAAGACATCAAAGTGCTTTAGAAGCTTTCTTACTTTTAATAGACAAGATATCAGTAAGTATTACACCTTCCATGAATGCATAGCAAAATATTAATAAAATATCAGTCATTAAAATCTGACTTGTTCATAATTAAGCAGAGTACATCTGATACTTTTCTTCTCTAATAACCATAGTTAAAATAAATGACTCGTCAAGCAGCATTTTGAATACCAGCTGAAGGTTAAAATTATTCAAATATGGGCAAAACTTTCTTATTCCTATAAAGTACTACAACTCTGTATTAATATGGAAGATATTATTTGTCACTACCATAACATTTGGGTTTTTGAGGGGGAAGGAGGAAGAAATATGGGAAGTAGATAACTGCGTCTTAGAAGTTCATGGCTATGTATGTTGCTTGTATGCAGTAGCAAACTAATTTAGTTCCATTTGTGATCTTGCAATAATTTCTGTCAATCACGATAGGATTAATAAAAAACCTCAATCTAAACAGAAGTGCTGTGCAGCGTGTATAATGTATACACTCATTGAAAGAGGCTGAAAAGATTGCAGTCACACAATTAGGGTAACATTTGACAGCTTTAATCACTTTGAATCTCTTCACATCACTTTTAAATGTCAAAACCACCTCCAGAGATCTCATCAGAACAAAGCATTACTTAAATTGCAAATGAAACTATCCAAATTCAGCACACTATTATTAAAAAATACAAAAAATAAAATGTCCCACGTTATTTTATGAAAAACATTCATAAAACATTCTATGATGCAACGCTGAAATAAGCAAAACAGGAAACAATTATGGCTCTTTAAAAAAATAAAAAAGGTGTTAATGTTAAATTTACTCTTTATTAGCATGTCACAGGATGTTATTTCTCACACTATGCTGTGCTGTCTTCTCCACTCATCTAGGATTACTTCTTCCATACAAAAAATTAAGAGCATTTAAAGTATGAGGTCCTTGTAATTTGGTGAGGAAAGACAGATGGCTGCAAAGAGGTTTATGTACTGATAACATATATCTAAATGATGGTAATACTTTAATTTATGTTCTCCTTAGAATATGAGCCAGCAGTGTGCCCAGGTGGCCAAGAGGGCCAATGGCATCCTGGCCTGCATTAGGAATAGTGTGGCCAGCAGGAGCAGGGAAGTCATTGTGCCCCTGTAGCCTGCATTGGTTAGGCCACACCTTGAGTACTGTGTCCGGTTGTGGGCCTCTCAGTTAAAGAAGAACATTGAAACACTTGAATGTGTCCAGAGAAGGGCAACAAGGCTGGTGAGAGGCCTTGAACACAAGCCCTATGAGAAGAGGTTGAGGGAGCTGGGATTGTTTAGCTTGGAGAAGAGGAGGCTCAGGGGTGACCTCATTGCCCTCTACAACTACCTGAAAGGTGGTTGTAGCCGGGAAGGGGTTGGTCTCTTCTCCCAGGCAACCAGCACCAGAACAAGGGGACACAGTCTCAAGCTGCGCCAGGGGAGGTTTAGACTCGAGGTGAGGAGAAAGTTCTTCACCGAGAGAGTCATTCATCATTGGAATGGGCTGCCCAGGGAGGTGGTTGAGTTGCCGTCCCTGGAGGCATTCAAGAGGGGATTGGATGTGGCACTTGGTGCCGTGGTCTAGTCATGGGGTTTGTGTTGATAGGTTGGACTCGATGATCCTTGAGGTAATTTCCAACCTTAGTTATACTGTGATACTGTGATACTGTGACATATTCCTGTGTATTGTGTGACTTATTTGTATACAAACAACAGGAAGTGATATATCTTTGCCTTTTAAAAGTGCCCTTTATTTTTCTTTCTCTGTGTTCACTGAATCATAATTTTGAAGACCTTAAAAATGTAGTAACATGCACTCTATTTCAAAAAAGATATATTTTTTTAGTCTACAATATCCCTGTTATCCAACTATTTTCAATTATTTTTTTATCTTAAAATTGTTAGTTCATTTTCCATCTAAGCCTGCTCCATAATTTTCCCTGGCACTGAGGTCAGGCTGACAGGCCTGGAGTTTCCAGGTTCTTCCATCCGACCAAAAATATTGTCAATATTGTCTCTAGCTATTACTCACAAGGTATTCCTGCAGCGAAATCACTTAACACACATGATTGTACTCTTTGATACCCTGCTAAGAAAACCAGCCACTAGAAAGTTTAAGTCTTAATATGAGATTAATATTTCTTGTGATCGATCTCAGGTTGGATGGACGATCTCAGGTTGCATGCCCAAGCGAAACACTATCTCCATTTATTTTTTTTCACCAGATATTTGTGATTTCCTGGTTTCTGGATGCTGAAAACACCTAGTCCTGCTGGGTCCAATGTGATTCTAGTGGAAATTACCTTCTCTCAGCATTATGAAATATCCAGGCTCCTATAGGGATACTGAGGTATTGCATAGATAACAAACATTTCAGAATAGTCTAAAGTAGGTGGTTTAGTTTTGTTATTTATTGCATTGGAGTTAAAATCCTGTTTTGCTGGAGTGTGGCATTTTATTTAATTGCTAATCCATGTGCTGTGTAAAAAGGGAATAGAACAGGAAAAAAGTAATTCCTGTTGAGATATATAGGACTCATTTGCTGGTGGAAAAAAAAATTAAAAACTACCCCTCTCCCAGACTCAAGAACTATTGCACCAGTCAGTAAAATTTAAACAGCATCTAGTTTGGAAAGGATACAGATGATCACTAACACATGGACTTGTAGCCAGGAGAGACCACACGCAGCATGCCTATTAACAGGTCACCAAGTTTCTTTCTCTTTTCAATATACCTCCGTGCACAGCAGCTAGTTTTCTCGCTCAGCAAGCAACACACAGCATGTGCAACTTTGAACAATCCTACACTGCAGGGAATATTTTGCAGAAGCTACATGATAAGATTACCAAATGGCTTTCTCCTTGCTCTTTTTGTCCTTGGGTTTACTGCCTCCAATGACAGGGCAAATATGGTGCATGATACAAAAGAAAGGTTACCCATCTAAGTGTCACATTTCCTACACGGTGTTCTGCTATTAGTAACCACGATCCTTCATATTTCTAGGTGTAAGCACACTTTCCCACCTTTGTAGGTAGTTTGCAATTGCTTTACCTGCTTTGTACAACAGGTTTTACATCCTGAGATAGTTGCAAACATTTTGTAACTTGCCTTGCAACCATGACACTCAGCAAAATGTTGATGCTGTTTACTTCACATGAATTTCATCTATTATGTATCAGGTTAATTCCAGGCAGCAATACAAAGCAAGTAGTTTTTGTGTGACCTTGTATAAGTCATTTTACTTCACTTTCTTCATATGTAAATGCCTAGAGAACAACATTTCTCATTTTATTGTCTTCCAAATTCCTTAAATCAAAAGATTCAAAGTAGGTGTAAGATACTGCTCCAATTATTAAATATACAGTGGTGGCCAGAAAGGATCTTTTGCTCTATTTGGGCATTTGAAGATCTGAGCTGTGGCACCTGTTCAAGCTGCAGTCTTGTTTACTTTCTTTATCTCATAGTGTCACATACAGTAACATGTTTGAAAAAACATTGAGGTGACTGGAAGGTCCTCCCACAGGGACAAACACTCTAATGTGAACATACATTATTTACCAGGTTATAAGCAAGGGAAGGCAATTACAGCAGAAAGAAACCAATGCAGCAGCAGTGGCAGCATTCAGTGTGTTGTAGAACAAAACCAGAAGAGTACTGAAAGTCAGAAGCTGGATAAATTTATCATCTGTTACTATTGCAGTATTGACCAAAGGCCAAACAAGTTTCGAGGCCTTATTAAAGTTGATCTGTACACACAGTTAGTAGAAAGACAATACCTGACTTAAAGAGCTTGCAATCTAATCAAAGGCTTATTATGAGAAAGTCTTTCCGTGAGGGGATAAAGAAACCACAAATGGATACATAGGGGCAAACAGAGACAGCTTGTCTGCTCAATTAGATGTTGATTTAACTTTCGCAAACCAGCCCTGAGTGAGACAAACAATGCTGGCATGGGGCCACTCTTGCTTGTGGCAAAGAATCAGACCAGAATGATGAAACAGTTTCTAAAAATGAGGTCAAAAAGGGAATGGACTTCACAAATTTGTTGCAAGAGCAAAGCATGTGGCGGGTGGTTTTGGCCAAATGTTTTAGACATATCATCAATGATCCAGTAAGCAGATTGCTTGCTGGTACAGTAGTGTTAGAGAGTCTGATTATTTCCTCTATTGAGGAGTACTGTGTCATTTGGCTGAATGACAGATTTATAGTGTACTGTAAAAGAGACTGTTGGGTTTTTTTTATTTTTGGTACTTATGTAATTTTGTAAATGCAACTACACTGGTCTTGAACAGCAGCTTGTCAGATTTGCTTCATGATACCTATCTCTGACCTGCCCTGCAGAAACTTCTGATCAGTACTTGAAGCAATAGAATCAATGCCATCAAGATAAAAAGATTATAGGTTTTTCTGTACTGTGGTAGAAACACTGCGGCTCAATCAGAGCAAACATTCTTTCTCAAAATCCTTGGAAAATATTAATAGCAATTGCTTATGAGAACATTCCTTTCTTCTTTGGCTTACATTACAAAATATAAACTGCAATGAAAAAAAAAAACCACACCACAATCCCCTCCACAAAACCAAACTCCAACAAGCACCCTGCTTTAAATGTATTAGTGTTAATGTCAATTGGCAGAAGTTTGACATGATATTGAAGGATAGCTGAAAATGAACTGACTGCTTGGTGAAATACCAAGAATTTCTAATTTTGCTTTGTAAAATATGTAATTTTCAAGTCACATTTTTAAAAGGAAAAGGTAAGGCTTTTATCAAGCATATACTTCCCTATTGACACATTTGTCGTAGCAATTCAAACTGCACTTTCCCAGTCTTCTTTGTATGCTGGATGCCTAATGTGTTATTGAATGGCAGTGCATGTTTTATTCCTCTGTTAGCATGGTACTTTAAGCATCTGTGCATGTATATATATATATTAAAAAAAAAAAAAAAAAAAGCTTTTTACTAGTCAGTTATAATTCAGAACTCATCTAAGTACTGAAAAAGACAAAATTATTAGCAAAAGAACTGGGCATGCCCAAGGCTGGTGTCCTGGTGAGGAGGGAATTATTTTAATAAGTGTGAGAAAGAGGTTTAAGAATCTAGCTTTCCCACTGGGAAAAGAACTGAGCACAGTATGAATCAAAGTTCTAAAGTAAACTAAGCAAGATAGACTGCTACACCATTTAGCAGGCCAGCTCTTTAAGTTAGATTATCCAAGCTTTCAGAATGTAAAGGACCTTTCTTCAGGGATAAATTATGGATATCATGTTAAATTTATAACCCACTTCCATTACAAAGACCTATTTTAGCCTCTTGTCTAATTATGATTTAGAAAATTGGTTTGGCCTGAAAATTGTCTGATTTACTCTAAAGGCAAAGGAGAATGTTTCCACAGAGTACAAAGATAATTTATGGCACAGATTTTCAGACAGAGGTCATTCAATTATTTCCCTGATTTAAAATTTTGTCTTTTCGTCTAACATTTCTTTGGCTCCACCTAGGTCAAGAATAATGTATTGTTAATCCTTCCTTCTTTTTTTTCTTTTCTTTTTTTTTTTTTCTTTTTCTTTCTCCTTTTTTTCTTTAAGTAGAAAGCTATTGAAAACTTATGAAAAACTTGTGAACTATAGTTCATAAAATGGTAATACATGTTCAGCACTACTTTTTGTAGCCCACGTTTTCTATCAGAATCCCATGGGGCATGCAAAAAAAAAACCCTTAAGGTTAGACTGAGATTCTTGCAAAGGACAGTATATATACAGTATATATTTATGGACATTTTTCTATTATCTTATCAAAAATTGGGAGGACATACAAGCCAAATATTATTACTTCAGTGTATATTCATCACGTTATATCTTGCCTGACATACCTGGTGGCCTTCTATGAACAGGTGACATTAATAGATGAAGGGCGAGCAACTGATGTCATTTACGTGGACCTGAGCAAAGCCTTCTACACTGTCCCACACCACATCCTGGTCTCCAAACTGGTGAAACATGGGTTTGATGGGTGGACCACTACATGGATAAGGAACTGGCTTGATAGCCGCACCCTAAGAGTGGCTGTCAATGGCTCCATGTCCCAGTGGAGACCAGTGAGAAGCGGAGTCCCTCAGGGATCAGTCCTGGGACCAGTCTTGTTCAACATCTTTGTGGGTGACATGGAGAGTGGCATTGAGTGCACCCTCAGCAAGTTTGCTGATGACACCAAGCTGTGTGGTGCAGCAGACACGCTGGAGGGAAGGGAGGCCATCCAGAGGGACCTTGACAGGCTGCAGAGGTGGGCACAAGCCAACCTCATGAAGTTCAATAAGAGCAAGTGCAGGGTCCTGCATCTGGGTCGAGGCAATCCCAGGCACAAATACAGGCTGGGCAGTGACTGGCTGGAAAGCAGCCCTGAGGAGAGAGACTTGGGGGTGCTGGTGGACAAGAAGCTCAACATGAGCTCTCAGTGTGCACTTGCAGCCTGGAAAGCCAATCAGATCCTGGGCTGCATCAGGAGAAGTATGGCCAGCAGGTCAAGGGAGGTGATCCACCCCTCTACTCAGCCCTGGTGAGACCCCACCTGGAGTACTGTGTCCAGTTCTGGAGTCCCTATTACGAGAAGGATATGGACGTGCTAGATCATGTCCAGAGAAGGGCCACAAGGGTGATCAGAGGGCTGAAGCACCTCTCCTATGATGATCGACTGAAAGAGTTGGGACTGTTCAGTCTGGAGAAGAGAAGGCTCCGAGGTGACCTAATTGTGGCCTTCCAGTGTCTGAAGGGGGCCTACAAGAAGGCTGGGGAGGGACTTCTCAGGATCTCAGGTAGTGATAGGACTAGGGGGAATGGAATGAAGCTGGAGATGGGGAGATTCAGACTGGACGTGAGGAAGAAGTTCTTCACCGTGAGAGTGGTGAAGCCCTGGAATGGATTGTCCAGGGAGGTGGTTGAGGCCCCATGCCTGGAGGTGTTTAAGACCAGGCTGGATGAGGCTCTGTCCAGCCTGATCTAGTGTGGGGTGTCCCTGCCCATGGCAGGGGGGTTGGAACTAGATGATCCTTGTGGTCCCTTCCAACCCTGACTGATTCTATGCTTCTATGATTTGCACACACTTGCCTAGTTTATAGCTTTAGCAAATTTAGTCCATTTTAATGCTGCAGGAGACATTTTGAAAAACTTCTCTCAAAGCTACACATCTTAATGTGAGAAAACAAAGCTCAATTTTGGCTGAGGAGATCTGACCTGTTTTCTTGAGCAGGAAGAATGCATGTAGGAGGGTCTTCAGTGCTTGTTATTGAATGAGTTCCTCATTTGAGAGACTAGTTTGTTTTTCATCTAGTCAGAAATATAGGTAGCAAGCAGGAGGATGAAAAGGCTGTGGGAGCAGGGGTGAACACTCAGACAAAAACAGAAGAATACATTCAAATTCCTATTCTAGTACGCTGAAAATAAAAAGTAATAGATGCCATAAGTCTAGAAACAATATCCAGATCAGTGGTTTAACAACTTTAAAAGTTTGTCAATTATTATATATAATTAATAAATCACTTTGAGAGATGGAACAACTTCTTTTTCATTTGTAATGAAGAAAAGATTTTAGGATGAAAGTAGGTTATAAAAAAAAGTTTAAGCTTTTGATTATATCTTTGGTTTTCAATCACAACCAGACTAAAAGAGAAATACCCACTTTGGAAATTATGTCGGCATTCAACTTCTTTCTGATTAATAATGTTACACAGATTAAATATTCTCAGATTTATGTAATATAACTTTAATTTCCATTTCATAAAATTAAATACTTTAGTAAAGTGAGAGGAGTTGACAAACACCATATACTATATACAAAAAAAATTTGGACCAAATTCTGTCATAAAATCCTGATTTCTTTTAGGTGCTTCCCATACAATCCTAGTGCTCTGCTTTAAACATCCAGCATGAGTTTCTTTCTCATTTCAAATTCCTTCAATTTTGGATCACATCTTAAATCACAAACAAAATCAGTCTTCTAGGACCTCAGTACTCCATTGACATTGTGGAGACAAATACTGTCAGGGAGGCTCCCAGCAAGGAATCCAGGCTCTCTTAAAAGGTAAATTACAAAGTGGAGACAACCACAAACTAATCAAAATGTAATAGGAAAATAATTTCTCTCTGGTCTGTGTTTGTCTATGCAGTTAATCCAAGCTTGATTCAATAATACTACTTTCTGTGTCTTATGGACAGCCTCTGTCAACCTACATGGAGTATTATTTGAAGCTATTTGTTGGGTGAACTGCTACAACTACCAAAAAAAAAAAAAAAAAAAAAAAAGGTCCTTAAAGATCTAAATTTAATCTATGGAACAACCTAAGATGACAGGTAGAGAGCAATCTTCCTGTGTATGTAAAGCCATACGATTTAATGCTTTTATGTACAAAATGTTCATGATGTCAAGAAGCAGAATGTGTAATCTCTTTAAACTACTCCCCTTAAAAATCTCTCATCACATTTCTGCCTGCAACCTCTTCATCTGCTCTGCCTTTGAGTGACATACTAGAACATAAAGGCATAGAAAGTACCTTTAGATTTGCTCAGAATGCCTGTAATAGGAGGTGGTGAATAGAATTAGGGCCTGCATTTACATCATTTCTATGTTTTCCCTTAGAAAACTATCCTTTCAACACTCCTCCCACAAGGAATTTCTCTTTTAACGACCATTGCTATTATTCATACAGCTGGCAAATTGTAAATGTTTCATATGAGTGGTTTGATTCAACTTGTAAGTGAGGCTGAAATTTGGGAAAGAGGGTTCACAGATTCAATTCAGACATTAGAAATAGTAAAACAATATTTACAGGGACAAAAAAAAAAAAAAAAAAAGAGAGAAAAAAGTAAATTGCCAAATTAAATTAGAATGAAAACCAGAGTCAGACACATTGTGAGGAGCAAGCATTTTTAATTATTATTTTCCCCTTGGTTTCCTCGCCTGTGGTGTCTCTGTGATAGACGTGATAAAAGTTTCTTCTAAAATGTAAAGTGTGAATGCTAAACACTTTGTAGACTAAAAAGGACTGCTGTAGTCCCTTTTTACAGCACAGCTGCCATCCTCTCTCTCTAGTTCTTTCTCCCTTTTCTCTTAACCCTGTGCAGCATTACTTAGTGTAGGCTCTGCCAAACAAGAGGTGAGAATGATGGACCCCCTGAGGAATGAGAAAATGGAGAGGTTGACTGCACACATTGCACATGAATAGTAGGAGGAGATGCTATTCTACTCTGGTTCCTTTCTGCCATCTAAAGGTATCCTCTGAAGTAACTTAGCATTACATAGTGCTTTCAGCAATGAACTGTGAGTCAGGAAACCTGGGTTCTATCTCTCACTGCATAATTTTGAATAAACCACTTGCCTGGACTCGGTTTCTCAATCTGTAAAACAGTCATTATGACTGTCTTCTGAAAACTACTTTATGATGTGTGGCTGAAAAGCAAACAAGAAGGACAAAATTCTTTAAATCAGCTCTTCACTAATGTAGCAATGGAAAGCTAAGATAACCAATGTGAAGGAAAAATACAAATGTTCTTCTAAGAATAGCACTACCTCATGTGAAAGTTAGCTGGGACATCTTTGTACTCATGACAGTAGTGCATAACCTGCTTATCCACTCATTATAATAGGTAGTTGATTATAGGCAATTATAACTGAGTAAATCTAGAAGTGTGTACACAGATGCTTTATAAAATTTGGGACTTAGGAAGCAGCAATCACTGCAAAAAAGGCTTGGCTATTGAGTTCAATGCTACTTTCATGAGGATAGGGAAAAAAGTGTAATTCTGAGTCTGGGGAAAGCATGTTTGGAGGGATAATGTCTTAAAATTTTTTCTTAGATGTCTAATTTATTGTTACTATTTCCAGTTAAGTATAGTATTTAACTCCTTTGGATTTTACTATTAGTCTCTCCTGCTAGATCTGTTCCTGGATAAATCCTCCCTACTGATCCCTTGGCCATGTGGTGGCTTGGCTCATATCCACACTGCTCAAGTTTTTGTGCCCTACAAAAAGTATGCTGAAGTTTGACTGTCTTTACTGCTTATCAGTAGGAACTTGTCATGGTGTCTATCTCTTTCCTTTACTTAGCAATAAAAAGTCCTTCTCTCTACACTTCTCCATGATTCAGCTGACAGGAGGGCAAAATTCATAAAGAAATTGTTTAAGGAATCAAGTTCACTCAGAGTGCCAAATATGGCACAGCCTATACCCACATGAACTGTATACTGAGTAGACCATCTGGCAGAATGACCTCCAAACCATGTCTGCCAAATGCATTTATTTGCAATGACCCACTGTCCCATTTTTGAAGCAATATAATAATGCCTTACTTACTCATGTGTTTGTTGGGGCATAAAAACCTTGAATGACTGTGAATTCAGAATTCAATAACTTAGATTAGTGACTTTCATTAGGTTTTGGTATGCCTGTAGATTAAAGGATCAACAGAAGACAACTAAGAAAGGTCAGCCTATTGTAAATGAATTCCTAGCTGTTATGAAGGGATCTAGACCAGATCAAGAAGATTCTGTTCAAAACAAGAAAAAATCAGGATACGAGATATTCAGCTGGATGAAACCACACATGAGAAGAGTCATAGTGGAATTGAAAAAACATGGAAATTAATAATCAAAGAGGAAGCAGTAAGGATAACAGTAGGTTCATGCTGTCTCAGACCAGAAAATAGTTAATATTCAACACAGAAAAGTACTTCCACCTACTGCTTTTTACACATAATAACCAAAATACACAAGCAAATTAATTAATGTAGTGATGGCAAATGATGGGTTAGCAGATCAGGTAAGGCTATGTGTAAAATAGGATAAGGGTACTTTCTCATTTCTCTGAGGTGTCAAAAGGAAGAGTGAAATTTCACCTAAGAGGCTAACAGGGTTGAAACAATCACAGTATCACAGTATCACAGTATCACAGTATCACAAAGGTTGGAAGAGACCTCAAGGATCATCGAGTCCAACCTGTCACCACACACCTCATGATTAGACCATGGCACCAAGTGCCATGTCCAATCTCCTCTTGAACACCTCAAGGGATGGTGACTCAACCACCTCCCTGGGCAGCCCATTCCAATGATGAATGACTCGCTTGGTGAAGAACTTTCTTCTCACCTCAAGCCTAAACTTCCCCTGGTGCAGCATGAGACTCTGTCCCGTTGTTCTGGTGCTGGTTGCCTGGGAGAAGAGACCAACCCCCTCCTGGCTACAACCACATTTCAGGTAGTTCTGGAGGGCAATGAGGTCACCCCTGAGCCTCCTCTTCTCCAAGCTAAACAATCCCAGCTCCCTCAGCCTCTCCTCATAGGGCTTGTGCTCAAGGCCTCTCACCAGCCTTGTTGCCCTTCTCTGGACACCATCTACCATCTAGAAGAAGGTAAATTAATCTCAAAAGTACTCTGTAGAGGTGGCCCTTGTGATTGTACTGAGTATTCACTGATTTTAATGTTCAACACAGCTCTGCATGATAGGCAGGTGCTAACTGCAGATGGAATTCTTTAAAATACAGGCCAGATTGTCAAATTATTTATTCAGGTCTTACTTTCATTAAGCTTAGGAAGTCCTACTGCCATTCATATTGTTACTAATTAAGCCAAGTAATAACTGGCAACTATGCATAAAACAAAAATCCTACATTTGCTTCCTGCTGAGCTACATAACTTTTTACATGACACTCTTATTGTAATGTAAAACTTTTATGTGTATTCTTCTTGTGCATGCCAAAGTGGAACTGACTTTCTCAAAGTTTATCAATGAGAAACAGCTTGTTTAGCAAATGGAGCATCCTCTCCTAGATTATTTTAGTGTTGTACTGTGACTTGTGCTATGACATCCTTTAATTCTTATTTCATGCCTAAAATTTAAAATTGGATATGCTCAGGAAGTTGGCAAGAATTTTTCATTTTACATGTCTTCCGGATTTCCTTCCGATAAGCGCAGTAAAGTTGCAGTTGGGACTGCATCTTAAATGGTTGGAGGGCACACTTTCAACATTTGACTGAATTTGCAGCTAGGATAAGAAGCTCCCAGAAGCAATGATGAAAGGCACATTTCGGTATCCTGGGGAAAAGGAACATGTCTGGTCATCTCCATTTTTGTTGTAAATGGTAAAAGTAGAACTATTTACATCAGCTGGCATGTACAGAATAGCTTTTATGTTCTGCAGTAGTAATATAGAGAATATATAATACATGTTTATATCTTTATCTTCAAATAAGAAAAATATTTTTATAGTAGCATCTTATAAAGTTCATCTTGTACATTTTTCTTTAAAAAGAACTCTCAATTATAGCAGTCAGTAAATGCCACTGGGGTGCTGCATGAAGTTGAATTTATAAATTCATTTGTTTCTTTCTCATTGCATAGGTACTTAAGCATTACAATGGCTGGGCAAAACACAATAATTACTTTTATTCTACAGTACAAAGTATGTCTAGAGAAGAAACAATTTGTTAGTCATGATTCTCATGAAAATGTCATAGATGATTGAAACACAAATGAGAAATGTTATTAAGCATTGTATTTTTCAGTTTATGGCTACAGGAAAATACTTTTTATCGTAATAATGTTTTACCTCTAGAGATTTAAAAACATTATGTTTAACTTGAACAGTATTTTTTATCTTTGGTATATTTTGAAAAATGAAGAACTACTTACACCTGGGGCATTACATAACTGTACTCACTAACATTATTTTCATTAGCCTTATTCAGTCATTATTGAAGTTTAATTTTATTAGCCTCTTGGCACAACATTCATCCTGGCAATCCAATATCATTGCTGTGGGAATTACCTCCACTAGCCAAGCCTTCACCCATATCTGCTTGAATCCACCCACACAGCCCATACTACTCTCCACACAAGTGGCCAATGCCAGTATGGAGTTCGCAAGGGGAGTGAGGTGCTGGCATTTTTAATATAATAGAGGATGCTCTAATTCTGGAAGTAGGCACTGCAGCAACACAATACTGCACCACAATTAAACAGCCCTTTTAAAAAACCAGTCTCTATATAGACTTGAATTCAGTGCTACACTGATACAGGAAAATATTGTGAAATACAGGAGCCGAGTAGCTTTCAGGGCACCAGTTCAGAGCTTTCACATGCTAGCATGTTGCCTTCAGAGCTGTTTGGGGTAAAAAAAAAAAAAAAAAAATAAAAGAGAGAGAGAGGCTCAAATCTCACAACAGGGTATTGGAAAAAACAGAGTCATCTGGAGTGGCACGTACTAAGTCAATTCTCTTGGCCCCTGTGCTGGAAACATAAGGAAAGATTATTCAGTGATGAGTTTAGATACAGTCCTGGCCTTTAAGAATCAAGTCTTATGAAAAGCAGTGAAATTCTGTCTGTGCATAGAGGCAGAACATGTGATTTCACACTTGGTGGCATGGGCAGTTAATCAGCTACTGCCCACAGCCTTCCTCCCACTGAGATGTTGCCTCTTCCACTGTGTCAGCAGAGCTGTGCACACACCACATGAAAGTACAGAGCAAGGAAACTGTGTAGATAAAAAAAAAAAAAAAAACAACCACAAACAACCAAAAAACCCACCACAACAATCTTCCTTTCTATCCCTCTACTGTTTCCTTTTTATCATTAGCCTTCACTTCACTCACATCACAGAGAGAGAATGGGGACAAAGAGGGGCAGAACTTAATCAGGCTGGGCAATGGCCAGCCCTGGCTAATACCATTCCTTGCGTGACAGAAAAAAAAAAAAACAACAAAAAAACAGAATCTTTCTTCTGGCTAGCAGCAATTTGATAAATATCTTACCACAAATGAGTTTATCAAGACAGAAATAATTGTTAACTCTTACCTTATGGGGCTCACTGCCACAATGACGCACAGAAAATGAATAAACTTCTGTTTTGGAACATAAGCCTCCTTCTGTGCTTCCCAGCTGCTCACAGCTGGTTTTCCTGTTCCTTGAAACTAGTTAGTAATGTCTGCTTTTAGAGGCTAGTGGATCAAATCACCTTTTCATCTCATGGATATGGATGGTTTGCGAGTCAAATGAATTAACTGGCTTTCAAGGCAATTGAAAAGCCTGCAGAACCCTGGTGATCCACGATGTTTGTCATTGGCTGATCTTATTTTAAAGGACAGAGGTTATTGTTCTTTATTTTAGTGAAATTGCTCACTCTGTAATTACAGTGAGTGCTTACAACAATGTTATCCTAATTGTTATGGTGTGTTTCTTGTTTGGTTTTTTTTTTTTTAAAAACAAAACAGAAGTCATCATTTTACCTTGCACTTATACTGTTCAGTATATCACACTCAAATTGAGAACTTATTAACATGATCTGATGGGACAACACTATATATTTTTTTGATTAATTTTTCTGAATGTTTCCACAAGCAGGATTTATATTTTTTCCCCATCTATGGAAATAGCACAAAAACAAGCTAAAAACACACCCAAGCAATAAAAAGTGATATCAAAAGGACTTACAGACAACTCTTTTAAGTACATTCTCCTCATAATATACAGAGCCTTTCTTTCCCCTTCATTTATGCTTGATGTCACTTCTTGAAACATTCTCTCCAGAGTATTGAATACTTTTTAATGTTTTCATTTAGCAATCAATAATTATCAATTATACACTTAGTCATATAGTGCCAAACTCTTTCATTTAATACTTGGTTCATCAATTGTTCATATATATGTTCTGTCAAGCAGCTTAATGATATGATTGAATTGTATGCTATTGATTTTCTATCTGTCAAGTTTACGCAGTGATTTGGAAATGCTGGGCCTATACACTAATGTAATTTCCTTGACTTCAATAGAGTCATTATTCTGTTGGTGTAAGGGACCTGATAATCGGATTGCCAAATATCTGGAGTTTGGTGAGGGTATAACACTGCCCTCTACAGCCCTCTACATTCTCTTTGCCTACCATGATTGGGTTCTAGCTCCTTTTAGAATGTAAAGGATTACTTTCTTTGGATAAACTTGATTGCACATACTCTAATTATACATGTAATCTAATTGTAAGCTAATCTATATGAACCTTCATTGTTTAGAAATATATAGGATAACCATGAGAGAGATGAGAATGTCATCATCGTTGAAGAATCAAAATCAATCAAAACCTGGACAGGGAATTGAAAATATGCAGATACGTGACATTTGTAGTGGATCTGAGATACACTGGAGTAAAACCAGTCAGTTCCCTGTTATGACACCTATTACAGGAATAAAACCAGTCGGCTCCCTCTTATGATACCTATTAAGTTAAATTAACTATGCCCATTAGACATTGGCTAGACAGCAAACATAAGGCTAATGAGAATTTGGAATAGTTGACACCCCTTACAGCACTGTATTTCTAGTGCTTCAACTTCTAGTTGAAGTATTTAATTTTTGACTGTTCTGAAGTACCACCTTTCCATAATAATACATTTCTTCCCTTCTGGCAACTTGAATTTTCTTAGTTAAACCCCAAATATTGGTAAATATAAACTTGAATAACTGAAAAAGTAATGTGACTACTAAAACCTGAACAGAGGAAAAACACTGAACATCTCCGCTATTCAGTGGAATGCCGCACACATATACATTTAAAAACAAAACAAAACAACAACAACAAAAAAAAATGAAAATAGTTTCTGTCTTGGACACACTCTTATTTCATCACTTGTTAACCTTTTCCCTTTCTCCTGTCAGGAAGATACAAAACACAACAACAATAAGAAAAATGAACAACAATAAAAGAAAAAGAACCCCTCAGTCTCTGCATAACTGACAACAACTTTGAATGACAGCTTGTGGAGCAAAGGATTTATATTCAAGTCACCTCTGTTTTATAATGGGTTGTTTTCATATTCAAATAAATGCCCACTAATAAATACCAGAATCATAAATGCATCCCACAAGGAAATCTCATTAAAACTTATCCATTCCATCTTTTTCTGTCCCCTCCAAATGTCAGAGATAAGATCAGCTTTCTAGTGCCCGTGGAAGATTAGCCAGTTAGAAAAAAAAAAAATTAAAAATTGAAGCAGTTGGGCAAGTAAAGCTTGGCCAAGAGACTTTTCTGACAAGAGCTCCCTCATATTTAAATTAGAGAAACTAGAACTTCACTAACAGGTTAAGTATTCTCATCTTCATAGTATAATTCACGTAAAAATGAAATCTCTCAGCCTGACAATAAGCTGTTGTGGGCTTAAATAATCAGGGCTGCTATATAGTGGGTGTTTTTTCCAACTGTCTACATTTTAAAGTGAAAATTGGAGGGGAAGCTATTTTGGAAACTGACTGAAAGATGGAACTTCTACAAGAATCTCCACTGATTAAATATACCAATGCCCTAGGTTAACACAGCCCACTCTAACAAGACAGCTCATACAGAGGGGAGGTAAAGTTACACAAAAGAACTCTAGGTTGAGATAAGGAGTTTAATAAGATCATTCACTATACAATCACCTTAGCAACAGCAAAAGCAGCAGCAGATGCCAGCAATAATATGGTTCCTTCCACCCAAGGAACAACAAACACAGTGGAAAAGACCAGAACCCCAGGTTGAGAAACCAGAAGCAGCAACCAGAACAGGAAGGTTCTCATGTTACAGCCTGAAATTCAAGCCCCATGATACTTTGCTTCAGCCAGCACTTTCGTTTTTGACCATGGCATGGTATTGATGGCATGGTATTGAATATGCATCAGCAGATTCAAATTAACCCATGTCAACTAGGAAGATCAATTTAATGTTCAAGGGAAATATTCTGACTTTATAACTATTTACACAACCAAAGGGGAGCTTTAGGAAAATGATGAAATTCCATTGACATCAAGGCTCAGGGGTGACCTCATTGCCCTCTACAACTACCTGAAAGGAGGTTGTAGCTGGGAAGGGGTTGGTCTCTTCTCCCAGGCAACCAGCACCAGAACAAGGGGACACAGTCTCAAGCTGCGCCAGGGGAGGTTCAGACTCGAGGTGAGGAGGAAGTTCTTCACCGAGTGAGTCATTCGGCATTGGAACCGGTTGCCCAGGGAGGTGGTTGAGTCATCGACCCTGGAGGCGTTCAAGGGGAGATTGGACGTGGCACTTGGTGCCATGGTCTAGTCATGGGGTCTGTGTTGATAGGTTGGACTCGATGATCCCCGAGGTCCTTTCCAACCTAAGTGATACTGTGTATACTGTGTATAACATCAACAAATATATATCTGAAGGCAAAATTACTCTGTGAGACAAAGTTAACAAAACAATGACATTTTAAATCTGTGCAATTACATACCAGAAACAAACTCCTCTTTTTACCCCCTTGTTTCTCTTAACAGATTAAACCCCAACAGATTAAAAACCAACATCCAAACTGTTTATTAAACCAGTATTGATGTTACTGCCTCTATTTTAATTTCTTTAAATTAGTTTATATCATACCTGTATGAGTTAGGCATATCAAGGAGGATGCAGCATTAGAAGTGAGCTTCCAAGTCTTGTAGTTAGTCTTTCTTGGGTAGTCTATATACTAGATAGATTTCTAAAGACAGACAGTGTAAGCATGCAGTATACTAGTGCAGTGCCCAGTCAATAAGGATTGAAAAGACTTTGAAAGTGAAGATTTTAATTGACTTTTGGAAACATATTACCAATCACTGGTTTTGGTTGTTTGATTGATTGGTAGTTTTTTTTGGTTGGTTAGTTGAGTTTTGTTGGGTGGTTTTGGTTTTTTTTTTGGTTGTTTGGTTTTGGGTTTTTTTCTGTAATCACTTAATTTATGCCGTTGATATTTTACCAGCCACTGTGAACAGTAATCCCCTTCAGCCAGGGGAAAGGGTATTCCTAAATGACTGTCAGCACTGTAAACAGATCAGGTTATATAATTGCTTTGCAATATAGGGAACTTAACTGTAGTACACATCTAGAAATGGATCTACCTCAAACTTTCAGCCAAGCCTGCAGCTATTAAGGCTATTCCAAAACAGCTGTATCTCTTCAGGCTTGGAGTCAGGCTGTAAAGCTCTTAACAAAAGTCTATCTTAATTTTAAGAATATCTCATAATTGTAGCTGGATCAAAAGAAAAACTTTCATGCCACTTTTTGCTCCTGCCTGTGTGCTAAACCAAATCATGGGAAGAGAAAAAAATATTTCAGAAAATTGAAATGGTGGTGGTGAAAGGCACTTGACAGATATCAAGATTAATATTCCTTAATTTTGTAATACTGATTGTTCTGTCATTTAAGAATCTAAATTTATTGTGTGTAGGTAACAGATGACTTTATTAATCCGGGCCTATGTGCACAGAAATGCAAATATCTCCATGCAGTTTAGCAATTTTTCTTTAACTCTTAAGTCAGAAGCGGCCACCTTCAGAGCAGCAAGGCAAGTCTGCTTCACTGTGATAGGAATTTTGTAATAGAGACATGCAGTATTGTGGCATCTCTGAGTTTGGGCTACGATAAACAGCAAAATATTTTGCTCTCTAGCTGTTCAGTAACAACTTAAAATCAAAGATTTTATAATCCCATATCTTCTCCATGTTATCACTGGAGTCCTTGTTATATAATGTAGCATAATATAATTCCTTCCAGAAATGGCATATCCTGTGGTGAAAAATGCAGGAAAACTACACCAATTCTACTCTTGATCTTTATTACTAAACTTTCTGACACTTTTAAGAAAGTTTTTCTTGGTTTCTTCTCTTCCTGGCCCAGAGTATCATCTAAATTGCATCTCTCGAAGGTCAGTCTAGTCACAGGTTATTCATAATTAAGTGCCAACAGAACTTGAATCATGTTAAAACAGGGGAATAAACCACTGTAAATCTATAGAAACCCTACTTCTATTAAAATATATCGTGTCATATTACTTGAAATACTTGGAGTAAATGTTGAGCATTGTCTATATATTTCCACTGAAATGCATGTTAGCTTTTTTTTTAATTGCTTCTAAACAATTAAAAGCAGAAAACCAAAGCTCTGATGACTGTGCTCATGATAAGCTTCTCAATGCCTGAGAATACAACATCAATTTTGAAATAGCATCTGAAAAATGTCTGTGGAAGTCCAGGAAAAACCATGCAGACTGTCTACTCTGTAGGTAACTTGAATGCATCTCATCATCTCATGTTGTATGTCTGCTAGAGCTCTGCTTTTGTGTACCTGGAGAATATCTCACACATTCCAAACTCCAAACATGTTGTGATTTAGTAGTTTCATAAGAACAGTTTATCTCTTGCACAAAATAAAATCGTACATTTAGTCAAATTTGGTAAATATGCTAAAATGCTTAAAGGCTCTGAGAAGAGTAAACCAACCACTAACCTTTACTAGTATACTTTCGCTTAAAATACTTAGAAGGTATCACTAGCACAAATTTGATTATTATGGAATGTTTTTGACTGAAAACTCTATTCAGTCCCCTTTCAAGCTGACAGATTAGCAGGTAAATGCAATACAGATATTTCTGTCAGTTGATTATCTGTCCTCAGTAGCTGCAATACAATATTTGTCCCTGATATTAAAGTATTTAATCCGTCTATCCAGTATAGCTACAGATTTATTTTGTCATTGTTCAGTACAGTTTTGGTAGAAATAGAGACACAAGATATACAAATTTCAGGCAGTTTCCTGGAAACATGAGCCTTGTACAATGTTCTAAGCCAAACGCTCTATAAGAGACAACTGAAAAAAACTACTGGGAAATTTAATGTACAGGGACAAGAACAAGAAAGTTAAAAGTCATTAACAATACAGATTTAATAGCTCAAAATGCTTTAGTTTGTTTCCAGAGCTTTTATTATTATTATTATTGTATTCCAACTGTCTTGCTTGTAACTCAATGTACTGAAAACAATTTGTAGAGTTCTGTCATCTTCAGGCAAAGTATTTGGAGTAACCATGATGGTGAGAATTTAAACAAAAGGATGAAATGTTCCGATGCATTAAGGTTGCATAATGGCATTATACCATTCCATCTATTTACTGGAGAGCATCTTAGAAATGTTTGTCATGCAGTGAGCTTGCAGGTCTTTGCGCTTTACCTGAAGGTGTATAATTAAAGATGTAGTCCCAAAGCTGCTTTTATTGATCCTAACTATTGAAATGTAAATAGCATGGTAAGAAAGGTCTCTGGAGTACTCTTATACAGAGTGAGTTCTTTATTTTGAAAGAATAGGCAACATTTGCATAGACTGGTGTATTTGAATCGGATTACTAGCAACTGAGACAGTTTGCCACAATAGGCAAGAAATAAAATAGCTTCTCTCCACTTTTCCTTGGCTTTGCTGCTGTCTATAAAAGAAGTGATAACTGGAGGGTCATCTGTGTCTGATTTCTTTTCTAGATATTGCTTTGCACTACTCTTTGATTTCTCTTTCTTTCTAACTAGGTCACCAGGGTGGTAGTAGAACTTGTATTTTATCCTGACCATATTTACTCACCTCATACTAAAAGGTGTACATGCTCAAGGTTACTCAGTGGATGCCTCCTTGTACAGGAGATGCTGGGTTGTTTTATACATTTCTACATCTTCCAGGCAGTATCTTTTTTTTTTTTTTTTTAAAGTGGCATACTTCATTTTGCTACCATTGTGTATAATTACTGAACCAGAACAGCAAAAACAACCCCGTGATGTGTTCTTACTACAAACTTAAGACCTATTGCATCACCTTTTTTCTTTAGAATCTAAATCAGAGGACTTCTTTATAAGTAAGCGTTTGTATGTTGTCCAGTTTTCATGTGGGGCTTCTGTTTTGTACACAGTTTTAATGTCATTAGTGTTGAAGTATTCTCTCATAGGGTACACCAAGTATTAATTTGGCTGTGTACTGTTTTGGTGGGATTTTTTGCAATGATAACTTTATAAAGGTATCTCCCATTTTATCTCATGAATTCCTTCTTTGATGTTACTTCAAAGAAAAGATGTTCAAAAACTCACAGGTTTGTAGTTATGACTTGCTTATAACTTTAGTCAATTGAAGAATACACTATCCAGTATTTAGTTACAGTATCAACTGCAACTTCATAATTGTTTGTTTTTCTTCTAGTACTGGTTCACATTTTTTTGTTTTATGTCAACACCTTACAAAGTTATGTAAATCCAGTAGTAAGCGACTAAAAGACATTTACTACCCAGGCAAGTTCAGATTTTGCACAGAACAGTTTTGCTGGTTGTGGTTTATGTTTTATGAGGCACTTCAAGCTAATTAATGACTTTCAGGATCATTCAAGAAATAAAAGTGTCAGAAGCTGAAAAAAAAAAGAGAAACCCACCTGCTTAATTTGAAACATATTGAAGAGAAAGGTGACGAAATGTCTGTTGCTCATTCTGTATCTGTCTAGTAAATCAGTAAAGGGTTTCTGTCTCCAGATCTGTCAACTTTCATAAACAAACTTCACTTCTAAAAATGGAGCTAGGTATTGCCAAGAGTTTTCTATACTATGTACAGGGGGGAAAAAAAGCCTCTGTTACTAGTACTTTCAAAACATTAAGTGAGAATATATCTCATGAGTTAACTAGGAACTTTTATCTAATTTTCTATGAAATTAATATTTAGTGATTCGATAATCCAGGGACTGACTATTATTCCTGTGGTCAGTTTTCATTAAACCAGTTTCCTGGAGAAGCTGTGCCTAGTCAGCAGAATACCATTATTCATATTTTGCATGGAAGCACAAAGGAATAAGCCTTCAATATATGTTCACATAGTATAGTACATTTCCTTTAAAATAATGAAATCATACTACTACAAGTAATGTTGGCTATATTCAAACACAGACCTCTTACACGTAGGTGAAGATAGTTGGCTAGATGGAAGGTTTGACTTTGTGTAAATTATACTATAAATGTGACATTTGTTTATTTATTTATTATTAATGGATTGGCTTTTGCACTAATGTGCTAGTGACAAATACTCTAAAGCTACACAGACTTTTGTAGCCTGGTTTGCTTGTATGCTTGGTAGCTGGAGGAAACTGCATGACTTTTTGGCATAATTTGCACCACACCATAGCACATCTTGGTGGGCGGAGGAAGGGAGAGAATGAAAAAAATAAAAAAGAAATTCTTAGATAAAAGAAGAAATGTTTCTATTGGTCAACCATACCATAAATCCCAAGGCAGCGGAAAATAGTTTCTTTTACAAATTCCAGTATTAATTAAAGCTGAAAACCTCTGAAAAGAGTATGTTTCTGTTGCAAAATTCCCTATGACTTCTGAAGCAAATTCAGATGACACAATATTATAACATCATTTGTATTTATATAACATCTTGACAGAATCCTATATGTTGGTTTGAATGAACATCTATTTCAGGTGTGAACCTACCAAAATAATAAAGAGAATTTAACCACCCTATCACCATTGGAGCCAGCTGGCTCAAAGTAATCTTTTATGTTATGGAATGCAGTCAGATACATGCAGGATAGTTCCCTGGCACTTCAATACTGTCAGCTTCTGCTTCTGGGGTTATTGTGGCCAATGTGCAGCACCCGGCACTTGGATTTGTTGAATGCCATCATGTTAGACTCTGCCCATCTGTCCAGTTGGTCAAGGTCCCTCTGCAGAGCCCTGCTACCCTCTAATAGATCAACATCTGCTCCCAACTTGATGTCAGCTACAAATTTGCTGATGACTGACTCAATCCGCTCATCCAGATCATCCATGAAGATATTAAAGAGGTTGGGGCCCAGAACTGATCCCTTGGGGACACCACTAGTGACTGGCTGCCAGCTGGATGTGGCACCATTCACCACCACTCTTTGGGCTCAGCCCTCCAGTGAGTTCCTAACCAAGCGCAGAGTGTTGCTGTCCAAGCCATGAGCTGACAGCTTGGCCAGGAGTTTGCTGTGAGGGACGGTGTCAAAGGCTTTGCTGAAGTCCAGGTAGACTACATCTACAGCTTTCCCCACATGTGGCCACCCAGAGCAGGGAAGGCATTGTGCCCCTGTACTCAGCACTGGTTAGGCCACACCTTGAGTCCTGTGTCCAGTCCTAGGGCCCTCAATTTAAGAAGGACATTCTGAAACTTGAACGTGTCCAGAGAAGGGCAATGAGGCTGGGGAGAGGCCTCAAGCACAAGCCCTGTGAGGAGAGGCTGAGAGAGCTGGGATTGTTTGGCCTGGAGAAGAGGAGGCTCAGGGGAGACCTTATTGCTCTCTACAACTATCTGAAGGGTGGTTGTAGCCAGGAGGGGGTTGGTCTCTTCTCCCAGGCAACTAGCACCAGAATAAGAGGACACAGTCTCAAGCTGCACCAGGGGAAGTTTAGGCTCAAGATGAAAAGAAAATGTTCTTCACTGAGAGAGTCATTGGTCATTGGAATGGGCTGCCCGGGGAGGTGGTGGAGTCACCATCTCTGGAGGTGTTCAAGAGGAGATTGGACGTGGCACTTGGTGCAATGGTTTAGTCATGATGTCTGTGGTGACGGGTTGGACTTGATGATCTTTGAGATCTCTTCCAACCTTGGTGATTCTGTGATTCTGTTTTCTCTTTGATTGCAGCCTGTCAGATGTGGTAATTCTCTTTTTCACATCAATTTAATATTCATAATTCTTGATATTTCTATCCCAATGTTATTTTTCCACCTTGAAAGTCTGAAAAATAAGCTCTCATATTGTGAGAAAATAAAAAAATTCTTAATATCTAGATCTCAAAAAAAACAAAACCAAAAGCAACACAAGAGAGCACTGGTGTAAATATATTTGTTTTTTTTATAGTTCCCCTGATTTCCAACTCTTTCAGACTCAGTTTCTACACAGTTATCACATTTCCCTGATCTATTCACCTTTTTTTTTTTTCCCAAACAAAAGATATTCTCTGTGACTGGAAAGACTGTGAATATACAGAGTTGATACTGAAGGCAGCAGTCTCAAAACTTCAGTAGACCTTTGGCAGAACTAAACTTTCAGATCATGCTTTTAGACCTGGATCTCATCAATGGAATCTTTGCAATGCAGGAAGAATAAACTTCCTTTCTCAGTTTTTTCCTATTTCCATTTTAAAATCAGACTTTTCATTCAAAGTAACTTGGAATTAATTAAGATTTACACAATTTTAGATAATTTTAAATTTAAATTAACTATAAATTTAAATTAACTATAAATGTGACAGCAACAGAAACATACTAAGTTCTGGAAACTTCAAGGATCTTCATGCTACCATTATTGTTATTGTTATAAAAATATAAATTACATACAGATTCTGAAAACTACTCCCAAGACTGAGAACTTCAAATATCTTCACTGACATGAATGTTTTGCACCTAGAGATGTTGAACAAAGAAATATTACACAATTCATGGTGTTGGTTTATTTTTTTAAGAAGAAATTTGGGTGAAGATTTGATGGACATCAAGCAAACAGGCTTGGTTAATACTAGAGTATTACTTCTGACAGAGTGGAATGGCTTCAGTAAGAGATTAGTCATGACAGCCCATTCAGTTCACATTTGCTATCTCAGATAATATAATAATTTTATCCACTTCTATTCTTCCATGATTCAGCATAGAAATGATAGTTCTTTTATGTCAGAACTCTTTTAATTTCAAGTCCTTCAGTGTCACTGATCATAGTATCATAGTGAAAATAGGATTTTGTTTGCTGTTTTAAGTCAGAATGACCATTTGGTTCAACAGTTTAAATTGTTGCATTTTCTCTCCTTTGAAATAAAATTTGTCTGCACAAATTTATTTACATAAAAATAAGATTCCTTGGTGATTTTCCATGAACTAATATCTACTCAATCTGCAAATGTGAATTGTAAACTATGTTTCATACAGGTACCAGTGATTAAAACACATTTTTCTCATTTTAACATGCAACTTAGAGTACTAAAAAAAATCTCTAAGTGAAATATAGCATAATAATATAATTACAGCCATTTTCAATAAGTCAGCACTTCTAATTTTTGTTTTCCCTTCTGAACAAAAGAAATGAAGGCAATTATTTAAAATTAGGTTACATGAGAAGATTATTTGTGTAACAGAAATAGGTTTCTTATTGTAATTAAGTTTAATAGATCTTGTTCGAGAGATAAACAGTCTTGAAAATACTAGACATCTCTAACTCCAGTTATGTTTAGAGGTTGGCTATACTATTCATAAAATCATAGAATGGTCCAGGCTGGAAGGCACCTCCAAAGGTCATGCAGTCTGACTTCCCTACAGTCATCACGGACATCCCCAACTAGACCAGGCTGTCTAGGGCCTTGTCAAGTCTCACCTTGAATATCTCCAGGGAACGGACCTCAACCACCTCCCTGAGCAACCTAAGTCTGCTAGTGAAGTAGTAAGGATATGATAAGGCAGTAGTTCCTTAGAAGTTTTTTTAATATAGGTAAAAATCTCCATAACCTTCTGTCTTTATCACAAGTATCTTTGGAAAGCCTGTAACTGATTTTATCAGATTGTGTTACAGCTGTATAACTCCAGTAGATTCAGTTTCCGAAGGGAACAGGTTTATACACGTTAAGTGCAACTCTCTGAAAATGTGTTTAGGTAAATATGTACTTATAAATGTTTCAGAATTTATGTTTAGGAGTTTTTTGAGTCTTCCAATTTCATTCAGTCACTTAGGTTTTGCATTTTATTCCTTTTGCTATGAACAAAGGTTTCAATGTACTAATGGCTTCTACGTCAAAGACCTTTGACTGAAAAATTGCCACGCCGATACATAACAATGAGTTATGTATAAGAATCAGATCACCAATATACAGTGAGGGGAAGTTATAAGAGTATCTACATAGAAAATCTATGTAAGTGAATCTGGGAATTTTCTACGTAGTAGTGATAAACTGTGAAGGTCTACCACAATCCATAAATAGACAAAAGAAACATCATTCCCTTTATAGAAAGTATCAGTAAAGACAGGAGACCAGGAGTAGGACTTAAAGATAAGATACTAGAGATCAGATTTGAGAATTTATTAGTTTTGATGCCATATTTCACATATCTGATGCTGATTTTTAAATTGTCTCCTCTTACTGAGCTTTTCACTTTGCATATTTCTTGACTTGAGTAAATATAAATAACTAAAGTAGCAAAAACCTAAATTCAACAATTGAATAATGTCAGATATATTGGTTTTAAAATCTCTTTTGTCTTAAAATAATCTTGTGATTTAAATGAGTCATGGCTCTTTAATGTTTGCAATTATGAGTGCTAGAAAAAGTAAAGTGGAGTAAATAAAGATTGTAGAAAAAGAAGTGCTATAAACAAGAGGAATAAAGATGGAGAACACACACAAACAAGAGGAATAAAGATGGAGAACACACACAAACAACAGAGTTGGGGATGTTTTAGACAGGAAGGGATTCACCAACCTAAATAGTACTAGCTTTCTTGTGAGACAGTAAAAAGTGGACAAAGTGCTTTACAAAATGAAGAAACAGAGAGGGAAACCATAAAAATGCATGCATAGGGAAAAAAATACATATGTGTATTAGGTACATAGGTGGTTTGGGCTCAGAAAGAGAGCAAAGAATTGAACTACATTTCTAGCAATGTCCTTTGTGAAAAGCTTGGGGTGTGAGAGTGAAGGTAGAAAACAAGTAAAAGTAACACAATTTCATCAGACATGCAGAGAATAAAGTTTCATATCAGATATAACCCATATAACTTATTAATCTATATATCATGTAAAACTACCCCACAGAAAGAGGGTAAAAATTATTGAAATGGAGATAAATTTAAAGTTTGGCAGAACTTTAAAGATTTGTGTTTAGGAGATGCGTTTGGGACCTGTTTCTGAAAATGCCTTGCTTTACTTCTGTGCATGGCTATACTCAGCTCTTCTTTCACCTGGGAGATTTAGGCTGTATCTCTAAGATTAAATCAGTACTAGCTGTAGAGAAATGGTGATCCTCATTCTAAGTTATCAGATTCACAAACCAAGTCACATTATCATAGATAATTTATCCACACCACATGAATCTGGGTGGAGTTGGGTTTTATTTTATTTATTTTATGGACACATCTTTACTGGATATGTATATTTGTGTTTCAAAATCCCCTCCCAGGACCTCCATTCAGCATGATTGCTATTAATTGCAGTTGTCACTAACTGATTTCACATGACTGATGAAGTATCTTGCAGAACACTTCAGTAACACTTGTGAGGGTCATAATTTTTCTTATTCTGACCTAACTTTATTGATCCTCTCCTGAAAGGGACAGCACCCCTCATGTCTTTATGGAACCATTCAAACAATCTAAGAATGATTTATATTACCCTTAAGGAAAAAGGCGTCAATACTTGTTACTTGCATGCTGAGACTTTCTCTGAGGTCTCAAGCTGTCAAAATACTGAACACAATGCAGGGATATTCCCAAGTAATGGACAGCACTGCGAAACTTTGCAGCATTATAAGGCTTCATGTTCTAATTGGGTGATGCTTCCACTTAACATGCAATTTATTTTATTCAATATTGATAAGATTTAAGGGGTGATGTGCTTGCTTCAAGGCTTTGATACAAATGTAGAGTCTTAATTAACAAGTGATATATTTGATGCAGTGAATAATGCATCTGATTTAGTACAGGATGCACTGTGCCTGCAGCTGAAGGTGATTGGTCCTTTTAGTCAGAGATAAATTCATTTCAGAAGGTGATGTATCACTTTCAGTATGAACTAAATCAAATTTATAATACATATTTTTTCAGCATGCAAAGTAGCACAAGGAACAAGTTTGCCCTCAAGTGGACTTCAAAGGCAGATCATACCTCCCAGGTATCAGGCTGGTTGAATCATTGGTTAATTCATTCACACTGTGATAAGGGTGGAACTAAGTTCTAACAAGCCACTGCCCTCTCAACCAGCCTTTGCTTTATTTTTAAGCTAAATTGTAATAATATTATTTATTTATAGGTCCCCCAAAATGTAATAATATTTGTATTAACAGGAATTGACAATAATACTTGAAAGATTCAAGGCATAAAACATATCTGATCATCAGATATTGATGAGGTAATAGAAAGAGGAAGGATATCTTTGAGCTCTTTAAACCCCAAAATGTGACAAATTTGACAGTATGCGATTTTATTTCATAAATTCACCTCATCAGTACCATTGGGTTTGCATCTTGTAAAACTGGGAAACTTATTTGCTAAATCAAAGAGTCAGCAGGAGAGCTTCAGTTTAGATCACCGGAGTTTTCAACTCTTGTGTGTACATTAGCCAGGTGTATCACAGTGAAAGCAGAGGAAGTCTATATAGAGTTAATATTCCATTTCCACTTTCTGTCATTTGAAACTTCTGTGTTCACTTATTACTCCATCAAGCCTTTATTTTTCTGTTCACAGCTTCATAAATTCAATACTCTATGCTTTTAATCTAATTCATTGACAAGTGATAATGACCTAGGTTCAAGACAATGCCAGCTAGTTTTTATAATTACACATTTGGAACTAAAAAAGCATTTGGACATGCACGTATAACCCAATGAGTATATAATGGCTGTCATAGTAGTACATAATATCCCCAGTAATTTAATTATAAACATTTGAATGGTATTTAAACAGGAATGTATTTAAGCACTACGCAGTTAAAGAATAATAAACCTTCTGGCATATTCTCTGTTCAAAATGTTACACTCAAAAATAAGACCAACAGCAATGAGAAACTATCCTGAAATAATTGATTTTATATTTCTAAACATATAATGGATTTTATCACTATCTTGTAGAAAAAAACATTGCTTATTGTGTATAAATGTCCAAACTAGAAGTAAAACAGTAATATATTATTTTAATCCTTGTTTCATTCTTTTGATCAAAGGTAAAACCTTCCCATTGATTCACATGACCAAGAATAACATTGATAAGTTTAAAAAGACAGCTTAGTTCAAAAACAAAATTTGGATCACAGAATTGTTCCAGTTGGAAAATACCTCTAAGATCATTGAGTCCAGTTGTTGACCTAACACTAGTTTAGCCACTAAACTATAGCCTGAAGTGCCATGTCTACACATTTTTTTAACACCTCCAGGGACCATTACTTCACCACTCCCCTAGGCAGCCTGTTCTGATGTCTGACCACCCTTCCAGTGAAGATATTTTTCCTAATGTCCAATCTAAACCTCCCTGGCACAATTTCAGGCTATTTCCTCTCATTTTATCACTTGATATTAGGAATTAGGATATTACTACAACTTTCCTTCAGGTAGTTGTAGAGAGCAATGGGGTCTCCCCTCAACCTCTTTTTCTTCAGACTAAACAATCCCAGTTCTCTCAGCAACGCCTCATAAGATTTGCTCTCTAGACCCTTCACCAGCTTTGTTGCCCTTCTCTGGACACAATCCAGTACCGCAGTGTATTTCTTGTGAGAGGCCCAAAACTGAACACAGCATTCAGTGTGTGACCTCACCATTGTTGAGTAGAAGGGCAACCACTTCCCTACTCCTACTGACCACATTATTGCTGATAGAGTGCAAGATGCTATTGGCCTTCTTGGGCATCTGGGCATGCTGATAGCTCATGTTCATATGGAATTATGTTTTCTACAACATAAAATCAGTTCATCTTAATGATGTTTAGGAAACAAATCATGGTATAGATAAAGTGGGGAAAAATTTACAGGTCACAGGTTTTGACAGCTATTTCTACAATCTGAAGACCTGCTGTGTGATATAAATTACTTAAAAATAAATAGAAAATTCTGCTTGGTCCATAATAACTTTTAGCAGGTGATTTAAAATCCTAAGAAATTGTAAGCTATCCATAATTTATGTGCCTACAACTATAGATTCAACCTATTATGATCTCCTTTTCAGTGATCACAAATAGTAACATCAAAGTTCTGAAGATAAGAATACTATGTGACAGCAAATATGTATGATCTATATCATATGTGCTAAACAATTTGAGGTGAAGTTAGTTAAGTGTGTCATCTTCCATTTTCCAGTTCATGGTGGCAAAACACCAATGCAGGATTAAAAAAGGGAGAAAAGATGGCATGGTATTATCTGCTTTCTGCTGTGTGAGATACAGAATGGGGGAAAAAGTAAATAGAGGTAAGAAAGTTTCCATGTAGTGCAAATTGCTTTATTAGCCTTGCACAAAGTGCTATTTGTCCTGTTAATGTAGCCATGGAAGCAAGAATATACGGCGCTTAAAATTGCAAAGGGTATAGCCTAGTTTTGGTTATTTGCATGTGCCACCTACATAACTACTCTTCCTGTGGTTCTGAATTACAGTGTTTGAGTTTGTTGATGGATTAGAAAAGTATATTCAAATCTATAACAAATTTCTCATACCTGCTTGTTCCTAGAAGTTATCTAACTAGTAGAGAGATGCTAGAGGTCATAATTTCCAGTCATTGTTTAAGACAGTAATCCATCAGAAGTTAAGATGATGTTTAAGGGGTACATCATTATTTTACTGTGGAAGAAACTAACCATTTTGTGATCCAAAAGTAAACTGTGAACTATAATACCCGAAGATTTTTATTTCTCAGTAATCTTGGTAAGATGGCTTACTGTTGAAACAAGAGTAGTCATGAAAATGGCAGATACTCTATTCCTTAATTGTCATTCTTTATGATACTGATAGGATTTGAATTTGCCAGAAGCTGCATAAGCAAAGGTGTAGGTTAGAGGCAATGAATCAAAATGAAAAAAATAAAAGTGGAGGCCTCATTGGTGTTGAGGGATATTTAAATGAGAGGGCTGTATGTCTGAGGTAACAAGAGAATAGGAGTCAGAGGAACCAGAAGCAAGACAAATTAAAAATAGAATACATATCTCTGTCACAAAATTTCTAAAGTTACATAAGATCTAAAATAACAGCACATGCCCTGAGGCATTACATTTGAGGACAGTCAGTGACATCAAACCTGCTGAGATAAAAGGCAGGACTGTCATGGGCGGAATCCTGGTATATTCTGTATCCAAGACATTTGTCAAGAGCTGATTAAAAAAAAAAAAAAAAAAAAAGAAAAAAAAAGGCAACTATTCCTAGGTTCTCTCCAAAACTGGCATCTAGTTGATTAACTGCAGGGACCAAGCCAACATAGCAGTACAGAAGTAGCCATAAAACAGATAGATTCAGCAACACAGATATGGCATGTAGTATGACATGTGGCCAAGAAGCAGAATGATCAGTGTACTAGGAGCTAGTTTTGCCCTTGCAAACTTCTCGCAGAAAGAACAGTGAAAAAGATAAGATAAAAAAAGAAACTTGGGACTAATGAGGAGAAAAGTCACTATGAAGGGGAACTGAGGGGAAAGGAAAAAAAAAAAAAGAGTCTGGTAACATTCTTGATACAGGAAGATGAACAGAGTTCACTACTTCTAGGAGGCTTTTTTTATATTATTTTACCCTCTTCTCATTTCTCCAGACAGAGGGGCCAGAACACTGTATTGTGCGATATCCAATACTATTGCCTTTTTTTACCCCTACATTTGAAAAGGGAAGAGACTGCAAAAACTTTTTAAAAGTTCATACATTTTTATTCTTTTTGTAAATACTGGCTCAGTTAAAACTTTGCTTGAAGAATGTTTTAGAGTATGTGATTTGTTGATTTGAAGGAAGGCTTAGCTTATTCTTTAACAAATATTCATGGAATTAAAAAGGAAAGTAACTTTAACTTTTTAAATGTTTATTTTTACAATCTAAAATTACTCCAAGAAATGCAAACTAACTTAGGAGGTGGTGACCAGAGGAATCATATTCACCTTTTTCAGAGAAAGCATTTAATACAATAGTTCAACCCAAACATCATCTAGGGGGGAAAAAAAAAACCAACACAAAACCAAACAAACCATGACCCCCCACACACACACCCCACCCCACCCCACCCCCCAAAAAGAAAGGGAGGAACAAATAAAACAAAGTCCTTTACAATCCTAAAACAATTTTTCCTCCATAAGGATGGTATTTGAAGAAATGCACATATCCATAATGAATAAAGGTAAAGATTAGAATTCAAAATCAGAGGATAATGAAAAAGAGATAGGAGTTTTGGACAGAAAAGAGTATCACCACTTGTAGAGACAAGAAAGAAGCTCCATTTACCACAAAAGATAGGGGGTGTGGCAAGGAAAGCTGAAAGTGGGAGACTATGGGACCTTTTTTTGTTTTTCCAACCGTTCTATTTCCTGTGGCAGTGTTGGAATTTTTGAAGGTTAACACCGACTTGTGTATTTTGAGGAGGAAAATAAAAAGTAGCCTCAGATCAGCACTTTGAAAAAGGTATGTTGAAGTTACTGGGGTATTTTGTGAAGTCATTTGTGATCTTGAAGATATAGTGCAGCTGCAGAATGAGGTTCTACCTCCATGAAGGTGTATAAAAGAATAAAATATCAAGAAGACTATATATCAAACCATGCCACATAGATTCAGCCAAAGGTCTTGGGTCCAGCCTACTGACTACCAGCAATACTTTAAGTACAGGATATGGTGCACTGAAACTACAGAGCAGCAGTGGTCTTATGAGCATCCAGCAGTGGAAGTTCTGCAGCTATGAAAAGTTCCTCAGTTTGGTGTGCCTTTTTCCTTTTGAAACCTTAAACTGTTAACTCAAAGTATGAAAGCCAAACCAAACCACTCCTCCACCTCGTCTTTCTCCAGAGCTCCTTTAATTAAAACATTTTCTTGTCAGAAAAATAAAATAGTCTAGGCTTACGGTGTGGTCATAGTGACCTAGCATATATTTCTTTCCAGAATTAATTTTTCAATTAATAGAGTATTACTTAGTACGTGCTATAAGGACTTTTTAAACAAAAAGTCATTAAATGAATGTCATAGATAAAAGGATTAAGAAAATATGGAGACAAAGCATAAAAATTCACTCAGTTTTCATGAATCCCTGTATATGATCTATCTAGTAGAATGCATCTATTTTGAAATGGCAGATGAATGAACATTCATTACATAAACATTTGCCATAGCTTTCCAACAACTCTTCCTTTTTTTTTTTTTCCAAAAGGTATATAGTGATAGTTAGCATCTTGAATCTAGTCTGATAAGAAAAATTATCCTGTGAAACATACAAGTAAGGTTCTTGAGAAAGACAAGCTGAAACAGGAGTAAAAAATTAAAGACACATGTCTGACAAAAAATAAAGTCCACTTGCTTTTGGCAATTAATATGAAAAATTATTGTAAATAAGTTCTTTAGGATTGTATGTAACATTTTTGACACTCATTCTAAGTTAATAAGGTCTCATATTCACTGCAAAGCAGTTCAGAATTTAACAGCATTTTCTGACTTCTGTTCAGTTAGAGTATGAAAAGCAAAAGTCGCCTCACCTTGGAGAAATAACAGAATAATACCATGCTCTCCTCGCTGAAAATCAGGTATGGCTGTGCCATGAAAAACACAGAAAATCAGGAAAAAGTAGATTGGAAAAAAAAAAAAAAAAGGTTTATGGGTAGTAACACAATCTTTACAACTTTGTGTTCAAAGGAGTTATCAGCAGACACTCTCAGTCACATGGGAATCCTATTTTATAAAACAGGATTAAAGTTATGTTAGGTGAAGTGTTTTTAGAACAGGGTTACTAAGGGCCATAAGAGAGTCTAAGGTACCAGAAAATAGGAAAAATAATTGTTAAACTTATTAAGTAGTAATACTGGTGGAAGAGAATTAGAGTGGAAAAGATGGTCAGAGTGACCTGATATTAAACAGGAAAGAAGGATAAGGTTTACTTTAATTAATGTCACGCTTTCTTTAAGATAAAGGTTATGAAATGTCATTAGGAACTACTAATCCATAATTGTTGAATAGAAATATTAGGAAAGCCATTTTAGTATTAATTTTGTGGAGTTCAGTTCTTACATTTTGTTCTGACCTCAGGTGTCCCCACCTGCCTCCAAAGTGAAATTGCAAAAGGTGACACATTCCTCTGAACTGTCGTTCTTCTCCATTTAAAGGGATACAATAGTATAGCTGCTTCCCCAGCCAAATGGGGAAGTGTGTTGCTCTAGTTCATTGCCGTTTCTTTCAGTCTACCAAAGATAAACTCCTCTCTTTTTCTTCTGTATTTGTTGCATAAATTCATTATTGTAAGTAATACAGACTATTCTGTAATATTGAATATCAAAGTTATAGCAAAATGGGATAACATGTTGGCAACAAACATGTAAATGAAGAGCAAGATGCTGTGTGGAGAAAAGGTCCCTGATAAAAATCATTTGCTTTCAAAAGTAAGATTGGGAACACCCTGAATCAAATTCTCTCACAGCAGAAGTAAATACTGAAAATCACTAATAATACTAATTATGTAATGAAAAGTGACATGACTTTCTTTTAAAACAAAATTACAACATCCCTCTTCAAAAAAATGTATTGTTAAACATTCTCTTCTCTGGATTAGACCATATGGGATAAAAACAGGTATGACGACAGCCTTTCTAATTGGAATTAATGACTTAAAGAAGCAATGATTCATCAAGTAAATTTGTATGTGCACATCAACATAGAAGGATACTCAAGAACTGAATTATTTCAGAAACGTTTTGAGAGGATCATATTTTTATTTCACTGTAGAATAGACACTAAACCTTTCTTTCCAAGATCCAACTCATTTGTCTCAGTTGTGATTTTTGCTGCCAGATCTAATCATCATTCCACACTGTATGGACCTAAGTTTGTTCATCTGGATGCAATCAGAGTAAATTGGAGTTCAATTCTCAGCTCACAGATTTCTATAAAGTTACGTGTAACCAGACTTACTCTTTGCTTGTGTGGAAAATATTTTTAACCATGTAGTCCTATTCCTCTAGCAAAAATTAATTTGCTCATTTTATAAAAAACAAACAAACAAACAACAATCTACATGAACATAAAAATAAGTTCTATATTAAGGAATACTTATTTAGATAATTACTCCAAGACATTGAGTCCATCATCAGTAAATTTGCAGACAATCAAGCTGGGGCCAGGTGTTGATCTGTTAGAGGATAAGAGAGATCTGCAGAGGGACCTTGCCAGTCTGGACAGAAGTCCAGAATCCAACAGCATGAGATTTAACACATCCAAGTGCCAGGTTCTGCACACTGGCCACAACAGCCCCATGCAGTGCTACAGGCTGGGGCCAGAGTGGCTGGAGAGTGGCCAGGCAGAGAGGGACCTGGGGGTACTGGTTGAGAGTAGGCGGAACATGAGCCAGCAGTGTGTCCAGGTGGCCAAGAGTGCCAGTGGCATCCTGGCCTGTATCAGGAACAGTGTGGCCAGCAGAAGCAGGGAGATCATCCTGCCCCTGTACACTGCACTGGTTAGGCCACACCTTGAGTCCTGTGTCCAGTTCTGGGCCCCTCAGTTTAGGAGAGATGTTGAGTTTCTGGAAGGTGTCCAGAGAAGGGCAACAAAGTTGGTGAGGGGTTTGGAGTACAGGCCCTATGAGGAGAGGCTGAGGGAGCTGGGCTTGCATAACATGGAGAAAAGGAGGCTCAGGGGAGGCCTTATTGCCTCAGTGGGCTTTTAGAAGTAAAAAAATCTTAAGATTTCTCCTTATAAAAACAGTGAAATGATGTTAGGTACTGCTATATAAGCAGTAACTGTCTGACACATTCTTATGATCTGAATCAGATGACTTACTACATTGCAGCCTTTATTTAAACAACCAACCAAAATATTCAAGATGGGAGGAAGGGGGGGGGGGGGGGGGGCATGGAGAAAGAATCCAGTAAGTGCAATCTATAGCAGTGTCTAAAAGCTCTGAAAATAGAGACAGATTTTCATTTTAGCCAGGCAAAATTTGTTAAAATTTGTCTTGTGACAAAAACTGTCCCTCCTCAGAAATTCCACTCTTTTCAGCATAATTTCTTTCATCTCAAAGGACTGTAGGTCTGACATATTTGAAATTTTAGTCAAAAGTGAAAATGGGGTAATAACTTTGTAATACATTTAATTCATAGGGACCATCTTGGATGTCATAGCCTAATCAGAATAAATCTTACAGATGTGTCTTTTCCATTCTGCCAAATTCCACAACACACTATTCTGTACATCTTTAAAATAATTTTTAACTTATTGATGATAGATAACTGCAAGGTGATAAATGCTCCATTCTAAGAAATATCATTAAAGGCAACTAAAATACTGCACTTTGTTCATACAGAAAAAGTAAATCACCCTCCTCTTTACATTGTAAGAATGTTTTCCTCTCATCCACATATAACTGCACTATTCTGTTTTACAGCTTATGGTGTGAGAAGTGGTACAATAACTGAGGTTTTATCACTGTTTAATTATGCTAACATAGCCCAAAGATGTTTCAGGTATTAGCATGTGCTCAACATTACAATAAATTTAATCCCACAAGCATTCATTTAATTAGAAATTATCTAGAAATCTTAATCTCATTTAAAATTGTAATTATTATTATCTGCTACCTATAGTTGTTTGGGGTCTTTTTAATAGGAAATTAAATTTCAGTCTTAAAATTGTAACAGTGTTTTTCTTAGGACAGAAATGAGGGATTTTATAGGGAAGGACATTTCATTGTTAATGATTTCATAGCTAGAAAGGATAAAGCTGTGTTCCTCTCCTATTAGCTTTTCTTATTCAATTTCCCCAACCTTGTGTCTACACTAGTGACCTGAACTATGAGAGGTTATGTACAATAGAATTATCAATACTCTTGAAATTTTAAAAAATCAGAACTTGGTGGATAGCACAGTCTTATGATCTCATGACCTATTTTATTTTTACTGGAGGCTGTAGAATTTTCAGACTCAAAGCTTTGAGATGCATATTAATTAGCATCAGAATGATTATTAAAAAAAAAAACAACCCAAAACGAACCTACAAATTAAAGACCAATACATGGCCTTTCAGTATGAAATGGACTACTTTTATTGCCATCTGCCTCCCTGATTTCCTGCACATCCTTAAACAAGCCCAATTGATCACCACTTTTTCTGAGGAGACTAATCAGTATTCTATGAGTCTATGTAACTGAACAGAAAGGCATCAGGCTAAGACTGTTGCTTTATTGTAATGATCTGTAGTAATGTGTATTATAAAAGAAATTTGGGGGCTTCTGATTTTTCCTCCATTATTTTAGGGGAATAAGAGTCACAAAATATGCGTATGATCAATTTCCATGTTAAAGGCTATTTGACAGTTACAAGAATGAGAGACCTATGCCTTGGGCTTTTATTGTTTTCAAAGTGCTGGGCATGTACTTCTCATGTGAAATTATTTGTGGATATACGAAAAAGGTCAGGCCAGGTTCTTATGTCTCCTAGCTTCTCCAATATCTTGTTTTTCCACTTCCAAGAAAGCAATTTAACCAGTTGTGTTGCTGGTTAACTGAAGTAGAACATTTATGTAGTACAGTGACTTCCCAAATATGAGAAATGAAGATTGTGGTTAGAATTGCCACTACCAAAGACATAATCACCTAATAACATAGACATTGGACAAAGGCAGCAAAGCATTAATAATATTGGTGCTTAGACATGAAATATCCAGATGACCATAGATGCAACATGATATAAAATGATCAGATTTTCCGACCATGGGCTCAGTAATGATACCTTAATCAGCTCTAAGTTGTTCTTTACAAACCGCTGAGGATTCTTCTCTAGAGTCAAACTCAGTTTCGTGTTACAACAACATGAGAGATCTCCTATTTGCTCTCGGTTATGAATAAATTATATTTCACTCTCCTCTTTGAGGAGATTCAATTGACTGACCAGGTCAGAGGCTAGAAGGCAGCAAAGATGCTTCATGCTTCAAGATATTTTGTTAACGCATCTAAGATAATTTATTTCCCAGTGATCCACATAAAGTTCCTAAGATGTTTTTCATGTTCCTGGTATGGAGAACAAAAGTCTTTCATTTATTTTAATTACTCTATAGTCTACAGAGAAAAAGAAAGAGAAAGTTAAAGGCATTCAATATCATTTCATGACGACAGCAGAAGAATTAATATGTTTTATGGCCCAGTTTATCATCTGTGACTTTTACTATTACCTTCTCTGAATTTTAGGTTCACAGTGTAAGTCAGTACTATTGTAATAAATTATTCATTCCAGACGTGTAGGTGACCATGAAAGCATCATATTCATTCCTGAAAAATTTCCAATGAGATGTGAGCAAAATATCATTTTGTCAAGTTCCAGAGCTCAGTACTCATTCCCACCTAGAATTTCCTGAAACAATCACTCATTTGAAAATGAATTATTATTTTGTGTGATAGCAAGAAATAGCATTTGACAGCAAAGCATAGAGGTCACCACTCTTCCCTTATGCTATCACTGTTGTTTGGCAGGTATGTACAACTGCTGAGCCAGACAAGCTTTGAATGGATTTGTAATTCCACTACACTATCACTTAGTATGACAGGTTTATATCAATTATAAATGAAATGAAATAAAATTATCTTTAAGTACCCTGGGTTAAGAGTAGCTTTGGTGGTTTCAGTAACTGTGGATAAATCACTGAAAATATTTTCCTTTTTTCCATTCACAATTTTTCATTGTCTTAAGCTCCAGTATGCTATATATCCAAATATGCCTTCCCAAGTCTGCTAGTTTGTTTTGGGCTAAGATTAATATTTTCTCTTCATTGTCTCCAGCAATAGCCTATCTTGCCTTTATGTTCCTTCATGCATAAAAAGATCCTAAAGTATTCTCAGACATTTTATACTGTGATACCCAGAAGCTCCTGCTGAACAGAGGAAAGGATTCCTATTGACTGGCAGCACTGGGTATTATTTCCCACTCTCTGAATTTTAATATGACTATATACAGGTGGAACGACAAGTTTCAGTGTTACAAAGTCCAATAATTGACAAGTGTGGATAATGTTTGCTTGATCTGATGAATAAAAAAAAAAAAAAAAAAAAAGAGCATTTAAAAAAAATAAAAAAAAATTTAGTGTAACCATGATCAAGACTCAATTACATGCCTCCAGTGATGCTAACCAAGAGAAATCGATTACAAAAAACAAACATTGCATAAATTTCACCATATCGGGGCAAACTTCAAATGAACCCCCCCCCAGACTTAACTTCTTAACTTCAGATAATCTCTGTTCTTCCTTGGAACTACTACTAAAGGATTTATAAGATTCTAATGTTTACAATGTAAAAAAATAAACAGCTGATAAAATATTCATTGATGTTATAAGACTTACCTGTCCACCCTGAAACAAAGTTGGTAGCATCTCTAGTTGATTTTTTACTGCTACTAATGATACTTTAATTTTATAGTGCACTTTATTACTATTTAAAAGCAAGAAAGCCTGTGAATTCTCAAAGTATGTGTATATATTTAGATGAGGCATATTTAGGATTGGTTTAGGTTTTTTTTTCCCTCCTCCATTTAAATTTACCCATCTCTGAAAACTTACTTCTATACATCACACCAAAGTATTAAGGAGGAGCAGGTGTACATGTGTGCTTCCTCCACCTGCCCAATGCTGAAGGAAGATTGGTTTTGTGTATTTGATTTTGAAATATAAGCTGTTTAATTACTCCTGTGTACCATTATTTACAGCCTAAGGCTATGTGAATTTTAAACCAAAATTCTCGATATAATTTTCGCAACCAGTATTGAATACCATTCAACACAATAGAGCACTTCTAGCACTTTGTTCAGACTGAAGGGGAAAAAAAAATCCTTTCTCAGGCACCACTCTGCCTCAAAATCACGTACAACTACATTTGCATGAAGATGGTCCAAAACACAAAAAATTCATTGTTCCTTTGTCTTGTTTGTTCTTTTTTTCTTACAGTCAAGGTGAGCAGATACAACCTGAATTAAGTACTTGCAGAAGCAGAAAAACATGCAAACATACAGCCCTGAGAGCACTATAGAGAACCTTCCAGAACTGCATCCTCTTATTTGGGGCAGGGACTCAGTCAGATAGGGCATGCTGTGCCAAATCCTATAAATGGGCTGTGGCCTCAGAGTGGAAAGCCTGGCAGAGGTGCTAAAGAGGGCTGTTCAGCCTAGTCTCCTGTGTCTACTTTCCTGGCTGCTTTGGTTGCCACCACAGGATGGGGGAGTGGAGAACTGTGACGTAGGCCTGCCTGAGTTGTTCTGCCGAACAGGATATTTATTCATCAACACTAAATTACTACCTTGGTTTTCTGGGTCCTCTTAGTCTATACTGTTAATTCCATCTCAGGCTGCAATAAAGGGGAGAAATATTTACTGGTATAGGAACACTAGTGTAATTTGCTACATTCTGGCACTCATAATAGCTTGAATAGCAGAGACAGATGGGTTTGGGGCTCTGCTGCAGTTTAGCCTTCAACCTAAATATATAAGGAAAGAGAAAGCTGAGAGGAAACATTATTTTCAAGAGCATCTCATGATGGTGACATTTGTGACTGTGCTTTGAGATCTTCCTCCCTCTATTTCCACCCACTGATGCTTGCTGAGATCTTCTCAGCCCTAGGCTGAGTTGGCCAAGGTTAATCACCTGAGCTGGGGTCTTGCACTCGTTCCAATCAACCCCCCTGCTCTCAGCAGGATGCCTGCAGTGCTGGCAATGCAGTGGCTGCAGAGTCCCAGTGGTGCTCAACAGCTTTAACCCAACAGCGCAAAGCAGGCACTACAGTGGTTATGGGTTCCCTTTGAGTCACCTGTCTGCTCTCAGGGATGTTGTGCAAAGAGTAATTTCTCTGGAGTGACTTCAGTTCTTATGGAAAGTGAGCAGTGGTCTTTATATAAGTACAGGTTTGGACTATCAAGAGGCAATGCTTTAAGTAGCACTAACTGTCCTTTATACTGCCTTCATTGTTCTTAAGGAAGTTAAATTTTGTATTCCTACATGAAAGCACCATTTGTATTTCTTTTAAATAGATCAAAGTCAGCATAAATGCTTTATTTCATTTAGTAAGACAGTTGAATTTATTGCTATAAAAATATGTATTTATGGCTACCAGACTGTCTGATGAACTGTACAATCATGTAGTCAGAGGATCAGGTTGCTTCCCCCAGACATCTTTCATTGCTCCAGGCAGCTTAGTTAAAAAAAAACAACAGCTATAAGATTGATTGTGTTCTTTGTATGCTTTGTAATGCTTGATAACCTCTGGGAAGATAATTTGCTGGGACTATCACTGTAGTGACTATTATTTGTGAATACAGAACTCACAGGTTAATTTCTTAGTTTCTGTTTGATCTGCATGTTGTAAATTAAAGTTGCATGTTCCTGAAAGCAGCACCTGAGGAATGAGATCAGTTTCTTTTTGCTTGGCTGCTTATACTTATTAGCTCCATCTTATTTAAATAATAGTCAACTTACTTGTGATCAGATTGAGGAGATTATATTTCTGGGTTGCATGACAGCCTGAAAAAAGGAGTAAACATTTGCTGATACCTTTATTGTAATTGTGATGCCATGTGTACCTGCTATATTTCCTACACTGTTGCTGTAGTGATATTTCCAATGATGTCTTCGGTTTATTTAGACATTTAAAGGAAATGTTAAAAGACAATTATCTGAGCATTATATAAAGGCAACAGAATATGGTAAAATGGGCAGTTATGTGATACCAGTGAGAGAGAGGGGTCTCAAAGACACTGAGATCCTTTGCCTTCTGAATTAAAAGTGATGGCAGAGAAGTTCTCTAGTCTTCTAGTGTGCACACGCTGAGAGAAACCACAGATTGATTAGAAGACTTGTTCTATAACAACTGTAGTCTTGGAAACCTGATCTCCTTCTACGATCAGGTGACTGCCCGGTGGATGTGGGGAAGGCTGTGGAGTCTACCTGGACATCAGCAAGGCCTTTGATACCATCCCCCGCAGCAAACTCCTGGCCAAGCTGTCAGCCCGTGGCTTGGAAAGCAGCACTCTGTGCTGGGTTAGGAACTGGCTGGAGGGCTGAGCCCAGAGAGTGGTGGTGAATGGTGCCACATACAGCTGGCAGCCAATTATTAATGGTGTCCCCCAGGGATCAGTGCTGGGGTCCATCCTGTTCAATGACTTTATTGATGATCTGGATGAGGGCATTGAGTCCATCATCAGTAAATTTGCACATGACACCAAGCTGGGGGCAGATGTTGATCTGTTAGAGGATAGGAGAGCTCTGCAGAGGGACTTTGACAGGCTGGATAGATGGGCAGGGTCCAACAGCATGAGATTTAACACATCCAAGTGCTGGGTTCTACACATTGGCCACAACAACCCCATGCAGTGCTACAGGCTGGGGTCAGAGTGGCTGGAGAGCAGCCAGGCAGAAAGGGACCTGGGGGTACTGGTTGAGAGTAGGCGGAACATGAGCCAGCAGTGTGCCCAGGTGGCCAAGAGTGCCAATGGCATCCTGGCCTGGATCAGGAATAGTGTGTTCAGCAGGAGCAGGGAAGCCCTTCTGCCCCTGTACTCAGCACTGGTTAGGCCACACCTTGAGTCCTGTGTCCAGTTCTGGGCCCCTCTGTTCAAGAAAGATGTTGAGTTGCTGGAACGTGTCCAGAGAAGAGCCACAAAGCTGGTGAGGGATTTGGAGCACAAGCCCTATGAGGAGAGGCTGAGGGAGCTGGGGTTGCTTAGCCTGGAGAAGAGGAGACTCAGGGGAGACCTTCTTGCTGTCCACAACTAGCAGAAGGGAGGTTGTAGCCAGGTAGGGAGTTGGTCTCTTCTCCCAGGAAACCTGTGACAACAAGAGAAGACAGTCTCAAGGTGTGCCAGGGGAGGGTTAGGCTGGATGTTAGGAAGAAATTCTTCACAGAATGAGTGATTGGCCATTGGAATGGGCTGCCCAGGGAGGTGGTGGATTCACCATCACTGGAGGTGTTTGGGAAGACAGTGGATGGGGTGCTTGGTGCCATGGTTTAGTTGATTAGATAGTATTGGATAATTGCCTGGACTCGATGATCTCAAAGGTTTTTTCCACCCTGGTTAATTCTATTCTATTCTATTCTATTCTATTCTATTCTATTCTATTCTATTCTATTCTATTCTATTTTCTATGTCCGTTTCATATCCTGAGTCAACAAAGTACTCCAGGCTGTTGTGTTGATCTTAAAGTAATTTAATTTTATTATGGGAAAATCAAATTCTACCCATACCCTTCGAGATTTGGGGAGAAGGATGCTGTTTGTTTTTTCCTTTTTTGTCCCATTTGAAATCTTTGTGGCAAACAGTTTCCACCATCTGCTTTTGCTTATTTTAAGTAATCAGCTGGGAGATGCTGCAGTAGACACCAATAGAACAATCAATAAAGGAAGCTTAGATGGTCAACCATGTGGCATGCTGGCTAAGTGTCAATTTTTCTCATTATTAATACAAATAATCTTTGGTTTTCGTATTGATGCCCCTTGAGAACTAGCTAGATGAACTTGCTTTGGGGAAGAGATTGTGTAAAAATAACTGCTGTGAAAAAAAGTTATTTAGCAGACTTCTGAGACAGGAACAAGTTGTCCTGTATTGTCATAAAAGCTACATCTTGTATCACAGTCATTAATTCTAGATCAGAAAATGTTTGGGACTAGATGTGAACAGAAGTTGTTCGAAACCTGAAGTTGGTATAAATGACAGTAAATCTTAAGACATCAAAATAATTACCTAATAAATACTAGTTCTTTTGATATCTCTTAAACACTGTTAATCACCATGAACTCATTTGGTATTCATGCAAATGTTGCAAGTGTTTTAACTAGGTTTCTGCTGTAACTGAAAATTAATTATGTTGACTAGACATTTATACTGATGTCTTATCCACTATGAATGCTTATAGAAACAATAAAAATAGTGAAGAGTGGAACAATAATTCCATGTAAAAGTAAAGTAGTTTTTGATTTTGGATTTAGACATTATTTAAAGGGCTCTGTGGCATTGCAAATGAGCCTGGAAAGTTTATCTTCATATAAACATACAGCAAATAATCTAATCTCATGTTATTATAATGGCATCTCTGTCAAGATATTAATTCCTTACATTTACAGAGCACATTGCAAAAAACAAAATAATTTTTTATATCTTTTGAATGTCATGAAAGTTACTGATTATTTTACCTATCTTTCATATACCCTAATGTGTATATAGTAATTACTGTATTTAGAGATTCCAGAACTCTGTGTACCAAATCCAAAAAATATTATTTCTTGAGTTTGCCTGAGGAGAAACATGTTAACTGGCTAACTTTTGAAAAGAGGAAAAAAAGTAAAATCTACAAAAACCACAGTGTCTGGATATAGAAATACAATTTCTGAAAGTCATCTGAAGACATTTTCAAGTTTTATGTATTCAAATGTTAAACCCTTTGTGGTGGAAAATATATATATATATATATATATATATATATAATTTGTGTATATATATATATATATATACAAATTAAATTGTGATATTTGTCCTTAAAAAGGTTATATTTTTCAGCTCCCATTTGTTAACTTCTTTGTTAATTTCATTTAGAACTGCTATGAAACTGGGACAATAGGAATGGTCCAACACAAATGTTGTTCTGTAAAAAACATTAGGTTTTAAATAGTGTCATATATAAAACTGTATATTCAATTTTTAAGCTTCAAAAAAATCTGTTTTGACTATCTAGGTCTTTCAGTGACCTTTGATGCCCTCAATTAAGTGATCCTTCCTGCAGCTTGATTCTAAGGTATCACTTTTCTACCAGATGTTTTTGTTCATGTTTCTATGTGATTAAGTCTTTGTCTTTCACTGTGCCATTCTTTTTTTTTTTAATACATGCAAATCTTACTACACATAATAAAAAAACTCAAATTCTAAAAATCATTTTTCTTGTCTATTTCTTCCATAATAATGATTTCAAATGTGGGTTGGTGTTTTGTGGTGGGTTTTTTTTTTCTTTTTGTGAGCAGAAAAATTAAGGGCTCAGCCTAATCTTCCAGAAATTCAACTCTTTCAGCTTGAGAAAGATGAACAATTGAAGTTTGCCTGGAAAACAAAACAGAGATTCCACAAGTAACACATAAAGAGGAAGACAAAAAACAGTCAGAATTTTAACTGATGGAGTTTTAGACGGCTTAATTGATTTCAGATCACATGTTGTGACTGTTTTCTCCTAAGTGCTTTAGCTACTTGAATTGCTAAATACTCTGGGAAAGTATTTTCTTTATGATGTTAGAATCTTGTTTTTACCAGGCTGCTGCAAACGCTTTAAAGTTAAATACATGTGCTTATTTGGTTTGACAACACTCATTCTTTTATTTTATTTTTTTGTTCCCTTCCTATACATATTGAGCACAAGAATTTTGTGACAAAAATATTTTAGAAAATTAGCAATTTCCATGTACTACAAGGAGATACTCATGATTATCAGATTCCGAGCTTTTAAATGTAAATATTCATCCTGAAAACCTGATTTTTAAGGGCTCCAATCAGAGAACAAACATCCTGTGTAATTCATGTATCTAATCAAAGTTAACCAACACAACCTGAATTTCAAATGTCAAATGTTTGCAATAGGCAAACACACATAATTCTTCATCTTGTGTGTATTGAAAGAATCTATGTGAATCAAACACAACTTATAAAAAGAAGTTATAGCTTACACAGTATTGCTAAGCTCTTGTGAGCAATGTGGATAGCTGTAATACCAGATTTCTGCTGTTACTTTCAGTTGATCAATACTGTTTTAACACTTCTTCTTAATATATTTCTTGTTAGCAGTTTCTCATAAAGAATATTATTCTGATAGACCTAAGTACAGGAAAAGGAAAATCATTCATTTTCTGTCAATTCTCCATTAATTGGATGCTCAGAATTTTCAGTCATTTTTTAAAACATACTTTGTTTTCCAGCTAATGATTTAACATTTTAAAGTTGTTGGTGTGTTTTATGTGGTTGGGGTTTTTTCTCCTAATTTCAGCTTAGCTATCTTAGTTCTTCTGCATTATTCCTACAGTGTTTTGTGTCCATTTAAGTCTGTATCATTATTACGCCACCCCTTAAATCTCTCTATTGGCTCTTGTTAAAACACCCCATTGATTTAAAGATCTTGTTACTTACCAGAGTATGTTCTGATTCTATGACCTCTTCACACTCCTTGGTGGTGACTTCAGTTAATTGTATGATTATCAGATGATAATGTGGTAGCATTAAAATGAATTAGCATGTAATTATTGTTATTCCCAAGGGAGATAGGGTACTTGTAATAAAGCAGTGTGTGCTATTTCATGGAAAGCATGAAGCAATGCATTTCCACTGGTATACTCAGATATCCACAGCTCTTACTTTCTGTGGTGTGTCTATGGTACAAAATCCTAAAGATCTGTAGTGAGCTGATCAACACCTGGTGTTTTATCTTAGGTTATTCATGTCCATTTCAATTTTTTTTCTTTTTACAGGGTATTTCATATGATCTTATTTAGGTTGTCTCATTCCCGCTGACATTGTTTACAATAAATATTAACAAGATGAAACACTATAAACTCCAATACTGAGTCAACAGAAAATTTTTGTAACTGAAACAAAATATTCAGTTTAAGTATGAAACAACGGATAAAACACACTACTGTTTCAAGAGTGTATCGGATCTTAACTATAAATATGAAGCTGTTATGAGCAGGAAAATGTCTAACATATGCATTACATGTCATTTTGTTCATCTGAAGAATTTACCTTTTAGGAGCCAATGTTTTCTTATGCAGTGCTAGCCAAATGGAATTTCTTCTGTCCTGAAAAAGTTGTGTGTTAACCTCTTGCTCTGGAGGGTCTGAACACCACAATATGAAACTAAATGGTAAAACATTTTGCTTAATTTTCTAAGGATCACAGTTTACTTCTCAGAACAGTTTTCACAATTATGTTTATTTCTTTGAATTGATGACAACATTTAAGAATAAAAAAGGCACATGAATTGCAAAATTATCAGCTGATAAGGAATAGCTGTAACCTTACCTTTAACTGCATTCTTTGAGATGAAATCTCAAGGTACATCTCAAAATGTACCATGGGGCAAAGAACAATCAAAGTGAGCAACAGAAAAGAGTTTACTTGCATTACCCTGTCATGCAATGCATCATTTGAAAACAAAGATGAGGCTCCCAAATCCCATTACTTCAGTGTTGAGTGTCTACCTGATGTTTTCTTCATCATGGGGCCTAATACACCTAGCTTTAGGGCACATTTCTGAAACCATGCAAAGTTAAACATTTTCAGCACCTAATCTGAAATAGCTACTATCCAGAAAATTTCAGTTTATGTACTTGGTAGATGTTACAGGGAAATAACATAAATTCCTAACTGCAAAGCACATAATTGTGTCCTGTTAGAGATAGTGTACATGAAATGCAGAGTGCTAAACTGCTAGTGATAATGCAGCAATCTTCTATCTGATATTCTTTTAGTTACAGTGCAATTTTTTGTCAAATGATTTTTTACTTTGTACTAGCATGCCAAAAATGGAACAGGGTTTTCTTGCTATATGAACTTACACAAACATGTCTGATGGGAAGGAATAGAATGCATTCATCCATTTCATAAATGAAAGTCCACTGAAAATGCTGTTGTGCTTGAAAGGGAAACTAAATTTAATCATGATTTCTGAGGAAAAAAGAAGCAAACAAAAATCCCCAACATTTATCTGTGGATGAAAAAAAATGTCGTAACAATTGTTTCTTTTCTGCATGTGTCACTTCAGTTTTCAGCCAAAATTGCAGATCAGATTCATTAAAATGTTTTATCAGTGAATGTGGAAGTGGATACATGGACATCTACCCACATTTATCTACGATATAATTGTTCAATATTTATGTAAAAATATATATGTTTTAGGGAGAATTCAGAAGTATATTTACTATTTGCTTTCATTTTTATCTTTGCATAAAAGCATATACAAAATGGGTTGATGGCTTTCAGGAGCTCAGTATTCCCATATTAGATTGAACCTTCTAGGGTGCATGAATGTATCTGATGATGACTTTAACCATTTTGAATCTGTGATTTTAAACAACCCCAACTGAATTTCATCTGACAATTTGATTTTATTTTTTTCCTAGATCTCTTTTCCTGCTCTTTGAAGGAAAATATTTGGTTTTTTTTCTGGTGGGTTGTTTCCCCCCCACACAGCTCCCCACAGCTGTGGGTTTATGACACTTTATTTCACAGCCCTTCTCATGTTCTTCCTCTTCCCTACTTTGCCTGTATTTGGGATATCTGTTCCCATGCTCTTGTATCTATCTGGAATTAACTTGTTTTGTACCAGTTTATATCCACTGTTACTGCATTGCTGCTGTAGTCAGTATTGATAAAGTAGATACTAGTCCAGTGCTGTGGAATTCCTTCCAAACAAGCCACAACATAACACCTCTGAGAAGAGGTATTTTTTATGCTACCTCTGCAGCATGGGCTAAGTAGATAAGTAAAACTTTCTCAACACAAGGTCCATCCAAATGGTTGGCTTTACTTAAAGTACAACCCAAGTTCATACTGTGGCTCACACTATAAGAGGATATACTCTGCAGAAAGTTCTTTGTCACCAAGCTCAGACAGTTTTTTAAGCAAGATCTGCTGCCTTCCAATTTACTAATATTTATAACTTGAACAAGTATGAGTGCAAATTCCAATGTCTATTGCACTTCTCTCAAAAAATATATTTTAAACTCCTTTTAATGGAATAATGATTAGAAAGGTTGGGATACATTCACAAGATATATCTATAAAGATTAAGGCAGTAAATGGAATTTCTTTCCCTGTATATATCCAAGAACAAACGCTAGACAAGTAGAAATATTATAGCTGACAAGACCTCTTCTAGTCACTTTAGACTCCTTTAGTCATTTTGGAATGCTGCCACAGAAGCATCTTCCATCTCAGTTTGCTTCAATTAAAACACATTTATGTAATGTTTCAATGTCAAGACTTTAGAATCACGTCCTGGGTAGGTACTATTGCTAATCTGATTCTTTTCTTATTATTTGTAACATATCTGTGTGGCATTATGATCTCCTTGATAATAATTGGAATCCTAATATTTTAATTTAAAGATTTTCAGAGTGCTTTCTAGTAGTCTAATAACCCATTTCATGATACTTTGTAAGCATTACCAACAAAGATCTACCAATTTATCTTTTGATTTTTATATTGCTGAGCTATCCTGTAAAAAAAGTAGCAAAAAGTTTACAAAACTTTGAGCTTATCCCTGGAATCTACTTTCATCAGACATATTTGCTCTCAAGCACTTTTAAAAATGTTTTCACCATTTACTCTTTTCTCATCTTGCATCTGTACCAAGGTTGGTTTTTTTCCTTTCCTATGACAGTTCAGAAACGTTATCAGGACCTTTCTGAAAAGAAACCAAAGTTATAGGAATTTACCATTAATTTAAATATTGAAATTGCTTTATATCTTCAGATTTAAAGAAGCAGTGCATGTATTTCTTTGATGCTCTTGTGAGTGTATGTATGTTTTATGCACGCATGTTTGTACATCTTAAACTGCTTCAACCCAGGTTTGTAGGAGTACTATGGAATTTTCATAATTATATAGATCAGTACAGCTTGGAGGAGTTTTATGATAAACATAATCTTTTCAGTTCTTATCACAAACAGTGCAGCTAATGCTGGAAGAGTATATATATGCCTGAGTGATGAATCATTTTTATCAGTTTAAATAGATCAAGAGTAGGAGTTTGAATATATTTTATGAGCAGCACAGATGGGAGTTAGCAAACAAGTGTTTAGAGAAATATCATAGTGCTTTCTATGTATAGATTCTTCTATCATATAGGAATCTCCCCAGTCCATTTTTTTTTTTGTCCCCATAGCATAATGATCAGAACAGTCATGCAGACTGAAAAGGCTTTTAAACTAGAAAGGAACAGAATGATGTGTTCAGAAGTTGCATCTCTAGCCTCCAGATCTGTCACTGAACTCACCTGGGATGAACTGGATACCAAAAAGCAAAAGCTTCGTTAACTACACAAAACTCAATAGTTGTGCCAGTACCTTAAGGAAGCTAAGAATCACCTATCAAAGGGTTGTCTTGAGAAGTGAATCAATGGAAAGTGTCCTGTTTGTCAAGTGTTTATTCTTAGCATACAAGATTGCTTTGATGACAAGGTTATGTTACCACATATTAAGCAACTGTATATATGGTTTTGTTTTTATACATTTGAACTATTCTGAGACCATTAGGGCCTGGTAATTAATACATTTACTTTACAGTGTTCAGTTACTCATAGTGGACTGGATGATATTTTCTTACACTATTTTTTTTTTCAGCTTATTGCCTGTTCGTAGGAAAACACACTTATCTCAATGTATGGTTTTATTTTGAAAGCTGATAATAAAATAATATTCAAGTATATAAAAGGTGCTTATGCTGTAGACACATTCCATGAGGAACAAAGTTGTCCAGTTTAACAAAACTGATAATGTTCTAAAAATATTCAATATATCATTTAGAGGATACTAAGAAGGTCAATGTTGCTATGAAGTTGTTTTGAATACATGTACCAAGGACTTAATTAATAACTAAACATCTTTGAACAATCTTCAAAGCAACTATCTTTTTTTTTCAGGATTATATAATTATTTTGGGTCAAGACACTTTAGCATGTGAGTAAACATTTCATATGTTCAGTGTTAGGTGAATATAATGTTATGAAATAATATTGAAACATTAGGAAATAATATAGAACTGTCTGACAGTATACCCAGAGACCATCTGCTAAATTTGGAGCTGGATATTTGCATGAGGTCTTACCCAATTTATGCACAGAATTTTCCATGACTATGTTGACACAGAATTGAACATTCCCTGAGTCAGTTGAGAATTTCTTGCTAAAAGCAGTCTATTGGTTCCAAATCTTAGGTACATAGCTGAGTTGGAGGTAAAGAAGGAGATGGTGTTATTGAATCATCGTACCTGCAGTAAAAATCCCAAGAAGACCATGTGATGTGTTCTTTCTCCTGTGAGAATAACTTTGTTCCTTGCAACCTTGCTTTCCCACTGCTGTATTCTGTCACTTCAAAATGCCAAATACAAAGCAGATTTATGCTATAAAAGAGGAAATAGGTAAAAAACTTAATGAAAATGAGATTAAAATATTTTATTCATTATCAAAGATGCACAGAATGAAGTCAACAAAATACCAGATGAAGATCAAAAATTTCAATATACCTTCCCTAGTTACAGATTTTGAAGACTGGCAGGTCCAAATTTCTTACTTATGATAGTAACTGCCAGAGATAATGACAGAATTCTGTAACAGGCACTGGATAGGAAAAACAAACAAAGAAAGTAAAAACAACAGAAAACAGATAGAATATATATTTTTTTTTAATTTTCAAAATCTGCATTGTAGACTAAAAAAATAAAATATTTTTTTATCAGAGTTATCAGTAATGTGCCACTGAATTATACAAGTTTAGAGATGATAAAATAGTTAAAAGAAGATACATATTTAGGACAGAGACACCAAAGGTAAATACTTTTTTTCATTTCTTTTACTGCATTAGTGGGTTTAATGTGCTGCCTAGCTCTAGTTGGTTTATAATTTATTTTGTTTAAGAAGGAGAATGTGTAGAGAAAGGGAAAGCTTACGAAAATTCCTTTCAGAGAAGCAAATCTGAAATATCTTATGAGCAACTTTAGATAATGGATTCAGCTTTCTATTTGTGGCACCCCTTGGCACCCACTTTTCTTAATGTTCACCTTGCAATAGCATTTCTATTTCTGTGTTCAATACAAGCTTACAAGGAATCTTGTTAGCTCTTTGGTTCCTTGAGGGCACCAAGGCAGCGGGTAAGCCCAAGGTTATTTTTTTTTCATTTGTGCTTCCCTAGAAACAGTCACTGTATTTTTCTTCCCTACATGTACAAACAGCAGCATATTTTTCTTGGTATTTATTTATTGATACATTATGTTACAGTATTTCCATCCAGTGCTGTACTTTGTGTTTACTGGAACCCTTTGTAAGTACAGAATGAGTTACATGTTCATTAAGTGACATTTGATGTCATGTTTTACTAGCATCAATTCTGCTTTATAATGCTTCTCCCTCAGCAGAATTCTGACAAGCCCATTCAGCTTGCAGTCTTGATTTGCCTAACTGAACATTCCTGTAATATGCTATTCTCTAGTCTGCCAGCTGGTAATACCTGCTCAACCGGTACCCCAGTCAGTATTTTAATCTTGATCCTGAATTGCACTTTAAGTAGGTACAGGAAAATAAACACTTGAATAAAACACTTCAGAATAGCAGACTACTCATCAGGACTGTCTATCTTGAAAATATCTCATTGTTTAAAGCTGCTTTGTCTAGTGTTTTGGTTCCAAACCAAGAACTTTACAAAAGCTTCCTTGACTAAACCTTCCTTGACTTTTCAGCTTGTACTCAATTCTGGCATTTCACAGCCAAAACTTCTTGAACTTTAATGCATCTTCCATCTTTTTTTCTCCCATTTGTATAGTTGCCGAGTTACTAAATGGGTACATCAAGATGTTTTCTGTAAAACATATTTCATTCTGACTTTATTTTTGTTGTATGTTGGTGACAGGTTTGTGTAGGACCACAATCCCTTTTACACTAATTCTCACTAAAAACCTATGGCTGAAACCCAGCATTCCCAAGAGAAAGGATTCAAATGTCTCATCAGCAGATCTAGAAAGAGGTAAATACTGTTACAACCCTAGGGTCTGTCTCCTCTACAATAACTGTGTTTCTGTAAATACCATCAAAGAAGTTTCCACTTGTTCAACAGCTGGCTTTTCTTCCTTCTCCCTGTCCCTCCTTTTTGTCTTCTCCTTTTATCTTTCAGTCTTGAGAACTGAAAAATATGTTGCAATCATGATCTAAAGTAATAGAACTTTGATGATAAATATAAATAAATTAGCCAAAAAAAAAAAAAAAATGCCTTTAAACATATTAAATCTAATTATTTAAAACACTTGCAGATAAAATCTGTAGTGGTACGGGTGGTGTTTTCTTTCTCTCCCATTCCTTCAAAAGAAGAAAAGTCATTCAATCCTTCAGCATTCTGTTCTTCATCCCTGGTATGTGTTCCTTATTAGCACACTGCAGTGGAATTTTACAGCAAACACTAATATGGATGCTTGTATAGCACCTGTCACTTGGAATTTTATAATATAAACCCTACAGATTCTGATGGAAACCTAAACAGAATACAAATTTGCCATTGCAGGCATCTTTAATAATCTGTAGATTTTTTAAGTGTTCAGTGTTACTGAAATGTCTTTCAGCCTTTTAACAGAGATTTTGCTGTAAGAAATAAGATGCAGATGGAAATTGAAATATTTCTGTAGAATGTTGCCTCTCATATTAAAATACTTCATGCTTTTATTTAAAAAATAGCCTTGATTTTTCCCCCCATTCTAATGCTAAAAACCCATAAAATGGAAGTGTCTTTTCATTTTATCAATATGAATCAAATTTAATTCAGCCTTGACCATCATGGCTCCTACATCTCAAGGTAATGATTTGTGCCTCCTGTAAAGTGAACTGAGAAGTTTGCCATTTTATGAACTCGCTACCTGTGCAAGACATGTCATCTAGAACATTTACTAAACTTCACTCTAATCAAATGTAGTGTTTGAAACCTGGACTGGCTGTTAATGGTCCAAAAATAGACTAGACCCTTCAGGAGTGCATTTGCCTACAAAATGATATCCATTGATGTTTTCTTGAAGCAACTGCTTGTCTCTGTCTGTCAGGAATATCATATGTCAGTTTTGGAGGAATAATTGCAAGAAAGCTTGCATTTCTAAAATTACAGTGTTAACCCTGGAAATTAACTGTCAATGTATACATTCTAAGGCTCTGCCAAATAAGCTTTAATAGGATATATGCAAATTCTAGAATGCAAATCTAAAACTGCCAGACTGCTGATGTTCTTTCAAACCTTCTTCCTTTTCTTTGATAATTCTGAGTCAAGGGGAAACAGCTCTTTGCAAATTGAGACAGTCTCAAGGGGCATATGAGGGGCATGGAATACAGCTGGCATTTACATGGCACCACAGTGAAACATCTTTTCTGTGCCAATGTGTTATATAAGTGACATCTAAGAAATAATGAAGCAGAGAGAAGGTGACATTAAAGGAGAAAGCATGTTCTGTAGGCTTATGAAATGAAGATAGTATTATAGAAAGAGAATAGGGACTGATTATACCCTAATACAGTAACCCATGTAGGATTCCAATTTAACAAATGCTCAATATGAAATTCCTAAAATACAAAGCATGAACAGCACTGAAGTGCCTCTTTATGGTAATTTAGAATATTTTATTGCATATAAGGATCTTATGATTCAATTCAGTCTGTTTTTTGGTTTTTGTTTGGTTTTTTTCTTTTTTTCCCCCCCTTCATGAACTGCTGAGGTTTTACATTCAGCACCCAGCTCATATACTTTTTTAAGCCACTAGAATTCTGTCAAGTGTACAGAAATTTATACTAGTTAAAGGGTACAGCTGAAAATGTCTTGGCTCACACTATCTCTCAGTCTCTGAGCAAACTCAAAATTATGAATGAATCTTCCTTTGTGATAGTACTTTTTCTAGAGTCTGTTTTTATGGAAAAGTAGAGGCATATCAAACTCTTACTTGTCCTGACTTTGCTCTGACATATGCAAAGTTGTAAACATCTGAGATGTTCTCTATCTATACTAATAGGGTGAACCAGAAACTTATTCTCAAAGCAGTATATAATGATTATATATATGCTGTTTGAGCCTCAATTTAACTTCCAGAAGCCATGAATTTGGACTGTGAATTTCTACTGTATGTCTGGGTATGAGACTGTCTCTGCCACAGCTTCAAACTGACATACTCTTTTCAAGGGTACCATATGTTTGATTCTTATCTGGACATTCAAGTCTGGAGGAGGCATATCAGGCAGTGGAAATTCCACTGTTCTTTATTCCTGATTTCCTAGTCATTCTATATCCATGTTTTCTCTACTGTGCATAAATGGAAGCAAGTAAAACAAAGGCTGCTGCTTTTTAATTAGCTTTGCAAAGAAATTTAGATTATTCTTCATAAACAATGGAGACAACTGAGTGGTTATGGAGTATATTTTAAGTATAAAACTACAGTGGAAGGACAGATTGTATGATAATATATAACCTCAGTCATGTGCATGGAAACTGAAATTATATTTTCAGCATCATAATCTGAGTTGAATCTGCTGCTATTGTTCATACCTTGCTACAGTCATGACAGCTTAAAAAATGAAAGTACTGGCTGGAGCAAATTATTATGGGGCTTGAAGTTCAGATTACAACCTGAAAGGCTTCCTGTTCCAGTTGCTACATTTGGGTTCCGGGTCTTGGGTGTTGGCTCCTTTCTGCAGGCACAGCAGTGAGATGGGTGGGAGTTGGGTCGCACACTGGTTTGGGTTTTCTGTTTTATACTGGGTTCTGTCCTGTATTTCTCTGCCCTTCATCTTCTGCAAAGAGGCTAAGCTAAGGTAATCATGTATTTTATTATTAGATTAATTAGATTATTTGATAAGATAATTGTGCATTGTGATTATTATATGTCATATTAAACTCTTGTCTCTTTATCTTAACCCTGAGATTTGTGTGTTGCTTTTCCCCTCACTTTTGTGTTGGGGGAGCAAGCAGGTTAGCCCTTGCACTAAGCCATTACATATAGTTCAATTCTTCATAAACGTATACATCTTAAAAATATTCCAGTCAATGATCATCTGGCATGAAACCCAACCCGGGCTATCTGTAGGCTAGTGTCCTTCATCAGTGAAGTGTTTTTATGGTTATCCATGTCTGTAAATTCTTGTTGTCAGGGGTCTTTCAAGTTAGAATGTACAGGACTGGGGAATGTCTTTCCTTGAATCACTACTATATAAGGTTATTTAATCTTACTGACATGGAGGAGAATTCTTATTCTTGAACAAGTACCTACCTAGCATCTCATCTGCTTGTAAATTGTAATACTAATGCATGAAAACATTAGTGTTGTATGGATGCCAGATTTACCAAACTGCTTAGTAATGTTTATGAAGAAAAGGACCAGAATGAACAGACTACAACTCTCTCTGAAAACCTTGTTAAACTATCCTCTGTTAAAGTCTCTCCATTGTGAAATTCCTCTAAGGTCAGGTCTTGAAGCATAAGGAGCTGTTTCATTACTAAGATTTCCAATAAAATGTTAAGCCTCAGAACACTAATGACAGTTGTTCTTGAAAGCTGTAAGAACTTTTCTCATAATGGTACTTAAGTCTATCTAAAAATTACTGAAAATTAAAATCTACCCTTTGTGATTTAAACTTTATTTCAGGTTTCTTGAATAGCTCAGATTTGCTGCCATATCTTAAATATTCAAAACACCCAATTTTAATTTGAATCCCTCTAGTTCAGTCCTTGCAGTGTCCACTACTGGAATTCTTATGGGTTATTAAAGCTTTGGAGTTAGAGAACTTCTATTTTAAATGAGCACAGCTCATACAAATTGACTTATGGAAAGCTAAATATATGAAATTTTGTGCAGTCTGTTGGTTTGCTGAAATTAAAAATTAGTACTTTGGTTTAATATGCACAATGTAGGCATTCAGTGGTTTTGTACATAAAAAGCAGGACAATCAGCATCTTGTACAAACTGATATGCAAAGAGAAAAAAAAAAAGTATGAACATTAAAGGCTTAAATGTCTCTTACTTGAAATACAGGACAGATTTGGATATCTGGTGCTCTGGTACATACTTCAGGTTATGATAAACCTTTTTCATAATTCTATTTTAAAAAGATTTTGGAGAAAAGATGAGTGGTTAATAATACACATCAATTAACACTTTGGCCTTCATATCAATTAAAAAAAAATAACACCTTTGGATGTTGGTAGTTTTCTATGTCTTTTAGAAGCTATTATTTGCTTGTAAGAAAATACAATTAAATTCTTTAATAAATGCATACTTGTATGTATAAACAAATGAGTTGCACATTTTCAAATACTTTCAAGATGTAGCCTCTATTTAAAACTGTCCACTGACAGGTACATTCCATTTTATACTTCAGAAAGTTGGCGAGTAAAAAAATTCTATTTTATATTTATAAAAATGCAATAATTACATTTCTCTTTTGAAATATCATTTGTTGAAGTTTAACTATACTGATAATATATCCTCTTAAAATGGCAGTTTCTGAAAGCTAGGAGGATGAACCTTTGTGACTTTTGAAATATTATAAACTATATTTTATGCTTCTCTTAAACACATAAAGGCTTCTCAAAATATGAAGCTTGCAATGCTTAATTGGAAATGTCTGGAGATTTCACATAAATTTAAATATTTGAAAGTCTTGTCTTTCATCCAAGCCCCAGCTGTATGATTATGTCATCTTCTTTTTTCTTGGTTCTAGTGCTAATCACACTCTGCTGGAATTTCCCAGTTTCACTGAGATCTAGAGTTTACAAAAAGAAGAGTGATAAAATGTGTAACAGAGAGGAAAGGATATGTAGAACTACACCAACCAGCAGTTAGGATTTGATCTAGCCTGTGATTTGGGCAAAAGTATTAACTGTGCAAGCACAGAGTATGACTAAGAAAAAGGTATTCTGTTTTGAGGAAAAACAAACAAGCAAATCCCAACAAAAAAACAAAGTCACCAAAGCCAGCTAGAATAGATAACTGCCCTTCATACACTTCATAGAACTTGCATCTCTTCCTTCACATATCTTTATATCCAAATCTCTGTAAATAGCTTGTGCAAGCAAGTAAATGTGCCTGGTTACTAAACAGTTGTGTTGCAATTCCACAGTTTAACTGCAGTTCCATTTTACCTGCAAATTTGTTTTCAACAGACTCTTGAAAAATCCTAAACCCGCCTAAAGCCACTAGACCTTTTGAATTTCTTACACTTGGGTTTGCACTTTGCAAGCCATAAGAATCCTTGCAAGGACTATCTTTGAAGAGTAAATAAGCACCGCACACCACCTATGATTCTTTATGTCATCATGCATAATTCTTGCTACACAATACAACTTCTCTTGCACATCAAACTTAAATGTTAATAATTGCTTTTTCTCCCTGTCTTCTACATAACAGGATATGATACCCAGCAGAATACACAGGTTGCTATGTATCTCACTGTTCCATTGTTGTCACAAATTTTTTGTTCTTAGGACATCAACTATCAAATATGAAACTTCAGTTTTATTTCATTACATTACATTACATTGTTGAATTCAAAGAGGTACTGTACTTATGTTGTCCAGGAATTGCCAGCTGTTGAAAGGTTCAGTTTACACGAGCAGGAATACAATTTAAAAATCTGTTTACTGTTGCTGCCAACCAAAGTTTGGACACCTAAAAGAAATGTCTACCAAGAAACATGTCAAAACTAAGCTTCTCACAAGATATTTTGCCAAAATGCATGTTAAAACATTGGGCATCTTTTCAGTTCTGTGCTGTGTGCTATATATATTGTATATGTGTACCATTTATTTGAAGTTTTATCCACCTGTTCCATGTAATTTAGCTAGGATGCTTGGTTTGGGGAAAGTTCCAAATACTGCAGCGTCTTGAGAACATATGAGCATAAGCATGTTCCCTGCCTGAAAATACTTCAACTACTTGATTGTGATCAAATAACTTTTAATTTGTCTAAAAAAATCAGTAGCAGAGATGGAAATAAGATGAAGGAATCTGTGATACAAACCCTCTACTACAACTTTGGGACAGCATTCTTGAATTTAGTTTGAAATTAAACCTTTCTGAAAGAATGTTTTCTTGTGTGAATTCATAAAGTAAATGATTCCACCACCTTTAAAAACACCCAGTTTATATGTCAGTTGTTTGCTGCTTGTCTTTCCACACATCATCAAAATGTGAATTGAGAGAAGTCTTCCTTTCCTCATGTTTGTTTTAATTCTCTTACTCCAGCTTCCCTTCTTTGATGTGACCCAGTATCTGATTAACTTTTGAGACTGTCTCTGGAGGGATCATGTGGAATGTTACATTTGTAAAGTTCTTAGAAAATTAATGAAAGCACTCTGCAATCTGCAGAACTCTAGATATACTTTGAGGTGTTTTTATATCTTGTTTTTCTTTTGAACACTCATGACTTTGACTTTTGGCAGTGACAGGAAGAAATACAATTTATAGGTCTCTAGATCCCATGTCTCTAAATTGCACTTTCTGGGGAAAAAAAAAAAAAAAAAAAAAAAAGAAATGAAAAAGAAAGGGAAAAAAAAGGCAATTTCTGTGCACAACACAGATATTGAATACAAGGCTATAATTCAGCTTTGGTTTTCTATTGATGGTATAAACCACAACAGCTTGTTGGTTTATGAACAGCAGCAATGATATACAGAGACTGAATTATTGCCTGTGTACTAGATTAGAGACGAAGTGGCGTTGCCCACAATGCAAGAATAATATGTACTTGTACTTTCCAATTTAATGGTAAACAAATAAATTAATACTACTTAAAATGTAAGAAATTACCTGCATAAAACCAAAATGTTGACCAGTCTTCACAAGTCTGTGACATACTGACTAAAACTAATGTGTATCTTTTTTACACAGAAAAATATTCAAATTGTGTTTAATAAATTTTCTGTTACTACCTACCCTCCCTCAGCTCTCTCTTTAGCTAGAAAAGACACTTACAAAAAGGAATAATGTTATAACTGACTGTCACTGTATAGAGCTGCTTCTGAACTATCTTTTCTCTAAATATCTTTGACACAGTTAGAGATATCACATAAGCACTATCTAAAATTAGAGCCACCTTTAACTGCATAAAGTGACATAGTACAGCATCTTCTCGCAAATTAATATTCTCTTCCAAGTTGTTCTTGCAACTGATCTGGATCTTCGTGCTCCTGCACACATTTCTGAGGCTCTACGTAGGAAATAATTGGCATTTACCAAATACAACCAAATTCTAAACCCTGTTACCTTTCACACATTCAGCAGTGAGGGGAAAGTATTCTTGCTTGGTTTTGGTCATAGTAGCTTCAGCTTAGAGAGTTGACAAATACTCAGGAGTCTTAGCAGAGGGGTCCTAAATGAAAATCATCTTGTATTAGAATTTGAATGAAAAAATGAATGTTATGTGATTGATGCAGATTATCTATTAATTTCAGTATCATGTGACTGTTAGTATAGCTCCTACTTGTGCTTGAAAGTGTTATCTTTCATTTGTGTGACAACACTGTAGGAAGTCCTTTGAATATTCCTTCATTGTATGTGGTGTCGTATAGTTCATATGCTATATGCTAGCGTGCCCTTGTTTGGCATTAGTCCCTATGACATTAGCTATCAAACAAGCAATGAAGCTTGTATGGGAACATAAACTATTACCACCTAGTGTATGTGTTGAAAGAACTGAGCTTCTGGGTCACCAGAAAAAATGGTTCACCATACACTTATTAATAAATGTCAGATTGTTAGCCAATTACTTTGAACCCAATCTCTAGCCAAATCAATAAGTGAATATAACACATTTAATTTTAGGATGCAATATAAAACAGATTATAAGAAAAAAAAAATTGTACAAGGCAATCAAAGTGATAAAAAAGCACCAATCTACTTGTACTACTTTTTTTTTTCCCCCTGCATAATTTTCCTTATTCTGTTTGTCATTCTGAACTTTTCTACAGATCCAGACACTTGCTCACATATTCTGTCTTTTTGCCGCTTAGACTGCATTTATTACAGAAGGACACCTCCGACAGGAGTACTTTGGCTTCCTAGGATTTCTCCAGGAAGTATGGATTTTTGTATTTTTTCCCTCCAAAGTTGTTTATTTCTTTATTGCTATTCAGGAAATAGTTTGGAAATTTATCTCAACTAAAATAAGCAGGCTTTTCACTGCTTGGGTGGTGCAAAGACCATTTTTCTAGACAAGTCATTTCATGAATCTGACTGATCATTTATATTTGCCTCAAAGAGCAGCAGTACCCTCCCTGAATCCCTCGATGAGTCATGGTGAAGTGTCTCACTCAGCTTTAGTTTTTATTATGAACTGTTACCTTAATGGACATACTCGAGACAAACATTTAACTGGAATAATGCACACAGTTCACTCTTCACTCAAACTAGACATGACTGTAATCAACAACTTTCTGAGGCAACCACAAGCTTTAAGTGCTTTACCCTCAGAGACCTTTCTTCTAGGCATTGCAACACTTACAAGCCACAGCCATGGTGAAGATGCTGTGTGAGTTGGTATAAAAAACATTGGCAAAAAAGGATAACAATCTAAGTAAAACTTAGTATCTTCTTCAATAGAGACCGAAAGACATGTTTAATGAAACAGTTCTATAGATTTTTTTTTTTAACTAGGATAGGAAGAGTTGTCATTAATGGGAAGCTGCTAGCAATGTTTTATGTCTCAGAAAAGAACAGCTTGAGGGAGTACCGTGAGGTGATGTGGGTTTGTGTTTCATTGTCTTTGGGTGTTTTTAAACAAAATGGGGGACAGTAAAATAGAAAGGTAGCAAGACAGAAAGCCTGAAAGTGGTCTTTTAAAGAGTTAAAAACAGTATATTGTGATGAGGGGAAGAAGTCAGTACCTCGGTATCAAATGATGACAGAATTTGCTTGTTAAGCACTGAAAGGGAGTTACTGTAAAGGTGTAAAGAAAGCTGAAATGGTCAAAGTAATAAAACATGAAAATTATTTCTGTAGGATAAGATTGTATTTTTCAAGAGGCTGGGACAAAGGAGATGTCATTGAAATGAAAAATGAACATTTGAATGGAACTATTGATTGTTTAAACTGAAAGGAAAGGATGCACCTTAAAAATGTTATGCAGAAAACATAAGCTACATGTTCTAGTCACAGACAGCAATGTGTTATAATTGAAAAGGGAGGTAGTGAGGAAAAGAAGCGAGCTTGAGTGACAGAGAGAAGCACAGATGGATTGAAAGTGTTTGATTGTTTGTTTGTTTGTACCAGTGCAGATATAGCACAGTAAAGATGGGGGAAAATGTATATAATTGTAAAAGCACTACATAACTGACAGAAAAAGGAGGCCTACAGAGGGCAAAAGTGAGGACAAGCATCCTGGGAGGAATAGAGAGAAGTGCCTGAGTAGCCAGAGATCAGGTTAGGAAAGCTAAAGCTCAGAAAGGATGAAATCTAGCCAGGGCCAACAACGGCAGGAAGAAATGCTTCTATAGGTGTGATTAGGGAGGACTTGGGCCTTTGCAGAAGGAGGAAGGGAACCTGTTCACCTGGGATAAGGAGAGGGCTAAGGAACCTAATGACTTTTTTTGCTCAGTCTTCACAAAGGGCTCAAACTGCATCACCCAAGTTACAGAATGTAAAAACAGGAGCTGGGAAAATTAAACCCCCCCTGTTGTAAGTGAATATTAGGTTTAAGACCATCTAAAGAATCTGAAAGTACACAAGTCAACATATGCGTCAACAACCTGGATAAAGGAATGCAGAGTACCCAGCAAATTTGCTGATGACACACAATGAGGATGAGTGGCTGACACATAAGTCTGTGCATTAAGAAGAGTGTAGCCAGGAGGTCAGTGGAGGTCTTCCTTCCATTCTACTCTGCCTCGGTGAGGCTTCACCTGAAGTATTGTGTCCAGTTCAAGAGGAACAGGAAACTACTGGAGAGAGTCCAATGGAGAACCACAAAGTCTTTTGGACTGGAGCATCTCTCTGAAGAGGAAAGGCTGGGAAACCTGCAGGTCTTTAGCCTGGAGAAGAGAAGGCTGAGAGACGATCTTATGAATGCATATGTAAGTATATATATCAAGAATGGAGGTCATGAGGACAGGGCTGGGCTCTCTTCAGTGTTGGCCCAGTGACTGGACAAAGGGCAATAGGTACAAATTAGAACACAGGAGGTTCCACTTGAACTTAAGGAAATACTTCTTTCCTTTGGTGGTGAAGGAGCACTGGAACAGGCTGCCAGAGAGGTTGTGGAGTCTCTGCTGGTGACTTTTGAAGCCTGTCCAGACACACTCCTACGCAACCATTATTAGTTTTTGAAAATCCTGTGATTTTGGCACTGATCTCTTTAGTGTTTAATATGGAAAGTTTGTTTCCTAAGTCCCAACCAGAAGATGTTTTGGAAACATCGCAACACATTTGAAAATGACAACCAGATTGGTTGCTGCTACAAATTGTGAGAATAATCAAGAAACACTCAGATTTAACTTTTCCCTAGGAAAACTATATGAATTTGTTCTAAGACAAAACATGTGATTTTCTGGTGCAGCACTCACTTGTCGGGTAAGTCCTAGATTTACAGAATTTGCAAATCCTTAGCTTACCTTGTAATTTTAGTGAATATGCAGTTTTCCTTGAAATTGCTGTAAGCACTCAAGAGGCAACTGCTCAAACTGCTCTTCCATTAAGTGCTGGTCACAGAAAATGATTTTAGGCATAAACACAGATAACAGGAAAAAAAAAAGACATCTCAATGAATATACCAGGACTGTAACTCCTTCCAAGGTATGTATAAAGTCATATGTTATAGAAGCCAACTCAGTTTGGTCATAAGAATTCTGACCTGAAATGGTGAAATGATATGCTTTATTATCTGAAAGGATTTTGGTTTTGTATCATATCAGGGATTGGACGTGGCACTTGGTGCCATGGTCTAGTCATGAGGTCTGTGGCGACAGGTTGGACTTGATGATCTTTGAGGTCTCTTCCCACCTTGATGATACTGTGATACTGTGATATAGTAATATTTTAACCATTTCCTTCCTTTTGCCTCTCATTAGGAAATTTCAGTGCTGATTAGAAAACTGAGAAACGTTATGCAGGTGTTTGGAAAATGAATGAAAGGAAGGCCAGGATAAAACACAGCATCATATCAAAGCCATTGTTGTATCAGTTATGTAAGGATCCTTTCCATCAAGTCCAGAGGTACAGCAGATACCTTTACAATCTGAACCATGAGATAGCTTTTTAGAGATGTGAATAAAAAGTTTCCAAAATATAGATAAGTGGAGCCTAGTCATCATGCCCTTACGTATGTGGTAGACCTTTCTAACTAGAATGTAAAAGGTATATTCCTTGTACTAAATGTCACAGGATCTAAGAAAGCTAATGCAACTGAATAACAAAGAATAAATCTAAATGTCAGGGGATACTGTAAAACTGCTATTTATTTTTTCCCAAGGCTTCTGTAATGTCATAATTGTAAAAGTAAACTTGAGAATGTTAGCTGATAGAAATTCTAAGGAAAAATAAGAGCTCTTACAATATTCTTTACTATCTATGAATTTTACAGAACATTCTATTGTCCTTTAGCCTGAAATAACCTGAAATAACTAAAATATTGCAGATCACCACAGAATATTGGTTGCATTTTTCCTCCTTAAAAGTTTTAATATTAATAGCACAGAATATATTTGGTTAGACATTGGCATTTATGGAAATGTCCTTTATCAAGTGTTATTTTGGCTAGGAAACATCTGTGGTGAACCTTTCATTAAGTCATTTAGAAAGGTAATCGTCACAATAAGCTTCTAAAACAAACATTACTTTAGTGTTTGTAACAAATAGCATTTACAAAAAGTGACTTTCATCTTCTGCTCATTTTGTAAACATTAATTAATATTTGACAGGGACATACATTTATGATGAATGCTGCTGAGGCCAGCTGATCATGAGAAGCACATTTTTTTCACTATACTACATAGTTTTCTTATCATTATGTAACATACACCATGTTAACAACAGCCTGAAAAGGACATAAATATTTTGGGCTTTTTCAAAGTTGCCATTTTTGAGCCTTGAAAAGTTTGATAAGAATTCAGGAAAGGCAAGAGCTTTAAAAAATTTGTTCAAAAGTAAAATAATTTGGCTTAAATGTCTATTTAAAGATTTGAAGATTTGATCTTTTATAAGTAGCAATTGCATGAAACATTTTTCACCTCAAATTTTTAGCTTGTATATTATATTGTTATATTAGCACTTGACCTGGATAGATGTTTAAAATCAGTCTGCTTCAGCAAACAGAGATTGTGAATCCTGGTCTAATATTAAATAGATCGTGCATATACTGCATCCTCAAAACACTGAGTGCAACTACATAACTTTGCAAGACAAAAGCATGCAATGTCTTGTATATCTACAAGTGTTCAGCCAGACTTGTGTGATTATCTGAAGAGCTGAATTGCAGGACCAGCACAAGGGAGAGTACAGATTTATTTTTTAATTTGGGGCTGCTACTTCTTTAAGGTGGAAGGGAAGAAATAAGGAAATATTCTTGATACTAGCTTTAAGATTCAGCTATTGAGTTTGTGATTTTTTTAATTCAACAGATTTATGAATCCTTTATCACAACTGCCTTTTATTTGTTTTAGGATACATAGCATGAACGTATATAGCATTTGATTATTTTACTTAATGGAATGCATTCAGTGGGATTTTGGCTACTTTGACTATGAAGGGAAGAAATAAGAGAAAATGCTATTCCAGACATCGATATCTATTTTTCATTTTACAAGACCCCAGAAATATGATGGATTGTGGAAAATGGCATTTATTCCTCCTGGTCTAACATACTGTACTTTTAAATACTATGTCCTGTGTTGTACTATTATGAGTAATTTAATTAAGCCGTTTTCATGTCCAATATTTGAAGTGTTAGCAATTATGTTTTAATATATCTGCTTTAGATCATTTATTTAGCATTTGACATTGTGTCATTATATCATTAATGACATATGAAGTGTTGGAGTTCACTGCAAAAGGATAGAGAGACATATTTTTCTGTTAACAATATTAAGGTAGTGGAGCTAGTAATCAGCTGACAATATTTTAATAGACTGTGAAGGAAACTCATTTTGATTGCCCTTTCAGAGGCAGATCTATTGTAATGTTGTCCTAGTTTTGAGCCACAAGCTGTCCAGGGCAAAAGGACAGAAAGGTATTTTACCCCCTAAGGGAATAAATTAAAAGAAACCTCACACAGAATTGGAGGTTAATGAATGTTATTTACAAATATATACAGAAATACAACAGGTATTGAGGGAAAAGGACTATATAGACAAATTGGACCCAGTTCTCAACCTGGGCCAGAACCTTCCAAAACCTTCCCCCCCACTCAACCTCAGCAGTTATCAGTCTCTCCCCAGGCTGGACGCACCAGGCCTTGATGAGGCCAGAATGCCTCCCTCCCACAGGTCTCTCTGCCCACCCCCTTACTCTAGGCCAAAATTGAGTAGCAAGAAATTTGCAGAAGGTCCAGGCTCCTCCATGCTACCACTGAGATAACAGGAGTCCCCACATCAGGAGCAGAGAGAAGGGAGGAAACGAGAGAGAACCGACTGTGTTGTCTGTTTTATCTAGAGATCATGAGATGATGGTATGAAATAATAATTTGTAGCATCCTGGACCTCCCTGAGACTGTCTAGCCCTTTTGGAGGACTTTTTATGTCTTTTGGAGGACTCTATGATCCTAAACCCATAATAAATGTTCACACAACTGATGTTTCTGTTTGACTTTGTGGACATTACTCAATGCATTTGCATTACCAAATATATTGTAGGTCTGCCAGGCATCACTCCAGTATAAAAAAATAAGAAATTTCTAGTGCTCTGCAGGTCACCTGCAGAATAATTATTATATACAAAGTATTCAGTAGTAAATTTCTTCAGGTCACCTGCAAGATAATTATTATACACAAAACACCCAGTGGTGATATTATTTCTTCTTAAAGAATGATGGATACAATTAAAGTAAAATTAAAAGCATACAATCGCTATAACCATGATTTACTTCCATGCTAGAGGAAAAATGAGACATAAGAGCTGCTTGGACAAAGGAATTATTTCATGACTGCCGAGAGACTTTGTCTACATTTTCACTAGCAAGTTTTAACCAGAAATTAGTATTTTCACTTCATCTTTAAAAGCTATTTAGCACATTTAACAACTGGATTGTTACTTGTCAGCTTACTGTAAGGACTCCAGGAGTACAAATCAAAATCATCTGAGCCAGAGAAATAATACATCACAACAGAGTTCTAATATTATTTCAGAGGACGGACACATGTGGTCAACAACTTGACGTCTGAGTGGAGATCACTGACAAGTGACATTCCTCAGGGGTTGGTCCTGGGACTGGTGCTGTTTAACATCTTTGTCACTGATATGGACTGATTGGTTTCATCCTCAGCAAGTTTGTTGATGACACCAAGCTATATAATGAAGTTGACGCACGAAGGGAAGGAATACCATCCAGAGGGACTTTAACAGCCTTGAGAGGCTGGCCTATGTGAACCTCTGCAGTTTGATAAGGCCAAGTGCAAGGTCCTGCTCATGGGTCAAGGCAATCTGAATCACAAATAAAGGCTGGGTGGAGGTGGGTTTTGCTGTTGCTGGTTTGGTTTGGTTTTCCTTATCTTAAAAAAATAGGAGTAATTATTAAAGTAATATTTATTTAGAATAGAATAGAATAGAATAGAATAGAATAGAATAGAATAGACCAGACCAGGTTGGAAGAGACCTTCAAGATCATCACGTCCAACCTATCATCCAACACCACCCAACCACCTAAACCATGCAACCGAGCACCCTGTCAAGTCTCCTCCTGAACACCTCCACTTCTGTTTGCTTAGTTTTTGAATTTTATATTCATGGCATTTTATATTCATGCTATTCTATCACATACAAATTCATACCAAACCATGAAGAAAGATAAACTCTGCCTTAACCAGCAAGAAATGAGTAAAATTGCAGTATCTGAGCCTGCGTTCAGATGCCTCAGCAGAATTATACTGCTATTAAGTACTGTAGAGTTCCAACTTGTGTATACAGGCCAATTGACAATTAAGTGGAAGAAAACTTCTTTACCTTCTAATCTCTTAAAAACTGCTACTAGGGTAACTGCAAAATGAGGGCCAAGGTATTTTAAAAAGACATGCTAATGTATAAGATTCCATGAGCCAGCTTTTCATCGTGTACTCAAATTCATGTGTGCATGTTTAAACACACACAATATATGTGTATCATTTTCTCTTCTGGGAGTTGCCCATCATTTGTGGCATTCATTGAGAATTACCATAGCAGCACACCAAAAATGACACAAAACTCTACGCTTCTACAGAATTTATGGAATTTATCTGATTCTGAATTTGCACAAGCTTTACAATGACATAACCCTTTGATTCAAATATGGCCATACTTAATTAACACTGAGACTGAAAAGAAAAACAAAAAAAAAAACCAAGAACTGCACATCAGGGTATGAAGTAAAATTAAGTAAGTTATATTGTGCTTCATAGAGAGAGTTTTACTGTTTCAGATGATCAGTTGGAATTATAGAGAATTACATTATCTAAATTACTGTAGCAGTCATGCATAACCAATGTTAGCTAATCCAAAACCAACTTTAATTTATGAATCCCCCTTTAAAATAGATAGATAGATAGATAGATAGATAGATAGATAGATAGATAGATAGATAGATAGATAAACATACCCTCCTTTTAATTGTTTTTCCCCTTGAATGAGTCGTAGTCAGCCAGTGTTAGATGCTTTCAGACTGGGAATGCTACTTTCTTCATTTACTTTTGTCCTTGTACACCCTTCAGGTTCCAGACAGATAGATTATTGCTTCCATCAGAAGAAGGATTTGATTAATCACCAGATTGTATGTTTTATTCAAAACTAGTGTTCTCCATACTTCATCCAGAGTAAATTAATGAAAACAATTAAATAATTTGTGCAGAATATTTTATTAACTGGTTATTTGCAGCCTTGTATTAAAAACTAAAAATTAAGAAAGAGGGGAAATACATTAGGGGTTTGATTTTTGAAGAGTGCCTTGAGAGGAAGTTACATTTCATCAGATTCTATTAGAGAATTAACTGGCTACATAAATTATCCCACATTTCCAACACACCTGAGGATATGAAACACCCCTTACTTGATTTTCCCATCCATTACACAACTGTGTCTTTTACTGAAAAATCTTTCTTTTGGGGTGCAAGGATTACACAGTAACATGCTACTAAGATGCATGATACTGACAAAGCAAAGCATTGAGAGTTCAGATCTCAGTGTTATAGGTGTTCTTAATTTATAAGTGTAAAACTACACATTTGGAATCCTTGGCAATTTCTATGTAGAACATAGAAACATGGCATCAGGCAAAAATATTCCTTTGTAAGTAGATGTTAATACTCACTTCATGTAATGTACTCACTTGTTAATACAGCAGTGTCAAGTGAAATAATTTATAATAGAGAAAAACTAAATATTACTGCAAATATCCATGACAAAAAAAGTTACTCTTAAATAGCAGAAATGACCTTCAGATTAATTTGTCATACCTTTTCCTTTTGAGGAATCACGGCGATAGATGTTTAATCTGTTCATGTTGAATTTATCTCTATCCTGAAGTCAAACAATTCAATTATACTGTGACACCTGAATCAGCTAGCAGCCTTTCTAAACAGAAGAAAAAGGACAATAGGGTTAAAGGTGTCACCACTCTTGATATCTGCTTCAAAACTTCACAGATCTAGCACAGTGAACATAGAATATTTGGGTAGGAGAACCTTGAGGCCATTCATATTGAACCAAATTTGATTTGCTCTGAGGCACTCCAATAAGCCATAGCTTTTAAGAATTTCAAAGCTAAGATCACTCAAGATTTGTTTAGCTGTATGCTAGGCACTCAGGAAACCAGTCCAGCAAAAAAACTTGAGCTACCCAAAGCTCCTGTCCTCTTACAAACTGCATTAATGAAGTAAATGTATTCTGGAGTTGGACAGCTACAGTTTAACAGAGGAGAAAAAAAAAAAAAAAAAAAAAAAAAAAAGGCAGCAAATTGAGTATTTCTCATCACAGATGGATGATTTTGACCAAAAGGTCTTCAGTGTTCTACATCACACTTTTTCCTGTATTTTAATTATGAATTAATTGTCATATATAAAACATTGGCATTCATGAGTTAAATGCATTTATGTGAGAACTAGGTATTCCTTAGAAATCAAGGTTTAGCTTTTGCTGTCTTTCCAAATACTGACCACCTAACTTGAAATTTGTGCATTCTTTTTTGCTGTAACAGATATACCTATTGTAAACACGCAATAATTGCTCTTAGTATTGTACTTAAGAGACTTTTGTCCAATCCACAGAAGAGAAATTATGACCCTGAGAAATGCCTTGCTCCAATTTTCACAGGTGTAGTTGTGAGCCAATTGTATTAAATGTCACCATTCTTTATCTTAAAATGACATCTTTATCCCCGTGTCTGCTTTTCAAACAATTACATTTGGAAAGCGGAAAACTATAAGCAAATCTTTCTAATATGACCAGCTAATACAGGTCACTGTAGATACTGAATATGTAATAATATTTTGTGAATGTTGTACGAGAGTCTTCAAGTTATATTCCTACATCTCTTCATCTCTTGGGCCAGAGATATTTTCGTGTTCAAAATATTGGAAGATTAATAAGAATTACTGTCAAATATTTTCCTCACACCACACAATTGTCTTGAGGCTTGCGGGGGGGAAGGCACTGAAAGTAGTTATGGATCCCACCCCACCCCACCAGGAGCTATGGAATGAAGGAATTTTTTTTTTTTTTTTTTTAAGCCAGAACAACTAAAAAGATGCCTTGGTGTGGAAGTATGATAAGACAGACATATCAAAAGAGCTGATTTCTAGTTTGGGTTGTAAGATAGAGCCTAGGGGCAGGAGAAATAAACAGAAAAGCGTCAGAAGGGAGAAGCTATCTCTGGGTGTGCTGAAAAAAAGAGATTTGGGAAATGGAGAGATATCAGAAGACAGATGCTTTTCTTTACTTTTTAATATAATTATTATCTATTATTGATTATCTTGTTTGAGTTTATATTTAGCCAAGTGGATTTTAGTATTTCTGCATTTTCTGTATAATTTTAAAGACAGTTTGTTGTGTTGTTTTAAAATAATCGTAAACACTTCCAAAGAAACAAATCACAAGGTATCTCTGTGACACTTCTGTATTGTGTTGAAGCAAATAGAATGGAAAACTTTAGGGAACCAACACTGAGATGAAGATTTATACATAAACTAATTGTCATTCTCAGGGAAGAGACTAGACATGCAGAAGCCAATCTAAAAATATTTCTACAGGAAGAGCTTGTGAATGTCATCCAGCAGTCATGCTCTTTACTCTAAACTGGCCTTTCCACCCTTTGGGGAAGTCACTCTTCTTTTCTGTCAGTATATATTAGTAAAACAGAAACAAAAGCTATAATAAAAACTAACACAGCACTGACCAGTTAGTAACTCAAGGGTAAAATCGTAATGTGACGTAAACTCATTCCACCAGTTCTGCCAAATAATTTCTGTCCTCATTGCTACAAAACAAACAAAGAACAAACAAAACCCAAAAAACAACAACCTATGACCATAAGTCTCATTATTAAGAAACCAAATTATGAGCCAGAGGCATAATATGTTTATACTGGGTACCAGAGAACTGTATATTGCTTTCTAAAGCTTGCTACAATTTCTACTCCGGTAACCCAGACTACAGAAATCCGTTAGCAGAGATTTCCTTCAAAATCTACAAAATATGCTTTCATGCAAGGACTTCAAATAACTTCGCTGAAAACAAAACAAAAAAAAAAAATTCAAAGAACTTCAAAACTGAATATTTGCTATATTAGATAGCAAATTGTTTTATTTCTTCTGTTCTTAGGGTGTTAGTTTTCCCTGAAGTTTGAGACCCCATAACAGTCATGTCCGTCCACCTGTGGATTTAACTGTCTTTTCTCAAGTACTTTGAAACTATGGTTATGCCTACTAGCACCCACTCAGATGGCAAGCTATAGAAAAATTACACTACAACAAGGCTTCACTCTCTACTCTATGTGCTTTTGTATACATAGAGCTGAGCCAAACCACTTTTTCAGCCTCACTTTACCCTTGAGACCAAATGAGCAGTGACTATGGGTAATAGTGAGAAATGAAGAAAAATTATTGGGTTTTTTTTAACAAAAAATTCACATAGTAGAAATTAATAAAGGTTACTTCCTTGATCAAGAATCCAACCAAGATGTACAGAAAAATCAAATATTAAAAACAAAACAAAACAAAACAATAAATACTCAATCCTATCATTTAGAAAATGCAGAAATTACTTTCAGAACAGAAATTGTTTCAACCAAAAAGTCAAATCAAGACACATATGGGAATCATTTTAGCACTGCCTCATCTTGAGCACTGTCTTGAGATCTTTGTTCTGCAGTATTCTGAAACTCCTATTTTCTGCAACTATTCATTAAGCATTTACCCAAATGCTCACACTTCTTCACTTTGAATAGGTTTTCCAGATTGATGTTCAAATTCTCTTCCATTAATGAAAAGGTGGAAAACAGGCATCCTAGAGGAGCTAAATGAAGATAAAAGTTTAGTATTTTCTACAACTCTAAAAGGGAAAAGAAAAACAAAGCAAAAGCAAAACCTCAAAGAAACCCCAAAATCAATATGAAACCCAAACAAAAACTCCTGAAAATCAATGGCTTTTACTTGGCTCCGTCTTTGTCCATCACCAAAGGAGAGCGAGGAAAAAAGGGCTTTGCAGGACACTTCTCTCTGATGCAAGCCCTGTCTTGCAGGGGAATTTGGTTGTAATTTATCCATGTTATACAGGCAGGATGAAAGCAAGACTCTTAGCAGCTGTGGATCATTTTGGTCTGAAGTACTTTTGAAGAACTGCTGTGTACAATCAGAATGAATTCAAAGACAGCTTGCTACTCTGTTTCTGCTGACTACATCAGGCTTGCTACTCTGTGTGGGATAGAAGTATCATCTGGAGACAAACAATTTTGGTGTATGTGTGATGCATTTATTTCTTTTTTAAGGGACAACTGTAAAATGTAGTCCTAAAATCTCTTCTTTGTGGAAGTTAGGATGGGATGCTTTCATAATTTTTCAATTTTTGTTATCAAGAGTAGTTTCACAAAACTTCCCTGAGTTGGATGGGTGTTCTAAACAATCCTATTTAGTTAATTGTGAGGAGGCCCTCTGGTACTGGATTCTATCATTAGGAAATATATTTTCTTGTAATAAACCCCATATTTTTATAGTCACTTCCCACCTAATTTAGTGTTTTCTGCAAACTTACTGAGTGAGGGGCCAGCCCGTCATCACTCTGTGATGCTGGCTGCATGTGAACATCAATACCTGTTTACATAGACAACTCATACACCCTCATTTCCACAAAGAGAAATTTGAGTACAACTCTGCACCTTTTCCAGACATGCAAAACATTTTAAGCAACTCACATGACTTTGATAAATCATGACAAAACCCTTCTTCATATAAACGTATTTAAATTATTATTTCAGTAGCTGTGACTTAACCATCCTGCTACCCTACTGTCCTACCTTCCTCAAGCTGCAGTTTTGGTGTAGTGATTTATTGTTTTTTCCAAAATAAGTAGGGAAGCAAACTCATAGATTCCACTTTTTACTCCTGATCTGACTCCTTCATTTTTCCTAGTTTTGATGCTATGTCTGGGTTTCAACTGCCTGTTCTTCCAACATGCTATCATCCTCTTTGAACCCATGCTGATTTTTGTCATGGCAACTCTTTTTTTGAGGTGTAGAGTGGAAGTTAATGAGTTTTCCCAGTACGTATTGGTCTTCTGTGAAATCTTTGTAGAATAGGAGGAAGCTGGTTTTACTTAAAAGTCCAGCCATATGTAGAGAGGGGATGTTCTGAAGAAATGAAACAAACATTATGTATATGTCATCATTTTTTCCATTCGTAACCTTGGAAACTGTTATAATGTATTATCTTTTGAAAGTGACATTTCTACACAAGCCATTCTGTATAGTACTTTCTACTCTGTCATTATCTGAGGCAGACAGAATTTATATCTCTATTCCTTGCCAAAGAACTTAAAGGTTTTATTTTCCCTTCTAGAAAACCCTTGTTTCTTTGATTTCACATGATTTTCCTTATCTTCTTCTAGCTGTTGTTTTTTCTGGCTTACTTGGGTATAACTGCCACTTTTCGTTGTCTGAAATATTTTAGTAGTTAACTTCTCCCACTTTCTGTTTCCCTGCCTGATTCTTGATTTACTCCTGTTTTGTTGTTGCATTTCCTGCTGCTTTGCTTTTCTAGCAGTTGCTTTTCTGACTTATTTTTGTCTCACCACTATTTGTAATTCCTGTTAAAAGTCTCCTACCATTTAACTTTCTCAAGCTGTTGTTTCTAGGTTTATTTTTACTGCTTCTTGATTTGCTGTCAAAAGTCTCCTGCTGTTTATCTTCTTCTAAGTGTTGCTGCTATAGACCACTCTTTTCTTCCAAACACTCAATACATTCAATCACTGGACCAAATTCAGAGGTGAATTCCAAGGGCTTCTGTGCAGCCAGGTTGATCTGAGCACAGGGAGAGATCCTGTTCAGTTATTAAGTGTTTTTCAGCAAGTATACTTTTTAATAGAGGGGAAATGTCTTCAGTTTAGTTCCCTGCAAAGGAAAATGGCCTTTCTCAGACTTTTAGGTTGGGCCTAGAATTTTCCATTAACAGATTTTCCATCTTAATAGAGTAACATGCTTAGTCTTTGTAAAATATCTTAGAAAGATGTGAGGTTTCAAGGTAGAAATCTCAAGTTTTCAGAATTTAAAATCACAACTGATATTTTGTTTCTGACATTTGAAATTATTTTGAACTTTCACTGACAACAGGAGAACATTCATGCACAGCCAAAAGTGTGTGTTTTGCTTGACCAGAGCATTGGAGAGAGATAGTATGAGTACCACTTTATTAACAACTCTTCCTGGTGTTATTCCCTCTTTGGTAACTTACTCACTTGTCCAAAGACAACAGTATTCAACAGCCAGAAGTCAAGACACTTGCTTGAAAAGAAGTTAGCATTTCAAGTATTTTCTTCAACAAACCTTTAATTATTTATATGAAGCAGAAATGTTCCGGCTGGAAATGCTGAGAAATATTCATCTCAGAATATTTTGTAACATACTACATGGAGAAGTATATCTGGAAATTCACCCGGAGTTTTCACATGTGAAGTGATTAACAGTTTAGTTATTCTGATTTGAGCGTTATTTCTGTCACATATTTTTTGAAATATTTCAAAAGGTTTTGATTTAATCCCAGAGGGTAATGGGGCATGAAAAATACCCAGATTTTCATAGACTATTTCATACTCAAAACAGTTGGCTTCATTACAAAGTATAGTCACTTCTTGACCTAGCTGGCTTACAGTTAGCTTGCGATGTGGCTCATAGGATACTAATTTCTCAGTGAATGGTTGCCTAGTTTGATATTCTACTAAATTAAGAACCAGTTGAAATTTCTTATATTCCAAGGACCTTTATGAATCTTTAATGAAAGGAAGTGCTTTATATCACAAGTAACCTTTATATTTCTTGCATCTTTCCAGTATAAGTGACACTCCCTTGCCTAGGGAGTGCAATACTCATTCTACAAAAGATCCAAAAACTTATTTGAATTACGGTTACATACACTATGAAGTAGTGTGCACAGATTGCTAAACTCTTCTGGAAATCTTTAACATAACTGTATGATTATACTAACATAAACCTGAGAAATGACTTGAATGCTTTTTAAAGTAATACACTAAAATTCTATCATTCTCCTTATATGCTCTTTTAATTATTAATATATTCACCCTGCAACCCTAATATAATTCATTAGAATTACTAGAACTTCACCAAAATTATAATTTTTAGCTTTTTTGAACTTTACAGACTTCAGTAAAATGTTGCAAATTTATCATATTCAGTCATATGCTCTTTAAAAAAAAACAAAACTTAAGGAGATTCAGTTTGCCAATTTTTCATTAACAAGAAATGAATCTAAAATATTTTTCCTTAGATTTTACTAAACTGGTGCATATGCAAGTAAATTAGTACTGTTATCAAGATAGACACTGAAAATAATGATCTCTGGTACAATTATTCCCTGCCTATTGTTCAAGAGTTCTCTTTCCAAAACCTAAAAAAAACCAAAACAAAACAAACCAAAACCAATAAAAACTTACTCTTGTGCATGTAGAAGAGAGAAGCAGAGAACAACCTTGGTTTATCAAACCTCTCCTTTTGTGATGTATGCTGTTTTGTGTGCAAACGTGCACTCGCATTGTCTGAGAGAAAGCCCATTGCATCAGGGCTCTGTGGATTCTTTTGATTAATCATTAGTCTGATTGGTAACTTAGTTTCTAAATTCCACTGAGTGATTTTCTGCCTTTACATTTGTAAAGACATAACTTGTTTTCCCTACAGGAAAATTTATAATTTAAAAAATAATATTTAAAATACCTATACATTTGTATTTAATCAATGTTTTGTCCCTAAAGTGTTTCTCAGGATTTTTTGGCATAAAATTTATTTGATCTCCAAAAGAAACTACCTTCTGAGCCTTACATTTCTAAAGACATGTAGTAAACCAAGAGGCATCTTATTGTAGCAGCAATAACTTGGATAACATCATTACCTCAGATGACCAGAAGCCTCTCTTTGTAAAGGCATTTTATATTTTTTTTTGTCTTTCCCTAGTTTTTGTCCAAATTGCCTGACCTTCTCTTTTTAAACTGGAAAATTGGGGTAGTATTAGGGTAGGGAGGAGTAGAGGTACTCAAGATAAATCTTTTGTTATTTTTAATCATGTTTTCTTCAACAATGTCAGCTTTATCTGATTGTTTTTTTATCTAAAAACAATTTTTTTTTTCCTTAGGGAAAAAGAGTTTTCAAATTAATAATGCCAGCTCGCAGTGTGAACACCGCAAACATGCCTGTCCTATAAAGCAAAAATGTATTTAAGACACTTTGAGCCAGTTGCATCTTGTTGTGGGAGAAATGGTGCTGACTTCTCAGTAGCTTATAATTTACTAATGCAGGTATGTAAGAGCAACTCATTGGCTTCAAAATTCAGGCCTGCCTTCTGAGATACTTACCTTCCCATTTCAGCAGTGTATGCCTCAGGCATTCACAAAGGCTATTTGCATAATCGATGTGGCACTGGATCCAACCTATAAAAGAGAGGCTTTTACTCACTTGCAACTAACAGCAGAAATGAAACTGCACTTCCAAATATGAATCCTTTAGCTGTCAAGATTTTAGACAGCATCACAAACAAAATGTGTATATATTTTCTTGACAAAGGCACAACCACACATACTGATGCAGTTATGGTTTGAAAGCATATTCTTAACTATTGAAAAGGTCTTTGTGTGGGGAAATTGTGAAGCTTTCAGTTTTAATAATGCCCTGGTGAAGAATGAAGCAAGGAAGTAAAATCACTCAAAACCCTCATTTCTTATAGCCTTAAGTGTCATGGACATTCTTTGTGTTCTTTATAACCAGAAACATTGGCATCACTGGTGTTCCAGATCAACAGCAGTATATTTACTTGCTATGCTATTTCCTCTGGTATCAGTGAAAGTAGCGTGAAAAGGTCATATAAAGTAAACTAACACAAATGTTGACTATTTCTGTTGGTTTCAGAAAACTAGAAAAAGTGTCCTTTTTATTTCCATTGCTTCAAATGTTTTTCTATTTCAGTGCCAGGAAAAAATATTGGAAGAAAGAAAGGAAGTGGCAGGGAAGACTGCACTGCACATTGAAGAATAAGAAAACACAGCTGATTAACATGTGGCTCAGGGGCTGGTGCTACAGCAGAATTTTGGATTCTCTGATCACAGGAATTTTTATGCAGCACCAGGCCTGCTGAGGACAGACAGAGTTCAGCTGTCTCAAAAGGGGAGAAGAATTCTTGCACATGAGTTGGAAAGGTGCATTGTCAGGGCTTTAAACTAGGTTAGAAGTGGGAAGACAATAAAACAGACCTTAATAGAGATGAACATAGGACTGGCATGCTCTTCTGAGAGGTGAAATCGATATCACAGACCAAGTACATCTATACCAATGCACACAGCATGGGCAACACGCAGCAGGAACTAGAAGCCATTGTGCAACAGGACAACTATGACATAGCTGCCATCACAGAAACAGTGGGACAACTGTCATAACTGAAGTAATGCCATGGATGGTTACAAACCCTTTAGAAAGGATAGGCAGGGAAGGAGAGGTGGTGTGGTGGGACTGTATGTTAGGGAGTGTTTCGATTCTGTCAGACTTGACAACTGTGATGTTGAGTGCTTATGGGAAGGGATCAAGGGAATGGCCACAAGGCAGATGTCCTGCTGGCAATCTGTTGCAGACCACCTAACCAGGATGAGGAGGCTGATGAGGCATTCTACATGTGAGTGGAAGAAGTCTTCAAATCACCAGTCCTTCTTCTCATGGGGAACATCAGTTTACCAGATGTCTGGGGAAAATAAAACACAGCAGAGAAGAAACAACCTAAGAGGTTCCAGGAGTGTGTGGAAGAGAACTTAAAAGTTGTTCTGAGTGGGGAAATACTACAATTGTCCAAATTTATGTGTCAGGCTCAATATTGACCTCAGGGAGGTTATTCTGCCCCTGTACACTGCACTGGTTAGGCCACACCTGGTGTACTGTGTCCAGTTCTGGGCACCTCAGTTTAGGAAGGACGTTGACTTGATGGAACGAGTCCAGAGAAGGGCAATGAAGTTGGTGAGAGGCTTGGAACACAAGCCCTATGAGGAGAGGCTGAGGGAGCTGGGGCTGCTTAGCCTGGAGAGAAGACTCAGGGGTGACCTTATTGCTCTCTACAACTACCTGAAGGGAGGTTGTAGACAGGCAGAGGTTGGTCTCTTCTCCCAGGCAGCCAGCACCAGAACAAGAGGACACAGTCTCAGGCTGCGCCAGGAGAGGTTCAGGCTGGAGGTCAGGAGGAAGTTTTACACAGAGAGAGTGATTGCCCATTGGAATGGACTGCCCGGGGAGGTGGTGGAGTCACCGTCATTGGAGGTGTTCAGGAGGAGACTTGACAGGGTGCTTGGTTACATGGGTTAGTTGATTAGGTGGTGTTGGATGATAGGTTGGACGCGATGATCTTGAAGATCTCTTCCAACCTGGTTTATTGTATTATTCTATTATTCTATTTTTTATCCACATTATCTTTGGTAACTTCAAAATTCCCTATCTTAGTTATCTAGATTCATTTAGCATTTCTGGTCTGTTTCTGAAGGTTCCTGATGCCTTTTGACAACTTCAAGCAATTAACAGCAGGTTCAAATTTAAAGAAACATCTTATAAACACCACTGTGAGCCCTGATCTTAAAACTTGAAACTTTTTGATGCTCAGCAGGGTAATTTTCCCCACACAAAACTTCAATTAATTGCCAGAATTAAAAAAAAAAAAAAAAAAAAAAATGAAAAGAAAGAAAAAGTTTTATTATTTATTAAATAAATTAAATACACAAACAAATAAATAACTTTAAAATATTATGGCATTTTACAGTCCACTTTGGTGAAGTTGGATGAGCAGCTACTGAGACACCTGGTTGCTTCTTCCTCTACTGCAGCAACATCTTATTCACAGCATGGGATCGTCAAGTCTTGAGGTCCTGTCACCTTTCCTGCTGGGAGGTAATGCACAATTCAAGCTGCCACTGATCTTGTAAAATCAGCTGCTCCCTTATGTCACTAGCCATTCATTTCTCTGCTTCATAAGATCACTTTATCAAAGTTTTTGTTATTCAAGCTTTTATAATTAGTTCATGCTGACAGCTAACACAGTTGTAAGATTGATAAGCTATTTCTTGAGCTTTCTATGTCGTAGAACACTCTTAAAAGTAATCTGCCCATTCAGCTTTCTAGGTTGTAGCTTTTGCAACGTGCTGTTCAAATTCTAGGATGTATAAACGTTCAGCCTAAATATAGACTTGCCATTATATTTTTTTTCTCTGTCTTTGCTGTCTCTTACCTTTAGTTGAAGTGCTTCCCAGAAGCAATCAGATAACAAAGCAAAACCAAGCAGGAGAATTACACAAGTTTCATGTTGTTGAAGAGGATTTATCAAAACTTAAAAAACAGCAAGCAACTATAAGGAGTCCAACAGAAAGAACAGTCCCTCAAATCACATTCTGGTGATTTTTATTACAAATTATAAGAACTATTTAGTCCACTTACTATATGAGTGGTTACAGGTCTTACAAAACCTAAGTTCTAGATTCTGTAGAATCTGCACAATTCAAGTACACTTATTTCTGAAGACAGGCGTAGCTGCTATCTAGCAATAGATCAACTATGAGCAAAAAAAAAACCTCAAAGACTCCTTAAAACTAAGGCACACTATAACCGAACATGGAATATTGCCTTCCCCATCTAGGGGAGCAGTATAAGCCAAATTCTATTCAGCTGGAAAAAGACCAAGGCCTTGTTTCCAGTTCATTGAACTGTTTATTCATCTTCCATTAGATGGATATTTAATATGAAATCCAAACAAACCAGACAGTAGAAACCAGGTCCTATCAATTCCATAAGGTCAGATATGAACTCAGTCACCAGAGATGGGAAATCCTATTCCATTTGATATTCATTTGCACTTACTGCAATAGCTTTAGTGCTAGAATTTCAGTATTAGCTGCATACCTAATCTGAAATAATTTCCTTGGAGGTGGGTGTACACTGAAAATCTGAAAGACAGATGTCATCATTTCAAGTCAGATTTTCAGGATCTGAACTAGCAGAAGGACTTTTCCCTTGGAGATGAGAAGAGAATGATTTAAATATCCAGTTTCAGAAGAGCTAAATGCTCCTGAGCAGAGCCAGATGTCTTACTTGTTATGAGATTAGCTTGGCTTTTCAGCTTCTGAAATCTATTTATAGAGATTTTCTCTCTCCTTTTATTTATTTATTTATTTGTTTATTTATTTATGAACCTGCCTGTGGATCTGAATATCAGGAAAGGGACATAAAGCATAGGTATTCTCATGTGAAGTTCCTCCCAGTATTCAGTACCTGTACATCTTTAAAAATCTGGACCTAATATAAGCCTGCGTGATTTGCAGAAATCTTTCTGAATTCGTATTAGAGGTTAGTTAAGATGTGAGATATCTTGTTTTCTGCTTGAGATTATAAAAGACTCCCTGAAGTATAGAGGCAGTAGTAGTTGAAGTTTTATTTTGGAGAGGTAGCAGCTAGGCGCCCTTTTGTCAAGAATTTTTTTCTTGAGGTGCATTTCTGTAGCACAGGCTTCTTTTAAACAAACATATTTTTCTAGCTATTGTGACTTCTATAGATTCTGTCTGTGGAGACGCTCTGCAGTGACTTTATAAATTGTTGATATATTAAGTGAGTGGGTTGTGCACGGTGGGTTTACTATGAAGGGAGGCAACAGGTGTGTCAGTAAATGCCATAGTGGTGGGCAGTTTTAACTTTATGTTAATGATTTACTGCAGTGTAACATTTCTAGAAAAATAAAAACTGCTTTTAAAACATACAAATATCTGCTTTATGAACATGTCAAAGCTTTAAGCTTTTTTTTTTTTTTCTGAAAGACATCTCTCCTGGAGCACCTCTCCTATGAAGACAGATTGAGAGAGTGGGGGCTGTTTAGTCTGGAGAAGAGAAGGCTTCAAGGAAACTTTATCGTGGTGTTCCGATACAGTAGGTGGGCCTACAAGGAAGCTGATGAGGGACTTTTTAGGATGTCAGGTAGTGACAGGACTAGGGGGAATGGAGCAAAAATAGAAATGGGTAGATTCAGATTTGATGTTAGGTAGAAATTCTTCACCATGAGGGTGGTGAGATACTGGAACAGGTTGCCCAAGGAAGGTGGTAGAAGCCCTGGAGGTTTTTAAGGCCAGGCTGGATGTAGCTCTGAATAACCTGACCTAGTGTGAAGTGTCCCTGCCCTTGGCAGGGGGGGTGGAACTAGATGATCCTTGAGGTCCCTTCCAACCCCAACAATTCTATGATATAGAGATCCAGACTGCTTCCATCTACATAGACCACAACTTATCTCATGACCATGAAAATTAAGATATTGTAGATAATTTCTGACAGAACAAAATTTCCACTTTCCTGACTCATCCAACACATAACACAGCCTTTGGAGTTTTCTTCTGGTCTGATTTTTTTGCTGTTTGTTTGGAGTCTTTTGGTTGGTTGGTTGTTCTTTGGTTTTATTTTGGGTGGTGGTGGGTTTTGCTGTTGCTGGTTTGGTTTGGTTTTCCTTTTCTTAAAAAACTAGGAGTAATTATTAAAGTAATATTTATTTAGAATAGAATAGAATAGACCAGGTTGGAAGAGACCTTCAAGATCATCGTGTCCAACCTATCACCCAATCCAACCCACCTAATTAACCAAACCATGCAACCAAGCACCCCATCAAGTCTCCTCCTGAACACCTCCAATGACGGCGACTCCACCACCTCCCCAGACAGCGCATTCCAATGGGCAATCACTCTCTCTGTGTAGAACTTCTTCCTAACATCCAGCCTAAACCTCCCCTGCTGAAGCCTGAGACTGTGTCCTCTTGTTCTGGTACTGGTTGCCTGGGAGAAGAGACCAACCTCTGCCTGGCTACAACCTCCCTTCAGGTAGTTGTAGACAGCAAGAAGGTCACCCCTGAGCCTCCTCCTCTCCAGGCTAAGCAGCCCCAGCTCCCTCAGCCTCTCCTCATAGGGCTTGTGTTCCAAGATCCTCACCAACTTCGTTGCCCTTCTCTGGACACTCTCCAGCAAGTCAACATTCTTCCTAAACTGAGGGGCCCAGAACTGGACACAGTACTCAAGGTGTGGCCGAACCAGTGCAGCGTACAGGGGGAGAATAACCTCCCTGCTCCTGCTGGCCACACCATTCCTGATGCAGGCCAGGATGCCATTTGCCCTCTTGGCTGCCTGGGCACACTGCAGGCTCATGTTCATCCTACCATCGAACAGTACCCCCCAGGTCCCTGTCTGCCTGACCACTCTCAAAAAATTTTCTCAAATGTTTTATCAAAGATTTTGTGCTCAAAAACCTAGCTGTCTTTAGTGAGAAAAAAGGACCCTGCTATTTTAAACTTTTCTAGTGGAGTCTAGTCTTTTTTTTATTTTATTCAAAGTTGTTTACTAAAGTAGAACAATTTATACTGTGAAAACCCAATGAGTTTGGTATCACTGCAAACTGCCAAATAGAAGCCTTTTCAGTGCTATCTTTACCAATGTTTTCCTTAAAACTCATACTTTAAAGAGCAGAATTTGAAAACCTTATAGGCAAATACCCAATTAATAAAAAAAAATTAAAAATAAATATAATATCTTTTTACCCCCTATCTAGCAGTTATTTAAATAACATTACTCCATAACTGAAATAAATATGAGTTTTTTTATTGTCTTTTTAGACCCTCAGTCTGTAAGCAAACATTAAGTGACTTAATATTTTCATATGGCTTAAAAAAAGCCCTGCCTCAAACACTGTCAGTGAGAGTGGAAATATGATAATAAGCTATGGTTCATCAGGCATTTAAAGTTAGTTTGTTTTATTGCACAGGGAAGAGGAAAAGTTGCTGGTTTGTTGTTTGGTTTGGTTTTTTTTTTAATACTGCAAAAAATGTTTCTAAAGTGCCTGAGAAAAGCTTATGACTCAAATGTTTCCTTTTAGTTCCCACTATTACAATGCTACCATGAAGTTTAGTTGATGTATTTAAGCCATCCTTCTAAGAAAGGATCTACAAAAAATAATCACCTCTCAGGAGAAAAACCATCTGCACTTTGATTGGCATTTCTACTTTGTCTTAAAAGAGCTTGCAACTCTGCCCTTGAGGGTTATCCTTCACCTATCCATCTCCTGAAAAATTGTTCTTCAGATGCTACTCCAAAATGTGTTCATACTGCAGAGAGTATGCATAAGCTTCAAAATACTTTCTGCTTATAAGTACCCCAGGTTAAGTTTTTTTTTCTTACTTTTTATGAACTGTAATTAATTATTTTTTTTTTTTTACTTTTGTTGCTAATAATTTATAGGGGGATTTGATTCTTAATTAGAATATTATTTGCAAACTTCATTCCAGTTTGATTAGTCTTCACTTAGACAAATCTTCATACTGGTCACAGACCTCACTGATGATGTTTTGACAGATAAAATTAACAGGGTTAATTTTGCACAAGAGGCTGGGAGGGGCCACATCAAGGACATCCAACTGTGACATATATTAGGACATTTGCACAGAGATTTCAAATAGATGTTGCAGGAAATAAAAAACTGGTTTGAATTTTAAAAATCTCAGCCTAACAGTAACTTTTTTATTCCTTCTATTTCTGCTAATGAACACAATCAACATAGCAAGTTTCATGTGGTTCCCCAACTTTCCATCTTAAAAGACAATTGATTTGGGTGTGTGCACATGCCTAACCTTGTTAATGAACACCCTAGCCAAATTAATGTAGATTGATTATACATGACAAGTGAGTTAATTGACTAATATCCATTGATAAAAATACCTAGTAGATATTTTACTACATGTACATGTGAAGTTGTGAAGTTGACATACTTTGCTTCAAAATAAAGCATAGTGAAAACAACTATATTGATTTATATTGAAGTTGATTAATCTATTCAGTGTCATTTAATTGCCTGTAAAATTAGCTACTAAACAGTAGGAAAAAATAAGCATTTATAATAATTGTATATGTTACAGTGAAGGAATGATTTTATTGAGTGTTCTACAAATAAATCCCAATTTCCTAAATGTGTGTGTTAGAACAAAGGATGGTGTCATTTGCAGTCACAGGAAATACTATGAAATTATAACAAATAGCTGTTCACATTATCAACATAGTTAATTATCAGGCTTACAGCAGTCCATGTTTTAGAGTAGTTTAAAGTGAAAGCCACATAAAAGAATTCGTTATCATAGGAAAAAAAAGAGGACCTAATTGAGAAATGCCATCCAGTGTCCGCATCCTCAGTAGAAGAAAAATAGACCCTATCACAAAATGCCGACTGTGGCCACGTTCTCTAATTTTCTTTTTGAGGACACTAAGCAGTAGATGGGGTTAAAAAGGAACTGCCAAAGCCATTATCTTTCCCTTTCAATAGAAATATACTTTGTCCAAATGAAAAATGCCAGACTTCATCTGTTGTTTCTTGAGGAAAATAGTAGAGCCAATTTAAAAAAGCCTGGTCTGGACATCTTTTACACTTTATACTTTCTAGGAAAGAACAGTAGAACATTAAGTCATTAAAAAGTGCAATTATGGAAGAAAAAAAAAGTTCTTGTGAACTACAAATGGAAAATGGGGTGGCAGAACAGGACATCAAAATAAAAAGATTGGAAACATGGTCACCCAATATGTCTGATGCACATGTTTAATGCAATATTTCGTTACCAACTGACTCAAGTAATTTTTGTTATGCATAGATATTTCACATGGGAAGAGGCATATCACAGTGTTGTTCCAGGCCCTGTGTAATCATTCAATTCTGAACAAGCTTTGTAGTGTACTCAGGATCATGTACTGTCAGCTGCTGACTTCACTTAACAGGGAAGTGCATGAATTTTATTTTCCACTTTAGTTTTTTATGTCTAAATGCAATACTTTGCAACCACACTACTAAAATATAAGTAATGGAAACAGAGTTCGTCTCTGAAAGAAATGCTGCAAATTCATTGGCTAGAAGTCATGAAAGAAAAGACACAGTGTTTTGTGCTCATCCAAGATGAGGTGGGAAACAAGGACCTTTACAGATTGCAAAGGTGAGTGGACTGTATCTGAGACATTATTCAGCAGGTATTGTGTCTAAACAAACAAACAAACAAAACCCTTTTGTGATCTCAGCAGTCTGCCCCTCCCTTTTTGAGTGAAAAAAAATGTAGCCAAATACACCTGCAGCTGTACTCTGCCATTCTGCAGCAGAGCAGTGACAAGGAGAGAATTACAGATTACTCTTGACCACATTATTTCTCATAATGGCCTTCATTCCTCATCTCTGTCCTTAAGGTATTGTATGTGCACAAACCCACCAAAAAAAAAAAAAAAAAAAACCAAAAAGAAACCCAAACAAACCAAACAACAAAATCAGAAAATCTCTCTCTGAAAGGGAAGGTTTTTAACTGAGCAAACAAGTATTAATTTCAGGCAGCATCCCTGTTGAGCAGATATTCTCCTTTTCTGAGCCCTCTGAATAGCAGTTTGTTAATGAAACTTTTGAAGTGTCCAGTCATGCCACTGCAAAATTACATCATTTCTCACTTGGTGTCAACAAGTCAGAGCGACAGCACCATGTCATACTAATGGCATATAGCCAGTAGACATGCACTGCGTACACTGCAGCACTCTGCGCTCTCAGAACAGCTGTTCTTCACTCTTAAAAGGCTAAATAAATAAATAAATAAATACAACCTTTTTATTGGTGATAATTGAGCAGTAACATCCAAGTTGTGACAATATGTTTGTGGTAGTGAGATTGGTTTTTTTAATGCTAATTGTTTAGTTGGTGGTGTTCATGCATACATCATCTAATGCAGATCCTCTTCAATCTGTTGCTAAGCAGTTATTGTTACTGTGAATATAGTGAAATGATAACTATAAAATCAACATAGAGAAAGATGCACTTTTTCACACATGATATTTTCTCTTCTTAGCATATTTATCACAAAATCTATTTTTAAAATGTAGATCCTCAATAGAAAAAAAATCCCCGAAGGATATAAAGGTCTAATATCTATCTATTAATCTTTTCATAGGTTTATAATGTTGGGTGGGTAGCTTGTGTGTAAGAGGGAATTCATGCTGACTTTTTCAAAGACTACTTGTTCCCAGACAGTTCTTTTTTTGATCCACATATACAATAAACACAGAAGAAAGGAATTTTTGAAGTTCAAATTTCTCTCGGAACTGACAGTTTAATAAGAAACCATGGTTCTCAGTTACCTCCCTATTATAATTTATACAATACAAGTCTTTGAAATAAGGACTGAAAAGCACAGGAAGGCTTCATACTAAAAGGCTATCATCTTCATTTATTCAATACTAGAAAGACAAAAGATCACAAAAATGCCATTCTATAAATGCCCCTGTGTAGTGCTGGAATAAAGTTAATTTCATGATGGGAGGTCATTTCACATGCATGCTTGTTTGGATAACTGATAAGAAAAGATGAGTTAGTACGTGTTTCTGGGGAGAATTTCTTGTTGCTGGGGAAAGGTAACAAAGTTTTGCTTTCCACACGTTTCACTCAAACAGTTGTCTATTTACTAATTGATTGATTGACCATTTATTAGACTTCCCTATTGTATTCTGCTTCCCAGCAAATTAAATAATCCTGTTCTCAAGTTGCTGCTAGTGGCAGTGGAGGCTCAATATATTTCAGAAATGTTGTAGTCTGAGAAGGGCTATAAATAGTGGCAGTTTTTTTGTTTTGTGTTTTTTGTTTGGTTGGTTTGGGTTTTTTAAGCTTTACAATGAGTATCAGAAATATCTGATTATTTTAATTTAATCTTATTAAGATATTTAATCTCCACTCACTACATGCCGAATAATAAAATGGTGTCTATTTAACACCTGTGAAAAGCAAAGTAGGTATTTATTACATAGGTGTTAACATTAAGTAAATATATTCAGGAAGATCTCGGGTTTTATGTATTTATCATACAACTGTTGCATTTTATATATTTTTCCTCAGCTCAAAAACATTTGAACTGATATTTCAAACAGCCACATCACACACTGTAGGTTAAAGACCAAGGGAATACCATAAATATACTGGGTGAAATTTTGAACCTATCACATTGAAATATATATCTGTTACATAGCCACTTATCATCAGTAGCTTATTTAAATATGGTTAATCATGAGTATTTATTATTCAACTATTGGATGCTCTCTCAATGAAAAATTAATTTCTTCTCTGAGACTCTATTCAGCTTAAACAGTTACTACAATTTCCTCATAAGGTTAGAAATGTCTGTGTTAACAGAGGAGAGAAACCAATATTGCCATTAAACAGCTATCTTCTTGAGCCTTCTCAAATTCATACCAGAAAAACACTCGCGATTTTGGATGGATTCATATTACAAAAAATAAAGCTATGTAAATATACAGTTTGCATAAACCAGAGTCAAGCATAATTGCTGAATGTGGTTTATTGGATATAATTCTGGTGGAGTAGGCTGGCACACCTTGCAAATTTGGAGAGTAAATATACTACTATATATCCTGTGTGCAGATGTAAAACACAGTGGTTAAAGCATGATGCTCATGTGTTGCTTTGTGTTAGTATCCTGGAAGGCAGCAAATCTGCATAATATAATACTTTGAGTAACTGAAGTTCAGTGGCCAGAGAACAGGAGGATACTTAGTTTATGGGTTCAGAAAGAAATTAGAATGATATGTAATTGTTTCAAGACTGTTAAAAAATAATACCACTAGACATGTACAGAGGCACAACTACGTAAAATATAGAAATTGTGCAAGTCAGAAGGACTGCTTAAATTTGTCAACATTTCATGATACATAGAAATCCAGCAATGGCCTTCATTTTTATTTACTGCAATACTTGCAAGGTTTGGAACTTATGCAGAAAAGGTGCAAAATTATGAGATCTTTAAGTCTTCAGATTTCAGACACTGTGATATCATGAAAGAATCAAAGTATTATAGAACAGAATGGAGCAAAACCTACTTTAGGACTGAAAGGAAGGAACATTGGACAAATTTAGAAGAATGGGTTAGGAAAAAAATGCAGTCCTTGTGCATGTAACTTTAAATCTAGTTTAAGTTCTTCTGAGTAGTTTTCCTAATAGAAAGATATCTGTCCTTATTGTATTGCCAAAGTTGAATTTATTCTGGAAGGATTGCCAGTTTGGAGCAAGCATCAAACTTTTTCACTGGTGGACTACTGCAACTGGAACTTGCTCTCATCCTTACTGAATAAACTGTGGGTATTTTCTCACTTTGCCAGGTTTGGTTGAAGGCAGAATTCTCTTGGAAGACAGTTTTGTTGAGATGAAAGTTCATACCTTATGTGTCTTTCTGATTTATCACATTCACTTATTTTTGTGTTGTATATACAAAGAGTAGTAACATACGAAGGCTGAATGCTACTATTATTCTATAGTCCATTGAGCCTTCTGATTCACTTAAGATTAATCTTCTCAAGTGGATAGGATTCCAAAGTTAGAATCTCTAAGAAGTTTGTAAACCAGGAGTTCTGTATATGTCAATCCAGATTAGCTACAGTACATGCCAGAAGATGTAAGGCTTCACATAGAATCTCTCAAAATTTAAAAAAAAAAAAATAGTATAAAAATGTTTTTAACACATATAGAGCTTTCCATTTGTTACCTTGTTCAGGAGTCTTTTCCATTACATTTCAGGCATGAAACTATGAGATGACAGTGTTTTTCTTCTCCCTGGCTGCTCTCCCTTATGCCAGTTCTGAGCATGAGAAGACACACATTTTTATCTTGTTGTAAAAGAGAGGTTGCTGGTTAACCAGTTAATGAAATACAAATAGTAGTGAAGGAGACTGTCTCATTTTTATGCATCTATATCAACCAACTGGAAGTGCAGTAGGACAGAAATGAATGTATTTTTGTCCTGAAATTCCTTTTCTCTACTACTAACTAGTAGAGCATCATAACTGAAATAATGGAAATTGCACAAAATATGAAATTTATTTGCTCACCACATAAAAGCACTTGTGAAGAAGTACTCCAGTTTAAAAGACCAGCTTCTCCTGAGACCCTGTGATAATTACTGTCTTTTACTTGCATTTTATCATTTGCTTTATTTTAAATTTATCACTTCATTGCCTTTCAGTCAGTGTTATTTATGACGAAGGACTTGTTTTCTTTGACCCAAACTTTAGATTATTGTTTCCAATTTTCATTCTAAAACGTGTTCTCTGTTTTACAGTGGTCTGACAAGTCTCACAGCTATAGTCAATATTTGGTAAAGACTATGAAATAAGTGTGAATTAATGAATTTTTCACAACTTTCTTATCTCATACCCCATAGTATCTCTCTTGCACTTCATAACTAGTGTTCTGAAAGCATCAGATTGATCCCAGAAGTTTATTCCATTTTCTGAGATCACATCTTTTGTAATGCCATCTCTTCTCTAATATTTATCTAATAAAATCTTATTTTCTAAAAAATACAGTCCATTTCCTTTTTTTTTTTTTTTTTAGAACACAGCTTTCATTTACAGATACTGACAGAGAAAAACTCATTGACTTCCTTGATGAAGAGCTGTCCTAATCTTTTTATAAGGGAGTAAGGGAGTGCATTCCTTCAGCTCTCTAGCCACTGTGTTTCAGGAAGGAGCACAGTCTTAATTTCTTGCCTGGTAGCTCTGGTACTAGTGATGAGTATTTTCACACTTCAGGCCAAAGACAGAGGAGCACCCATGTGGAACTCTTGTAGGATTAGGTGCTTACAGGACTGCAGGCTAAGAATCCAGTCTGGCTTGATCAAGGCTTGTAGAAGGGAGTAGAAATAATGGTTTAATGGAGTGTTTCATGATACAGGGATTTAGGGAAGTGCCTTCAGTTAACAGCTTCTTATTTCTTGTTCTCTCCTCTCAAGTATGCTCCTGGCTCAATGGGGACATCTCTTTGATCAGATATGCCAGGTGGCTTATATATCAAACACAGCATAGATTAATAAATATGATTTTTTAAATTATTACACAGTTTCCTGGAGTTTGAAGCCAGACAAGACCCTCAGATCATCTATATCAGATCATTAAGTTTTACCAAGGCTTTATTCTAGACTTAAAGGTGTTCATTAGACCAAAGAATTTTAGACCTCATGAAGTTTAACCATGCTATAGGCAAAGACTGGAACTAATCCCTGATGCCCTTGCAGTGTTAGGAACTTAATAAAATGAAATATGCCTGGATGATCCTAGAAAATAATCTCACTTTTGGTGCCAAGGACAGCAAAACAAACAAACAAAAGTCTGAAAATCTTTTCCTTCTGTAACTACCCAGAAACAGTGATCGCATTCCTTAACTTTTTAACTTTTTTTCTTGTTTTTTTTTAGCAACTTAATGCATAAAAATTCTTAGCCTTACATAGCAAAGTTTATTTTCCAGTATCAAGATCATTGTGGTAACTAACTTTTACATTCTTACTAGGATTTTCAACTGCCTTGTGAACAAGATTTTTGCTGTGATCTTGTTATAATCAGTTCAATGCCTTATTTGACAAAGTTGCATACAAAACTTATTTTATCCTATCTTCTCTACATCTTCTTGGACTCCTTGGATGGCCTCCTTTCTACTAGTGGTTATGGTCAGAACACATCTCTGAAGATTCTGTCTGTCTTTTGAGATCTTTGTGAAAGGGAGATAGACAGAGGAACTGCTGATACTGATACTGAATTAAAACTTTGGAAGAAGTTCTGAATAAACCTGAAATGAAGCCAGGGCTAAAACACATTCTAAGCACATTCATATACATGTGCCAGGCTCCAAGTACTCTGCAGCAATCTGAAACTAAGGTCTGATGCCTTTGGTTTTTTCCTTTGTGTATCACATGTTTACTTGGAGATATGCCTCTGGGAGCAGAACCTCTTTTGATCTCCTAAGATAAGCAATATCCAGTTGGGCTGGTGTTTGAAAAGATCGTATGCCTGGGAAATCTCATCTCTTTGTTGAAAGTGACATATTTCAGTATATTTCATTCCTGCTGAAAACTGAACTTGGCTTTGGTCATATATTTTAAAAACCTGATCTGAATTTGATTTGCTAGAGATTTTTATATTCAGGTGAGTTTCATGGCAGTGAAGATTTTTGTGATGCATATTTCTGCGCTCAGTAGGGCAACATCCTGGAAGTAGTTCAAGGAGAGCCAGTGTCAGTCACACTCTGACTGCCACTGGCATTGGATAACTGTATGTGCACCTAGTTACAGAAGGTACAGAATAGGAGGCATACTGACTTTGATAATCCTTCTAATCCACTCAGACTTTGTATGACTGGCAGGGCAGCTGTTAAGTGTGGGCGTGTGAGAAGCAAACATGAATTTGTGATAGAAACTCTCTGCTGCATCTCAGTCTGGGTTTACTCCAGCTTGGATCCTCACCACGTTATTTTAGTGTTTCCAAGTTGCTTTCTAAATACCAGTTGAAGGGGATAGTTGGTCAATAAGCCTATTTGAATGAGCCAGAATACTTCCCTATTTATTTCTTTCTCTCAGGGCAGGGTAGGGAGTGGAGGTGGTTATGTTCAGTTAATATCAGTATTCTTTGTTGCAGCTTTGGCGTTGACAAGTATAGGAAAAAGCACGGGTTTAAGAAATTTATAAAAACTGGGCAAAGTAAAGGGAAATGAGTAGTCCAGAACTTGTGAAGTCATTTTCCCTGTTGTTAAATGGAGGTTGCACTGGTGTAGAAGACAGTTGCATTCACTTTTCACCTGCAGGAATTTTCCCACACACAGTTTCATTCATGGATGTGTTGATTGCACATTTGGTTTCACCTTTATGGACTTAACGAGAAAATTTCAATATAAAAGTGTCTTTACCTAAGGCGGATGAGCTTTCTACACAAAGTGAAATAATAGCATGTAACATCAAACCATCAACAAAGAAAGGTCTTAACCAACTAACTTGATTGCTAATGAAGAAACAAGATTGGTAAATCATTACTAATGCTTTAAGCATATTGCTGCTCTTCAAAGTTTTCATAATTACAACAGTGTCTATCTGGAAATTTGAAAACGTTAATTATTCTCACTTCATATTTTAATTCTTATGTATTAGTATCATTCCAGGTTGTATTGTCCTGTCTGAAAGAACATCCTGATAGTATTAAAGTGTGTAAGATCATCGTCTTTATATAACTGCTATATTTCATTCAAGTAATAATGGGGATCTTTTCTCCCACATTAATTAATAAACTTGTTGGTGTTCCCTCTTCAGAACCCCTGCTTCCTTCATTACCTAGCCATGACAGCAATATAGAAAATTAACTTGCATTGTGCAGACCGTTATAAACCTGAACCCATCTTAAGGATTACAACATGGAAATGAGCTATCCATAAATATTAAAAATTATCTGCTTCTCACAGATGTTCCCTCTGCTTATTATCTGCAAAATTTCTGGATCAAATATTCAATGTGAATATGTTAGTAACCACTAAAGATTGCTGTTGGCAGCATATGTGTTGATATCAGCAGGAAATAAATAGCAAAACATTAAAAGGTATAAAACTTTAAAACAATAGCTTAAAGGTGTTTTATAAACTACAGATGGCTTATATCGTTCAAGTGAATGTCTGATATATAATGAGAAACAGAGAAGACTGGGGGAAAAAAGTGGAAATGACTGGCAATAATGGGTCCCATGCAATATGTTGTAGTTAAAGTAGAGATAAGCAAAATGAAAATAGCTGCTATTTGCTTTTACGGATAGTGAGGCTATGCAAGCATCTGTGAATAAGAGTGGTCCACCATTTTTTAATATAATACTCTGTAGAAAGATAGTTTTCAATTTGCATCCTCTCCAAAAAGGTGACTGTTAACAACAGATTAATCATTTTTTCTGTTCTCACTCAAAAGGGAGCTAGATGAAGAAAACTCTTCTTAAATTTTAGTATCATTAGCCGTGCCAAAGCTGCTTTCTGCCCCTAAGCCAAACAGAATAGATGAAATCTATTTGCAGAAATCCATTGACACAATCACAGAATCATATAATTGGTAGGGTTGGAAAGGATCTCAAGGGTCATCTAGTTCCAACCCCCTTGCCATGGGCAGGGACACTTCACACTAGGTCAGGTTGCTCAGAGCCACATCCAGCCTGGCCTTAAAAACCCCCAGGCATGGGGCTTCTGCCACTCTCTGGGCAACCTGTTTCAGTGTCTCATCACCCTCATGATGAAGAACTTCTTCCTACCATCAAATCTGTGCTGGGTTAGGAACTAGCTGGAGGGCCATGCCCAGAGAGTGGTGGTGAATGGTGCCACATCCAGCTGGCAGCCAGTCACTAATGGTGTCCCCCAGGGATCAGTGCTGGGCCTCATCCTGTTCAATAACTTTATTGATGATCTGGATGAGGGGATTGAGTCAGCCATCAGTAAATTTGCAGATGACACCAAGCTGGGGGCAGGTGTTGATCTGTTAGAGAGTTGGAGAGCTCTGCAGAGGGACTTGGACAGGCTGGATAGATGGGCAGAGTCCAATGGCATGAGATTTAACACATCTAAGTGCCAGGTTCTACACATTAGACATAACAACCCCATGCAGTGCCACAGGTTGGGGTCAGAGTGGCTGGAGAGCATTCTGGCAGAGAGAGACCTGGGGGGACTGGTTGATAGTAGGCTGAACATGAGCCAGCAGTGTGCCGAGGTGGCCAAGAAAGCCAATGGCATCCTGGCCTGTATCAGGAATAGCGTGGTCAGCAGGAGCAGGGAGGTCATTCTGCCCCTGTACTCAGCACTGGTTAGGCCACACCTTGAGTACTGTGTCCAGTTCTGGGCTCCTCAGTTCAAGAAAGATGACTTGCTGGAACATGTCCAGAGAAGGGCAACAAAGATGGTGAGAGGCCTTGAGCACAAGCCCTACGAGGAGAGGCTGAGGGAGCTGGGGTTGCTTAGCGTGGAGAAGAGGAGGCTCAGAGGAGACCTTCTTGCTGTCTACAACTACCTGAAGGGAGATTGTAGCCAGGTGGGGGTTGGTCTCTTCTCCCAGGTGGCCAGCACCAGAACAAGAGGACACAGTCTCAAGCTGCGCCAGGGGAGTTTAGGCTGGATGTTAGGAAGATGTTCTTCACAGAAAGAGTGATTTGCCATTGGAATGTGCTGCCCGGGGAGGTGGTAGGTTCAGCATCCCTAGAAGTGTTTAAGAAGAGACTGGACGAGGCACTTAGTGCCATTGGTTATTTGATTAGATAGGGTTAGGTGATTAGTTGGACTTGATGATCTTGGAGGTCTGTGATAGTTCTAGGCTATGCCTTTAAAAAAATTTCACAGATCTTGAACAGAAAGTTGTCAAATGCAAATAAATGTGAAAAGGAAAATAATGATAATTCAAAAAAATCCCATTGGAAAGATAATGGACTTAAGCTAGTAATGTAAACAATTTCTCTCTCTTCTTGCTTCCTCAGGCTGGAAGATACTAACTTGCTTCTGCTTGACCTTGGCTGCACTACTTTTGTTGTGCCTGGTATTAACTTCTCAGTCTCTTGTCCCTTTTGTACAGGGGAGTGAGGGGGAGGCAGGTAGGAAGACGCTAATAACGTTCCCTGGTCTTTGGTCAGGGGGGTTCTTATGCTGTTTATTAATTGCAAATATCTGTAAATAACATAAATGCTGTATATTTTGTACATACTCATTGCATTTCATTGTAGATTGCAGTTTTGCTTGTAAATACAGCTTTCATTCGCTTCCAGCTGAGCTGGTGTGGCAAATTTAGTGTTGGGGGGGAATTTTCAACCCACTACAAGGTCTCTTCCAACCTGGATGATTCTGTAATATTTTCAAAAGGCTGAATTAAAAAAAAAAAAAAAAAAAAAAAAAAAAAAGATTAATTAGAAAGTGAGTTCACAAAATATATAATGTTTTAACATTATTCCATTCTCTTAGTAATTCCATGTTTACAGCCCTCTCAATGCATTGTACTAGAGTCTCTGAAAATGCTTTCCCTGGAATTCAGTCTAAAGGCCTACAGATGTATTGTTTATTGAGAATTACTGTTATATTGTGTGTTTGCTTTGCTCTTGTCATCTGGGCTCCAGTTTTCTATCTGTGGTTTATACAAGCACAAAACTGTAGCTCTTTAAACCTTACGAAATAATAAAAAATGCATTGAAAAAATAAAAAACGTAGAAGGCTTTTATTAAAGCGCATGAAGGTTGGAGGGATCCATTACTGCAACAAGAACAAGTGGAGGATACAGACAATGTAGACTGACCTTGCTTATTCAATATGTAGTTAAAGCACAGACCTGTAGGTAAAGAACCAGAGAGTCTTATGGTAAATGCCTCTGCTCTGGATTGTTTTTTACTGACAGTCATTACTTTTGTGTTCTCAGATTCAAGGCATCTTCTGCCTCAAGGCACTTGAGGGAGAATCCTAATGTCCCAGAATCCGTGACCATCACTGACTTCAGTATCTCACAAAACACAGTTTAAAGTATGACTACATGCTTTCTTGCACAGCTTTTAATTCATACTGTAACACAAAGCTTATTCTTATTTATTGATTGTTAGGACTTTTGTGGACAGATTCTCAACCCTTCTCCTGACTGCAGAACTGCTTTAGCAGAATAAAGAAAAAGTAAAGCTCTCTTTATTAAACTGTAGGGCGCAGCCCCATCAGAGCTGTGTTTAGTAATGTCATTACTCTCACTCCTTGCAGTCAGTGAGGAGACATGGGTGCCTCCAAAGACATATTCAGATTCAAAGAACAACATGTCAGCATTTGATGACACCTCCATCTACTCACTGATATTAGAGGCACACTGTGGCAAACTGACAAGTTAGAAGCCCGTAGTTTAAAATCTACCTACCTATGTCTAGTGCAATAAGATATATAGGAGAAAATACCAGAGCATGTTAACTGAAAAAGTCTTTGCAGAGCAGTTATAGGCATTACCATTTGAAACATCTCTGGATGTTTTAAAACATTTCACCACCCAGCCAGATTCAGAAGAACATTTTAAAATTTCAATATCCTCTAGCACAAATGCAGCATTTATCATGATTCCAATTTGGTTCTATCTCAGCTATGTGGAGAGGTTAACATTTATTTTCAAAATATCACAAAACTTTCATACAAGTTTTCAATTGGTTTTATTCACTTTTAGTAATATTAAAACCTTGCCAAAAATAGCTCTCTGCATATTGTAGGTACCGTGCAATCTGATAAATCTCATTGTCATGATATTATAACACTACTATGAAGACAGAGTGGGAACATCTGTGATTATTAAATTGTGTTGTTTTGAAGGTGTTTTGGATAACATTTACAAGTATTACAGAACTGCACCAAATCAAAACACCCTCGAGCTGAAAGTTTGATTTCCTTGGAGCTACTGCATGGAAACGTGAGACTATAGCACAGTAAATGTTGACTTTCATGTATTAGATTGTTTTGCAGGTGTTCAGAAGTTTCTAATAATAGCTGACAGTTCCTTAGAAATACATGGACATTTTAAAAGGGAACATTTTAAATGTGATTTTTCATCTGTATTGTAATCAAAGATTGCTTGTGTACTCCAAAGTAAGCTACTCAAAGAAAAGCATTTCATTGTCAAGATACAAATGAAAACAACGTTGTGTCCCATGGATGAAAAAAAAAACCTGTTACTTTCACATTTTATGTATTAATACATCATTCAGACAACATAGGTAGCAATGGGTATTTCAGTTTCAGAATCCAGTTGAAACTCATATAAATTGGAGAAATACTTTACACTGATAGAATAGAATAGAATAGAATAGAATAGAATAGAATAGAATAGAATAGAATAGAATAGAATAGAATAGAATAGAATAGAATAGAATAGAATATACCAGGTTGGAAGAGACCTTCAAGATCATCGTGTCCAACCCATCAACCAATCCAACCCACCTAAACAACTAAACCATGGCACCAAGCACCCCATCAAGTCTCCTCCTGAACACCTCCAGTGATGGTGACTCCACCACCTCCCCGGGCAGCCCATTCCAATGGGATGGACTAAAGCACATGTCGTAATACAACTGTGTAGATGTAAAACCAAGAGTTCAGCTCAATTCTATGTAAAACCAAGAGTTCAGCTCAATTCTATGTCCAGAAGGTATCATGACAAGACAGAGTTAAACTAAAGAACACAGGATAGTTTTCCAGGAACTGTGCTATTTTTCCTGAAGTTGTCATACTGTGAGGCCTGATATTTTTAAGTGCTAATACAGGGGGAAGTTTCCTCCCTAAATCTCAGAATTCCTGGTGAAAAGAATAGATATTTTTTCCAGTAAAAATATAATCTTATCTTTGTTTCTGGACTTGTATATCAAAAATGATATCCTGATAGGAAGACATTTTCCAGTCCCATAAGGATTTTTGAGATCTTGGGTTTTCCCGTCTTGTTAGTACAAGAAGTGGGCCTGAATTTTTAATAAGCTAAACATTACAAAAGCATTTAAAATTACCTCAGTCAAAATATTTTAGATATTTTTTATAATTTTATTTCAACATTTTTCATTTTCCCTTCTTGTCTCTATGCACTAAACTTACATTTAAATAAACCAATTCAACTGCACTATTTATTAAACTTATAACTAAAATACAGCTTTCAAATAGTTACAGAATTTCATTTTTCCCCTAATTAATTACTTCAAAAAGTGTGACTAGACAAAACCATCACAAATCTGTACTGACATCCTTGAGTACTTTTTCCCCTAATTCTATATTAAATTATCAAAAGGTCTTTTGCTCTGCTATGGAAATGGCAATATTGAAAGCAAAAACATTTCAACAGAATGAGGGAGATGGTGCTGAGGATATTCAGTAGATTAAGACATGTGCTTTGTGATTAATGTATTTGTCAAAATGATGTTACATTTTCTGTGATTTTCCCATGTTGTTTTAAGTGCAACCTGATGATAATAATATTTTTAAATAATAAGCTTCTGCAAGGCAACTCTACTCAGCTACTGAATACTCAAATTCTGATAGCAGAATCCTAGTGTTACATTAACTTCCCAACAGCCATAGTGAGGAAAAGTTCCCATCCAGTACACTCGTGTCTTTAATGATACTTTCCTCAAATTACACCCTTGAAAATATTCCCAGTTCAAGCACTGCTAAAATGATTCTTTAAATAAATCAGGAAAAAGAGAGGCATTAGTTACTATTTTCTGTTCCTGTTCTGTCTGGATTCATCTCAAGACAGTTTATTATATACCTGTTGTCTTTTTATAACAACTTAAACATATGTTAATCAGATAGTCTCATATAGTAACCTTTACATATTTTTGTGGGATTTGTTAACCAAATGCATTAGAGTCAACTTGCATGCACTGCAGAGGAAATGAGAAATCTTTGCTTTACTTTTCTCCCATAGGCATTGATCAGCAGAAATTAACACCGATTTGTGTATATTTTAAGGCAGCGTGCAAGAACAGTTTAAGCACAAGACAAATAATGTAACTTCTGCTCAATTTACATTTTCCTCATCAATGGACACTTTTAAGATATTTTTAAGATTCATCTGGACAGGAGCTTGGCCATCTTGTCTAAACCATAATTTGCCAGGACCAAGTGTAGGACAAGAAAAAGAAGAGAACTTTCATTTATGGCTCATACCTTTAAATTCATTTAGCTTCATACTTATATGAACACTTTTGAGTCAGTATAGGGCTGGTTTCTACTGAATAATTCTAAGCAAGGTTATCCTAAATAAAGTATAAATAACCAGTTTATCATAGACATGGATGACCTAACCTTTATGTTGGTGGTCATACGTCTAAAAACTACACAACTTTGTAATGACTCCAATTTAAAGTCAGTAGCCAGTGGTGCAAAAAAAAAAAAAAAAAAGCATTAAAAAAAAAGAAAAGAGCTCAGTGGAATGTTATGATAGGACAATACCAGCCTACAGGGAAAGTCTGAAAGTGAAAGAACAGTAAAAGTAAACTGAATGCTTTTCCAAAAGCCTAATTAGGAAATGAAAAGGGGGAGGTGGGGGGAAGGAGGGTGAGGAAGACAGATGGAGTTCAGTTGGATAATTTTCTACCTGACTGCCTGGATGAAAAACAGAAATGTACTGACCTTGTCCATCTGTATTTCTTAGAAGTTCAAATAATCAGTCTGCTCCAGTTAAGCAAAAATCCTAGGTTGAATAGCTACTAACTGAACCCTAATCACTCATAAAATGCTCCTTGGTATTACAAAAAGGTCAGAAATGTTCCTCGCAGGTAAGTTCTGCTACTCATCCTGAAAATGCCTTGCCAATATCAGATGGGTGAACATCTCTGTCTAAAATAAGAACAGAATCTGGATTGTCACCAAAAGCTTAGATTATACCGACCTTTTTTTTTTTTTCCTTTAATTTCTCCACAAATCTCAAACTTGTTTTGTACCTCATTGACTTGTTTTTCACTTTCACACTTCATTTCCTACTTCTGGCCAGGATTCAGTACAAATATGAGCATCTTGAGATCAAAGGTGGTCTTTTAGATTAGATTATCTGAAATAAATTAAGCCCTCAGATCCCTGTGACTATGACTTTCTAACCTAACCAGAAAAAGAATTCCTGAAAATATATTTGTAGTTTAGGATATTTTTTTTTTTTAATAGCTATTCATCATCATTATTTTAAAACTCTTTAAGTTCCTCCATACTTGAAAGTTCAACTATTTATTTAATGCAAATTTTAATAACCTCTCCTCCTAGTAAAGGCACACAGCTTTCATTTTGCATTGGACCCATCAATTTCCAGGTTTGTTTCTTGGCTGAGGTGGGTTTTTTGACAGATAGCTGTAAGAAAAAAAATTCTACTCCAAGTGATTTAGTTCTAATGTCAAAGTAAAATTTACAAGCCATTTCTACCTGCAAAGAGTTTTTATGCTATTTGTCAAGAAATCAAACACCTATCAAGAGTTTGATCTTGCTACGGTTTGTATAAGTAACCCTATCTTTAGTCACACCATCAGTGATTTATATAACAGGTGCCAAAGGGATTTTTCTGAATCTCAGCCTGCATTGGGACTGGCAGCTGGAAGAGTCAACTCATCTTCACTACGGCTCATTCCAGAGCAAGGCATAAGTGGAAACTCCCAATTTATGAAAAGGAAAGGTGCAACAGATGTGTTGTAACACTTCTGAGAGTCACCATTTCATGTCTTCAAATGATGGAGTTTAAATTTTAAGAGTAATATATAGTAGGCATAAACATGTTATTGTCAAGTAGTAAATATCACCATCAACAAAACTCTTAACTCTGACAGTTTTTGAAATCATAGCCTTTTCTTTCTGTTTTGCTTAGATGAAAAATTAGAGGTCTGTTCTCATTCATTTTACTCAAACGAAAAAGAAAAACAATATCCAGACCCTATAGCATCAGTATTGAGACACACTCAACCTCAGTAAGTCTCTGTATTGGTTTAAGATATCTGGCCCCACTTACAGGGATGAGGGAGTGAGGCTACCCACCTCTCCATACTCCCCCCACACCTCCTCCAAGTGGCACAGAACAACAGAGCAAGCTGGGTTGTTTATTCTACACCATGTTAAACATCATGCCCACTGCATGACAGGAAAGGGGTTGCCCAGGGTTTATGGGACTTGCAATATATTATGTATTTTTTCAAATTTCCTATCCTAGGTTTTTACGTTCATTTTCCAGTTTCTGGACTGGATAAGTACCTTTTGTTCCAGTTTTAGCAATAAGATTCTGCTTGGTCCGTACTTATTTTTCTCCTGTTTTCTTTTATGTAATCTGATAAGCCACCAATAGAGTAGCAAATTGTCCTTATCTCAACTAACTGTGCCTTCCAGGCCCTTTTTTCTCCATCCATGTGAAGGGAGGGGAGTGGAGCCTCGTAGAATTGGGCTGTGTTAATCCAGGACAGTCCACATTTGGCATCCAAACATAAGGCCTAAGCCCAAGTGTCGAGTTGAGATAATAAAGGAGTTCTATTTTGCTGGAGTAAATGTGCTCACCCTATATTTGCTTTAATATGTTTCCCTTCATGTTAAGGTGTTCACTTTCCTAGCTGTGTTGCTTTTGCTGGTTACACTGCATAAACTTTTATGTATTTTATGTACTTGTATTCCCTATGGCATCCTTTATGGTGCTGCTTGTTCACCTTGGGGAAATGGCTTAAGGCATTTGTGGTACTGTGCTGTTTAATGGCAGGTCTGATATGTTATGATTGGATTATTTCATGGGTTGTTCAGTTAAGATGGGTTTTGTATGCTGTGTCATCATTTATCAGTCATCTCACCCAACAGAATGGAACAGAACAGAGCACTTATCCACCTTTGGAAGGTTTTGAATATCATTGGGACACCAACACCAGACTGCTTCCCTTGTTATGTCTCTCAATGTATGCCTGGTCTCAACCATGGTAACACAATTTTTTTTCTGAGAATATAAATTTGGAAATCTGCCCTGAGGTTGGATGAGTCGCAGGGTATGTGGGAGAGTATGGGCAAGTGCCTAGGCCAGTGTTCACCTCAAGTTTTTGGAATTTTACCCCTGAGCAAGTGTAAAATCCTGAGAAGCTGGTGAAATGGTTGGAAATAAGATGTCATCATCCTGTAATTCCCAAGAGATACAAATCACTGCAACGGGTTAGGGCCTGTCACACACTTATCAAGATCTTCTCAGTGCTGTTCAGATGAAAAGGATGATCTCCAGAAGTCCCTTCCAACTCCACCAGTGTGTGGTTCTGTGATATTTGAAAGTTTCTGCAAGTGAAATATAATATTAATCATGACCCACATCATTTCTCTGTGGGAAAATTCTCTCTGCTTGGCAGTCTGGCTAAATCAGTGCTACCCTGATAAGTGCATATTCTGATGGAAATGAAGTAAATAATGTAAGCTGCCTCTAGTCTGACCATTAATAAGTAAATACAGAGTATTGAAACATAGAGAAGACAGTTTTGAACTATGATGCTCTGAATGGGGAGTATGTAGAGTCATTGAAAAAATTTTTGAGATTTAATATGTGACAACCATGTTGATGGTTTGGATCGAACTACCTATTCAATGGACTGTGTTAGGGTTCTCCAATCAAAAATGCAAAATCCACCTATTCAGAAAAAACAAACAAACCAAACAAACAAACAAAAAAGCCAACAATCAGCAATGATAGAAAGCCAGTGTGATAAAGTCAAACTTGTTTTAGTGACTCCCAGAAAGATGTCTTAGTAAATACATTTGTAACTGAGCCATGCAAAATAAGTGCAAAAGAAACTTAGAAGCTATGTGTGTGGCTTGGCATTGTATTAGAAGACAGCTCTTAGACATTATAGCTAACAGTACACACTGAAGCTTTTAAAAACATTATTTTCTTTCTCTAGGTGAACAGAAAGGATAAAACATTCAGCTATGTAAGAAGAAATTGAGTAGCTGTCCAACTTCCATGAAAATCAGTTGGTCATCCAAGTTCCCCGAGCAACTCTGAAAACATCAAAGGCATTCCTAGTTCTATATATATAAAAAAAGAAAAAGTAGTGGTATCTACAAAGTATAGTTCTTTGTGTTTTAATAGTACCTGGGGCTAAGCTGAGCAGAATTTGGTTAAGTACAGTACAAGTATGATTTATTTTTTTTATAAAGCAGATGCTTTATTTTATTTAAATATCAGAGGAGAAATAGTTTTGAAGCACATTGATGCTGTCATAAATTAGGTCCAGGAACCAGGCAAGAAATACACTATATATTAACATTTTCATCCTCATTCAAACAACAAGACTAGTGAAGAAAAAAGGAATGCAGCCAAACTCTTTTGATTAAAACCCTGAGTCATATTATTTGTCTTAATGTAGATTTCCTACTACTGTTTCTCACTGGTTTCATATACAGTTTTCCTTGAGTCATCTGCCAAATTACTGAAAGCTCCTGAGTCAGTAAATTCTAATCATGGCCATGCCAAGGATTAAATCTCTTGCACTTCCCTGGAATTGGATTAATGGGGAAAGAATTGTGGTTCATATTTAGACTGCGAAGGGTACAAGATTCCACAGACTGATTTCATTAAAATTTCTATCAGTCTGGTGGCACTTTTGCTTCAGTGTTTTTATGTAGCTACTAGATGTTAATGCAGTAAAGGCTTCCATCTTTCTGCCTTTCCTTCTTTTCTTTATTTGAGCCTTCATTTTCTGTCGCAGGGGAGAGGCTGATGAAATGAAGTAACAAATGTCTTTTCTTATAGAGAAGGGTTGACATGAAGAGTTTAACCAATCTGGGACAATGAAAAGAAACTAAAATTAGCAGTTAAAGAAACCTCTGGAGATATTTTAGGGTAAACAGAGAATGAATGTGAAATGGGGGAATATGGCAGTAAAAAATTAGAATTGAAAATAGAAATTGAAGGGTCGATGGAAGACAAGAAAAGATAGGAGGTGGAAGAGAATACAGGGATAGATGATCACATGCCCCAATTATCATCGGAGACTTCAATCACCCTGATATTTGCTGAAAAGGCAACACAATGACATACAAACAGTCCAGAAGGCTCCTGCAATGCACCGATGATTTTTATTTTTTTTTTTGCACAAGGGGTGAAGGACCCTATGAGGAGAGTTGTGATGCTGCACAAAGAAGGTCCAGTTGGGAATGCAAAGGCTGGAGGCCCAACTGGGATCCTGAACTGGTGGCATTCAGGATCCTGTGAGAAAGTAGCAGGGTAGTAAACTGCAACCCTGGACTTTAAGAGGGCTAAATTTGACCTCCGCAGAGACCCACTTGGATAAATCCTGTGGGTTAGGACTTCAGAAGTAAGAGGGGCTGAAGACAGCTGATTAACATTCAAGCACCACCACCTCCAAGGTCAAGATCAGTGCATTCCCATGAGTAAGAAATCAAGCAAGGGAGGCAGACCTGCATGAATGAGCAAGGAGCTTCTGGGAAAAACTCAAATGGATGAAGGAATTTCACAGTATGTGGAGAGACTGGCCAATTGGGAGGAATACAGGAATATTGCCTGAATATGTAGGGTGGCAACAAGGAAAACTGAAGTCCTCTTGGAATTATATCTGGCAACAAACGTGAAAGATAACAAGAAAGGCTTCCTCAAGTACATCAGCAAGAAAAGGAATACCAGGTAAAGTGTAGGCCCACTGCTAAATTAGATGGGTGGCCTGGTGACAGAGGATACAGAAAAGGAACAATTATTGAATGCCTTCTTTACTACAGGCTTTACTGCTAAGACTAGTCCTTAGGAATCCAAATCCCTGGAGGTAAGAGAGAAAGTCTGGGGAAAGGAAAGTTCTTCCTTAGCCAAGGAGGACTGAGTAAGGAGTCATCTGGATAAGCTGGACACCCACAAATCCATGGGCCTCAGTGGGATGCACCTACAAGTGCTGAGGGAGCTAGGTGAGATTATTGTTAAGCCATACTCCATCATTTTTGAAAGGCCATGGAGAACAGAAGAGGTGCCTGAGCACTGAAAGAAAGCCAATGTCACTCCAATCTTAGAAAAAGGCAAGAAGGGAGACTCAGGAAACTGTAAATCTGTCAGATTCACCTCCATCCCTGGAAAGGTGATGGAACAGCTTGTTGTGCAGGTCATCTGTAAGTATGTGGAGGAAAATTATAAGGAGTAGTCATCTTGGACTCAGGAAGGGCAAACTAGCCTTAGAAGAGAGTTCCTACCAACTGCTACCATTCTGTGATTCTGTAGTTCTATGATACAAAGGAAAGGCAAAATTTGGAGGAAGACAAAAAGGTTTAATCACCACAGCATAATATCTTGAAGAACTAATTCAAAAAAGAATTTGCAAAGTTAAAATTTTATAAGCAGCTACTCAGCATTGCTAGAAACTTAGAAAAGTCTTTAAAACCATAAATAGTTGAAGGAAGGGGCCATGCACAGTCTGGAGAATAGCACAGATATAAAAGGATTAATGAGGAAATAACATAAGTTAATTTTGGTTTATTGCATGTATGATTTGGTGCCAAATAGTTACAATAAAGTGTAGAAAGTTTAAATGCAGTACATAAACTCAAGAAGCTGAGTATGTGAGGCAACATTTGCTGGGTTCTTTTTTGTATATAGTAGATTAGAAGTCTGTAGTCCTAGCAGAGCACATGCAGTCACTTCTAAAAATATTTTTAGTACATTAACATGCTCAATGTTGTGCATAATTGCCTCAATGAAAACATTTGTATATCTATTTGCTAATAAAGCAAAGATCACTTGTATTCCAAGACATATTAAAGATATATGTATGCCAACCTAATACCTATACCACTGTACCATTTAGTGGTCTTTATCTGTATCCATGACAATGTGGATTTTCTAATAGAGTAGAATTTTATCAGCAGTGAATTACATTAAATTGGTGTGTTTTATTCAGTGTCCTTGCACTTGGTCAGTGCAAGAAGCAGATTAGGACAGAGTAATATCATCCTGCCATTCTCCTTCAATTCTTTTCTGCTTTGAACCTGCCTTATACGTGACTCACTGCTTATCTCAGCATGGCACAGGAAAGGAGAAAGTCAGGAATTTGATGATAGCTGCTCCATAGAAGGTCTTTCCTCCCAGTTCCTGTCCTCAGTGTTTATAGGACTTTTGGGTTTACTGTAAAGCAGTGTAGGACTGGGAAAGAGAATCATCAAAAATTATCATGAGTCACATCACAATTATTTTAAAAAGGATGTCAATAGTCATTCCTCTGAACAGTTTTATTAGATTTGTCAAGTAAAAAGAAAAAGTTAACATTGAATAATGTGAACTTACACTGGTGTCTTTAAAAGCAGGTTTTTAGATTTTTGCTTATGAAGAGTGTTCTGCTAAGTGTTGGAAATTCAGAGATACCAAAAACGCAATAGAGCTCATGGACAAAGCAGGAAAGCTTGCATGATTGATTGGTTTATTTTGTGGGTTTTGTTTTGTTTTGTTGTCTGTTTGTTTTTCATTTAGGAGACCACAAAAGAGCAAACAAAGCCATTCTGGATCTAGCTATTCTTTTTTTCCTTCTTTTTTGTCTCTTTTTTCTCTCTCTTTTTTTTTCCACAGTACTTAAAAAAAAAACAAATGTACTGCACATCCAACAGATGTTACCCATCCAGAAGAATACATAAAATTAAAGAAATTAAAGAGATTTCTAGCAGCACTCAGGTTTTAGTCAAACTGATAACTAGATAGAATAACTATTCTAGCTTTGTTTTGCTTGAGGACTAAGAACTTAATACAAGTATGATTCCATAAGCAGCAGCACCATGCCCCAGAAGCTCCAGGAGGTTATGGACAAAAAGCTTTTAATGGCCTTCTACAAGATATAAAGTACCAGAAATACACTGCTTGCACTGAAGGGGTGAATTAGTACCATATTAATTAGTTTCTTCATAAATATAATAATATATTTGAAGACAGATCAACCAAAGGTTAAAAATAAGTCTCAGTTTCTTGAATTTCACATGGCTATTTCTGTTCTGATGCAATAGATTTGGCTTTTCACTATCACAGTATTAAAAATCTCCTTTATACATGTATATTCTATTTTTTAGCAGGAAGAGTCATATTAAGCAATAACTGAAAATATTAGCTGAGATGCAAGAGAAAAATGTAGCTAGAAGGAAATAAATTCAAAGAGGGTGTCTGGAGCATCAGAAAGTTATTCTAACTTTCAGCCTGAAGATTTCAAACCTTTTAACTGTATCTGCTGTGGCAACAACATTTGTGATGGCTTTTGTAAATTTGATCTCACTTAGCTATTTCTGTAGCTTTTCTAAGTTGGGAGTCATGGTGGAGGTATTCAGGTTCTCTTGTGATATGCACCTAGATCCTTCTGGGAACTAATTTTCTGTTTATCCAATGTGCAAAACTTCATCCCACAAAAATTTAATTATTGCACAAAATATTGCAAGTGTAACCCACTGATTATGCCCTCTGCTTCCACATGCCCAGCCACATTACACTGCTGCCTATCACCACTCCAGCCAAAGTCAGAAGGAAAACCTCTAGGAACATCATTTGAGGCCTAGTTAACAAAGCTGTGATATCTGGGATTGAAAAAGTGGGGTTTCAAACTCTGTGGTGATCATACCATAGGCAATGCACTGGCAGTGGAATTACCCCTTAATTTTGTTTCATAAAAGTAAAAAACAGATAGATAGATAGATAGATAGATAGATAGATAGATAGATAGATAGATAGATAGATAGATAGATAGATAGATATAGATATATAAACAAACAAAACAACCCAAACCAAACAAAAAACCCCAACCAAAACCAAACCCCCAAGCCCCAAGCATTTCACAAAGAATTCCAAAATGTAATTTCAGAAATAAAATAAACTAGCTCTTTATTGCCATAGAAGCATGAAATGACTCATGTAAACCTGGAAATTCTCAGGTAAGGATTGAACATAAGTGAGTAACAAAAAGGGACACTTTCATAACATTGGCTTGATCCCCATTGCAAATAGAATTAAAATGTCAATCCTGACCTATGTCTTCCATTACTTTTGAGTGTTATTAATACCATTTTATTGCACTACTACTATGTCAATTATTGAAAAAGTGGAATATGCCAGATATATGTGATTATTCCTCCATATTCACAACAAAGCACAACCTAACATATGGCAGATATAGTTAACTGTGCTTCACACTAATCTCTTCATACTGTTTAGCTCATCTAATTAACTATACATGGTATACTAAAAACTGCCTTGCAGCAAAAAATCAGGGACAAATCCTCTGGATGAAGCATTAAATGTCTAAGAGAAGAGCAAAATCAATATGATACTCTGTTACAGCTTCCCTTCCTCCCAGCTATCTCGTTCTTTATTCTGAAACATGTATTCTTTCTTCATTAACAAAGACACAGAAACTCTGGACCAGATATGGCCTTTTTTATTACTAGAATATATTGTGTACTTCTCTAGTAATCATATTATTATAAAATGCTCAGTAAAAAAATAAATGCTGATGTATTTAAACATTTCTATCAGAAATCCATCCAGTAATTAACTCTCAATCAATTTCAATTGACCTATTAAGAAGCAAAAAAATTGCTGAAAGGATATACCTTCTTTATCTGAACTTTGATAAAGATCAAATAAAAAGCGTTTATTCATATAGTTGAAATTATTTCTGTGGCTACCAATATATAAATAATAAATAGTAGCCAACTGTCTTTAACAAGGCAGAATCTGTTAGAAGGAAGATAGCAGGCTCCAGGGATAACTAAAGACCTGCTGACCCCTTTCAGTAGTGTTACACACACACAAAAAAACAAACCACCAACAAAAACAACCCCACAACAACCCAAGCTAACAATGATGGACCAAGATAGGGCAAAGCTGTTCTAACAGAGACAGATGTAAACTAGCTTCAAAACCAGGATAGCCTGAGGCAGTGTGGCCCATTCTAACATATACAAGTTGCTCTTAGCTTGGGCTGACCCCTGACTCAGGTTCTGCAGTAGTTTAGGAAAAGAAGCCCTCTTTCTGGTAGCCTCCTTCAGGTGACATTGGGTTAAATTACTAACAGCCTGTTCAGAGCTCATCTTGAATGTATTTGTAGTCTCATCAAGCATTTGTTACTGTTCACATTATTTTTATTTTCTTAAGGCTCTAAGCTTAAACTTTACCAGGATTGCTGCAGTAACAGAATTTTTGATGTAGCAAAGATTGTGCCAGAGGAGGTTTAAGCTGGATATTAGGAAAAAATTCTTTATGGAAAGAGTGGTCAAGCGTAGGAATAGACTGCTCAGGGAGGTGTTGGAGTCACCATACCTGGAGGTGTTCAAGAAACACATGGACATGGCACTTTGGGACATGGTTTAATGGCCATGGTGGTGCTACGTCAGTGTTTGGACTTGATGATCTTAGAGGTCTTTTCCAACCAAAACAAATCCATGATTCTATAATATCCTCAGACAGAGAGAGCAATCACAGACCTCTGTCTATGTGATAGAACACATACACTGAATTGCTTCTTCTTCCAGTACAGCAATAGCACCCCTTCAGGCAATGTTGATGAGTCAGTTGCCAATATTGCCATTCAATTAAATGAGAAACTATTGTTTTTATAATTTCCTCTAGACAACTCAGTTGCTCCAGTCTTGTCCAGGGGATGACTATCCATCTTGTACTAAAACACATCTTTTGTGTTTTATGTCTTTTGTGTTTTGTGTCTTTTTAGACCCTTTGGCCTATTTCCCAACGTATTCCTTGAGAAACCTTAAAGAAAATACCAAGTATTCTAGAAACCAGATGTGCAAAACATTTGGGAAAAGGAGGGGGACGTGGAATAAAAAGAAATAAAGAAAGATGTTTTGCTCTTTTTTTGTTTGTTTGTTTGTTTGTTTGTTTGTTTGGGTTTATTTGTTTTCTTAGTAGTGCTTTACAATTCACATAAAATTAATTTCTGCCATGGAGTTCCAGAACAGTTTTTCTTCACAACATGGCTGGATACAGGAACTCTTCAACAAACATGGCTTTTTTATCCTTGTTGTATATTAGCTATAACCTCATGGAAACCTCACATTAACACAATACATTATTGTTTGATTTAAGAGATGGCTTTTCTCTTCTGTGTTGTCTGCCTGATGAATACACTTGCTCCTTCATGAACTTTATGCTGCTGATGTAGACAGTTACGACTTAATGAAAAGTCTTTTTTTCTTAAGGTTTTATTTCAGGACATTTGGGAAAAACCAAACCAAAACAAACAACCCAAAAAAAAAAAAAAAAAAAAAAGGCATTCTTGCCTCTGATCCACTTTTATCCCTCTCATTTACAATCTGAGGAAAAATGAGCACACTGGATACCTCCTAGTGAGCAGCTGACAACTGAAGATGAGCAAAAACTAATACTTTGTTATTATCTAGCCTAGAGAAAAGTTTACAGGATAACCAGCCATTGACCTTTCCAAGCAAACATACTTAAGAATTCAGTGGTTGTGGGGAGCTTATACAAGCCACAGCATGAACCCTTCAGAAAATGTCCAAATGCTTGTACTTGAAGCTTAAGTGTAACGCTGAAACAATTTTTTCTTTTTTACAATATGTCTAACATTTCAGACAAACACAATGGAGCTGAGGTTCCATTTATCACATTATCTATATTATAAACTAGACACACACTTTCAACATTTCTCACATGGCACAGCAACACATTTTAATCAGTACCCTTCACTCCCTACACTTTCAGAAATGCTGTTAAATGGCCTTCTGAACACTACTGAGGAAATTACGACCACTTTGAAGTATTACAGGAGTAGACCTCACCTAAACTTCTTCCTTCCTTTCTGTATGTCTTTTATTCTTTCTCTCCCTTACTCCCTTCCTTCCTTTCTTCCTTCCTTCCTCTCAAACTTCTCTTTACTTTTTTATTTTTCTTCTCCTTGTCATCTACCTTTCTGTTTCTCTTACCTCCCTTTCTCTCTTTTGTAAGAAAATTAGTACTTTCAGATTAACTCATTTAAATGAGGTTTATATTTAATTGACTATAGCCAAAATTAAAGCAGGGTGTTTTTCTTAAAAATAACAACAAAACAATAAAAAAATAATCGTAAGGTACATGTTTTTCAGTTGCTGCCCATTTGCCATGATAACTTCTAGGGTGCATGTTGAGATAAAGAGCAGAGGATTGTTTTCTGACATGAGTAACCAAAATAGATGAGCTTTTCAGGGTTGTTTCTTCCTTTAACTCCTTGGGAAAAAGTAGTGCTGAAAATTCACACAAATCTCATTAACTGTGAACACATTTACTTTAAATAAAGTTTCATCAATTGCCTTGAAGTTTTTCCATAGCTTTCAATTCAAGTCGTAAATGTACATCCAAACTGAGGACACCTGCACATTTTCTTTTTCTCTAAACTGTTGCACTTGAGTTGTTTTCTTCTCTCCTGTAGACAGCAACATGTGATGAGATAATAACATTTTGATTAGATCATTTTATGTGTTCAATACCCTTTATTCCTGTAGGTTGGGTTTTCGTTGTTTATTTTTATGCTCTCTGCAGTGTAATGTATCATTCCTATCTAATGTTTGCAAGCTGAAGCATATATGTGACACAAATCCTGACTGTAAATAATTAAACTATTTAAATAAGTGTGTGTCTTACATGGTAGTTTTGTGGTTGTACAAATTTGTAGAGCAAGATCTTATACTGATCTATAATTATAACTGCTACTGACTAGCATGATCCTTATGGAGTCAGATTAATTTACACATTAAACAGCCATCTGTAGAAATTTTCATAGTACCTTGTTTGCAATGCCAGGGCTCACTTGGGGATTAAAAAAAACAACTTGGCCTCTAGGGATTCTTTTCAGCACTGCTATTGGATACATTTGCCATGAACAAATTGCTCTAGACACTGACACCTTGTACTCTTTGGCAATGTTTCACACCATGAGCAGCAGAAGCTTTTTAACATTTTGCATGTATAACTGAACAGCAACTGGTAAGCTAAGAACAGTATTTCATATATACATATATGTGTATATACTTCTTTTTTTTTAAGTCCTTGACTCTGTGTTAAAAATCTTTGCAATACTTCTGAACCAGAACAGATTTGCCATCATCTGTAGTCATAAAAGATAAGAACACAACATATTTGGGCTATAGTAAGAAACATATTGCAAGTCTGTTGGTGCTAATTCTCTAAAAAATAAAAAAAAAAAAAAAACACAACAACACAAAACCCCACAAAAAAACACAACTGCAATGTACTGTGTAAGACAAAAGTCTTATTATGCATGAGCACTTTGTAAGTGTCCTGGAAGAGGCATTAACAAACCAGCTAAATCTGTTTGAGCCACTGCCCCTCTCTCCTCTCTCTGTTGCAGGGTCTGGGTTTGAGGTCGAGGAGCCAATAGGCAGGCACCATTAAGGCTGCCTGTAGGGGATGGAAGCTGGACCCCAAGCCTCATGTTTCAGAGAGGCAACTGCACATGTCAGAGGCCATGAAAGAAGGCATGTGCAGTTTTACTCGCCAGAAAACATTTTGAACTGATTGGCGGGATTTGAACAGCTAATGTGCCATTGGGCTGTTCAGTTTTCAAAAGGGAATTTATAGGGAAAGATGACAAGAGCCACATGTTTGTTGTTCCTTGTTCTCTCTTCTCTCTCTCTTGTCTTCTTTCCCACCCCCCCACCCCCCCCCCCCCATTCATTAATGGGATTCAAGGCTGCTACAAACATCTACCTGTCTTCAGGGCAATTAGCTTCTTTTGTCCTAGCAGCGTAGGGCCTAGATCTTAGCCATAGTTGCATGTCTCACTCTCTCTCACTTCCTCTAAATTTGGATACTACTTTTGGATTATTTCTGCCTTTTGGATTATTTCTGCCCTTTGGACAACTACAAACTCATAGTGTCACTTCATCCCACAAAGGTTTTGGTAGTTAACAACTCAGCGTTCGTGAGTAACTTAATGCTAATTTACCTGGTTAATTCTAAGGTTTATAGCTTGTTTACCTGTTGGTTAGCTTCTTTGTGAACTCGTGGTGGTCTGTTTCACCACCTAAGGCAACATTGCTGCTTGTTTTGCATGTATAAGAAATTTCCAGTTTGTTCCTCTGTATTCCAAGTTCTGTTTCTTCTAGACTGTTATTCTGCTGTTTATTAGCCTCCTATTGTGTGTAATTAACCTATCTTTGACCAGGCAAATGAACCTGAATCAAATTAGCTCAGAATTTTTTTTTTTATATATCTAATTAATCCTATTCATATTTTATCATATTTCTGGCTTATCAATTTGATATAAAACTAAATCAGTAAGTAAGCACAACTTGTGTGCTATAAAGGGGACATAACAAAACCCACTTTAACCTGATATAAAAATAAACTGTAAGATCTAAGAATAAATACAGTTTGTAAAACCAGTTTTCCAAGATGAACTGTATGTTCTTCAGTTATCTTCAATCAAACAACTGAAAAAGAGAGCAGCTGGAGTTAGAAAATTAAGGTTATAGTCCCCATTTCTATCATCAATATGCTCTGTAATGGGTAGCGAGTCACTTCATTGCTCTGCTGTACTTTTTCCTTTCTCACTTTTGTCTGCTTTACCTGTTTAGACTACTAGTGTTTTCAGACAGAAAAGAGTCTTCTGGTTCTGCTAAAACACCTAGCACCATAGTGCTTTAAAACACATGGGAGTTCTTAGGATTATTGTAATACTAGTAAAAATAACTGTAACGAATCAGCAAAAGTGCAATCACCTGCCAAATTTAGTCACCTAAACGGGCTCTCTAATATGTAGACAGTGTTCCAGTATGCAATAAAATATTCATGATACTGAGGACAAGAAAGTAATAGATATTCATGGAATAGATCCAACAGTAATATATTAAGGCACTTCCTATCATAGGACAGGGTATTTTAACAGCGGTAGAATGATTTGGGGTAAATCTATAATATTTAAGAAGTTCTAACTCATGGCAAAACAGGACTCAGTATGTAAGCCTTCTGACTCAACAGTATATGAAAAATGGTAGCAGGAGTCAATCCAAACTAGTTAAATCTGATTAACAAATACACTAGAAGAAAACAATCTAATTTGTATACACATGTACACAGGGGGAAAAAAACAAAACAAAACAAAACACAACAAAACCAAAACCAAGCAAACCAAAAAAACACCTTAATGCCAGTGAATATTTGTCTAGTTCTTGCTAGTATTTCCCAAAAATATCAGTTAATCACAAACTCAAAGATAGTAACAGAGATCCTAGTTGCTACAGTGAGTAGGAGGATCAAACCAAATCAGCCAGCAGCTTTTTCCCAGCCACCTGTGTAGGAGAAGGGCGGTGCTCAGGGTGATCGGACATTTATACAACAACAAATGCTGACCCTGACAATGATGCTATATTACAACACACATGGTGGTCAGATGCAGTTTCTTAGGAAAGTCATCTAAGAGCAGAACATATAGAGCACCCCACAGCAGAGTTTTGTAGGCTGTGATTCAGTGGTTCAGTCTTGCTGAGCCTCCTATCCAACATGATTAACAACAAATAATAGGGATTTAGTTAAAAACAATTCACACCTTCTCTGAAGTAATTTTTTCTTGCTATCTACAGCAGTCTGTGTCAGTGAGATGCCACACAATAATGAGCTGTGTGAAAAAATATTGTTGCTGTTGATTTGTTTGTTTAAAATCTGTCATCTAATCATTGCATTGGAATACTTTAATCCTTATTTCATTAGAAATACTACTAGTATTTCCTACCCACTTTCTCCCCATCTATAATTGTTGATCATCTCAGTCACATTTTACAGGACAAATTCTAAGCCTCACTGTTTTTCTAATTTTTCTCCTCACACAGAGAACAACCCAGCCCTTAAAAAGCATTCTTCTATTTCCCCATGTTCTTTATGAATGACACTGAGTATCTGAGAGGAGTAACACAAACCTGTAAAATGGCATGACCATCTTTTCTGGTTTGTAGCCTGTTATTCCTAATCCAATATATCCTAACTTCCCAGTAATTCCTATCATTAATGTTTTTCTTTCAGATTGCTCATAAGCACAGCTATGAAAATTTTGAAGCACTATCTGCAATATTTCTCACTTCAGACTGTTTTATTCCTATATGAATTGAATACTCTGGTGACAGTTTTCAAAGTAAATTTTCTGAATGATATTATCAGGAAACAATTTCTGTACACCACGATTCACCCACTTTCCTAGATCATGTAGAAATCTGTTGAAGAACTCAAGTTCCATCATCCCTAGAGGATCATCTTAGGATCCTCTCTGTTATTAAAACACTCTTGCACCTGGTTTCCTCCCCTTGAACCAGTGTATGAAAACACTTTTTTATTGCATAACAGTTTATTTTTCTTAGGAACCTCTGGTGAGAGAACTATTGTGAAGAGAATGAGCAGGTCATTCCCTTTCTTACTGATCTCAATTAATTTTGCCTAGGTACGTAAAGCAGGACTTTATTTGCCTTCCTAGATCTTCTAACTCTATATTACTTGCTTTGGCACAAAAGACTAAGTGTAGCTGACAGATCTGTAGTCATACATGCCACACCTCAAACCCAGATACTGACAATGTTTGACACTTTCAATTTCTGCAGCACCAGCACTGATTTAAGCAGCAAGTTAGGCGGCACAGTTTACTTAACATATATTTCATATTTTAGCCCTTTGAAACTTCTGAAGAACATCTGGAAACATGCTACCATTTGCTTTAATGTTTATTCTTAAAAATTCTTCTGCTTATTCACTCCATAAAATTTTGTTTGTACTAAAATTTAGCTGGTATTATTTATTGTTTTCCTCATCTGGTAATTACTTTCAGTTTTGATTTCTAAGAAATTCTACTATGGACAAATTCCTTCACTCTGCAGTTTAATCAGATTGATTTTATTCTACTTGATGATCAGAAGAGTCCTCTTGTAATATTCCTTATGCTGGGGATTATGACCTGGTGGTGTGGTGAAACCTTCAAAACTCTTCTTGATAAACATAAAGCAACACTTCAGAAGCACTTACTAGAGATTGTGGTGGTGGCTAATGGCATATTCTAGGCACAGAAGACTTTTTGCACCTTGCAACACTGGAGAGGCTTGTCTCCCATATAAATCCCTCCTCACCTCAGCTTTGTGGCTGCAGCCAAAGTGGGATCTTTGACAAGATCTTGCTATAAGATTTCACAGGATGCTTGTGAGAATTTTCTTTTCATCAAGACTCACTTCAAGACTTATAGTGCATGTGCTAATATCTCATGATAACTTTGCAACATTCAATTTATTCCAAAGTAGTTTGCCATATTGCTTTTTTTGTTGGGTGAGATGGTCTGTGCGTCATAAATGTGATGCTAGTTTAGAAACGTGCTGGCATTAAGCAAGGAACTAAGGTTCATAAGCATAATATTTACAAATTGCTATTATATTACAAACACTGAGTAGACAATTATGAAATATATAACATCCTTTCCTTGAAAATCAACTTCTTACAGAATATCTCCTTTGGAAATATATGTTTAAAATGTGGTCACACTAAGTCCCTGGAGGCGTTCAAGAGGAGATTGGACGTGGCACTTGGCGCCATGGTCTAGTCATGGGGTCTGTGTTGATAGGTTGGACTCAATGATCCTCGAGGTCCTTTCCAACCTAAGTTATATTGTGACACTGTGATATTGTGACATGTTTTTTGGGGCTGGCCACAGAAAATGGTAAACATTTTTTTTTAAGTGCAGTATGAAGGAAAATCTCTCCATGATTACAAGAACAATTGACTGCAGAGGAGAGTTTTACTTCAATTCAAAGATGATTTGGGACAAAAAATTAGCAATTATATAAAAGTTCTTATTTGAACCTTCTCTTCTGCCTAAGCCCATGAGTTAAGACGGAATATAAGGGAGTCTGTGGGAGATCACCTTCTCATTATGGGAAGAGCTATAAGGCAAGGATTAAAATAGCTGCAATGAATAGGCAACATAGCAAACTTCCACATATTGATCTACAATACCGATTTTCTTATCAGCATGGTATCTCAATTTATGCAATTCCCAATAATTTGGGGAAGGTTAAACACAATAAGTGCACAAATAAATTTAACCTGCAATGCTGTTTCTTATTGTCATTACAAGATTTGATGATGTATGCCCACACTGATAGGACAAGGGGCAATGGCTTCAAACTAGAGAACAGTAAATTTAGATTAGATGTTAGGAAGAGGTTTTTAACCATGAGGGCAGTGGAACACAGGAACAGGTTGCCTGGGGAAGTTATTGGGGCCCCATTCCCTGAAGATATTCAAAGTGAGGCTTGACAGGGCTCCGGGCAATGTGTTCTAGTTGGGGATGTCCCTGTTTACTGCAGAGGGGGTTGGACTAGATGACCTTAAGACATCCCTTCCAAACCAGACCATTCTATGATTCTATGATTACTGTCACATTTACAACACAATTTTCAAAAATTTTACACTAATTTCAGCTACAGGAATAACGCCACTATTGGGTATTCCTGCTATTTGATAGTGCTACTCTGCACTGCTGCTCTGCTATCCTGTCTATGAGAATTTCAGAATATTCATGTACACGTTCTAATCATGTATTTCTACACTTCAACATAAGAATGCTAATAAAAATGTGCACAGTAACATGAAAAGTTTAACAGTTGCCTGGAGAGTTAAGGAACACATTTCCAAAAGTACATTACCCTTTCCTTAAGCTTTTCTGAAATAAAACTTGTCATACAGGATTCAGAGAAGCCCTAATTCGTAAGACCTTATTTTGGCATACGGAATAACTATTTACACAGTCCCCAGTCATAGTATCATAGTATCATAGTATCATTCAGGGTTGGAAGGGGCCACAAGGATCATCTAGTTCCAACCCCCCCTGCCATGGGCCGGGACACCCCACAATAGATGAGGCTGACCAGAGCCTCATCCAGCCTGGTCTTAAACACCTCCAGGGATGGGGCCTCGACCACCTCCCTGGACAACACATTCCAGGGTTTCACCACTCTCATGGGGAAGAACCTCCTCCTCACATCCAGCCTGAATCTCCCCACCTCCAGCTTCATCCCATTCCCCCTAGTCCTATCACTACCTGAGATCCTGAGAAGTCCTTCCCCAGCCTTCCTGTAGGCCCCTTTCAGATACTGGAAGGCCACAATTAGGTCACCTTGGAGCCTTCTCTTCTACAGACTGAACAGCCCCAACTCCTTCAGTCTGTCCTCATAGGAGAGGTGCTCCAGCCCTCTGATCATCCTTGTGGCCCTTCTCTGGACACGTTCCAGCACCTCCACATCCCTCTTGTAATAGGGGCTCCAGAACTGGATGCAGTACTCCAGGTGGGGTCTCACCAGGGCTGAGTAGAGGGGGAGAATCACCTCCCTTGACCTGCTGGGCACACTTCCCCTGATGCAGCCCAGGATCTGATTGGCTTTGTGAGCTGCAAGTGCACACTGAGAGCTCATGTTGAGCTTTTTGTCCACCAGCACCCCCAAGTCTCTCTCCTCAGGGCTGCTTTCCAGCCAGTCACTGCCCAGCCTGTATTTGTGCCTGGGATTGCCTCGACCTAGAATAGAATAGAATAGAATAAACCAGGTTAGAAGAGACCTTCAAGATCATCATGTCCAACCTATCATCCAACACCACCTAATCAACTAACCCATGGCACCAAGCACCCTGTCAAGTCTCCTCCTGAACACTTCCAGTGACGGCGACTCCACCACCTCCCCAGGCAGCTCATTCCAATGGGCAATCACTCTCTCTGTGTAAAACTTCCTCCTGACCTCCAGCCTGAACTTCCCCTGGCACAGCCTGAGACTGTGTCCTCTTGTTCTGGTGCTGGCTGCCTGGGAGAAGAGACCAACCTCTGCCTGTTTACAACCCCCCTTCAGGTAGTTGTAGAGAGCAATAAGGTCACCCCTGAGTCTCCTCCTCTCCAGGCTAAGCAGCCCCAGCTCCCTCAGTCTCTCCTCATAGGGCTTGTGTTCCAAGCCTCTTACCAACTTCGTTGTGCTTCTCTGGACTCGTTCCAGCAAGTCACCGTCCTTCCTAAACTGAGGGGCCCAGAACTGGACACAGTACTCGAGGTGTGGCCTAACCAGTGCAGTGTACAGGGGCAGAATGACCTCCCTGCTCCTGCTGGCCACACTGTTCTTAATGCAGGCCAGGATGCCATTGGCCCTCCTGGCCACCTAGATGTAGGACCCTGCACTTGCTTTTATTGAACTTCATGGGGTTGGCCTGTGCCCACCTCTCCAGCCTGTCAAGGTCCCTCTGGATGGCCTCCCTTCCCTCCAGCATGTCTGCTGCACCACACAGCTTGGTGTCATCAGCAAACTTGCTGAGGGTGCACTCAATGCCACTCTCCATGTCACCAACAAAGATGTTGAACAAGACAGGTCCCAGGGCTGATCCCTGAGGGACTCTGCTTGTCACTGGTCTCCACTGGGACATGGAGCCATTGACAGCCACTCTTTGGGTGTGGCCATCAAGCCAGTTCCTTATCCATCTAGTGGTCCACCCATCAAACCCATGTTTCACCAGTTTGGAGACCAGGATGTAGTGTGGGACATTGTCAAAGGCTTTGCTCAGGTCCAGGTAAATGACATCAGTTGCTCTCCCCTCATCTATGAATTTTGTCACCTGATCATAGAAGGTCCAAACCTATCAATGGTTTAGTCTCAGATTTCTACAAAGAAATAACTTGTGGCAGCATCAAGCAATTAAGTCTCCCATGGCCTGTACTCCAATCCACTACATCTAAGAAATACCTGATATTTACTATGTGCCCATGCAGGGCATTCCATCAAAGCATGCCTACCAGATTCAATTGCAGTGCATCAGGAGTAACAATTTGGTGCCTCAATGCAAAAGCAGGACAAATAAGACAAATGTATAGTATTAGAGAGTTGGAGCTCAAGGGCTGCTTAGAAAATTTGATAAAGTTTTTTCATTACTGTTTTGGACTTACATACCAAACAACTTGGTTTTGTTAATAACATCCTTTCTTTCTTTCAATCTGATCTAAAGCCAGTCTCTGCTCACTGGAATCCCCAAAAGCTCAAAATCAAGTTTGCACAAGCAGGACCCAAACCGATTACTTATATAGAGCAGCAGGATTTATAGTGTTACCATGGGCAAGAGCAAGGAAATATTAGACATGAGTTGTCTTCTATGTGGAGGAAAATTAGCACAATTTGAAAGGCTACTTCTGCATTCCGTTGCCTGGTAAATATCTACCATGTATTTGAAACCATGGTTTCAGGTTTATTAACCACCTCGTATGCCCACAATGATTTCTTTTACTGGAAAGTTAAAATATAGGGAAGGTTTGAAGAGTACAACTAGAAAAGGTGGTTCTAATCTAGGTAAATTGGGAGAACAAACTGAAATTTATAAATCCATACAATCTGTAAACCAGATGTCTCAGAGGAGAATTTAATTGTAATACATAAAATCTAATATGCTGCAGACACAGTCAATCCAGGTTACTATTTTTCCCCTGAAACAAATACCGTGGAAAGAGGAGATACTATAAAATTGAAATTATGGAAGAACTCTAAGACACGGGGAAGCAATTTATCCTTAACTAAAAAATATTCTGCAATGTGAATGCACAGAAAAAAAATCCCCACAGCAGACTTCCAGAAATAATAAAATGTCATTACACAGGAAAGCTGAAATAAAAAAAAAAATGCCCTAATTTGTCAGCTGTTTTTCATTAAATACAAAATTTTAGGCCATTATATTTTTTCATATAGTATATACACGTAAACAGAGAAGTTCAATTGCGTGACAGTTTGGAGACACAAGAAAGAATTGCAGCAAAACCAGGAACTATTAAAGGTTGTGTGAGGGAGATGATATTCGTGGCTATGTTGCAATGTGCAGACAGCCACAACCTACCTCATCCTATGCTCTAAAATGGCTGGGAACATGCCAGATATGGTCCAATGGTGTATAACCATACAGTGGGTTTGAGGTAAAAAGTTCTGCTGTGAGATCTGTCTGTAGCTATCTTTGTAGATATGCCTTAAGTAAAAAAAAAAAAAAAAAAAAAAAAAAAAGAAAGAGAGAGAGAGAGAAAGATGCCTCAGTTTGTACACATTTTCTGAAAAACTCCTAGAGCTTGGCAGCTAATATCTCCAAGGATTCCTTGCATTAAACAATCACTATTCTTGGACTGAGCAGGGTTCACTGCAGTTCTCTCTGCATTTGTCCCTCGTACCATCTAGAGTCACGGAAAATACTCCTCCAGGGAGTCTACTCTTGGTGTTTGTGGAAGGATAAAAAGAGGGTACTGAACCTCTTAGTAACAGAAGGACCTAAGAACCTGGAGACCAAAGCAACAGTAAACATGTTTTGTACTGAGGGCAGAAAGGCTGTCCTGGATGAGACAGCAGGGAAGGCAAACAGTCAAACTTGTCTGAAACCAGGAGCTCCAGGAGCTGTGACCTCCACAGTACCGAGCGGAGGGCCTAGTCCAGGCTCTGAGCATTTGCTGCCAGCAGCTAGCTCTGAAATTTGTGGGTTTTTACCCTGCTTGGCCCCTCTGCCAGGCAGGTGATGGTGTTGTCCTTCTCATAACTGTTCTCATTGCCTAGGAAACAGCATTTTTGCTTGGTCCTGAGAGCAACTCATAGGCCTTACAGCCCCTCTCTGGTCTCCCTTGGACTCCCTCAACCCTACCACAGCTCAGGACCCCATCTCATTGCCCTGGTGCAGCCTGTCTGTGCCATAGATATGCCACAGCTGTGCTAGCCATGCATGGACCCTGCTTTGCCATGTCCGCATGTGGGCCAGATCCCAATGTAGCCTCAGCCCAGGCCCCTCCTCAGGGACATGCCAAGGACTGAGTCTCTCCCTAGTCTATTGCTCCTTGCTCCTTACCTGAGGTGTAGGATGGGCCCTGGCTGCCAAGACCTGCTCCAGTCCAGAGACCACCCTGGGCATCAAGCGCCTGGGACTCGCCAGTGGACACTGTGGCTGTACTGGGCATCAGAAAGTTTGGAGTGTAAAATCTCTAAGAATCACAGCCATTACCCAGAAAAAAAAGTCCAGATGTTAAAGACTGTAAATTGCTTTAGCATCATCCATGCACTGACTATGAGCATGAAGCTCCATTGAATTAATAAAATTATTTTAAGAACAGGTGAGGTCAGAGAGCTGTCTCTTCTTCAAAACTCTATAGAAAGGAAAGGTTTTTATGACTGTTTTGTTGGAAATTTATTGCTAACATTTTCTAAGACAAGAGTTTCCATGTTTGACCTAAATGTCACATGGACTACTTACTATCAGAGGTACAACATGAATAGAACAGCATTCAAGTAATACCTGGAAATAAAAGATCAAAGACCTATGTTTTAAATCATATGGATCAGGAAGAAGAGATGGAGAAACAATATTTTGAAGTTCATTTGTGTACACAGAGCAAAAATTTTAAAGGACTATGCAAAAAACAGTCTGCAATAATAATAGTGATAGTTCCTAAAGAGCCACAAACTAAACCAAGGACACATGTGACTTCTAAAGAGATTCAGATTAATTCCACCAGACCTTTAACAAAACTGCATCTTTTTCCCTTTCCATTGATTTATCTATGACAGATGTCAAATCAGCACTTTTCTGTCACTAGTAGAAAGCTAATTTGAGTTTTTCAGCCCATATTCAGAGATGTCTTTTTTTTTTTTTTACTTAGATGACTACCTCCTCTGTCTGTCAATGGAATGAATCTATGGAAATTCAGATCTTGGCCGTTCTACTTGTGCAAGCAGAGCTGTGATATGTCACATGGACATGCACAACACTCCAGATTTAGCTTCCCTAGATTCCTTTACCTGTGTTTCCTGCTAGTTGCATGGAGGTCTTCAGGACCACCTAGCCAGCAGGAAATGTAGATTAAGGAATTGTCGAATTGAAGCCATCCACATCTGGGCCAATGTCTCATCATTACTGCATCTGTAGAAATACTTCTCAGGAAACTGATTAAATTTATTCAGCTATTTTGATCATTTCCGTTTTCTAGTTCATTTCCCAAATTGCCAACATCATGTAGAAATCACAAAGGCAGCACAGCAAATCACAGTGCAGCATAGTTCAAGCCTTCAAAACAAATTCCTCCACACTCATTAAAAATATTGACAGTATGTTCCTCAAAGCTGGTAAACCTAGTAAGGTGGTGCTGTTTATAGCAACATGGCTAATCAACGCACATGCACCTTTTCCTGCAAGGTTGCTCAAAGTAATTAGTAACAGTGATAGAGGGAATTAGAAAGTAAAACTGAAAAATAACTGATACCAGCTACAAACCACTCAAACATAAGGACAGCAGGGTACAGAAAATTCTTGGCTAGAAAATACTTTCTTCATGGGAGATTTTAGCTGCTCATAAATCTGTGGGGAAAGAGATATATCCAAGCATGCTGTGTCAAAGAGGGAATTTCATCATTTGCCAAAAAAATTAAAAAAATACAAACCAACAAAACTGCCCTAGATCTAATTCTTACTGAGAAGATGGAGTTGCCTGAGGATATGAAAATAAAGGAATATCTTGGTGACAAGGACCATAAGCTGTCTAAATTTAGTATGTCAAATGATAGATCTATTGCAGACTACAAAGACCAATGAGCAAACTTATAATAAGACATATAAGCTAAATTCTTAGCCATTTCAAGGTCAGTATCAATGTTGTCATTGACTCCAGGGGGTCTGGAATTTTATTTTTTATTAATAAAAACCATGTAAGATGACTGAGGAAGGATATTAAAATCTTCCTCTTTTCTACTGCTCTTAAATAAAGAAGCAGCCAATGTTGCTTTACAAGAAAAGAGCCTGAAATTTTGTAAAATAAATACAAATTTCAATTGAAAGTAGAAGATAACCAAAGTTGATTACATTGTAGTCAACAGAGCACCCCTCTGCCACTGTAGGATAAAAGTTGAAAGAAAAAAATTAAAGTAAGAAAAAAATAAATGTTTAGAAGCTGCAAGAATAAAAATGATTTAATGTTCTTAAAACTCCTACTGAGAAAAGGAAGATTACATTAATAACAGTTCAGAATTATAAAGATTTAGAAATATGCCCTCAACAATAATAAAATAAAAACAAAGAAAAGGGAAAAGAAAAATAATAGACAGTAAAGATAAATGCATACAATTAACGAAAAGGGCTTCATATTAATTGACTCTTACAAAAAGAGTAGATAAGAGCACATTTCAAAGATTTGAACACAGCTGAGTCAGCCATCCTCAATATTATTGTCCTCTGATATTAAGAGATTCTGCAAACGTGTTTTGTGGTATTGACAAACATTTTCTGTAAAGCCTCTGGAGGAAAGAAGGAAGTCTGTCTACAAGAAATTTTCAGGAGCCTAGAAATTGCCTTCTACCTGGATTAATCACTGAAGTCTTTGTCATGGAAGTCATGGCTCAGTTTAGTTATCTAGAGGCACATATATGTATTTCTGAGAGTAAAGCTTACTAAATAAAATAAAGCTAATAATAAATAAACTTACTATCCAAGCAGGAACAGTTATGGAAATTACTATCAGGAATGAAACTTGCCAAAGTACTTGATGTAAGTTAGTACTGCTAATTAACTCAGTGTGTTACATTTAGGATCAAATAGAGGATTGGGATAATGCCACTGTTTAAAAAAAAAAAGAAAGAAAGAAGAAAAAGAGAGAGGGGGGAAAAAAAAAAAAAAAAAAAAGATTAAAATCATGAAGCTAACTCCTAGAAACTGAATCTTTCTAGAGAGCCCTCTAAATGAGTTCAATAAGAAACCATGATTCCTGCATTTACATGATGATGACAATAAAAGCTCCTTTCTCAGCTGTCTGGTTCCAATATTTTAACAACAGGAACTGCTGCACGCCTTGTGTTCTGACAATGTCTCTTATTCCTTTAAGCATTAACAGTTAACCTGTAGAGCATGAATTATCATGATTAACACTAACCATGTATCATTTCTTCTTCATTGGTTGACTTACTGAGAGGTAAATATAACTCTTTTCCTGGCTTTGTTAACTGCCTTTAGCCTCAGTTTAAAATGTAATGAAAAGCACACAAAATGCACTTTCACTTTTACAAGTGAGGAGGTTCCTCAGCTCAGAGTGACCAGATGCCACTGTCACAGGACTGACATTGAACCAAAATGGCAGCAGCTCCTGACCTCAAGAGAAATGCCAGAGGCACCAAAGGAGACACGCTTTCTATTCCTGTCTCATCCTCCCCACAAGGCCATAACAAGACTAAAACTGTGTGACATGGAAAAAGGCAGGTATCCATATATTTATAAGTGTATATTATAGGAACACCTAGTTTCTTGCTCTTACATTTCTGCATCCCAGGATCTTGCAGTAGTATCACTAATCTTTCTATAGTTTCACTCTGATGTAACAGAAAAAAACACTCCTTCAACCTGAATTTAAAAAAAAAATATTGTGGTCTGCAAACACAGCAAGAAATTCTGACAAATTTTTAGTCCTCTTCAAACCAAGCTCATCCCATCCAGATTATAATTACTCATAGTTAGGGAAGTCATGCTGCACCTTTATCAGCTTGGACTGATCTTGCAACACAGTTCTCACAGAAACACAAATAATCAGTGTGTTGCTTTGTATGATGATGTGCAGAAGGATTGCTGATAAATAACACTGGGAATCAAGAAAAGCTTCACTAGAAATAATCTACAATATGACAAAATGAAGGCTACAGAGTCACTGAGATATTAAATGCAAAAGACCTTTCCGATTTACTTACAGCATTCAGTATAACGGATTTATTAGCAGTTCTTATCTTTATGGTAAATGATGCATAAATGATGACAAAGGTGTACAAGAGAACTGTATAAAGACTCTCACAGAGTGAATAAATTGGTTGAGTGCCAGCTTTTCTAAGGGTGAACAGTTCCACTGTCTTGTTTAGGGTATATCATGCAATGATGGATGTAAAATTGCAACATTTTAGAATGCCAGAAGTTCAAGGGAAGATTCCAAATTTATGAGGGACAGCACTCTTATTCTAATAAACCAAATACACAGAGAACTCAGCATCTCCATGCAGAAGAATCATTTTTCTATTTTAAGGCAGGAGAGGTGGAATAAAGCACCTTGTATGTACAAGAGCTTGACTTTACTGCATAAAACCGAAGCTTAGATGAAGACTAGACAAAGACTTGTTTGTTTGTTCTCATAGCTATAACTGTGTTTTTAAGGCAATCATTTCCACATGTAATAATGTCATTTTGAAATGAGACCAGCATCCTGGTGAGCTTTCTCCAAAATTCTGGCCTCTCTTGCACCATAGGCTATTGCCATTTCCACAGGCCTTTTATAATATACATAGGGGAAACGTCAATTCAAATTCAAAGACAGAGAATACCTCTTTTTGATGAAGCATCCTGTATATCATGTACTAGCTGGAGGTGTTCTATGCTGCTTGACAGGGAACAATGACATGACAAGCAAGGGGAGAAGGAGCTTTTAACCAGTTTAAAGTGCAGAGAGCTGGCACTCCCTGAAAAGCCATTTGCCTGCTATTTTTTTTTTACGTCTCTTTCCTTTGACTTATCATTACTCCTGTAATATACAATTTCGTCTTCTATTTGTAATTTTCTGCTGCAACGATTCCAAAGGTTCAAAATAAACTCTTTCTATCTTCATAGAAACAAGATAAGGAAATGTGTATCTAAATAGTTTGCTTATTCCAAAACCTAAATGAGGTCCCATTTAGTATATGTTTCACTGCTGTTCTTTTCTTACTGCTGCTGCAGAGGCCTTACCTGAATTTTACAATGCTCTTCATACTTCTTGGAAGTAATTTGGGCCAAAGGTATTTTTCATAAAAGATTTGCCAAGATTTGTTCTAAATGGCAATCTGTTAAGCACTGTTTTGGGGGTGAAGGGGTGGTGACGACAAAAAAAAACCAAACAAAACAAAACAAGTCAGAAAGTCATTGCCTTCTTCTTATCAGAGAGAGAATTAGTCTATTATATGCAAGGCAACACAGAATTCTACTTGAAGCTAAATAAAATCTGAGCTGTTGTCAGGCACATTACATGACATTAAAGATAAAATTTAAAAATTGGTGAAGTTTCTGCCACTCTAGTATGCAGTTTATTTTTCATGTTAAGCTTTCAAATATTGAGAGTTCACATTCAGTGCCTTGATCAAAAATGATAAATGAACTACTGAATTAGAAGAAGATGCTGCTATTATTTTAACCAGTAAACTAACTCAGGGTTAATCTGGGTGTTATTTAGCCTATTGGAAGTGTTTTGAGTGACCATATGGTTTCTATTGTGAAATCAAGACACAGTTTTAACTATGAATACAGATAATTACCCTTTGGACTTCAAACATTTATATGTGTCACGTTATGTTGGAACATTTTTCATGGTCAATAGGTTGAAAGGTTATGGAGTTGAAAATGTAAATTGTGTGTGTTTAAGTATCCAGTATAATGATAGTACAATTCACTGCTGCTCTCTCTTGGAAAGAGTTAGTAATAACACTCAGTGAGCATGAGCAGTCTAACAGGCTATTTATTTAAATACAGATTGTTATGGTAAAAAATTTTAACATGAGACTTAGAGAAATTCAGCCATAATGTATATTGATGGAAAGTCCCTGGTTTCTGGAGCTAAATTTGGTATATATGCACAGCATATTTGAGGGACTAATTATAATGCTAACAATTAAACCTTTAAATAAACCATGTGTGTGTATGCCTTAGAGACAAGAGTATTGTTATATCCCCACCAACACATTCTGTTCTTGATTTAGGCTTGAAAGTCTATTTAATTTTACTTCCTGGGCACAGCATTTGACAGTATCCTTTACCAATGCACCAGACATTATGTCCACACTGAGGATGGCTGAAGGACCATGTACATGTACAGGGAGAAATTACATCCTAACTGCCCAGTGGCCAACTCACAGCAGCCCTAACAACTCCCATCAGTTCAGGATACATCCCATCAGGAGTTCATAGTACATAGTGAGAAAGCTAAAGGTGCTTCTGGTTCCTGGCCTAAAGAAGCACATTTTCACCCTGCCTTAACAACTGATGCCATTTCAGGTGAGGTGTACAGCTTCTTACTTTGTCCTCAAGGACTGCCAAGATGCTGAGCACTACCTTTTTCATCAAGACAGTTCCTGAACCTGAGCTTGCTTTGCTGGCTTGCATTTCTCCAGTATGCATGTACCCTAGTGTTAAGTGCAGAATGACCATATTACCCATTGAACTTCCAGCCATTAACAACCTGGAGAAGAGGAGACTCTGGGGAGACCTGATAGCAGCCTTCCAGTACCTGAAGGGGGCCTATGGGAAGGATGGGGAGAGGCTGTTTACAAGGGTCTGAGGTGACAGGACAAGGTGCAATGGCTTCAAGATAGAGAGGGGCAGATTGGATATAAGGAAGAAGTTCTTCACTATGAGGGTAGTCAAACACTGGAACAGGTTGCCCAGGGATATAGTTGAAGCCCCTTCCCTGGAGATATTCAAGGTGAGGCTCGATGAGGCCCTGCACAACCTGATCTAGTTGGGGATGTCCCTGCTGACTGTGGGGACGTCAGACTGGATGACCTTTGGAGGTCCCTTTTAGCCTGGACCTTTCTATGATTCTATGGTTCTATGAAATATATGACTTATTCCCCATGCACACTAAAGAATACTTAAACCCTTTTTTTCTTTGCCCACACGTGCTTTTTATAATGGTAACCATTTAATTACAGCCCATCTCTACCCTTGTTATTTCCTATTTCCAGAAACATACACAAAAAGCAATTTTTAGTGAATTCTACAAGTATGTATATTCAAAATATCCTTTGTTTGTTCTTCACACCATTGAACCACTTCCAAAAACTATTTCACTTATCTATTGCTTTCCATGGAAACCTGGCTTGTTTTGGGGATTTTTCGCCACTTTCCAATAGTGAAGAATTACTTCTTTCCTTCTTTCCCTTCCATTGTATGCGGTCACTCCCTGACACTATCAGTCTGTGAACTACACAGTGAGGTTATCGTTAATATCTAGTAACTTTTCCTAAGCAATGGCAATTAGCAAAAATTCAGTGCTACATAATAAACCCAAAATATTCATATTTCTAGATGTTATCTTGAAGCAGGATTAAATGTTGATTTTTTTTTTTTTTTTAAGATTTTAAAAAGTTGGATTAATTATTTTCATTAGAAAAGATGGGGTGTTTTTTTCAGGATTATTCATTTGACTATATACTCTTACTTGAAGTCAGTTCAATCTTAAAATGTATGGCCCTATATTAGTTGCTGTTTTGGTGTCTAACAGACTCTTTAACTGGAGTTGAACTTCTAAAAAGCCACAACTGCTGAGTGGTCAGTGCTGTTACGCTATTTAAAAGATCAATTCTCATGAACCCATGTGCAGTTTCTGGAATGCAGTTTCTGAAACGTTTTGGATCACTTCAGGTAGAAAGCAGTTTTATTTTTGATTAACTGAGACAAAGCATGATGTTTTCTTCCAGTTTTCCCAATAGAAAAATTGAATGTAATTGACCTAGTTGAGCTGTGTCAGTGTCATAGAACTGCCATTTGCTGTTTAAAATTTTAAGATGAGAAACTGAGCAGCTTTCCCAACTATTACCATTAGTTCTTTTTGCTGTTTGTGTTACTCTACTATTAAGAGACATAAACTGATAGCAAAACTGTATTTTGTTAGCCATTTGAAAATATATGAGATCTTTTCCAAGAGAGTTTAGAGTATCTGAAAAAGATAAGATTGAAGAGGGGAAGCAGAAGAAAATCGATGGCAGAAACAGAAATAGGAAACTTTTATTCTGTTTTTGTTTTGTTGTTTTTTTTTAAATCTCAATGTCATTCCCTGAAAAACAACCCTTTTGCCTTTTTTTAATGCCTTTTGTTGTCTTTTTCTATATGTCACTGCTTTTTTCTGTGTTTCTCCTTTCCTTCTTTTTCTTTCTCCTTCCTTTCTCAATTATGAAGTCTGAAATCATTTTCCCAAAACATTCAGTTACACCATCTCATTTAATCTATTCTGTTTCAGTTTTTATAACAATCTTTGGAGCAGTATATATTACTTTTGTCTAAGGCTTTCAGTTTTGCCTGGTTTTGTTGTTGTGGGGTTTTGGGGTTTGTGGTGTTTGGGTTTTTTTTTTAATCTTTATTGTTTGTGTGCGGACATAACTTCTAGAATCCTTAATTAGAGATGTACAAACTCTTGGGGAAAAAGAAAAAAAGAATCCTTGAAGATTTTATGACTCAGTGGAGAAAACACATTATCATACTTTTCTTTTAGTGGGGAAAGGGAAGAAAGGAGCTACCAGAGATCTCCAGAAGCTGTGCCTTACCACCAGCTGGTGTTGGAGGACAGCCTAGAAAGAGGTGACAATTGCATTATGTCTCTGCACTTTGAATGGGATTTTTGCTGAATGCTGCCTTTACATAGAAATAACTGCTTCATGGAAATGTACTTTCAAATATGAATTCTCAAGTCACTTAAGCGATCACTGTATTCCATGTCACACCAGAATTTGGCCCTGGCCTACATGTCACTGTTTGTGTCTCTCTGTGAGGCTTCAAGCTGCAGCTATAAAAAAACACTGCAAATGGGGTCACAACTTGTTTTTAACCTCACCTCTTCCTCCAACCAAAATGATCTTTTTTTTTTTTTTTTTGCCATTCAGATACTCGTTCCTATTTCTCTCCTAACAATCCTATCTTGCTGATAGTTTGACTAAGCTCATGTTGTATTCAAAACTGTTTCCTAATTAAAGTCAAATTCCAGTGTTCCTCCTTAGATATTCAGTGCTTCTGCACACTGTGAAGAAAGATATTTTTAGAAAATATGGGCCACTTAATTCCCGTTAAGTTTTCTGTAACAGATGGTATAGTTATTTGATTTATGCATTCACCTTCACGTGGCCCTGCTGACTGCCAGTTTTTTTTAAACCTCTGAAATTCTTTTTTGTTATGCACTGAAAGTTCACTCTTTCCACTGCATGAAATATTAGTTTTAGTTAGAAAATCTAAGTGCGTGCAATTTTCATGTTACAGAAATTGTGCACGGTCTGGTGATTAATTGTATTGTCTTGATCACAGCCTCAGCCTGATGTTCAGGGCTCATTACAGCGGGAAGAATTCAGCAGAACATGAATCTTAACCAGGTGTGGCTTATTAAAGTGGCAGTGTCCAATTTAAAGACCATAAAGGATTTGTATCAAAATTGATGCTTTTAGCTACTTTTCCCTCCCAGGATTGTAGATATGTAATACAAAAAGGACAATGTAGCTTGCTCATGAAAATCATTCACATCCATCATGTGAAAAAGCAGTTCAGATCTGTTCTTCCCTTGAGTGGGAAGAGTAGCAATATACCTTTCATATAACTTGAATGCATTCATACCAAACATCTTCAAAACTTTCCTAACACAATTTGCATTATGTACCAAATCATGTATTTCTCATCTCTCAGGAAAATTATTTTCTTTCCTCTGAAAATGCCCTTACAGCATCAGTACAAACACCAAGGAAAGGTAGATCTTGTAGGAAGTTATCAAGAGCATTTATCTTGAATTCAGCCCATACCTCATATTTCTATTCCACATTTTATGCATTCTAATCTGATGTAGAAGAAAACAGCAGAGTATGTGTGAGGTAGGGGTGTGTGTGAAGTAGGTAGGTATGTGTGTGTGTCTGTGTTCCCTAACATGCTGGTGGTAATCTGTCAGGTGGACAGCAAGGCTCATTACCTACAGAGAAGCAAGACAGCTTGCTGTTTCTTCAAATTTTGGGAAGCTTTCAGAACACAGAAGATTTTAAGTGGGATTGTTACCCCACTCTTAAGTAAGCCATGTGAGTTGGGTGTGTTTTTGTTGCTGCTACCATGAGGAGCTACAGCCTGACTATTTTCTGCCTCAGAAATGTGAGTAAAACTGTACACCTTGTCACAGCTATAGAAAACAAAGTCCAGGTGAAGGGGCTACATTTGAAATTGCAGTTTGCTGCTGCTTCATCATGCTCTATTGGCATCAGATGAAAGTACCAAATGCAGCCATGCATTCCTCAGTTATAAAGTTTAAAGTAGCTGTTCCATGCAGGTCAGTGTTGGTTTGTGCTTTTTTTAAACCTATCAAGTATTTTCCTACCATTTAGAATAGGACCAGGCATGCTGTGAATCTTTCGAATAGACTACTTCTGTGACATTGTTTATGACTACAAAGGATTAGATCTGATGACTTGATACTCATTTTCTCATAGTTTGTGGCTCTGAAGTGCTTACAAGCAGCAGACGGTATGGGAATTCCAACATCTCAGTGTAAATATTGAATGTTTAAAGATAGTGACTAAGACTAGTTTTCTTGTTATTAGGGAAAGCAAGGAAAGAATCAAAATATTGTTGAAATGCAGTTGAAGCTTAATCCTCAGCAAATCTACACAGGGTGATACTTTCTTTTCCTTGTATTCCCTATGCTTTAGCCCTAGCCCTAAAAGCACTGCAAACAAGCAGGGAACTACCTTGTTCTACATCTGATATGCTTTCAGTAGTTAATGAAGAGAAGATGAGAATGAGAAGCAATTAATGATAAGAAAGCCATTGGAAATGTAGGTTGTCATTTCAATGCCTTCTTGCCTTCATTCTCATAAGAACTGTATTTAAATTCTCCTTAATACTTAACAATTATGGATGGAGTGATATATACTTTTTGAAAGAAGTTCATTCCTCATTTGTATGTGACAAATATTTTGAGCCAATATTTACATATGGCTGACCAAGGAGCTTGGCAGTGGATTCTCCTTGTCTGAAAAGGAGTCAGTGAGTGGAAAATCAGCCTTGCCCGATAGCTGTCATTATGGGAAGTTCAAATGAGGAAGAAGGAGAAGGACAACGCCTGCTGTGAGCAGTGAGTCTGATGTGGGCTGATTAGAAAAGGAATTCCCAGGCAGAGAAGGGTGAAGCAAAGGGAAGGTGCAGGTTCTGGCAGGTTTTAAACAAATGAGAATACACCTGAAAGTTTACACAATTTTAGTGGAAACAGAGCCTTAGGTGTTAGTGAGACTGTTCAAAACAGACCCGGCAGTAGAAGCAGTACTGTTTCAAAGCAGAAGAGTACTACTTTGGTGAGCAAGAAGAGAAATGAAGGGGAAATGATGGCAAGGTTGTATGGTGAGCTGCCCTAAGGTGAAGAAATACCCTATGTGCATGCATTATACTGCTGGGTTCCCACATGGAGCTGTTAACAGTACAGTAAGAATATCTGTCACACTCCCAGATTTATCATTCCTAATTTTCGTGTGGACTTTTCCTTTTACTGCCTCTTAGTCAGTATGGAAATCTGAATTGTGGCTGTGGTATATGTTTCTTTAAGAAGGTGCTCTATAGAGATATCTTAGAATTAGCATGTGTATCATGAGACAGAGAGGTTGCCATGGTAAGTACACATTTTTTAATTGAATAGGAGACTAATAGGCACATAAAACCTCCATAACTTGTTGGCACATAAATTACCTCTCCTGGGGCTGTAAGCAATTAAACATACTTCTTTTCTGAAATTCTTTCCAAGTTTTTTTCTCTGTTTTTGTTTAGATCAGAGCCGCTCATATTTCTTTCCCTTTTTCCCTCAGCAGTGCTTGGTTTTCCTTTGTCCCTTTTAGATTACTCTCTCTGTTTCTCTCTCCTGCTTTCTCTTGAATGTCATATAATTCACAGAGAAGGGAAATAAAGATGATTCTAGGCTGTAAAAGGAGTCTGGTTGGTTTTTTTAATTATTATCATTTCAAAAGCATAATTTGGTAAAATTGGAACTAATGGAGTTCCCCAAGTACAAAATAGTGTGAGGCTTATACAATGTTACTCACATGTTTAGACAAATAAATAGATGTGGTTCTTGAATACAAAAAGGTATGTTCAAATCAAATATATGCCTTAATATACTGCAGTCTATGTAGGTGTTTTAATAATCACCTTTATGCAGCACGCCTAAGGCTACACATTCTTCTCAGAACATAAATTTATGGAAGTTTGTAACTTTAGAAAACAGAGTAGTGTTGTTGTATATCCTGAATATACTTTCCTCACTGGGCATGCTTTATTTTGCTTTTCCAGTGGTGTAACAAATACATTATTTGCCTGTGTGCATTGTTTCAAAAGTGGGCATTGTCTCTAATCTCTTAAGCAATATAATAAATCACAAGCTGTGGCCTTGCCTTCTCATTTCAATTCTTAAGGATAGTTTTGTTTTTTTTCCCTTTTTTCTTTTTCTGGTTACACAGTTGTTAGAGAAGCAAATCAAGACAAGGTTATTTGTACTTGCTCGTACCTCAGCTTTTTTTAGAAACCATGTTGAAAAATTTTCAACTAAACATTGTACTTTGTAAAGAGCGCTGCCCTGAAATCACTGTGGCTTGAACAATAAGAAAATGCAGGACTCTAGGAGGCTAGCACAACAGGATATCCATAAGTAACAACGCCTACTTATCAACAAGGGGTGAGCTTAACAGTCTTGTTCCTGGCTGTGACAGTGAGCAGAATTCCTAGTGAGCCAGAGAGCAGTGAATAAATACACGAGGTGACACTGAAGAAAGATTAAGCACGACAGACTTGGTTGGTTCCTTTGCACAAATCAAGAGCAATTTAAAGCAATAATGACTGATAGTTTTCCACAGACATCCTGACATTTATCTTATTGCAGTACAGAGTTCATCCACCTTTGCTTTTTTGCTGTGATTTCAGTGTTCATTTTTTTATGATATCCATTTTTTATGATGGAAGTGTTCATGTCTTGAAGGAACAGATGAGTAGTTGGGGTTTTGTTTGCTTGGGTTTTTTCCTTTCTCCTGACTAGTTCAAAGACACCTGTAACACTGTGGTGTAGATCAAGCGATACAAAAAAATGTTTTTACAGATTTAAAATAAAACATAAACTGCTGCTAAGTGATGAACAACACAAAGACTGTTGTTGCCAATTCATTAATAATACCAGCACAAATCCACTCTGTTTAACCCATGTTTGTCAATAGGGTAAACAGTCATAATTTGAACCTGTAAAAATAATTAGCGTACCCCAAATAGGTTCAGACTAGAGATCTGAGAATACCAGCATGACTAGTGTGTGCTAGCTCTGTCTGTGTAATCAATATTTCCTAGCAGTGTAATGAGAAATAGCTCATTTATATCTACCACTTTGGCCCCAAAAAATAATCACCATTTGTAGCCTTGTAGGCTAGAAGGAAAATGGAGGGTGTAGGCAGTTGCCTGCATTGGTACCACATGTTTCTAGTTGGAAAGAATTTACACAGAGTCTGTTTCCTTGAAACAAACATGTTGACAGCCTTCCCTGGGTGTAGCAATCTTTGGGTCACAGCTCAATTGTTCTGCTCTCTCTTTGGACTATTTTCTCAACTACTTCTCTCTGTGCTGCTTTCTCTTCCAATTGTAATCATCCTGTCAGTGTGTGTCTCACCAGCATGCTTTCAGTATAAATCTCCCTGACCACCTCAATGGCTCCTGCAGACTATTGCTTTGGGTGGCAAATTCATAGATTCATTTTTAACTGCAGTTAAGACAGTTCCATCTGTCTCTTCCCAGCAATCTGAAGATGTTTAACAATCACAATTACAACTTTGAGTAACCAAACAGGTTCCATTCAGTGGGACTTTTGATCATTTCTATTAACGTGTTTCTGTAGTAGAATTTCTTTGAGGCAGATTATCCAGCACACTAGAAATACTCCTTTCTAATGGAGAAATAACAGAGCATAGCAATGCTGATCAAGCCTGAGACATTCAAGTCGTATGGCTGGTGCAAAGAGGAAGAACCTGAGATAAGCAAGGATAATTCATTCTTCATCTCTTGCTAAGGGCATTGATGTTGTGTAAAGACTTGTAGATAGACAGATGTTCCTATGAGACTTTGAACATAGGACAACAGATTTTATACTGGCCTGGTAAACTACATCAGGCACTAATCTCACAGCCAAGTAGCAGCTCTCTCATATAGAAAACAATTTCACTGAACGTTTGTAGCATTTTTCAGGCTATACACTGCAGGAACTAGATTCTCAGATAAGATTTTTGGTTGGTTTTGGTTTTGGTGGTGGGTTTTTAGTTTGTTTGTTTGTTGGTGTTTTGTTTTGTTTTTTCTGTGAAGATCTCACTGTCTCTCCATACTTGTAAAGTATATAGCAAATCCCAGCTACAATCTGAGAATGGTAAATACAGTAGATAGTGGTCCACCCTGCAAAGAGTTTTTCTGTTTGGGAAAAGCTTTCTATAACTTAGTAGACTTATGTGAAGCTTTCTATAGAATTGCTAAACTGTTCATCACTGTATACTAGAGAATTATAGCTTTAGGGTTTGGTCAATAAATTCTGAAACTTTTCCAGTTTTATTGGGTAAAGTTAAAATCATACAGGTCTGTAGGTTTTAGTAAGCAAAAGTTTATCTGATGTGCATTGCCTGCTACTGTTTTCCTAAAATGACATTTATATGTTCTGTAAATATTATCGCAAGTGTCAATGTTCTTGTTTCTAGAAAGGACACTTATCAAATATAATGATATTCAAGGGATCCAACAATAAGAAAAAGAGAGGCCAATGTTTTGGGATTTCTATTTTGAACATCTTGTCAGCATTAATACCATCTTCCTGGGGGAGCCTTACTGAATTTTTAACACATCTCACTATCAGATGCCTTACTTGCTGGCAGCAACCAGCACAATGCTAGTATAGGCTACTCTTTTTCATGCAGGTTTATATGATGGAGATGAGAGGTATTTCCCTGCACACCTGTGAGGTCATTACACTAATCCTTGGTAGGCTTTAGTTTAATGATAGTCTTATAGTAGATCCTCTCTGTACCTTGCATCTCTATCAACACTCCTTAAAATACCATAGTGTTATCATAGAGGAATGCTGCACCAGACAGTTTGCTTCAGATGAGCTGCTAAATCCTGCTTCTTCTCCAAACACTGCTGTTTCTTAGCTAACAGAATGCAGCTTAAACTTGGGCCTCACTACTGTGATTGCTTTTCTTCTGGCCAAAATAAGTCTGTTTACACTTTTTTTCCTCCGTCTCAAAATAGTACCTTTTTTTTCCCCTTGAAAATGTAGCTTTAAATCAGAAAGTCTTTTCAAATATGCAAGGCCTGATCCTGATGTCTTTACTTATGCTGAATAGGATTTAAATCAAGTAAGTTCACCTACTATTCAGAATGAGAATGTGTCATCACCTTTCAAGAGAGATTTGTTCAATGAAAATTGAATATATTCAGGTTGAGCTAATTTGTTCTGAACTGGTGATAAGGTGATGTGTATGCATATGATGTGCATATGTGAGCATAAGACATGAACTGCAAACTACCATGCAGAAAACTGATGTCAGTGCTGAGATGTAAGAACATGATGTAAGAGGGTTATCAAACACTGGAACAGTGTCCCCATGGAGATGGTTACATCATCATCACTGGAGGTATTTAAATGACACATAGATGTGGTTCCAAGGGACATGGTTTAGCACCAGACTTGGCAGAGTTAGATAATGGTTGCATTTGATGACCTTAAAGGTCTTTTCCAAATGAAATAATTCTATGATTCTACGCTTATCTCTTCAAGTGTGAACAAAACCGTGCTGCACAAAGGAATTAAGATACTTGCATCCAGACTGTCTAGACACCAACACTTACCATGGTTTAGAAGGAGATAATACAGATGGGAGGTGTAGAAAGAGGCAGTTAATACCTACCATGCTGAATGTTCTATTTATTTATTTACCCAAAAAAAAAAAAAATTCCAGGTCTTGTACTGTTGATACACATGCTCTTAACAGTTTCTTTTCTGTGAGCAATTTTGTTGTTCCCAGTGCAAGAGCGGACAGTAAATAGATCTTGAGCGCTTCATCAAAATTCCCTTTCTATCACCACTCAGCACTTCACTTGACTTAAATAAGCAAATTAATGTGCCACTGGAGACTTAAAAAGCAGTTTTCTTCCCCTGCCCCCAGGTGTTTCTTCTGCTATAAAATAATTTAGCCATGTTTTATCAGCAACATTAATAGTAAATGCCTACTCAGTAATCCTTCTTGGGAACATACATTTAATATATCTACTAGTGTGCAATTTTGACCGTGATGGAAAGGAAATTTTTCCTCAGTCAGAAACCCGAGAAAATCAAAATCGTACTCTTGCTCTTGTGGTAGCCTAAAATCCTCTATATCTATTAATATGGGATAAATTTATAGTAAACTTGTATGTGGACATATGTTTATTATAACCTCTTTCATTTACAATAGTGATATATAGAAGTGCCTGGGTTTTGCAATGTTTGCTTAAGACCTATTACATGGAGCTGATTTATAGAAAATACAAAACATTACTCTCCAGAAAGCTAAATCCTCTCACAGTGTTTTATTTTAGACACCAAAATAGTCACTTCAAACTTTTCCTCTTATGGAATCCTAGGCTACTTCTTGAGTACAACTGCTGTCAGAATCAGAGTTGTGTGACTGTTTCTTCTGCTGTGCCATGAATGTGCATTTGAATGTGCAGATGGGCAGAATCCAATGGGATGGCATTTAAAAAGTCCAAGTGCCGAGTGCTGCACTTTGGCTACGGCAATCCCATGCAGAGCTACAGGCTGGGGTCGGAGTGGCTGGAGAGCTCCCAAACAGAGAGGGACCTGGGGGTGCTGATCAACAGCCACCTGAATATGAGCCAGCAGTGTGCCCAGGTGGCCAAGAGGGCCAATGGCATCCTGGCCTGCATTAGGAATAGTGTGGCCAGCAGGAGCAGGGAAGTCATTGTGCCCCTGTACTCTGCTTTGGTTAGGCCGCACCTTGAGTACTGTGTCCAGTTCTGGGTCCCTCAGTTTAAGAAGGACATCGAAACACTCGAACCTGCCCTCTACAACTACCTGAAAGGTGGTTGTAGCCAGGAGGGGGTTGGCCTCTTCTCCCAGGCAACCAGCACCAGAACAAGGGGACACAGTCTCAAGCTGCGCCAGGGGAGGTTCAGACTCGAGGTGAGGAGGAAGTTCTTCACCGAGCGAGTCATTCAGCATTGGAACCGGTTGCCCAGGGAGGTGGTTGAGTCATCGACCCTGGAGGCGTTCAAGGGGAGATTGGACGTGGCACTTGGTGCCATGGTCTAGTCATGGGGTCTGTGTTGATAGGTTGGACTCGATGATCCTCGAGGTCCTTTCCAACCTAAGTGATACTGTGTGATACTGTGATACTGTGAGAAGGGCAACAAGGCTGGTGAGAGGCCTTGAACACAAGCCCTATGAGGAGAGGCTGAGGGAGCTGGGATTGTTTAGCCTGGAGAAGAGGAGGCTCAGGGGTGACCTCATTGCCCTCTACAACTACCTGAAAGGAGGTTGTAGCTGGGAAGGGGTTGGTCTCTTCTCCCAGGCAACCAGCACCAGAACAAGGGGACACAGTCTCAAGCTGCACCAGGAGAGGTTTAGACTCGAGGTGAGGAGGAAGTTCTTCACCGAGCGAGTCATTCGTCATTGGAACAGGCTGCCCAGGGAGGTAGTTGAGTCACCGTCCCTGGAGGCGTTCAAGAGGGGATTGGACGTGGCACTTCGTGCCATGGTCTAGTCATGAGGTCTGTGTTGATAGGTTGGACTCGATGATCCTCGAGGTCCTTTCCAACCTTAGTTATACTGTGATACTGTAATCTTTCAAATTTTTTTCACCCAGCAAGTACCTGAAGGAACAGGTCCTAACAGTATGAATATATCCATAATAGTAATAGTAATAGCATAGTAAAACCAATTATTTAAAAGACTAAAGTTAGCTTCATTTGGCTTGTGTATCTATGCTTTTCTGCTTCATACAGCGAAATTCTACTTGTTTCACATACCAAAGCATAAACATAGAAACAATAATAGAAAAAAAAAAAATGTCTATGTGTTCTGAAAGATCTAAGTGTTTCTTATATTCAGTATTTAAGTGTTGGTTTGGATGATGAATTTCTCTGGGCAATTTTTGGAAGTTTAGAGAATAATTAAATGTGAAATGTCTCTGTTGCATAAGTACACCAAAGGACATGTTTCTACTATCCCTACACTTGCTGTTGATTCATTCTGAAGTGTGTGAACAAAAGTTGCCAATCAGGAGGGCCTGAAATCTTAGCACTGGATTTAAGAAGGTGTTAATACAAAAAAAATTTTGAAAGAATCACAATTAGTGACCATAGGAGTTCTATGCAGTGTGATCTCTTCTGAATCCCAGAATCTGTGCCAAAATTTCTACAGCAGAAGCCAAAGACATTGATGTTTAGTATAACAGGCAGTTAATATTCATGGAAAAGTGACGGTGATAATACAAGAGATGCTTTGGGTAGTATAAAGCTTGGTGTATGAATGGCTGTCAGGCAGAACAATCCCGTTGGGCCCTGCACGTAGAGGTCATGTTAGGGTGGCACTTGGGAAGATACTTATCAGTTGCCAAAGCAACAAAAGCTCATCTGTTTCTTCTTCATAACTTATATTTCCAGGCACTTTTAACTCCTTGAAACTCTTTTCACTCTTTTGTGAAATAATCTAGGGGAGGGACAGAGAGTTGTAGGGATGCATCTGGGTTTCACTTCTCTGGGGCTCTGGATGCTTTGGGTATTTAAGAAGCCTGAAAAATCACAAGCAGTGTCTTTATGTAACATAGCTTCCTGGTCTGTCAGTTTGTCATAAAGTGGCAAATATGACAAATACTTGCTCTAAATATTTTTAGTATAATTAATTTAAGCATGAATAAGCAGTTTCATAACAAATGACACTTACTGATAGGAAGTGAACATTTATAACATTTGATGCAAAATGACTTCTTGTCATATACCCACTGATTAATATTTGTAACAAGGTTTATGCTGTTTGAAATATTCACTGCTCAAATAGAACACATAGTCTTCTGAGTCCAATAGTTTGTCTATTTTAATGCAACTTCTAAATTAATAAACATATACCTTTGTTACATATTTCAGGGCACTGAGCTGAGTCCTGCTCTAATGAGCTCTTTGCCATCCCTTTTAAGAGTTTAGTGCATTGAACTATGCAGTATTGTGGGTATATGTCTTTACAGGGTCTTAGGTCTTGTGTTGTCTTTGTCCTTTCTCTGCACATATTAATAGAATATAATACAATAAAAGTAGTAACACAATCTTCAGGGGGATATAAAATGTAATAAAATTGCCAGGTCCAGAGGTAAGTTTACCCAGAGGAAGGTATGGGTGGCAGCCACACATATTGTGGTAATCCCAGGTGTCCACTCCAAAAAAAGATAGGAACCCACCATCTCCTTTTCCTTGAAGGAGCACATAATTTCTCTAATATGTTGTAGAGGTATGTAAATAAGTCCCAATACCTCTGAGGGTTATTTTCTAGAGGCTCCTTAACTAAGCTGACTACTCTGACTTTGTATTATCCAAATGATTGCAAGACCTCCTATGCAACTGTCCCAGTTTGAGGCCAGGCAGATCCTCTCTTGTCCCCTGAGAAGGGAAAAAGGATGACACTCACACAAATGGATTGCAGAAGTGATGGAAAGTTTAAATGGGAAAGCAGTCAGTGTTTTACAGAAACTACAAGCATAGTGACAAAAGAAACCCAGAGCATACAGAATCCCCTACAGCACACCCAAAAGCCTCCCAGCCTCCCCACCTGAGGGTATACCCAAAACCCCCAGGGCTCTTTCTTCCCTCCCAGTGCTAGGCTGGTCTCAAGACTGGCTACTTCTGAGACTACCCCTCCCCCTTCTTTTCCTGGCATTAGGCCTAGCTAGGCCTAAGAGGCCTTGAGATACTCCCCCACCGTTACCCAATATGGAGCATCTCCTGCAGGAGCAGAGAGGGAAGAAAGAGGAAGTGAAAGACTTTGCAGATAGATTTATAGGGCACAGGATATTATGCTATTTCCTGTGTCCACCTACTGGGCTGGACACTCGGGACACCAGAAATGTATTTTGTGTGGCAGCAGCAGGAGGCACCCAGCCTGAACTACCACAGTAACATCAAACACTTGATATGTTCAGTGAAGCACTAACAAGTACAAAGCTCAAACCACCACAGCTGGGAACACATTGTGACATGTAAAACAACTTAAATTGCACAAATTAGTCAACAGCTGCATTAAAGACTTGCTTGTACACCTGGGTCTGTGTATTTCCACTTCTCCAAAACTTGCAGGATTAAGATCCCCATTCTGCAATGGCACATTTAACAGCATGGTTGAAGGCAATGTCTATGGCTACACTTTTCGTGCATCTGGTGCATGACTTCTTAGGCTCCAATCCCTTTTAAGAAGAAGATAATCCTTTTCCCTGTAACCAGTTTCTCATTTCAGGTGCTTTCAGTGTAACAACACAGAATCAATAGCTTCATAATAATATCGCTGTTCTCATCTGCAATCCAACGTAAAATACATATCCAAGAGAAAAAAGGATAAAAGAGGGACCAAACTATCATCAAATTAGTTCACTGAAATTGTAACCTGAACTTCTCTTGTTACAACTTTAAGATGCATCCAAATATAGAGTGCAATCATTAGTATACAGAAGATATTTAAAAGGCAAAGAGGAGGGAAAAATCTTTTTGTCTGGAGATTTATAGAAGCCTGTTTCTTAATCTGCTACTCAATCTTCCTTTTTTGGGGGGGTAATGTCTTCATTTGGGGGCACTTTGTGCAGGTTAGTTTAAAAAGAAGGAGAAGAAAAATTGCAGAAATATATCCTAACCTCACAGCTGGTTCTTACCATTACAGGCTTGAGATGTTGTGCTCTCAAAAATGGCAAACTGCTGTCATCACACTTAGAAGCATCTTCAGAGGTGACATTCTCCTGGCAAAGGTCATCTGCTGTTGTACAAGGCAGGTTAGTACACAATTTTTTGTGAGATTGGAGTGCAGAGTGCATCAGCAAACCTCTCTGAAACACATCAAGGTATATTATCTTCTCAGCAAAGCAAGGAGGATAATAGGTTTCCAGGTTCTAGCATGGCTGATGAGAGTCCATGTCCATCAGTACCAATACTCTGCATAAATGCTTACCACACAAAATGCAGAAAATTTTCACTGAGGAGTATTCCCCAGAATAGCACCATATTTCACACTATTTTTTTTATCTGACTCCATGCACTATTCAGTAAGAAACACATGTGTGCAGTGGGTTATAATTTCAAAGTAGTATAATGAATTTTTGTCATAAACTGTGCATTACTGTTGCTGGGATTTAGGCAGACATGCTGAAGGTGAGACAAACACTGTTACCTATGATAATGCACCATTTGTATCTATGCACACACATACATATGTGTGGTGGTTTTCATTGTCTACCAAAAAACTCTTCTGCCTACTCACTGCTTTAATAGATAGCTTCTCTGTCAATCAGAAGATAAAGTAGGATGAGGAATGACAGACAGGAACAGTTTTGTTTGGAATTAGGAAGGCTAGAGCCACTAAGTACATCTCACCCTGAAAGGCAAAATGTTGTAATACCCTTTCTTTACTTAATCTCTTTTCTGACTCAAAAAAAAATGGCTGCAAACCTACTTTTATTTTACAGTTTTGCATAGTAACACTATGATTTTTCTCTATGCTGGTAATTATATTTTTTCCAGCTGTCCTTGCTAATCACTCAGGCAAATCCAGCTGTCATACAAATGCCATCACAGGTTATTGCATGCCTTGTGTCAGCCCTTAAGGTATTTTTAAAGTTGACCTGAGTCAATATGACCATATCAGATAACGTTGGGCATGTGTGGAATATTTTAGTGGAAAAAAAAAACTGAATTTTCTCTCTTAGGTGTTGTAGGACAGGAGTAACAGACAGAAAAGTCCTTCCTTCCCTCAATAATAATGTTTTGTTTTGTTTGGTGTTTTGTAACAGGCTCTTGTTCTTTTACCTTTAAAGCTTTGTTTTGTAATGGTTTCTAAGCCATGAAAATGACATTTTGAAAGTGAAAAATCAGTATTTCTTAAATATGCTAATGCACTGAATTGAAACTTCTTAAGTTTTCTTCCAACGATTTTTGTTTTCTTTTTTAAGCAATTAATGGAAATTCAACATTTGGGTTGTCCCTCCAATTTGTTGTTCTGCTTTTCTTTCTTTCTTAACATGCATGGCCAAGTTAAAACTACAAATCATACCTGAAGTGAATCTTAGTATTTCAAGGTAGAAATATAGAAATATACATAAGTCGGGAAATGTGACTTGAGGACAGAAAACGCCACAATGCTATTTTCTCACTAATGAATGATTAAGGCTGCACTAATGTGTCCCCGTGGCAGTAAAGGAGTAGGGTGCAGTAGGAGTGGTGCTGTGTTGAAATGAAAGGATACAAACACCAGAAAACCAAACCAAAACAAAAATAACCCAAACAAAATAGACAAACAATCAGAAAGCAATCAAGCAAGCAAGCAAGAAAGAAAGAAAGAAAGAAAGAAAGAAAGAAAGAAAGAAAGAAAGAAAGAAAGAAAGAAAGAAAGAAAGAAAGAAAGAAAGAAAGAAAGAAAGAAAAAGAAAGAAAAAGAAAGAAAGAAAAAGAAAGAAAAGAAAAAGAAGGTGAAAAGTAAGGGATTAGTGTTTTATTCTAAAGCATCTTGCATTGGTTCATTAAAGATCAGTAATTATATGAAGGGATGACTAGTAACGCCGAAGCTTAAAATCTCTTCAAAACAAGAATATTTCTGCTAAATATGATTGTGGACAGCATCCTCTTGAAAAATTGTTCTCTTTGTTTGTGATCTTAGGCCATTTTCAACATTAAGGAAGGAAAAAGATAGAAGGGGAAAGGATTCTCCACTGATGTATGGGTATCTTTCAACTGTAGTCAATGGATTTTGGTTACATTAACTGAACAATTGATCCCCATAGAATCATAGAATCAATAAGGTTGGAAAAGACCTCAAAGATCATCAAGTCCAACCTGTCACCCAAGACTTCATGGCTACTAAACCATGGTACCAAGTGCCACGTCCAATCCCCTCTTGAATACCTCCAGGGGTGGTGACTCCACCACCTCCCTGGGCAGCCCATTCCAACAGCTAACAACTCTTTTTGTCAAGAACCATGCCATAACCAGAAGGTTTAGCAGTGATATTTGTAGGGCTATCAAGTATCTATTGATGAGAAAGATTGAGACAGACAGCATAGTAAAAATGTCCCTGTTATGTGGCCTTGTCTTCATGAAGTAATCTGGAAGAAAGCTGTCTGAAGATGAGAGAGTTAGCCACAGCAATGAATCGAAATGTGCTGAACTATGATGTCTAGCCTTCATTCTTGAAATATCTGTGTCCTGTGTTAGCCTGCCTGTCTTCTGTTCCTATTATTTGGATAAACTGCAAAGCCACTGTGCTGGTTTTGTCTGGAATAGAGTTGATTTTTCTCATGGTGGGTTGTATGGGGCTAAGTTCCTCATTTGTGCTGGAAACAGTATCAATAATTCGGGGTGGTGGTGTTGTTTTTGGTTTTGTTTTTTTAATTGCTAAGCAGTGCTTATATAGTCAAGGCCTTTTCTGCTTCTCCTGCTACTTCACCAGTGAGTAGGCTGGGGGTGCACAAGCAGGTGGGAGGGGATACAGCTGGGAATGCTGACGAAAAGGATATTCCACAAAGGATATTACACAAAACATGATATCATGCTTAGCATATAAAGGTGGTTGGAAGAAGGAGGAAGATATTCAAAGTTACAGCATTTATCTTCCCAAGTAATATTTACAAGTGATGGAGCCCTGCCTCCTTGGAGATGGTTCAACACCTGCCTGCCAATGTAAAGCGTTGAATGAGTTCCTTAGCCAGCTTTGCTTGAATGAGTGGCTTTTACTTTGACTATTAAATCATTGTTATCTCAGCCCATGAGTTTTCTCACTTTTGCTCTTTCAATTCTCTCCCCCATCCCAACGTGGAAGGAGTAAGCAAGTGGCTGTGTGGGGCTGGGATTAAACTACAACAGCCAAGATCACAGTATCACAGTATCACCATATCGCTTAGGTTGGAAAGGACCTCGAGGATCATCGAGTCCAACCTATCAACACAGACCCCATGCCTAGACCATGGCACCAAGTGCCACGTCCAATCTCCCCTTGAACGCCTCCAGGGTCGATGACTCAACCACCTCCCTGGGCAGCCCGTTCCAATGACGAATAACTCTCTCGGTGAAGAACTTCCTCCTCACCTCGAGTCTAAACCTCCCCTGGCGCAGCTTGAGACTGTGTCCCCTTGTTCTGGTGCTGATTGCCTGGGAGAAGAGGCCAACCCCTTCCCAGCTACAACCTCCTTTCAGGTAGTTGTAGAGGGCAATGAGGTCACCCCTGAGCCTCCTCTTCTCCAGGCTAAACAATCCCAGCTCCCTCAGCCTCTCCTCATAGGGCTTGTGTTCAAGGCCTCTCACCAGCCTTGTTGCCCTTCTCTGGACACGTTCAAGTGTTTCGATGTCCTTCTTAAACTGAGGGGCCCAGAACTGGACACAGTACTCAAGGTGCGGCCTAACCAAAGCAGAGTACAGGGGCACTATGACCGCCCTGCTCCTGCTGGCCACACTATTCCTAATGCAGGCCAGGATGCTATTGGCCCACCTGGCCACCTGGGCACACTGCTGGCTCATGTTTAGGCAGCTGTCTATCAGCACCCCCAGGTCCCTCTCTGTTTGGGAGCTCTCCAGCCACTCTGACCCCAGCCTGTAGCTCTGCATGGGATTGCTGTAGCCAAAGTGCAGCACTCGGCACTTGGACTTGTTGAATGACATCCCATTGGACTCTGCCCATCTGACCAGACGGTCAAGGTCCCTCTGCAGAGCCTTTCTACCCTCTAACTGACTAACATCTGCCCCCAATCCTAAAATGTCTTACTGCTTTCTTGAACTCTCTGATGTACCTTTTCTTCTGTCTATTTCTGTGCAATGTCCTCCACAAGTCTGAGGCTTTGCCCTTCCTTCTACTCATCCCGCCTAATCCTCCCATCCATCAGTTTCATTGTTTCCAGCTTCTTACAAAAAGCATTATCTGCCCACCTGCATTCTCAAATTGGGGTGTGAACCCTGTTCACTGCTCCTACCTGCACTGCTTTTTCTTTCTTTCTTTTGATCTTTTGTATCATCATTTCAAAGGGTCTGGTTTGGTCTGCCCAGCTGTCTCCCTGTCAATTCCTGAGCAAAGAAAGGTGTTACCACTGATCAAGTTTTGTGCATAGAAAGGAACAAGCACTAGAACCCATTATTTGGGTGGAAAATATTGTCCGAGAGAAGCAAAAACTGGATGGAGCTGAAAAACTGAAAAGGGAAATGCAGAGTCAGAGTAGAGACAGGAAAGGATGGAGTATAAACAGATGTGCAGGGGAATGAAGAATAAAAATGTTTGAGGCACAAGCAATGAAACACTGGCCAAGAGCAGGTCTTTTTAGTGTATGAGCTAGAAAGGTATTAATTATCCAGCGTATTATGTAGGCCATGTTGGGTAATTACCATCGTGGGTTGATTTGAAAATATTTTGGATTAAAACAATACAAGTTTATAGCCGTTTTGGTAAAAACAAGCAACTTGCTTAGCAGAATCTGCAGGGGAAATCATATTTTGGTAGAGCACAGAGTACAGATCTGAGGGTCTCAAACTACAAAATTCCTGATTTATGTCATGACAACAATTGTCTACACAAAGCAGGAATCATCCATTCGATGATATAAAGTTAACAGAGTTGGTGCTCAGGACAAAAGAGGACCAAGAGGGCCAATGGCATCCTGGCCTGCATTAAGAACAGTGTGGCCAGCAGGAGCAGGGAAGTCGTTCTGCCCCTGTACACTGCACTGTTTAGGCTGCACCTCGAGTACTGTGTCCAGTTCTGGGCCCCTGAGTTTAGGAAGGGTGTTGAGTTGATGGAACATGTCCACAGAAGGGCAACAAAACTGGTGAGGGGCTTGGAACACAAGCCCTGTGAGGAGAGGCTGAGGGAGCTGGCATTGCTTAGCCTGGAGAAGAGGAGACTCAGGGGTGACCATATTGCTCTCTATAACTACCTGAAGGGAGGTTGTAGACAGGCAGATGTTGGTCTCTTCTCCCAGGCAACCAGCACCAGAACAAGAGGACACAGTCTGAGGCAGCACCAGGGGAGGTTTAGCTGGATGTTAGGAAGAAGTTCTCTACAGAGAGAGTGATTGCCCATTGGAATGTGCTGCCCGGGGAGGTGGTGGAGTCGCCGTCATTGGAGGTGTTCAGGAGGAGACTTGATGGGGTGCTTGGTGATGGGGTTTAGTTGTTTAGGTGGGTTGGATTGGTTGATGGGTTGGACGCAATGATCTTGAAGGTCTCTTCCAACCTGGTTTATTGTATTCTATTCTATTCTAAAAGCAGTCAGTCTGTAATGCTGAAGCAGCAGCACTAAGTCCCCTGTCCTGAAGCATAGCACAAACACATTTACAATTTGGGAAGGATTGCTTTGAGCTCAGGAGTTTTGTTTGCTTGTTTGCCTTTTTCCTTTGCTGTTATAATAGAGAGGCTGAGACTTTGACCAATGTGGTATGACAAGTATTTATTATCATGTTTCACTGCCCTGCAATGATAGTTCAAATAAAATCCAGATTTTGCATGCTCAGCCCATCCAGGCAGAACATTTCCATCTGTGACATCCTTCCACTGTAGTCAGTGTGATGTGTTAGGAGAGTTAGTGTATATATGAGGAGCCAAGTTTTCTACAAGAGTCTTACATTTTCAGTTAAGGGTATCTGACATTCCCACAAATGATGTAGCAAAAGTCCATGACCACGCCATGCTCTTTAAAGCCTAACCCAAACACGAACAAACTTACTTGAGACGCGGACCCAAGTTCTTTTGTTTTCTGTTTTTATTTCTCTGTCACAAGAAAAAAAAAATCATTGCTACATGACAGGTAGTCTCACTAACGGAAACACAGTAAGAAATATTAAAGAAATTTTGATTGTCTGTCAGTGTGTCCCCTTAGGAAAAGCTCTCACATAATATCTGACACTGGTTCTGGCTCCACACACTTATGCCATTTGATTTGATGTGAAGCACAGTGAGTTACAGCTGGCAGATATTATTGCAATATTGAAGTATTTTACAGAGTAATGGTACATGCAGGCAGCATGGCATATGCCTAACAGGTTCTGTGTACTTTCAGTTCAATGGTACAGTTGTGTATACAGATACTGAAGTGCTCTGCATTTAATTGACAAGATCTCTGCAGTGATATCACCTGTTATTTTCCTTACCACTGTTCAGATAAACTTACAGTGGAAGTATAATAAGTATAAATTAGTTATAGACCACATACATCATATCAAAACCTTCAGAAATGTGTGAAGTAAGATTACAAGCCTGAAATTTTGAGGTGGTGTGCAAGATTTCAGAGCAGGCTTTGGAGGTTTTTTTCATGCAGTTCCCCAGTATTTCAGTTTTCAGTTTTGGAAGAAAGCAGATACTGTGAAGCCAAAAAAAATGGACTGATTGAAGCCCTTCAGAATATTTGGGATAGTTACTGCAAAATGTGGCTAAGAATGGTAGAGTTTAAGATGCTTTTTCTCTGAACTGCAGTAGAAATGCTCAGAGCAACCCATTTTGTTTCTCAGAGATAACAGCATTACGCGCCATACCTTGCTATGGAGGAAGTGCTCTCTCATGAAAAATTGAGTATTGTGGCTTTCAAAGGTCAAACTTTTAATGTAGCTTATTCTGTTCTACCGTCTGAAAATGGAAATAGAATATGGCTATGATTAGCATCCAACATCTAATCAGATGGTGTTCCCTCAGCATTCATTCAGTGTTTGTTTTGGTTAGTTATTGCCAAGTCTGAAAGCCAGAAAACCTGTGAGGAAAAAGAGAGGAAGGAGAAAACATGAGATTACAGAAAGGTCAATAATATTTTTACCTTAAGAAGCTATGAGAACTGGACACTTTCAATGTTTATGGAGGTGTAGATGAGGAGAAATTAAAAGGAAATTACATGTTTATATAATTCTGAAATCTCAAAGTCTTGAATTTTTTAGAAACACAGAGGAGGAACAGTATATTTAAGTGCAAGTATACATTGCTGTCTAGAGTAGGCTGAAACAGGGCAGGCCAAGCATCAGTGTGTTCCTTAGGGTACACACATACACAGTGACCCCTGCTCTGGTGTCAAGTGAATGGATATTAATACAGAAGGGGCAAGAGCCACTGAGGAAGCTGCTGGCCCACCAGTAGGCCTTGGTGCAGAATGGAATGGCCCATGTGCGGAAGCTACTGATACTACAAAAAAGCTTCCCCTTATGCTAAGAAAGGAGGAATGTTGAATTATAATATTCAGGTACATTACAAAATTTTAAAAATAAAATAAATTGAAACAGTGTAACTCTTGTTACATTAAAACAAGTTGAAATACTACTTCAACAAGTTGTTTCAATAATGACCTACAATACATTTAGAAGAAATGAAAGTACATCCATGAAAAGTTTCAATTTTATCAAATCATCATTTTCTGGTAGAAGAAATGTTCCACTGGAAAAACTTCTGCAAGCTTCAGTAGGAAAATCCCTGGACAATTATGCAGTCCAATAGCTCAGCAAGTGTCTCTCCTGCCATTTTATATTCTTTTGATAAAAGATTCTACCTCCTATGGTTTTTGCAGTTTATTCTACTCTTGCAGTGTATTTGGTCAATAAAAGAACTGTTCTTTCCAAACACAAGAGAATATTCCAAAAAGAGAAATCTATGGTTATCTGTTTCAATTGTGCATGAAGTTTCTTTTGGCTAACACCTTTCTTTTAGTTATCCTATGAGAAGGCTTGTTTTAAGGCCAAATGGTCACACAAAGGAAGTTTATAAAGTACATAGGAAGGTGCTTATAGGAAGACTATAGGGTCACTGTCTGTCTCACTGAACAGAACGGGCTTCCTTGACACAGCTGAGCAAGCACAACTATCCAGTACTGTTGAGATGCAAAATATATTGTGTCTTTGAGTAAATAATTTGTTATTAGAGTATAAAAAGCAGGAAAATAGCTTGGATAAATCAAAAGAAAATACAAAAAAACCCCACCAAACACCAAATTGGACAGGTAAACCATTATGAGCTACTGGCAAACATCTGGAGCTTTTATAAATGTGAAGTATTCGTTAAGGATGTTCAGATTTTATAGAGCCAAACTTATATAAAAATTAGTAGCTTAATCACAATATTGCTCAAAGCTTTGTTCATCAGTTTGCAAAATGCCCACATGCCAACTTTCTCAAGAAAATGATTCTTTGACTCTTTCACTGGGAAACAAAAAAATAAGAAAGTAAAAAACTTAATTCATTAATTGTTTAATTGATTCATCTATGTGCCTGTAAAGATTACCTTTTAAATGCAGCATTTTTGTATAATTATCTCCTCCAAATATTCTTTACATATCTATAATTTTTCTAACTTTTTTTAACAGAAGCAAGTCTGTTACTGAATACGAAAGCTGAATTTGGAAATGGCTTTTTCCTTCTGAAATAATAAACAAACAAACAAAACTAACAACGACAAAAAAAAAACACAAATCCTGGAAGAAGTGGGGGAAAGTTCAAATATTAGAAGCTTATTTCTTGTACTGACAGAGAAAAGCAGCATCTAATAATACATCTATCATGTAGTTGTCACAAAATCTAGGATTAGTTCTATATAATTCTGGAGAGGGACATTAATTCTCTGTTACTCAGAATTGCTTATTTGTTCCATTTCTGTTTTTGCAGATGATTTGTTGTTGAGAATGAAGAAACTGACTCTACAGCTAGTCTGCACCCATGTTTGGGTACCTTTCTTTGATGGTGAAGACTTTTTGCTCAAGGCTTTAGGTGCAGGATACGTTCACACAGAACAGATGCTTCCCCCCAGTAAGGGAAACCTGCTCACTTGCAAGGCCCAGCTGCTTTAGGAAAAGTCAGGTGTCAGGCTCACAAATTCAGTGCTGCTGAGCTGGAAAGCCAGGATGCCAAGGAACCCTTACTCAGGACAAATAGGACAGGCAACCTAGGGCACTATTTTGTTGTCTTAAAGAAGTAGGAGTAACTGGAAAGCTTTGGGAGTAGTGGGTAGTGTGTCATACAATATCAAGTCTCACCAGCCTCTGAGCAAGCTGAAGAAATAGAAATTAAATCCCTACCAGTAAACACAGTCCTGCCAAACAAGAGATCAGTCTGGCTTTGGGCTATGTGTGTAGAACAAGGAAGTAGAGATAATGTGGTTTTCTCAGGGGCTCCTTGCAGGTGTGCTGTAGGTTAGATGGAGCTTTAGCTACCTAGTTGACAGTTTTTTTGTGACCATTTTCTGTGTAATGTTATTTATCAAGAGGAAAGATGGCTAGTGCTCTGCTACTGGGAGTAAATTCAAGGGGATGATACGTTCAAGATGTCAAATCTTGTAAATGTATACAGTACCACCAGTGAAACTGGATCCAAGAACCTCAAGGCTATTACTACAACCAATGAAAAGGACAGAGTTCAGTCAGAAGACACATACCAGTTCCACACCAAACACCAGTGGAAAGTCTGGCAAATGGCAGCAGTGGCAGGGAAATACCTTCTGAGGGCCAGTACTCTGAGTGAGAATTACCTGATGCCCACAGGGATAAGAAGCCTGGATGTGGTTGAACAGAAAACTACATTTTCTCAAATTAATTATTTACCCTCGATCATTAATTTGACTAAATTCAAGAGTAACAATTGCCTTTTTAAAACTTTATGAGCTTCTAATCACTTGTTTGAAAGGCAACAAAATTTTAATAAGCAGGAGGATGTTAAAATGTTATCTTCACATAGAATCACTAGTTTAAAACCATTGCCTTCTGTCCTGTTACTATATACCCTTGTAAACAGTCCCTCCCCAGATTTCTTGTAGGCCCCTTTCAGGTACCTACTTCATCAGGTCCATGTTCTTCTTGTGCTGAGGGCCCCAGAGCTAGACCCAGTAATCCAGGTGAAGCCTCACCAGAGCAGAGTGGCAGAATCACTTCTTTTGATCTGCTCATCACATTTCTTTACAAACACAATCACAGAATCACAACAGGTTGGAATGGACCTCAAAAGACCATCTAGCCCAAACCCCATGCCACAGCAGGATCACCTAGAGTAGGTCACACAGGAATGCATCCAGGTGGGTTTTGAATATCTCCACATCATCTCTGGGCATGCTTTTTCAGGGTTCTGTCACCCTTGCAGAAAAAAAGTTTTTCTTCACATAGAACCTCCTATACTCCAGCTTGCACCCATTGCCCCTTGTCCTGTCACTGACTCCACTCCCCTGACACTCAGCCTTTACTTATTTATAAACATTAATGAGGTCACCCCTCAGACTCCTCCTCTCCAAGATAAAGAACTCCAGCTCCCTCAGACTTTGCTCACAAGAGAGATGTTCTACTCCCTTAATCATCTCTGTGGCTCTGTACTGAACTCTTTCAATCAGTTCCCTGCCCTTCTTGAACTGAGGGTCACAGAGCTGGACACAATATTCCAGATGCAGCCTCACCAGGGCAGAGTAGAGGGGGAGGAGAACCTCTACCTACCTACTAACTACACCCCTTCTAATACACCCCAGGATACTATTTCCCTTCTTGGCCACAAGGGCACATTGCTGGCTCATGGTCATCCTTCTGTCCACCAGGACCCTCAGGTCCCTTTCCTCTATGCTGCTCTCTAACAGGTCAGTCCCCAACCTGGTACATGACTTTGTTCTTTCTCTACACTTGCCCTTTTGTATTTCAGCAAATTTCTCCATCCTCAGGTCTCCATCCTGCCCAGGTTCCTCTGAATGGCAGCACAGTCTTCAGGTGCATCAGTTACTCCTCCTAGCTTGGTGTGATCAGCAAACTTGTTGACAGTGCCCTCTGTTCCCTCTTTCAGGTCATTAATAAATATATTGGATAATACTGGTCCCAGTACCAACCCCTGAGGAACTCCACTACATACAGGCCTCCAACTAGACTCTGTTGCATTGACCTCAGCTCTCTGACTTCTTTCCTTCAACCAGTTCATAATCTACCTCACTACCTCACCTTCCAGAGCACAGTTTCTCAGTTTATCTGCAAGGGTGCTGTGGGAGACAGAGTCAAATGAAATCTTGATAAACCACATCCACTGCACTGCCATTATCTGTCCACCCAGTTAGGTCCTAATAAAAGGCTATCAGGCTGTTTAAACATGACTAACTCTTGATGAAACCATGTTGACTGCTCTTAATGACCCTTTTATGTTTGATGCAGCCCTAGATGTGACTGGCCTCTTGTGCTGCAAGTGCACATTTTTGCTTCATTTTTAGAAACAAAGAAATTACAACAAAACCAAAAAGAAGCTACACCCCAACTAAACCACACCTTTGGAGAATAGAATAGAATAGAATAGAATAGAATAGAATAGAATAGAATAGAATAGAATAGAATAGAATAGAATAGAATAGAATAGAATAGAATAGAATAGAATAGAATTAACCAGGTTGGAAAAGACCTTTGAGATTATCGAGTCCAACCTATCATCCAACACCGCCTAATCAACTAAACCATGGCATCAAGCACCCCATCAAGTCTCCTCCTAAACAACTCCAGTGATGGTGACTCCACCACCTCCCTGGGCAGCACATTCCAATTGCCAATCACTCTTTCTGTGAAGAACTTCTTCCTAACATCCAGCCTAAACCTCCCTTAGTGCAGCTGGAGACTGTGTCCTCTTGTTCTGGTGCTGGTTGCCTGGGAGAAGAGACCAGTCCCCACCTGGTTACAACCTCCCTTCAGGTAGTTGTAGAGAAGTCTCCCCTGAGCCTCCTCTTCTCCAGGCTAAGCAACCCCAGCTCCCTCAGTCTCTCCTCATAGGGCTTGTGCTCCAAACCCCTCACCAGCTTTCTTGACCTTCTCTGGACGCATTTCAGCAAGTCAACATCCTTCCTAAACTGAGGGGCCCAGAACTGGACACAGTACTCAAGGTGTGGCCTAGCCAGTGCTGAGTACAGGGGCAGAATGACCTCCCTGCTCCTGCTGGCCACACTGTGCCTGATACAGGCCAGGATGCCATTGGCCTTCTTGGCCACCTGGGCACACTGCTGGCTCATGTTCAGCCTACTATCAACCAGTACCCCCAGGTCCCTCTCTGCCTGTCCACTCTCCAGCCACACTGACCCCAGCCTGTAGTACTGCATGGTTTGTTGTGGCCAGTGTATAGAACCTAGGACTTAGATGTGTTAAATCTCATGCTGTTGGACTGCCCATGTGTCCAGCCTGTCAAGGTCCCTCTGCAGAGCTCTCCTGCCCTCTAACAGATCAACACCTGACCCCAGCTTGGTGACATCTGCAAATTTACTGATGATGGACTCAATGCCCTCATCCAGATCATCAATAAAGATATTAAAGAGCAGGGGACACCACTAGTGACTGGCCGCCAGCTTGATGTGGCACCATTCACCACCACTCTCTGGGCTTGGCTCTCCAGCCAGTTCCTAACCCAGCACAGAGTGCTGTTGTCCAAGCCATGGGCTGACAGCTTGACCAGGAGTTTGCTGTGGGGGGATCTCCAGCCTAAACCTCCCCTGACGCAGCCTGAGACTGTGTCCTCTTGTTCTGGTACTGGCTGCCTGGGAGAAGAGACCAACCTCTGCCTGTCTACAACCCCCCTTCAGGTAGTTGTAGAGAGCAATAAGGTCACCCCTGAGTCTCCTCCTCTCCAGGCTAAGCAACCCCAGCTCCCTCAGCCTCTCCTCACAGGGCTTGTGTTCCAAGCCCCTCACCAACTTTGTTGCCCTTCTCTGGACACGCTCCAACAAGTCAGCATCCTTCCTAAACTGAGGCAAAGAAGGTGTTAAGTACCTCTGCCTATTCCTCATCTTTTGTTACTATGTTCTCCTCCATGTCCACCAAGGAGTGGAGGTTGTCCTTGCCCCTCCTCTTGCTATTAATATATTTATAGAAGGATTTTTTGTTGTCCTTCACAGCAGGGGCCAGTCTAAGCTCTAAATGGGCTTTTGCCTCTCTAATTTTTTTCCTGCATGAAATTGATGAAGTGGTGTTGTGATGCTGCGAATGCATGTGATAGGCAAGCAAATGCCTGAATTCTTAGCTGTACACCTTACCCCTCCCATATGCAGGAGACTGTCTCCAATTTATACTACATTTTATAGGTGCAGAAGAAAAGGCAGTCCTTGCCCTACAGAAAAAAAACAACCACCACCAACTAAAACTCATCAGTGTTCTTGTGACAATAGTTGTAATAAACTCTGAGAGAGCTAAACCTTTTTAATGAGAGAGACCACTCTGACTTGATATTAATAGCCAGTATGTGTTTTACACAGTTAGGAAGAAATCAGTATTTCCAGTTGTTTAAGGCAAGTTATCCTCTAGGTTTCAGTTCAGTTTCCTTTGGATGCACTGATGCAGTTGTGTCTTGTTACAAAACTCTGAGACTTGTGTTTGAAGCCCCAGGAAAGCTCCTGTCCTGGAGTCTGAGTGCCTTTCTAGATTCTTCAAATGATCTGTGGGACAAATATTTCTGTCAGCTTACCTCATATATCTACTGAAACAAACAACGAGAGAGAGAATTTCTGATTTCTTCATTTCCATACCAGTCTATGGCCAAAAATCCTCGCCTCCAGCCTGCTTAGTGTGCTATTCCTCCATACATGCTGGCCTGGAATCAGACAAAGCCAAATCTTATCTTAAAAACAGACGGCCAGAACTATGTGCTTAATAAAATATTAACCAGGAGTCAATATGAATGCACCATTCCAACAGCACTACCTTTTGACTCTCATTGTATATCTCTCTCTTGGGTGTATTGCCTTGCATATACTTTCAGTATTCTCTGGATGGTCCTAGCTGTTCCTTCTCTGTTTCAAAACACCTCATTGAATTGGGAGTTTTTTTGCTACATCTGTGGCCTGAGCCACAGAGAAGAGAGAACTTAATTTTCAGCTCTGAAATGTTGATATTTGTGTTTGAGTTAGCTAACAAGACCACACATAAAACTACAATTAGTAAGCTCTTCCAAAATAAAAACTAGCTTTTGTCGAGGGCATATTAGTTTATATGCTTAAGTCAATTGGTTAGCTGCTAGCATGTCCTTTGACTGAAATGGACTATAGTTAAATAGCTCAGATGTAGATGGCCATCCTTTATAAAGAAATTCCACCTAACAATTGTTTTGAATTCTAGCTATTAGGGAAGAAGTAGCTTATTTGTAGATGTTAAAGCTGTTTATAAACACTTTTTCATGTCCTTGTATTGGCAAATTCTACAGTCTTACAGTCCCTGCAGAAAAGTAAATCCCATCTTATCTGATTTATCTACTGTGATTTCTGGCCACTTCATATTTTTAGACATATTCGAGATTTATGACAGCAAGAATGGGGAAAAAAAACCTCTAAAAAAAAAATGAAATAAAAAATACAACCGCAAAACAAGCAACAAATGGGCGTTTGTATGAAACAAAATGATCTAGAGGAAAGCTAAGAGCAAAACACTTTCCAATACACAGTGACTTGGCATCTCTAGAGCCAAAAAACCACCAGTGTGGAAGCCAGCAAATATCATGCACACTAATATGGAAAGTAGGGACCTGAAAGAAAAGAGAGGCCCAGTCATGAGAGCAAAGATAAAAACAGAATGATAGGGCTAATGTAGGATATATTTTGGGTTTGGATGGGGTTGTTTTTTTGGTTTTGCTGTTTTGGGGGTTTTGGTGTGTTCTATTGTTTGTTTTGTTTTGTTTTGCAAATCTTGTCTGGAGCTAGAAAATGCAATTTCTTTCTTAGCATTTCTGTCCTTCATTCAGCAAATACTATGTCTTGCTACCTTCTGTTTGCTTCTCTCTTGAGCAAGCAGAAACCACACCATCAGCTTAGGAAACAGCATCAGACATTCACTAACACATCAGCTGACATTAAGTTCACAAGTTTTGGGGAGCTCAGATATAGGGGATGTTTTTACAGAAAACACACAGATAGCATTCATTCCCTTTCTGACTTTAGCACTTGCTTTTGTAGGTAGATATTTAAAATCAGCTTTTGTGCAGGGGAGAAGGCTTTTCATTATTAAAACATGCTGGTAAAAATGCATCCATTTAACATAAACAATCTGATGCTTTTTATTGCATGTAAACAGCTTTGTGGAGGGTGTAATATCAGTGTCTGCAATAACCTAATAAGAAAAAGTATCATCAGAATGATGTGGTGGATCTGGTTGCTGAAATAGATAAGCACTTGCCATTATTTATCACATGATTGCCTAAAACTCCTGTGATGCTGCTGCCCAGCTCAAATCCCTCTTGAAAACTAATCTGTTATCAAAGTGAGTATATTCTAAGCAGCCTGTGTGTCACACACCAGAGCTTGCTCTACAGGGTTTGCACACAGCTGTGAGAGTTGGCTGAGTCTCTTTACAGTGACCAGGCTGAAAAACATTTTCTAGGAAAGAGATGCAAAATTGCCATCAAATGTTTAAAAACCATGTGAGTGACCTGAGAAAAAAACATCTAGACTGTAAATATAGTAAGTAAAATTAAAACTATCACAGATAACATTTTAAGTGTTTTGCTTCTGTATCCAGAGAAATGGGGGCAGAAAGACCTAATGTTTGTGCTAGCACATTTGCGTGTGTGTGTGTGTTACTATAGTGTCCTGTGTAAGTTAAGTTACAACACTTTAATTTTCTAATGTTTGTATATTCTTTTTGGTGCATCATCTTGAGAAAATAAAATGCAATCCTAAGGAACAACTACCTGAAGGGAGGTTGTAAGCAGGCAGGGGCTGGTCTCTTTCCCATGCAACCAGCACCAGAACAAGAGGACACAGACTCAAGCTGCACCAAGGGAGGTTCAAACTGGATGTTAGGAAGAAATTCTTCACAGAAGACTGATTGTCCATTGGAATGTGCTACCCAGGGAGGTGGTGGAGTCATCATCATTGGAGGTGTTTAGGAGGAGACTTGATAGGGTGCTTGGTTGCATGGTTTAGTTGATTAGGTGGTGTTGGATGATGGATTGGAAGCGATGATCTTGAAGGTCTCTTCCAACTTGGTTTATTCTATTCTATTCTATTCTATTCTAAGTAGTTTGCTAGTGTGCGTAGCACTTCACTGATACATATTTGCACTGAAACAACCCAGTTTTGCTTAGCCTAACTGAATAATTACATTTCAAAGATGAAATATCACATTTTTATTTTAAAATGAAAAAAACAAACAAAACCAAAACAGCAACAACAAATCCAAACCCCATAAACATTATTTCTGAATTTCTTCTTTCCATTCTAAACAGAAATCTGTTTCAAGTACACAAGCAACTTTTCATCCTGATTCAGGGAGAAAAGTCAGAAACTTCCCATGAGGCAGAAACTAAGATATTTTATTAATGTTTTTCTTTCAGCAGCATGAGTTAAGATCTACTTCATGCCAGATAATACAATGGATAAATATTGGCATTGGTTTTACAGAGTGGAGTCAGTATTAAGGTATTTGGACATTTTTGCGGGCTTGGTTTTGCTCAGTGTTGTGTGTTGCAGAGCGGGCGTTTTAGCGTAAATGATTATACTTGACCTTTCCGACCCTACTGACTATGAATGACTGAATCAAGCTTTAGAGGGATATTGGAGAAGATAAGGTTGTGATATGCCCCTTCTTTAGGCCAACTAAACTCTATAACCTATAAAGTCTGCACTATAGAATACCCTTCTTATCCCTCTACCTCTAACCTCACTGCTACATCCAGCCTGAAACCGTTTGTACTACTCCAAAGAAGCCAGGAGTTTTGAAGAGGAGCTGATAACAATCTCAAATGTTGTTAAAAGTGAGGCCTTAGTAATATTTTAAATAACTGAATATATTGCAAATTCTGTAGAATTAAAATTTGTTTTAAAGGCTCTATAGGTCAAATTAATTTCTTGAGCAGAACTAGCGATGTCTCTTTCAGATTAAGAAGCCACTGGACAATCTCCTCGATACTTTCCTAATTCTCAACACTTTTCTTATTCTTATCTTTCACTAAGGGAGGAATGATCTTTTATTTAAACAGCACTAGTTACATTTCACATTGAAAACTAACTTCAAAAGTACAGAGCTTTCTTCTTACCATCAATTATTACAGCCCTCTAGGTATTTAGTCTTCTACAAAATTACAGAGAACTTAGGTTTTTGACAGACTCAGGAGGGGTTATATAGCCAAGAAATTCACCTTCAACCTCAAAAGATCAATCTGTCCATGACAAGCTGTCCTCCTCCTCTGAAGGCTGTAATCCATCTATATTTGCATGTAAACTTAGAATATATTCAAGATTCAGTAAGGATTCAGGAGCATTACTGACTTGTTTTGCTGAAATTGTGTCATAATGTAAAACTCTTGCACATGGCAAATATAAGTATTTTCAGTATGATCATTAAGGGGAAGAAGCTGTGGGGTACACTGCCCCTCTTCAGATCAGGCTTCATGAACAGCTGATCCTCACTGATGAGCCAAGGACAGCCTACCCAAATATTGGGAGGGAAAATACAGGCGGCCTCTCAGAGACAAGGGCTGGGAGCACTGCTGCAGACACAACACTTGTGAAAATCAATTCAGACTTGTATTCTTTTCTGTTCTATTTCTTTTTGAGATTTATTTCAGCTGAATGGCTGCCAGTGCTCTCTTTATTACCATCTCTTGAAGCCTACAGCCACTTTAGCCAGCCAGCCCTGTCTAACTCTGTCTTCAATATTTTTTTAAACTTGATTCAGCTGAAGAAGGAACCACTGATTGTAAAAATAGCCTCTTTTTCTTCAAGCAATTGCCAGGCCTTAAATTTTCTAACACTGGAAACTGATCAAGAAAGGAATGGGAAATCACCCTGGATCCTTTCTCTAGGACTGCACTGCGTCCACCCTCAGAACAAGCTGTCTGTGAAGATCACGTCATATCTGAGATGCAGCAACTTCTCAACATGTGCCAGAAGAATCCACAGAGCCCTGGCAGAAACATGCTAATGTATTTGGGGTAGTTATTTTATGTTCATTTAAAATGCAATTAAACAGAACAAATACTGTGAGGAAATGGACGAGACATTGCATTTGCATACAAAAATTAGGGGGAAGAACTTTTCATCGCATTATAAATTTTTTATAAACATTTTGGAAGGGTAATAACACATGGTCATAATATAGACTAATATAATGAAATTACTAGGATGATGCTATTGTTGTCCATGGGGTCAAGAATTGTTCCCACAAAAGAATTAATATTTCTGGAATTGTTTACCCCTGTAATTGAATATTGGAATTGGCAGCCACATCCTGCCATTTATTTTTTTTAAGTCTGAAAAAATTAATCTTAAACTCAAAATAGTCTTAAATTAAAAAAATATGAGCTTTCATGAAAGTAACTATGTCTGGAAGGTTATTATAGTTTCTGTCCAAACAAACAAACAAAGCCCCAAGCCCCCAAACCCCCACAAAATCATCACACAAAAAACCACAAACAAAAGTAACAACAAAAAAAAAAAATTAAAGAATAACCACAACAACAAGCAAAACAAACAAGCAAATAAACAAAAATGAAAACACAAAACCCTTAAACAAAACCCAGAACAATAACACACACACACCCTCCCAGACTCCTTTATTCTAATTTATAATTGGATGAGCCTTATTTCCTAACAAATTTTTGGATCCAGGCAAGGGAAACCATAGGATTTTTCATGGAAAGGGAAGGAAAGGGAATTGGAAACAAGGAACAAATCTATGCTTTTCTATATCTAGTGCTGTTGTACTTAATGGCAATAACATTTTTTTAACAAGTTTAAGGTCTCTAGTGATAGACACTGCCAGCTGGAAGCACACCTACCTAGCCATTGCTACACATGACAAAACTCTTGATAGGTCTTCTGTGAGCTTGAATGAAGGATTTTCTCTATAAGGTCAAGGAACTAAAATTGTAATAAAGCAGTAATATTGAATATCACTTTTAAAGGATCATCTTCTGAGCAAGTATCCCTTGTACAGCTCTTTAAATATGCCAGGACTTTAATTCTAAGCCAGAGTAAAGGGATGAATTCCCATTTCAATGAACTTTACTGGATGAATGCAAAGCAAAGGCTTAGCTTTTGGCAGACTGCCTCCCATATTTTTTATGCCTAAAATTAATGAGTTTTCTATTAGCATAATATAACCACAGCATTTCATTTCTAACTTTTTTTTTTTTTTTTTTTTTCTTTTAAAGCTGGAGGCAGAGGGAAAGTAGGAGAACGGGGGAAATGGTTTGAAATACAATCTGTCCCAGTTTCAACTCTTAGGTACTAACCTTTCTTGGCAAGCTAAACACACTGAATTTGTTTGTGCTGCTGAGTGTGTAGCACAGAGCACAGGTAAGAGGGGGGAACAACACAAATTCCCACTTGCCCTTGAACAACTGGCCAAGCAGATCAGCACTACAATTCATTATGCCCCATAAATCCACACAAAGGTAGGCACAGGGGAGGACATCTTCTCTAAATAGCCAAGAAATATTAATAGCAAGAGAGCTTGAAAACACTGCATGCCTATGGGAACAATGAAGAAATGCTAATGGACTAAATCCTTTATGCTGTCTCTGAGTTTGGAAGACCATGAGGTTGAATATGGAACTGTGGGAGCCCCACTTACTTGGATAATATCCGCATAGATCACAATACACTCGGGTCCTCAAAGAGCTTGGTAGTAAGTCACCTCCTTCCTTATTGCCACCACAGAAACACACGGGTACAAGTGTTGTAACAAGTGCCATAACAAGGCACTTGCTCTCAGATATAGCTATAGGGTCATCGTACAATAACAATGCATTATTTTGCTTAGCATAACACTTAAAGGCCAGCTTGCGCATTAACTACTTTAACTGTCAAGTGAAACAACACTGTGGTGTAACATTAAAGGTTCTAGAAAGTTTGTTGTTTGCTGATGGTGCATGACAGTTCTGCAAGCCATAACATTTTCACAAAGGCTCTGGGGGAAACAATATACATTTTTAATATTCTTTTTTTCCTGTGTAGTTTGAATTAGCATGAGTTTGAGAGAAATCTAGATGGCTGGATTGTTCTTAATCATAGAATCATAGAATGGTTTGTGCTGGGACAGACCTCATCTAGTCCAAGCCACCAGCAGTAAGCAGGGATGTCCTCCATTAGACCAGGTTGTCCAGAGTCCTGTCAAGCCTGATCTTGAATATCTCCAAGGATGGGGCCTTATCTGCCTCCCTGGGCAACCTGTTTCAGGGTTCCACCACCCTCATGATAAAGAACTTCCCCCAATATCCAATCTAAATCTACTCTTCTCTAATTTAAAACCATTGCCCCTCATCCTATCTCAACAGGCTGTTGTAAACAGTTCCTTTTTCAGCCTTCTTTTAGGCCCCCATCAGGTGCTTGATGGCAACTATTAGATCTCCACAGAGCTTTCTCTTCTCCAGGATGAACAATAGTGTTATTTTATAGAAAGAATTAAATTATGTTTGGGACTTTTTTGGGGGTTGTTTTGATTAGTTTTATTTTTGTTTTGAAATCCAATTTTACCATTTCCTTGGTAAAAAGATTATTTTTCTTTAATTTGAATGACATTCCAGAGAAGCTGCTGTAGCTTTGTTTAGTAACTGACCAATCCTCTTTCCCATAAATAGTCATGCTTGTTGTAGCTTTTCTCAGCTGCTTTTGCATATTTTCCTGAATATGTTTTATATTTTGATACTCTCTTAACCCTTAAATTTTATGAAGAATTTACTGAGGAGCCTCTTATTTTCTTGCCCTCAGGCAATGGTCTATCTCTGACTCCTACATCACCACCTGGGACAACATATGGTGGCCCTTTTCCTCAGAACAAGGAATAAACTCTAATAATGTATTTTTCTCTCTGAATCACACCATTGTCATTCGAGGTAGCCCTCCTCCCTCAGGTCCCTTTCATCCCCTTTTCTCTTTTGCAAGCCTATACTCATATTTTTTTATTATTATTCTTTTATTTTTATTTAGTTTTAATCATTGCAAGGCAGACCCAGTCAGTGTCTGTTTGGGCTTCTGGCTACTCCTGCAGCCAAATCAAATCTTCTGCCACCAGATATACTATAAATATTTTTTTTCTTCATTGATAATAGGTTGGACTTGACAATCTCTGAGGTCTTTTCCAACCTGGTTGATTCTATGATTCTAGGATAGTATTTGAATTCAGACTTTATTCTGTAGGGGTTTTTTAGTTTTGAAAAGTTTATGAAAGATTTTTATAAGCTGTAAACAAGACTTATATGTCCAAGTCTCATTGGATTTTAGTGGGAATGGTCAGTGCAAGAAGCATTTTGTGCCCTTGATAATATTTCCCTATTTCTTAAACAAATAAGAGGTTCTTTGATTTTAGAGGAATCTGTAGAGATCATAAATTAAATCTTAGATAGATAAACAATTTGAATCCAGTATACTTCGTAGTGGAACTACACCCCAGAGTGCACTGTGTACAAAGACCCAGAGCATGCTTAATTCAGCAGCAGTCAGAGCCTTTGCTGATTTACTGCCAGATGTGCTAGACTCACAATGGTCTCCTAATGCAGGGAGAGGGACTGAGCAAGGAGCTTGCTGGGGTGTGGGACAGAGGGAACTGACAAGAGACTGGGAGGTGGCAGATGTCCAGTGTGAGGAAATGGATTATTTATGAAGAAACCAGATGGAGTGATCTCTATTTCTTTCTTGCTTCTCTCTTAATCTGGGGAAGTCTTTCTATGCATTACCACATGACACTGAATTTGGCAGTTGTGGTGACTGCTGTGTGACAAGACTGCTAAAAATATCAAGCTTTCAGCAGATGAAAAAGCAATAGGATATGAGCTACCTAATCAGCTTTCTACACCTCTCACCTCCACAGATCGAATTACTTAACTGTATACTATTCATTAAGTAAAATTCCGCTGCTGAATTCTGTTTACCAGGTAAAAATACATCTACTTTTTGTCGCTGTTCCAATTAATTGGTGTTTCCTGTGCACACGGAAAGAAACACTAAGCTCTGAATCATTGTAGCAAGTACTTCTGTGGATAATAGCAGAGCAGGGCTGGGCGTGGCTAAGTTGTCTTTAAATTCCACGTGAGCTATAAGCACTTGAGGTGTAATGACTATTTTAGGTACTCTATAGTGTCACTATATCACATCACACAAGATAAACATGATTCATGTCATCCAGTTTGATACATTGGCATTAGAATATGCTGAAGGGTTTTAGTTTGGGGGGTTTTGGGTTTGAGTTTGTTTTTTTGGAGTTTTTTTGTGCAGTGAAGTAACACATGAAGGGTTTTTTTTCTGTATTTTAGTGTTTCTAGAGGGAATGTTTACAGGAGTGCAACCAATCCTTCCTTTTTAACCTCAGACAGACGAATCTCAAGAGCCTTTTCAGAATCCCTTGACATGGCTGAGCATGGCACAGTTAAAATGTCTACTGAAAACAGCGTGGAAGTGGCAAGTTTTGACCCTCAGGAAGATAAAAATGTGACTATTTTAAGAGAGAGAACCTCAAATCCCTCTGGTAAACAGCAGGAATTGCAGTCTCTCAGTGTCTCAAAGTCTCTGAAATCTGCTGAACCATTTGGCGCTAGCTCAGAGTTGGACATGTTTTGGTTTTTTTCTTCTTTAGATGGTAATAGGAAAAGGGGAGATTTTGGAGTGCTTGTTTTTTTTTGGGGGGGGGTTATTGGTTTTTTTGTAGGGTTATTTTTGTGTTGTGTTTTTACTTTGTAGTTAATGTCAAGGAGACACCTCATAGTAGTAAGAAACTGTACCTTACAGATATACTTTTTTTCATTTCTGGTTGCTAGGTAAACATAGCAGTGATTTGGTGTTCTATCTAACAGAAGTTAAACTGGGAAATAAGGAAGCATTTCACCAATTAGGTCACTGCTATCACTTACAAGTAGTGGCTAAAATATTGGGGAGAAAGGGGAAATAAAAAAAAAAAATTAAAAAAAATAAAAAAGAGAGAGAGAGAAAACAACCATCCTGCATAAACTCCTGGAACAATAGATTGCTATTTCCTCACCCAGTTTGGTCTGGGTGGAGTCTCTGAGATGGAGCCGATTACTCTGGCTGTGAGGCAGCGTGGCATTGCACAAATACCAGAGTACAGGCTGTGCTTTCCAAGGAGAACCTTTAGATTGTTTGGAGTCCACCAGGAAGTCAACTCTGCCCTGGTTTCCGATGTGATTGAATAGGCTATTTTCCAGAGATGTCGGGAGCCAGAATAAAACCCATCTGATAGGGCCATCAGGAATATTCCCATGATTATAAAACCACAGAGGGACAACTTGTTTTGGGAGGTGCACTGACAACTAATGACAAAACAGTGTATGCATTATCAAGCAGATATTGTGTTCTTGAATAAAGGACTGATAATGCCTGGGCACACAGAGTGGCTTTCTACTCACAGCTATAAACAGATTGCTCCTACTGGTTTCAAATGGCTGCATGTAACTTGGAGGAGTTAGAAAGTTTTTCTTCTGAGGCATAGTTTATTACTAATTCTTTCTGGGCCCTCCACGTTCCAAAACTTGCTTCTGCAGTGTGTTCACTTCTTTGAACTGTACATGTAACCTCACCCACCTCCAAGGAGTGTGATGAGATTTGGCTGCTGAACTGTTATCTGATTTAGTTACAGGAGAAAGGACAATCCCTGCCCTTCTGTCACTGGGTTTTCCCTTCCCACATACTTCCCCCCTGAGGGTGTGAGAAGACAGCAAAGAACTCAGCTCACTACCCTGCTCCTTCTCAGAAATACCTTTGTCACACAGGGTGGTCACAGCCTCCCCTGTCACTTGCTGTCCTGCCTTGGAAATTCATACTGACCTCCAAATATCTAGGATACTTGGGACTGATCTTTTCTTCTTTCCCTCTGTTAACTTCTTTGGTCTACAATGCTTCCTGCCAGCTACCTGTTATTGCAGTCAAAAAGGCTTTTCAAACAAGAACACCTAACACTTGCCTGGAGTGAACTTTTACTACAGTCATTGCCTTGGAGGCATCTGGATGTGAATAGATATATCTGAGTCAAGTGTAGCACTCTCAGTCCCTTTTACTTTTTTCACCTACTTAGCTATACTACTCTTTGAGTGCTCCTCCTTCAGACTGAGGCTAGCAGAATAAATCCAAGTATTCTTGTGGAAGTATTAATGTGCCCTTAAATCTTACTCCTTCTCTCTTTGGGTATAGAACTGCAAAAGTATTCTGTTTCATCTGTACCCAATAGCTGAGAGAAGGACAAGGATACAGAAGCATTTAGGAGCATTTACTTGTGAGCATAGTATTCCATGTTTTTGTTTCAATCAATGCTGAACAGGAAGAACAAGGATATTCAGTTCACCTGGTTATCTTGAAGACAAGCTTTCTTATAGTGCCATGGACCACAATTGCCTGGGTAGCTGGACTATGAATGGATGTCCATGAATTAACTTGATAAACTATTGGCAACAAATGAAAGTGTTTAAATTTCAAGGCTTGTCAAGGACATATGCACAACTCCCAGACTGAATAGTGGTTATGGAAAGAAAATCAGAGCCTGGGTCACTCATGTCTTTTATTGTGCATGATGCTGAACATAGGGCAAAGAAAAAAATTGTGCACCAGCTAAAGCAAGTGATGCTTCCAATTGATCACTAAAGAATATATTGCACTCACTATAGAATATTTCCTCATTTCCTATCCTTTTTAATAAATCACCTTGCAGCAAAACGTTAGTGTTTCATTCCATCAGTTTTTTACTGGGAGAATGTGATGAGCACTACTATTAGGTCCAAGAACTGTTCGTAGGAGTTTAAAATTTTGTCTATTATTTGTGCCAAGTACTTTTTACGGGGAGACAGAGAACCTGTTTCAGCTCTTGCCAAAAGCAATGGAAATCAGAACAGTTATCCTGAAATCGGGTTGCTGTCTGTTGCAAAGATGATCAGCAGCAGAGCAACAAGGCCTTTTAGGAGAGTACTGGCATATGGGCAATGCAAAGAAAACTGCACATTGTGACAATTCTAAAGAAAAAGAGGAGATTCAGTGCTTATTTTATGCATCTCACAGTTGGACTGTTAAGGTAGGAAACTTAGCTATCATGTCACTCTCAGAGAAGTGGAGAAATTATGCTTTTCTACACAGGGAGAGAAGCTGTGATTCTTCGGTACTCTTTCTTGTCCGTGCACATCATATATGGTATGTGTGAACTACAGCTTTCAACAAAATAACACACGCACACACCCAAAATCCAGTGTGCTGCAGCATATGTGTTCGTGTTTGGCTTACTAAAGAATTTTGGATGTATATTTTCTGCAAACACACAACCTTGCTGCTGTGCCGCTTGACTGAATTCAGAGTATTTTCAGGGGAAAATAAAAATGTTGCTTAAGGGTTTAAAGATTAATAAGCATGGAAAAATCTTCCATAACTAGTCAACAGTTTCAAGCCTTTGTGCTCACATTTCTTTTCTGATTCTTTTCTACAATCGTATTTCAGTGCAGATAGGTGTGGGGTGGAACAACAGTGCGTGACGTCAGGACAGAGAATATCAGTAGAAATTAGTCCAACTTTCAGTGTTCTCACAAAGTAACAATTTCCATGGTCCAACAAGAGAGTGTTTTGTTGTTATTTCCAGGACACAGTTATGAGCAATCCCAGTTGTGCTGTTCTGAGTCACAGAGATATATAAAATTTAGTGAAGGAATGCTACTACTTATTTTTCTCTTATTTTTCTTTTCTTTTTTCTTTTCTTTTCTTTTCTTTTCTTTTCTTTTCTTTTCTTTTCTTTTCTTTTCTTTTCTTTTCTTTTCTTTTCTTTTCTTTTCTTTTCTTTTCTTTTCTTTTCTTTTCTTTTCTTTTCTTTTCTTTTCCTTTCTTTTCTTTTCCTTTCCTTTCTTTTCCTTTCCTTTCTTTTCCTTTCTTTTCTTTTCCTTTCTTTTCTTTTCTTTTCTTTTCTTTTCTTTTCTTTTCTTTTCTTTTCTTTTCTTTTCTTTTCTTTTCTTTTCTTTTCTTTTCTTTTCTTTTCTTTTCTTTTCCCCAGGAGGCTTAGGGATAAGCAGTGTGATCCAATTAATCTCACTAAAGCTCTTGGATCTTGTATTATCTGAGAACAGAAAGGACTCCTTTTTGTCTTTATCAATTGCATGTATGGGTTTCATAGACACATGAGCATGCATACACACTTCCTGCCTCTTATACTTGCTGGCCAGTCATGAACTCTCAGTTGCAGATGATACTAAATTAGCTGGAAGCATTGGTCTGCTTGACGATAGGAAGGCTCTGCAAAGGCCAACAGTGTCCTGGCCTCTATCAAGAACAGTGTGGCCAGTGAGAGTGGGAGAGTGGTGTACTCAACACCAATGTAGCCATGCCTCAAACACTGTGTTCAGTTTTGGGCCCCTTACTACATGAAAGACATTGAGTTGCTAGACTGTGTCTAGAGAAGGCCAGCAAAGCTGGTGAAGGGTCTGGAGAGCAAGACTTACAAGGAACATCTTAGGAAACTAGGATTATTTAGTCTGATGAAGAGGAGACTGAGGGGAGGCCTCATTACTCTTTACAACTACCTGAAAGTAGGTTGTAGTGAGGTGGGAGGATGGTCTCTTCTTCCTAGTACCATGTGATAGAATGAGAGGAAATGGCCTGAAACAGTGTCAGGGGAGGTTTAGATTGGACATTAGGAAAAATTCCTTCACTGAAAGAGTGGTCAGGCATTGGAATAGGTACCCCAGGAAGGTGGGGGAGTCACCATCCCCAGTGGTGTTCAAGAGGTATGTGGACATGGCACTTTGAGGCATGATTTGGTGGCCATGGTGGTATAAGGTTGGTGTTTGGACTTGATGATCTTAGAGGTCTTTTCCAACCAAAACAATTCTGCAATTCTACAATTAAAATGCTTCCCTCCTAAATTACTGAATGTCATTTTGACAGACTTCCAGCATCTCTTTGTTTTCATTCATAAGAGCAGTAATGCCTATCAACTGTCAAAACCAAATAAGTCAGTGTTTATGATTTTCTGTTTTGAATGAGGAAGTTATTTGTTAAAATTCAGTTTTGCCTTTGATCTTTTTTCATTAAAAAAATTTGTGAAATGGAGAAAATATTTTAAACACGGCATGTCTTTCATAGTTTTGCACTTAAGAGGTTCTCTTTTAGTAAATCAAAAGCCACATTGAAGCACAAAACTAGCACTTGGTTTGTGTTCCCGAATGCAAAAACTGTTTCTGTTCAATGTTCAACATTCACCTACACATATAGCAGTCTCTCTGGACTCAATTTAATCTACCATAAGTGCACAGGGCTAATGCATATGGAAGAAATTGCTATGCTTCTCAATATCTAAAATAATATAATATTCAAACTCTCAATAGCTTTTATGTTGGCCAGTATTTTGAAATGTCACAGAAAGCAAGTCCTAAAGAGATCTAAGTCTTTGTAGCTGGTTGATACTGAATAGTAAGCATAATTTCTGGATCTGGACAGAGTAAGGTGTATATTCACATTGGAAATACACACACTAAAGTGCTTTTTAAAAGAGATAAATGTGAAAAAATGCCTTGAAGGTTAAGTGAAAAGCAATGGTGCTAATTTGTCTCAGATTGACCTTAAAGGTCTGTGAGGAAGATGTGTACAGCCTCTTAATTCAGGGAACAGGTGCACAGGGAGATGAAGAAAAGAAAATTCAGGATGGTGTGGAAAGGTGAATGAGCTAAACATGAACGATCCAGAAGAAAGCCATACAATGATTTCAAATGCATTTATAGTTTTGTAGAAGATGCTTTTCTATAATTCTCGTGGATTAATCAGTATGCTGGAATGACACAAATTTGGTCTATTCTACCCAAATGATCCTTCTTAAGTAATATTGCCTTTTTTTTTTTTTTTTTTCAGTATGATTAGGACAAATCCTGACATCTAGTGTATTCCTGCACAGATAGACAGAATAGCATTTTTACGCCTTTGTATTTGGGCATTTATTATGATGAAATCCTTTGGGTTGGACTGAGTATGTGACTTAGCCAATGAAAAGCTCATCCAGAAGTGAGCTCTGATTTCATGAGGACAGTGGGGATGAAATAAATGCATTCTGCAGATGAAGGTGTGAAAACAAATCTTTTGTGGGAATGGCACCCAGAAGGAGGTGGGATGGGGTGCAGGGCTGCAAACAGGCAGGATGTTATGCAGTCAATGACTATTTCCCCGTAGGTCTCATGAAGGTACAAGAGGATTCCACAGAAGCCAGAGCAACTTTTACAATCTCTTCTCCCAGCTGTTTAAAGCAAGATTGTTTTACACAGGGATTTTAACCAGTTCTTCTCATACAATTTACATACCTATTAAATTAGGTTCAAGCTTCACTTGCATCCATACTGTATCCAGATGGCATGGATAAACTGTCCAAGCCTACATCCTGTTCTACACGTTAATTAAGATCCATAGCAGCTTAGCAGAGCACGCTGGTTGTCTGGCTCCTAGCTCCTAGCACTTTCTCAGCATCACTATCTAGTCATAAAGAGGAGCAGCTCTATGAAAAGGTACGTTTTCCTAATTGCAGGTGAAGTGTCCAAGCCACAAAGGCAAGATGTCACTGTGCAGAGGCTCTGTCTCCAGAGCTGGATTATTCAGCAGAACATTGGTTCCTAGATTTTTTTTTTTTTTTTAAATTCTGACATTCTGCACTTATTCAAGAATTTCAAAGTACTAGGAAAAAGCTTCATGTTTCATGCACAAGAAGTTCAGGAAACTGGCTACCACATTAAACAGTTACCCTGTGGCCTGCACTGTAAATGAAGAGGAATAACAGCAGTTATTGAAACTTGTTCTGCTTTGTCACAGAGCTACTGGAGCTGCCTGAGCAGCATTGCTTGCTTTTGGAAACACTAGAGGAGAATATGACCTAGGAACAATCATACTTTTGTAGCCCAATTGTCCCCATGCTTGCAAAATAAAAAACAAACAAACAAACAAACAAAAGAGTAAAAAAAAAGTGTTAAGCTAAAAGTGATCAAGGTAGCAATATTGTACAATGTAGCTATGTTTTCATGTCTATATATGGTTACATTGCTTTCAAACACAATAAAAGGCCAGTTATTAATCCTGCGATTACCCAGCCTTATCACTGCTATCCACACAGGCTGATTGTGGCTGGATTTCTAGATGATATTGTTTTCATTACTGTGACCAAAGCAAAATTAAATTAGAGACCCATCTCTCAAATGGACAAGTGATAAGTGTAAGGGTTAGGAAATTAACCCTAATACTTTATTACATTAAGATATTTTGCCATTCTGGATAGGGGATTTTTGATACTCTGGGCAACTTTTTCTATCAATTCATTCTATAGTGGCTGCAAAGAGTGATTGTGGAGATGGAGGGAAATGCTGTTCATGATATTAAAAAGCATATCCTTGCTGTCAGCTATGAGCATGGAACAGAAATATCTAATCAAAATGGTTTGCTCTGGATCATATCAGTTCCTGACCACAAACTCTAAATACACATTATAGGGACAAAGCAAAATGATCTACAGGTAACAGAAATGGGAAAAAAATGAATTGATATGGAGATCAGACTGTGACTAAATGGAAGCAGAGAGACTGAAAGGCAGCATTTTAATAAGGAAGGCTTTTGTATGGTTTTCAGGTACAACTGGGTAGATTTGTAGAAAACAAAATGCCATCCTGGAGACCATTTAAATTTCATTGATAAGAGTGTACTTCGTTGCTTCATTTAGAAACTTCCACTGTGACTTTTCCCCTTATTTTTATAAAAATAAGAACCATCTGTAGGGGAAAAAAAAAAAAAAAAGAAAGAAAGAAAAAATTAAAAAAGTGCCACCACAACTTGCTTGTATGGCTGCTCTGCTGTTTTTGTTTAGATTTCTAGGAAACAGATGCATGTTTTTCATTTGGGGAAAGCATACATCTGTTCTGCCAAATTCTCTCCAGAAATCCTTCATTTTCCAGTAAGACCTTATTCAGTTACATTTGAAAATAAGAAAATTTCCCTCCATCATTTCGATACAGTGAGGAACTCTTTTCTCAGCAAATCCATAAGAGTTTGCAAAATGCTATATAATAATTCAGGTAGAAGAAGAAAGAAGAAGGTAACAACAAATTTATTTCTGTAAACTGTGAAAGCATAGTAGCATAGCTGGAGCTATTAGGGTCTCATTGGAGAGTGGCATACAATTTAACAAGACTAAAGCAAATAAAATTGTATAGAAATTCCTATATAAGGTTTAATACAGATGTAATTCCTGTCTACAAATTGCTTAAACCATTCAGCAGGATTCTATAACAGGGATATTATTCTCTCTTATATTCTGTGGAATGGTTTAAATGTTTTGTAGGGAGATTATAACTCTCTGTTACATTTACAGGTCTTTTCCAGAAGGGCAAGTCATTTTATGCATTCTGAATGTTAACCTACTTTGGGATCTGACTTCAAAAAAATTATATGGTATATTTTTCAATTGATTCCTGTTTTGAAAAGAAACAAGTACTACAGCACACCTAATAGTGTGTGACTCACATCCATATGTGACCACTTCATAGTTTGGATTAAAATGTCTTCCATTGAGTTATCTTCCTTTGACTAGGGGATTTTTAGAACTAGAAGATGAAAAAAATGCATAGTCAGTAGTCAAATCTTAGTGCAGAAGGAATCTAAGAGTACATCAAGAAGAGTAAGCCTATTAACTTGTTCCCCTTCAGGGAGAAGAGCCTACAGTAGTGATGAATTTTGGAAATAAATTTGAAGCAGGTGGACAGAGCAGCAGGAGAGCAGTATCAGGCTAATACAGCAGGAGGGCAACACCAGCCAGTTAGAAAAAAAAAATGAATCTCATGGACTGTAGGGGACTGAATATTAGAATTGCCAAGCTGAATGTTTCCTACTGCATCTCCTAAATAAATTAAACCTGCATAGAAGTACGGGCAATGATAGTTTCCCACACAGCACAAATACCAATGGAAATGAAAGCTGTCTGGATGTTCAGGTGGGGTGTCACTTCAGTCCCGTTTAAACCTGTCACCATGAGCTAGGACTGTGGATAAATGTAAAAGTCCTCATCAGTATTTTATAATTATGTTGCTCTTATTGTCTACATAGTGAATTTTCTTTCACTGTGACCAATCCAGTTTCTTCTGCTTTATATTCACCTCTAAAGCTGGTATTGGTGCTGTCTGGTGGTGGTAGCTTGGGACTGGCAGGAAATGAAAGTCCAACAGGGAGATCAGGGCTTCCTGAAGGAGCAACAGGGAGGGAGAGACTTCCCTTGATAAACTACAGTGTGGGAGAGCTGTGCTGAAACTCATACGCCCAGCCTTCAGATAACCTTACACGGCTCACAACAAGGACTCTACTTTTACCCTTAAGCAGCTACTTTGAGTTAAAAGTGAGTACCCAAGAGGCAATACAGGACTGGGAACTTGTGCACAATATCAGTGTAACCATTAATGTTTCAGAAAGAGCTAGAAGACATGGATTTATTAAGCCACTCTTCTGTGAACTTAAAATACCCTGGCCTTGAGTGTGCTAACCAGGATGCCACCTGGAGCAGGACTGGTCCAGTCATCCTCAACCCTTATCTTTCTAGAATGGACCTCAATTATCTTGATTTTTCACACTATCTAGTGTGTGATTTCTTGCATTAAAGTGCCTTAGTTTGTTAATTTATTCATGCATCCACTGTCCTGCTTCTGGAAGTCTGTGATCATTTGTACTCATTAGGCGGTCGTGGCAGTCTGCTTGGATGTTGCCCATAAGCTTGTCTGTCCATAGAAAGCTGATATTTTTCTTTCTGTTACTCTGACTTTTCTGTTACTCTTTCTTTTGTGGCAGCTGGCTGGTTTGTAGGCTGATTTGTTGCATGCAATGCTTTTCCTCCCCTGACTGCATACCTTAGGCTACAAATTACACTCTGAATTTTCCATTCCACAAGGGTGCAAAGCAAAGCCTGTTGAATGCAGCAGAAATCTTCTGCTGACTTCAGTTGGACACTAAATCAGTGATGCTACAAGGTTCACCACAGAGTTTAGTTCTTCCCTCAAAATACTGCACATCTGGGAATGGTTTCCAGTAAATTATATTTTCCTAGAAATGTTCCTGCTCCCTTATTTCTGATTTGAGGCCTCATCTTCTTTTAAGTACCACTCTTGAGAATGTGTCCTTACAATTCCATCCTCATAATTCCAGTTCCTCCTCATAAAGCATCTTGATCTGCATTTCACTTTCCTGTTTTTCCAGTGGAAATAGTTTCCTGCTGCTGAAGAAAGCACTTGTCATGGTTTAGGCCCAGCTGGCAACAGAGACCCATACAGCCAGTAGCTCATCCCTGGTGTGGTGGAAAGGAGAAAATACAACAGAAGGTTCATGGATTGAGAGAAGGACAGGCAGAGTTCACTTACCATGGTAATGAGTAAAATAGTCTTCTCAAAAAATACTTTAGCAAAAATATGGGATTACAACTTCAAATGTTGTATTAACCAACAGGGTTAGATATTCCCCTTGTTTTCTAGGTATTCCCACAATGGCAAGAGAAGAAAACAGCTACAGTACAATCACTGATGAATAAGAAAGAAAATCAAAAGCAGGACAACAAGTCTTAGACACAATTGATGAAAAACTTACCTGCTTCACCTGACACTTCACTATTGACTTTATATAATGTGGAAAACAATCATAACAGAAATAGTAATATACAGTATCAGTAACTGAAATCAGCACAAATTGAGTACAAACAACACAAAAAGAGAAAGTCACCCGTCCAGTTAGTCAATAAAGATCACAATTTTCAAGGTCTATGCTTGAATCACTGTTATTAATCAGGCCCCCAATTTACAACAGATGATATTGTGGAGTTGGTGATTGATAATCCTTTTGGTTTCTTCCTTGAACCATGAAGGCACAGTTTGTGTGTGTTTGAGAACTCATAGATTGGTGAGCTCCACAGTTCACCAGCTGCCCAAATTACTTTCTATTGAAAAAAATGTTTTTATTTGGGGGAGGGGAGGAACCAGCTTGTAACATTTCTCTCTTCTTTCCTTTTTACTTTTTGTTTTTATGTTCTTGTTTTGTGTTGTTTGTTTGTTTGGTTTGGTTTTAAATTATGGAGGAGAATTTGCAACACATTGAACATAAACGTAAAAGCTATTAGAAGCAATTGTTCTATAATAAAACATAATGTTGCTAGAACACAACATCTGTCACTCATGCAGGCATCATCCTGTAAACCCAGCTAACTAACTCCATTTTCCCTTCGGATGATTGTATCAGGGTAGCTTGCGGCATGACAGTGATTTGAGTGACAGATGTCCAACCTGAAACAACGCTATGCATACTTATGCTTGTTTACAAGGTCTCATCATTCCTGAAGGATGTAAATTTTTAAATTTACTTTTATTGACAAAAAGAGTGATGAGGAAAAGGTTGTTATCTTGGAACACAGAGTCGAAGTTATCAGAGGGCTATGGCTTTCATAAAAATTTTACCAAATTTTAAGGTTGACTTTTTGGTTCTCTAATGAAAAAGAGCATAAATAATTTAAATGTAGACTTCATTTTCTATTTTAGAACCATACTATCCCAATTCAATAGAAGAGGCAACACTCAAGACACAGCTTAACTTAATCCTCCTCCTCCTCCCAGACTTTGATTACAATCTTTGGAATAGCTATAGAACCTCTATATTAAAAGCAGATTTTCCATATCTTCATACTACATTATTGCTAGACTTCTGGAATGTAAGTTGAATAAGTTTAATAAATGGGATTTTAATTTTTGTGTGTATCCTCAGCACCAAAATTAAAATTGGCTAATTATTTAAAATTTCTAGACTTAGGGCACTGGAGGCTTCTGATTTTCAAGATATTAAAAACCTTTCTATGAAAAATGTTTTTAAATTTTTCTGTTATGCATCTATTATAACAAATAAATTCCCAATTCTGACACGCCTGTGAAGAACCAGACACTTTTGTTTGTGGTATAGGCATGAAAATCTAAGTATGCATACTTTTATTTCAATCCTATTTGATTTTATCTGTATTTCCTATGTAGTATACCAGATGTCATACATCACATATCCTGCATAAACAAAGCTTTCTGCCCTGAGATCCGCAATGCAGGCAAAATGTGGTCCTTGCCAATAAAACCATGCTCTCTCTTTAATGATACCAATCTGTAAGTTGGCATTTTGCATTATGTGCTTATTTGTCAAGCAGTAAATTGATTTGTTCAAGGGAAAGAAGAGGATAATGTGCAACCTAATAATCTTAAACTACTGTAGGGTACAACAGAAAGGTTTAAGCACTTATTTTCCAAAGGCCAAATTCTCATTTCAAATTTGTACCATCTGACCTGAAATGAAATGAAAAAAAAAAAAATTATAAAAAAAGCTTGGGAGTGGGGTGGCATGGAGGGGGAGTTGGTGGTGCAGAAAAGGTAATTTCTACCTGATCACTGCTTTCCTGTCCTGATTTCACTGATCTGGTGTCCACGAGGCAATTGGCACAGTCAGCTGACTACTTTCAAAGCTGCATCCATTTTCCCTTTCTCACTCATTGCTTTCTGCAGAGGTACCCTGTGAAGACCAGAGAAAGATCTCTGGATGGAGTCTTTTTAAAAGGCAGGAGACAATTCTGTCTTGCTTAAAGTTTCTGGGGAAAAACTTAACTGTTTAATCAATTTCAACCATTAGTTTTAAATTAAAGAAGTAATCTTTATATAATTAATTAGAATATTTAATCCTAAAAGTTTGTCCAGGATACGGGACCAACAAATAATCAGAGGTATATTTGACGATAAGGTTTTTTTATTGTGAAATCCACTGGTTCTGTGATGAAAGAGTTCCTTTTCACGGAAATAAGTCTCTGTCTTGAACAGTTTTTCATTTTGATGCCTGCGTTACCTTAAATCAGACACTAAATGACTACTCTCTGATTTTCCCACAGTAATAATAAAGCAGCCTTCCCCAGTGCCTTCCTCCTCCCCAGATTTCACTGATTTATGGCCAATTTTGGAGCACAGGTTTCTGTCATTACTTATTTTATTTCTTTTATATTATTGTTACTGTTGTACATATAGCACAGAGCATCTTATTGTGAACCCTATGGGCACTGGTTAAAAAAAAAAACAAAAAAACAAAAAGAAAAGACCATGAAGACCATGCTTTCCTTGGCAACTTTAAAATTACTCCATCCAGGAGGAGAACTAAAACTACTGCAGGAAATAACAACATAATAGTGAAATGATAATGCTTCCCATCAGAGAGGTAGTCCAAAATGTGAAAATGTCATCAAGTATCTTGGGAACGACATTTTCTGAAATTACAGCCAGATCTATACTTCAGCCAACAGAACTGGCAAAATGAGATGTACTCTGACTTTGTGTAAAGAAAAATGGAGGCCTGTTAAATATCTCTTAGTCTAAGGGGGAAACGATGGAACTGCAATTTAGTGATTGAATTAAACTGTTCCATTTCCTAACTTTATTGCAGACTTTGTCAGAGGCATGGCTAAAATTCTGATTATTAGTCTTGATCTTTAGCTCAGGAGATTTTTATCATGATGAGTGTTAATTCTATGAAATTAATTGAGAGTTTGTTATTTTCGTCTCTACATGGTACGTATTTTTGATTGACTGGCCGATGACAAGTCTCTTCTTATTTTCCACTCTAATAAGACTATGAGAAGGAAAAGAAGTGGAATAGTTGGCCAATTAAGTTATGCAATAATGACAAGGTCAGGCCAAAGAGAATACATTGTGGTAGTTTACAAATTACTAAGACATTTGGGTTTTTCATGTGCCTGACAGAAATTGTAATGAAAATAGAAAGTGACACATGAATCTGTTAACATGACAGCACAATAAAAGGGTGGAGAAATGATTTTAAGCATACAAGTATACATCAAAATAATTTGAAGGGATCAGGACAAACCCACAAGAGAACTCTGACTCTTTCCAAAATAAGATGACACACCACAGTTAATATACATTTTCCATTTCCTCCTAAATCTGTGTATTTTGCAGTTTCCTGTATTCCAGGAAACTTTTTCCTTGCTTTATCTCTTCAGTCTGCCCTACCTCTGAGTAAGACCATTGAGTCATGCAAAGATGATTCTATTCACTGAAATCTTGTGATGTTGGTATAATGAATTTGTGTTGCTCTGCCAAGGAAATCATCGTCCAAAATGTGTGAAGCTGTGCCAGTAAAAAGTGACATGTTTATAAATAAGGAACAATGTAGTCTCATTGAACCTACGCCTGCAAACATCCTGCGTATTACATCATTGTGGCTGAACTGCTTTACCCAATAGTCTTCTGGGACTCATTTGTTGAAAAAAGAAAGCACAGGGCTCCTCTCAAAGTTTAGCAGAAATAGAAAAGCTTTGAGGAGGAGATTTTTACCACTAGCTGCTTCCAGTGACAAAATAATACATTGTGTTAAACAACAGTGAAGGATTTGCTCTATTTTACCTTTATAAAACAAGGGGGGGGGGGGGGGGGGGGGGGGAAATTACTTCATCTGAGTATGCTGTCCAGAGATGTATAAGGCCTCTTCAAACATGTGGCATACTGTTAGATTTTTAATAAAATTAACATTGTACATTACATTATGCAGTACTTACAGAGAAAGGTCATGTGAACGAATGAAAATGATCAAACCATAGGCTTCATGTTGACTTTTCCTGAGACCCTTGCTTCAAATGAAGCTCTCTGAAACACATATGGAAGTTAGCAGATCTTTTGAAATATTCTGCATGGGAGAGACTCTTCTGCATATGCTGTGCTTTATCAGCACAGTTCAGTCTGCACCTACCCAATGCTTTTCTTTCAGGCCTACCCTGCAATGTTCCAAATGACTGTGGGCAGCACAGCACTGTTTACATCAAAGAAATCTCCAGCTGTCCTGTTAAAATAACTCTTCACTCTCTTGGCATTGATGACACAGTACAAATGAGCCAGCCAGGGTCAAACTTCAGGACTGTGTTGAAGAATATTCTCACACTGATGATCAGCTTATGCAAGTACAGCGGCCTTATCCAAGGACCTTAGATTGTTTGGAACAATAGAGCAAAACAAATTGTTTTCTTTGCAGGTCTTGACATCATGTGATGAAACTAGATGCTGCCCAAGGTCGAGTTTCCAAAGAAGGGATCTCTTATATCTGTTTTCATCAGGGAAGCTGTATGGTCTTGCACACCACATGGCCACTGCTCCAATAACTACTTGTTTCCTGAATATTCTAAACTAATATAATTTTTTTTCCCCCAGCACTGTAATTCTCTTTTGGTGCCTTAAGTAAATCTGATAAACTGTCGGAGTCTTTAAAAATAATAGGATACACAGCTTTTTGCAAGCTAAATCAGTAACACATACCTTAGAAGCTGGCACATTCAGGTGCTAGGTTTCTGATTCTTCAGTTATGTCCTATTTCATGGAATTTTGGCATCTTTCATTCACTCTCTCACGCTCAGCCTTTCTTCTCTTGTGGAAATGAAGAAGAAACTTTCCAGGCTATATCTCTGAGTGGATCACAGCAGTGTGTGAATGTTTCCACCAAGACTGATCATGAGTTGTCAGGCAAAGGAGAATGGACGAATGTGGATAGTTGCTTGTTTGGGTTTTTTTTTGTGTGCAGGTCCCCCCCCTCCCTTTCCCCCCCCCCCCCCCCCGATCTAATATTATAAAGGCAATGCATCTATTTATGTATCATCAGCAATATTCATCGTTTTCATCCACATTTTGCGCATCTTTTCAATGAATACAAGTAGTATCCTTAAATAGTATTTGACAAACCTATTCTTTTATCTGTTAGATGCTATTATCTCTAAGAAAAGGACATTAAAGTGTTGTCCTTGTCTCTCATTATGAATTTAAGGACACAATCAGGGTAAAAATCATCAAGCATCAGAGAAGTTTAAAGCTGCAATACATATATTATTTTTTTTTACCTTTGAAATTTCTGTGACCTTTTTTTAAAATGCATTCTAAGCTTGATCTCTGGATCATAAAACAGTTGAGGTGGGCAGGGACTTCTGGAGATCATCTAGGGCAAACACCTGCCCAAAGCAGGGTCTGTAGGTTGCTCAGATGAGTTTTGAATATCTGCAAGGACAAAGACTCTTCATTCTCTCTAGGCACCCTAGCCCTACATTTGATCACCTGCACAGAAAGAAAGAAAGAAAAGAAAGAACAAACAAACAAAAAAAAAAGTACAAATGATCATTTATTATGTTTGAATGAAAATTCCAGTATTTCAGTTCATGCCCATCATCTCATGTCCTATCACTGGGCAACACTGAGAAGAATGTGACTACATCTTCTTTACTGCCTCCTAACATTGGTTAGGTCACCCTGAGCCATCTCTTCCAGGCTCCTAGCATCTCTTCATATAGCAGATGCTATATCCATAAACCACCTTTGTATCACAGTATCACAGTATCACAGTATCACTTAGGTTGGAAAGGACCTCGAGGATCATCGAGTCCAACCTATCAACACAGACCCCATGACTAGACCATGGCACCAAGTGCCACGTCCAATCTCCCCTTGAACGCCTCCAGGGTCGATGACTCAACCACCTCCCTGGGCAACCCATTCCAATGCCGAATGACTCGCTGGGTGAAGAACTTCCTCCTCACCTTGAGTCTGAACCTCCCCTGGCGCAGCTTGAGACTGTGTCCCCTTGTTCTGGTGCTGGTTGCTTGGGAGAAGAGGCCAACCCCCTCCCGGCTACAACCACCCTTCAGGTAGTTGTAGAGGGCAATAAGGTCACCCCTGAGCCTCCTCTTCTCCAGGCTAAACAACCCCAGCTCCCTCAGCCTCTCCTCATAGGGCTTGTGTTCAAGGCCTCTCACCAGCCTTGTTGCCCTTCTCTGGACACGCTCAAGTGTTTCGATGTCCTTCTTAAACTGAGGAGCCCAGAACTGGACACAGTACTCAAGGTGCGGCCTAACCAGAGCAGAGTACAGGGGCACTATGACCTCCCTGCTCCTGCTGGCCACACTATTCCTAATGCAGTCCAGGATGCTATTGGCCCTCCTGGCCACCTGGGCACACTGCTGGCTCATATTCAGGTGGCTGTCAATCAGCACACCCAGGTCCCTCTCTGTTTGGGAGCTCTCCAGCCACTCCAACCCCAGCCTATAGCTCTGCATGGGATTGCCATAGCCAAAGTGCAGCACTCGGCACTTGGACTTGTTGAATGCCATCCCATTGGACTCTGCCCATCTGTCCAGTCAGTCGAGGTCCCTCTGCAGAGCCTTTCTACCCTCTAACTGACTAACATCTGCCCCTAACTTTGTGTCATCTGCAAACTTGCTGATGACTGACTCTACCCCTTCATCCAGATCATCGATGAATATGTTGAAGAGGACAGGGCCCAGCACTGATCCCTGGGGGACACCACTGGTAGCTTTGTTGATATGTATTAATGTTAGCAACCTATGCGTTACCAGATTAGAGACCAGTTAAGACTACATGCCAAGCAAGTTTATGTTCTTTAGAGAGAGAGGGACATCCCTGGATCTTTTTCAATTGCAGAGGAGGTAATTTCTACATTGGAATGGGGAAACTTTTTCTGCTATTGCCATGTAAACACTGTTCTCAGAAAACCCTGAACTATGCTCTTCTAAATGAATTCACCCACACTCCTTAAAGAGAAAAGAAGTACAAATTAGATCATATTTTAACCAATAAGTTATTTGATTTTATTTTAGAAGAAAGATAATACTTTTCCCTCCAAACAGCAGAATAAGAGAGAGATCACAAAGTCAGCTTGCAGGGATAAGATATTCTTGAGCTTACAAAAGAGTTGATTTTCAGTGTTCTTGTCTGAGTCGTATACTAATGACAATAATGATCTGTCACAACATATATCTTCAAAGTAATTTCCCCTGTAGTCATCCAGATGTCATGAACTTAACACAGAAAAAGAAAGCCTGAGTAGAACAGTAGATGGCAGAGTCACTTACATGACCCAAGCCATTTGACCCTTCATCTACCTGGTGAACTGTCCTCTTGTGGGCATGCTTTGAATTATTTTCTCATAAATAATGTTAGTTAGATGCCTAGTGAATCCTCAGTTGAGTTTTCACAGCCACTGGACTGCAGTAAAGAATATTCTTTCTTCCAAACAAGGCTGCTAAAGACTGTTTACAATAACTATTTTGTTTATTTTAAAATATGTTGGTACTTTTGCTGGCATCTTGAACATGAGCTGAGACACACCATGGATTTTGAAGATATGACGACTGAGCTGAGTAGAGGGAACAGGCATTAAAATTCTACAACCTAATGTCCTTAGTCGTAACTAATACGGGACATTAAAATTTGCCATGAATTAGACCTCATGGTTAGATGTGTTAAAAGTTTGTTCTCCAAAATATGTTCTCTAAAATATTAGCAGAATACACTATTTTATTATTAGCAGAATACATTGTCACAAGCCAGTGTCACTGTAGTGTGAAGTAGAATTGATGCACTGTGACAGAGAAGGCAAAAAGTGTGCCCATGGATAAATTTCACTAAATTGACTAAATTGACTAAGGCGGCAAGAAAAGCCGGTGGGGGGGAAGACTGTTTACAATAACTATTTTATTTATATTACAATATGTTTCTACTTTTGTAATCTCACTAAGCCTTACACACACAATATTTGCAAAAAACATCTGTTTCCCCCATTCTTCAGCTCAGTATTCTTTGTTGCTATTTTCTTGTCCCCCATACAATCACTAATTTTAATTACTTCCATTATCATGTACTCAGCTCAGAGTTTAGTTTCAGTAGATTAGACTGAATCCAGTTTGCTATCATTATTTTCTATTTGTTCCACTTACTGCAAATTGTTCTCTTTGGTTATTATTTTCCATTAAGTTCTTTGAATTCTATGAATCCTTTCTTTGAATACCCAGCAATGCAGATATTTAAATTAAGTCTGTTTTCACCAGTTATTCTATGCCCTTATTTTTCAGTGTAGAATGCACAACCCAAATGACAACACAGTTTAATTCTTCTATTCTATAACTTAATACCCATTTTCTTTAAACTTCACTGGGGAAAAGGGAATTGCTTGCCTTCTTCATGCAACAGTTCCATCACAATTTCTTTTCTTCTCCTCTACTACAATATGATTTCTTAATATTCAAGATGATGCCTTCTGTTGTAACCTCCTTGTGCAAAGTTTATGTATGCATTGCCTAGCTCTTGTGTACAATGTGGCATGAGCCTGCAGAAATTAATCTGGTTCCCTGACCGTGGAAAGCAGATGTTGGGGTCAGCCATAAACCTTGCTTCAAAAGGCATCAGAAGACCTTCAAACAAAGAAATAAGCCTTCTGAGCCTAACATATGACATACCCAACCAGCAACGTAGAAACAGCCATGGATCTACTTTTTCCCAGGTGTGCAAGATACCTAAACCTTTATGATTGTCTGTAGCTGTCCTCTTCTGTTACATGACAGTTTTCAAAGTGCTGGTAATTAAATGACCATGTCTAAACAGCCTGATTTATATGTTTTTGAAGTACAGTAGGTATTTATGCACCTGTTGCTTACTTACAAAAGTCACCATTTCAGCAGACTTTTATTTCTAGAGTTTAATGTATCATCTTCTTGAAATAGTGTAAGGGTCCTGCAGTCTCCCTGCATTGTAAAATGTAGCTGTAGTTCACAAAATAAGCAGGAGTCTCCCCAGACCAGGCTACATTCACACAAGAGTCAGTTCCACAAATCAAACATCTATAACCAAATTACTCCACTAACTATTTCAACTCCCTTGCCAATCTTATAAAAGATCAAAATTCCCTGGCTTAGCTGTCAGAGTCTATCTTTAGAATAACTGAATGGTTTCAGCTTGTTCATCACAAGCTTTACATCTACTATTTACAACATAATCTCATCTACCCAGGTTATTTACTTATAAAATACATTTTGCAAAGATGGATCCAGGAAGGCTTTGATGATAAACACTGGGTTACTGCTTAATCTCAATTTTGCATGAGGTACAACGTCCATTGCCATAATTTCTGACATATATCTGTAACAGAAAATAGTCAAAAACTCCCCAGAAATAATTTATTTCAGTAATTAAAGATAGTGAAAGAGTGCAGTAGCAATGCATAGCTTTATCTTGCTGTGGAGCAGAGACGGCGTTCACTGGCTGGGTTACCACAGTGCAAGTCGTCTCAGGTAGATAAATAATGAATGTCATCATTTAAAAAGTATCTTCTGTGTGACAGTCACCAAACTATGAATGGAAATCCAGTGTAATAAAAATGGAAGAGAACAGATTCAAGAGCAGAGAGGCTTTTCTGTGCAAATACTGCTGGTTTGATGTGAGATAATTTCAAACAACAAGCACAGAGTGTAACATCAATGATTCAGTGTGGTCCTTTTCCTATCACGCTGCAAAATGAGATCACTAGAAGCAAGAAACAGACACATGAGAAAATGTCCCTGCAAGTACCAGTGAATCTTGATTTTACATTCACTTTAGGCTGCCACAGATACACACAGAACTCCCCAGTAGCTGCTGTGGGTGTGTAGAGGTAGAAATACCAGATTCCACACATCAGCATTTTGTTAATGCTTATGTAGATTAAATATACACACTTCTATACATCTTTGAAATGTCTTTGCATTGCATTTATAGCCAGTATTTAATGTTACAAAGATCTCTACAATCTGGAAACACTGCTCTTTTTCAAATATAATACTTTGCTTTTTCAAAAGCACATGACTGCTGTATCTTCTGATCCTACTCTTCCTCTGATCTTACTAGTTCAATATCTTTTTAATTGTCTGAGTCTATTGGCTGAAGAGCTGAGCTTGTAAAATACTGGTCACTAAGAGTACAATGTTTAATATCAAAATTCATCCTAATTGCAATAGAACAATAATATAATCATAACATAACAAGAACTGGCAAATAGGCATGAATAAAATCAGGCCAGTGCTGCATAGCTGTAAGCAGAACTGTCTCACAGTAGCTTGCACCCAAGAAAAACTGATCAGTACATTTGTTTTAGCCAGGCATGCCATCACACTGCAAAAAACCTATACTGCTAAAGAGGAGATGGATCGGTGTTGTCTGAAGGACTAGGCATAAACATTAACCTGCAAATTTCCTAAGTGAGTCAAAACAGCTTGTGATGGGCTAACTTACAAATGTGAGTTTCTGACAATATGCTCAATTTCTGTTCCATAAACTGTGCCACTTGGCAAGAAGAGAAATAGATGAGAAAGGACAGAGGGAGTGTTTAAGTTTCCATATCTCTGTAAAGGGGAGGAAAGGGCAATTTAACTTCGAGAGTGTGCTAAGAGGGTTAATTCAGGAGAAGTTCTGCAATTCATCCTTGTTCTCTGTAATGGTGGACCTTAGGGCTTAATGTAATGGAATGTGATTTAGAGTTTTGAATGTGCTAATTTCGTAACTCAGGTGTCCTATGGAGAGGCTGTGTTCATGCCAGCTGTCTGGGGAATTAAATGCAGCTGATTCGTGTAGAGGAAAATGTGTAGTTTGCTTCAGGCCAAAATTGTTGTAAAATTTAAACCAATGTATTTTTCTCTCTCCTTAGTCTAAAGTATAGGATACAGGTGGACCTGAGGGGAATTACCAAGGGCTCTCACATACTTCCTGGTGTTTAGTATAGAAAATTCTCATATTGTTCAATTACAGCATTTGATAACCAGCATAACTCAATTTTATTTTCAACTCTGTTCTATTTTCCTTTGCTTTTGTTGTTCTTTGTGTGTTTCATCTTCATCAAACATAATTACAATAGGATTTTGAGTCTTACATTGTGCAAGCATGAGATGTCAATCTAATAGCCAATTTCATCAGAAGAAACTCTTGTGTTAAGTATCAATTTGATTTTCTTCCATGATAGAGATCTGGGGTGGGAAAATGGTTTCCATACTATTCAGACTGAAGATTTGTCAATATTGCTGTGAAACTGTGAGTAAACAGAGCCTGCCTACTATAAAGTGTATACTCAAGTGTTAGCTCAACAAAACAAGCCGAGTTTGCCAGGTGAATAACACAGCCCTGAATTTATTTATTTTCCCTCAAAACATATCCTGAGGATATTATGAAATGTGGTTCTCAGAAATAAAGGACCATGTCTTCTGCTTATGTAAATCAGAGTTGCTCCATTTGCTTCAGTGAAACTGTGCTGATTTATGCCAGCTAAGCAGTTGGACCACTGTTCCTTAGGCTATAAAAATGCTTGTTGCTTTACAAATTACTCTGCATCTAAATGGCATTATCACACCATAACACCTGACCTGAGAGGTGAAAGTGGTTACTTTTATTGAAATCAAAACAATTATGATTCTATCTTTAGTGGTTTCCTTCAGTTGCCTTGGGAAAACATTTTGAGAAGACAGGAAAGTGAAGTTGTCTTTTTATACATTATTGCAAGAGAGTTGCCTTTTTGAAATACAGTGAATACCTCTTAAATAAAAATACTGGTGAACGGCAAATGAAAAGTGCCTGGTTTGTTTTTCCCTTCACCTCCTTCTTAGTCCTTTACCATGTCTATTTGGAGATTAGTGTATGTAAATTACTTCAGGTCTCTTAATATTAAAAACTAAATGCTAAGAAGACTTAAATCTCTGATATGCTAATAGCAAAGCACAGTGAATAAAAGGATTTACTCAATGAGCTTATAGAAGTAATGCCAATTCAGCCATTCAACCTGTGATGCCTACACACATCAGACACACCATGTTATGATCCATGTGCTTTTGGGTAGCAATATTCTGTATTTGTTGGGTTTGCTAGAGGCAAGGTGGAGTTTGTGGAAAATCTGGGAGGAAACAGTGTGAGGAAGTGATGTATGTGCTTCAAAGTAACATGAAATTCCATATAATTATACACAGAATAGAAATAAGCTGATGTTATCTTGTTCCATTTAAAAATGGCTTAAAATATCTCCCTTACAAAATAGTTTCAAGAATGTCAGTATATATGTGGTGTGAGAATGTGGCTATATTCAACTAATATCTGACAGATGAAGTTTAATCTCTAAAAGGGCAATGCCTGACACCATGGTGCAAACAGCTAGTTTCAGAGTGAATAAAACAGAAGATGAAAGTTGCCCTTAACAGAAATCAAAATTATTTTAAATTGCAAAATGATTGCTTTCCAATTGACCATACTTCAAAGTTTTGCATGTCAATACTTTAAATTCCTGCCTTAATTTTTATTCAAATTTCAAGAAACTTATGGTAGTTCATCTACTTCCTCCTATATTGCCCGTGACCATTGATCTTAGTACTGGTATAAAGTAATCTGGATGTAATCATCTTATTGCCACATCCTAGTTAAATTCATAGAATAAGTCAGGGTTGCATGCGACCACAAGGATCATCTAATTCCAACGCCCCTGCCATGGGCAGGGACACCTCACACTAGATCAGGCTGGCCAAAGCCTCATCCAGCCTGGTCTTAAACACCTCCAGGGATGGGGAATTATCCAGTTGATAGATAAAGCAGGCAACTGGTGAAAGATTTGTTCATTCTTATGGGCACTTCTTTCATGACTAGGGGCTGCACACTTTTTGTTTTTTGCCTGACACTTTTCAATTCCAAGTTGCAGATTCAACCCAGATATTTGGCAAACTCTTTTACTCTGTGTTCAGTATAAAATTCTAACAAAGCTGTATCATTTCACTTTAACTTTTAAAAGAAGGCATGTCAATGGGAAAAAAATAGTCATTTGAAAATTTCAAAATAAGAAATGCCATTTCAATGGAAAAAATTGTTCACTCTCTACTGATTTATTTGACCCTTTTACTCGTAAATACATGGGCTTTGAGAATAAAATAAGAATTTCTGAATTATTTGGGTTTTGTTATCATTAACAAAAAGCAGTTATTTCCAAAGCTTTGCCATAAACACAACCAAATTTTTTCACATCACATTTGTGATGAACACCCTTGTGTGTCTCCAAATTCTCAGCGAAACTCTTTCTCACAAGTGAGAATATCAAACATCTGCTAGTTGATAAGAGTTTACCTACATGATTACCAGAAAATTAATCTGAATTAGCCATTTAGTGGAGCTAAATCACTTTAAGAATAGATTGTAGGCACTTATTTAAAAATTAATTTTGTGTTAATTTGCTTTAATTTTTATCATTCACAAGATAATACCCCTTTATTATGCCACTTCCTGCTGCAATCCTATCAGACCTTCTAAATGGGCAAAGAAATATCCTGCAGGAAGTAGTACTGGTTATTCAATGGTCATCATTTCAACATTTGGATATCATTATATTCAAGATACAGAAAAGTACTTGGGGTAATAAACCATAGAATGTCAATCTTAATGAAAACCATGAAATTGCGGTCTTGACCAATTTGTATAATAGCAAGTACATCCAGTCTGTATCTCCTAAATACTGTTACTGTTTCCACTGGAGGATAATCTTCCTGCTTGATTACATTTTAGTGTGGTTGGTTGTTGGTTTTTTTTTTCCCCTGACTTTCACACCCAGGATAGTTTTGTTTCAATCGTTTGTTTGAATAAGTGAAGTAATGTTTGTCAGTCATTCTGATATCTTCAGGAGAAAGGAGGTACAAAAGTGTAAACTCTTATTTATCCTCTTCCATGACAGACACTGGATGTCATGACAAAACTATCTGGTAAAAGATGACCTGTTTCTGCTGTGTGAGTTCATCAGAATATAATTGTGTTAGATGCTTCATCTGCAAACCAGATCATAAACTTAATCCAAGCCTTTATAGAAGAGCTAACACATTCTGCCTTCAGTCAGAAATTTTCTGTTCTTACCATTGGTTACACCCAAGGATTATGAATATTTGGCACCAAGCTCAATTTTATCCAGTGACTGTAACTGAGATCAACCTTATTTGATCCCTTGCTTTTTCTTCAGGGAAATTAATTCCAAACGATGCAGCTGAACTGAAGGACTGAGAATTTAGATTTATCTTCTTTGCTGGCTGAAGGAGGATGCATATCTGTAACATGAACAGCTTCCCATATTTTATTATTTGCTACCAGCAGCAGAACTTAATGCTATCAGAAACAGTATTTCTAGGTATTTTCTGGCATTTTTTTTGGACTCCTGTATCCAAGAGTAACCAGTCCAGTCAGACAAATTGATAAGGTAATGTTACCCTGATTTTATAAATTAATTTAATTATTATCTTGAATTTGGTCATAAATGAGTAAAAAAGGAATGCATCATCTGTTCCCCATTATTTCTGTCTTCCTGGCTTGTTCAAACAGCATCCAGGCTCTACAAATGTAGTTCATCTTCTGTTTCTTTTCTTTATTTGTATATCGGATCCTTCGTAAATCTCTTTTTAAGCTACTAATGAGGAAAAAAAGAGAAAAAAGAAAAGACAACAATTAAATTAGCTTGCAATATCATTTCATTTGGCCTGAAATATTAAAGCTATTTTGTTCAAGGCTTTTAACAACCTCCCTCACCAGTGATTTTTTTTTTTCTTTTTGTGAGTTGCAACAATTTTTCTTGCTGTTACCCTGATGGGCTTTTTCACTCATTGCCTTCTTCAGCTACAGAAAGCCACCACATTTCCTTGCCTATTGCATAGAGTGATATGGAATATATATTCTCAGCCTTCCTTGTCAAGCTAAGTAGCCACCTTACTTACTGTTTTTGGGGGGGTTTTGTCACTTTCATGAATGTTGTTTCATTAATATCCTAGTCCCTGGTTAGGCATACAATACACATCACTCTTACCTGTATATCATCTCTGCTACAAACACAGCTTCTGGAAATGTCCTGGAAATGTGCCTAGTGAGGGGCAATCAGGAAACAGCTGTCCTGTGACTTAGCTGGGAACAAAGAACTTGGAAAAACCCTTTCTTCTGGTCCATCTAGACTTGTATTTTTTTGTTCCCAAAATGACTGTCATGTTCCAAGTAGGGTTATCCATACAGGCATATATCAGAAAGCGAAGTTATCCATTACAATGGGACAGAGGTACCTTGAGCACTCCTAGGTGGTTGTACACAGGTCCCCCACTCATGGGTGATGATAATTGCAGCTGACAGAAGGCATAATTTCTGCAAGAAAGTTTATTCATTTGGAAACAGAAAGATGAAAGTCATTGCTCTAGTGCGTATTAGCATTTCTTGAAGGGATTGTGGTTACTACCAGCTTCCATAGCATACTTCCTTTGTGTTCTTTATCCTAAATTTAGCAAATGCAATATTCTGTCCTGACCTGACCCACAATGATGCAGCAACTGATAACAGCAATCCCTAATAAATTCTGAGGCAAAGTTGTAACTTTTGATTAAAATACTTTCTGCCACCTTTCCTCTCTTGACAGCATCATGGGGAGAAATGTATGGTTATTTTGTGGCCTTTTGACATTGGTCTTCTACAAGACATTCAGACACTATAAGCAACTGACCACAATAGTCCTGTTTTTTAATATTTTTTTCTTTTTTCTCCCCTTTTTTTCTGCTTACAGTGACTGTTTTAGTTAGAACTACAAAAGTCTATAAAATTGATAGGACATTAAAATGACATGTTTCCAGAGTGTGTCAGCCATGGCCATGCCCATTGTGTTACAGAACTGTTCAACAGATCTGCCCAGATGATGATGATGATGCTTTTTCAAAAAGCACTTTGGATTTAGAATAATAACCACAATCTGCTACGAGACAAATGTTGATGAAAAGAGGATGCCAGCAACAGAAAATGTGACAGAGTTGGACTTTCTAACAGCAAAGCAGTGTTATTCACACTTCGAAAAGCAATCTCCCTCAGATAGCACTGCCTTCTGATATGCAATATGGGCCTGATCCAAAGCCTATTTAAGTCAGTGGACTGATTCCCAATGACTTTAATGGGCTTTGGATTGCACCCTAATTGCACTGATGTTCCCTTTACTAAAGCTTTTAGTTATAATGAAGCTCAACAATGGTTTGTTTGTTTTTCCCTAGTTTCCAGGTGTTAATACTTTCTCTCCATTTAAGTGAATCCTCAGTTACCAGGGAGGAGTAGAAAAAGCCCAAATCATTCATTAGCTGCAGTGATGTGCTGCACACAGACCACTGATGCTCAGTGCTGAGTCACAGCAAGCAAGATGACAATAGTCATGTAAAGGCAGTTAATAAATAATAATAATTAAGAAAAAGGTCAGTGGCATTTCAAGCCTGACTTGGCCATAAGTGCATGAATGGCCTGCTCTAGTGAAAGAAACAAATGTACCTATGAAATCGGAAATCATTAAGGTAATTTCTCTGTTACTGTAAAAAGCAAAGAAAACAATTCATAGTTCATAATGGCACTGACAGTTTCTAGAACTTTTCTCTAAAATGTATAAACAGCAAGAACCTGCCCAAGTGTGCCTTTTTCAAGAAGGCCATGCAAATGCTGGAGCAAATTGCCCTTCTCCTCTCTGCTGATTAGCTACCCACATACTCTGTCCTGTGCCTATTTCCATGGTGTAAAGGAGGATTTATGACAAAATACCAGCATTTACATCATTAAATTCTCATCTCATCTGACAACTAGAAATCATCTTCCCACTAGTTCCTGGTTGCCTTGGCTTCTTTAGCAAAATAGGATAATCCTGTGACAGCTACTTGCTAACTAAGCATATTTACAGAAGCTGCCTATAAATTAGTTAATTGCTTAAGCAAATTAAACAGATGGAAAATGGGAAATCAGATATGAGGGAGGGATGGTTGGACAGTCAGAGACACACACATGCACACATGCACACAACATTCACTTTCCCTCCAGTCAGTCTTCTTAGTTTTAAATAGAGAATAAAAAGGATACTAAATTTTGCTCATTCAATCATAGACTCATAGAATCATAGAATGATAGGGGTTGGAAGAGACTTCTGGAGATCACCTAGTCCAACTCAGCTGCTAATGTAGGTATACCTAGATAAGACTGCAAAATAATATGTTCAGGTGAGTTTTGAATGTCTCAAGAGAAGAAGATTGTAACCTCTCTGGGCAGATTCTTTCCAGTGCTCCATCATTCTCAAAGTGAAGAAATTTTTCCTTATGTTGAGGTGGAACTTCCCATGTTCTAGTTTATACTCTTTGCCCTTTGTCCTATCACTGAGCATATTTGTATAAATTTGCAATACAACACTCGCAGTCTTCTCTATTTCAGACTAAAGAGCCCCAGGTCTTTCAGCCTCTCCTTGTAACAGAGATGCCCCAGTTACCTAATCATCTTTGTGGCCCACTGTTGGACACTCTCCAGTAGTTCCCTGTCCATCTTGAACTGGGTGATGGAGCAACTTATCCTCAGTGCTGTCACTAGGGACATCAAGGTTAAGAAAGTCACTGGGATCAGTTAACATGGTTTTACCAAGGGGAAATCATGTTTAAACAACCTAATAGCCTTTTATGAGGACATAACCGGGTGGATTGATAATGGTACTGCAGTGGATGTGGTTTATCTTGATCTCAAGAAAGCATCAGACACCATCTCTCAGAGCACCCAGGCAGCTAAACTGAGGAAGTGTAGTCTGGAAAATCGGGTAATGAGGAAGATTGTGAACTGGTTGAAGGAAAGAAGTCAGAGATTTGTGGCCAATGGGACAGAGTCTAGTTGGAGGCCTGTATGTAGTGGAGTCCCTCGGGGGTCAGAAATGGGACCAGTATTATTCAATATATTCATCAACAACCTGGATGAGGGAACAGAGTGCACTGTCAGCAAGTTTGCTGGTGATGCAAAACTAGGAGGAGTATCTGATGCATCAGAAGGCTGTGCTACCTTCCAGCAGGACCCGGACAGGCTGGAGATTTGGATGGGGGGAAATTTAATGAAGTATCACAAGGGCAAGCGTAGAGTCTTGCATCTGGGAAAGAACAACCAGTATAGGCACATTAAGAAAGTTTTACTTGGAAAATGGAAAAGTGAAACACTTTGACATTTCCAAAATGGAACATAAACATTTGAAAAACTGTCAAAACAAAATGTTTCATCTTTTGGCTGAAACTATTTGTGCAAGTCAGTCTGAATTTGCTTATAGATTCTCTGTTCCCACTTCAGAAGAGTTTTCAATCGGTCTGATGTTTGCTCTTTTATCAAATTTATTATTCAATACTTCATTTATTTTTTTCCAAATCCAGACTTGATTCCATGTGCATGGGTTTTGGTGTAGAAAATATTATTTTACTTAACAAGGTAAAAATACACTATCACAAGGCAGAAAGCTTTGTTTCAAGCTTGCAAATGTTTCTGTGTACAGAAGAGCAACAGAAATTGCAGAATTTGGAAAATATCAGAAAAAAAAATTACAAAATCTCCTTAACATAAAAATGACTCCAAAATGTCTGGGAGTTTAAAAGTTTTGTGGAGATTTATGTCTTCAAAATCTGTATGGGTCAAAAAATAGCAGTAAAGCACATTTCAGCAGCTAAACATCTCTCTGCATGACTGTGAACCATTGGTATAATTTTGCTGTTGTTCTTTTCGAGGGAAGATGCAATATGTGATGCTAAGACCTTTCTAGTATTTTTAGAGTTCCACTTACCTGTTTTTAGTAGTATGTCATGCCTGTACTTAATTGACAAGATTTCTGGTTCAACTCAGGAATTCTCTAATGTTGATTATTTAATAGCAGGTTTTTCAGCTTGCAGGTTAACGCATTTGTTCGTGTAAAACAGAAATCTTATTTATGAGCGAAATTGTATGAGACTATAAAAAATAACATCTAAAATCTTGTTTTCTTTTTTAAGTTCTTTAGAAGTGATACTGACTGTCTTGTTTTTTGTAAGTAATTTCCTATCTTCTACTTTGCTGTACACACTGTGCAATATCTGGGTAAGCTATGTGCATCTCAGTGAAATGTCATCCAGACTGTAAAAGCCCACATATAACTCATCTTGGTCTCTTAAATTCATATTATTTACCTGCTTGTGTATGACATATCCCCTATGGTCCTAATGCTTCAAATATTCAGACAACCATAATGGTTGTCATAGTTGTCATGATGGTACAGGATGCAGGTTGTGAATTAAATTCTAAGCCCTTACCTAATTAAAGGCTTCAAGACAAACCTGCTGTGGATTTTTTCCTGCAGCCATAATATTTTTCAAATGTTTCTGTTAAAAAGAAAAAAAATTAAGTTACCATGGAAACATTTGTTCACAGTTCTGAGTCTAAACATTCTGTTCCAGTTGCCTAGTACTTTGCCTATATTGTATCATCAGGCTCTTTTCTAACAATCACTTGCTTTCAGTTCCATGGTGTGCAGCACTTCATTGCCACTTCTACTCACATAAAGTGCACTACTGGTGTCTCTTTTGCAGCTGGTTAAGGCTTGTAGATGGATCATTTACATGTGTTGCTCATTTGGTCAAAGCTTGACCTGGCACCTTTTCTCTTTAAATGAAGTTGCACCAGTGGAAACTATGAGGAACCAACAAAGGCTTTCTAGATTAGAGATAACCAAGATATTCAAATTTCTGTCTGATTTTAAAAGCAGAAAAATATATGGGTTAGTTGACATGGATGAGATATATTTCCAGTAACACTGGAATAATTAAAGGACCCATGGTGAATCATGCAGTGTTAGCATGTTTTTTGTTTGATCTTGGTCATAGACATATTGTTTTCTTCTGAAGGCTAAGTGTAATTTATTTGTCAAGTTGAATGGTCAGAAGGAAAGTCGTTCATTGACCTGAAGAAATGTATAGTGTCTTCATGATGATGAAGAATATAGAACAACATTCCTTGGGAAACATTAGAGTTGGCAGGGAGTGTTTGAAGAAGAAGGTGTCAAAGAGGCTGCCAGCACTATGAACAAAAGAAGGAAGGGAAGTAGAAGATGAGAGGCTGAATTTGTTCTCTTTGGGATTTCACATTTAGGAATTTTAACAAAAGAAGGGTTATGATCTGGACAGCATAACTTCCTGAAACAAGCTTTTATCTCTTCTTGTCATTTAATGTATTTTTTAAAAAGAGTCTTTCACACAGATCAGTAGAGGAACTGAAGAAAACATGATGGGCACAGGAGAAAATCCCTCTGGCACAGAGCTTTTCAGTGCTTCTTCTCATGGGGCAGGATGCAGCAACACCTCACTTGCACTCTAGGTTCACTGCTCTTTGGAGACTGGCTGTCTCATTCTCCCTTTGAAATCAGAAATTATTTGTTGTGCTTTTCAAATGCTCTTCCCTCATTTTTACGAGCTGCTTTGATTCACAAGAGCTGTGTTAATTCTTTCCACAAGCTGTTCAATCTGAGTCTACGCCTTTACAAATCCAGATCTTAATCAAAGAGAAATTCTACCTTTCATTCATAATCCAATTGCAATGTTACACATTAAGTCAAATATTTACTGCACTGTATGACGTTCATAAAGTTTTGTTTGTTTGCTGTCTTTTCCATGGACTTGGATAGGTTGTACATCTCAGTAATGCAAGCTGTGAAAGGCAAATAAGCTCTGAAGTTGCCTAATATTCTGCTGATATTTGATTCAGTATTCCTCTACTTGCCCTTGTCCTTAACCACCTTTGCCTTAAACCTTAGATTTCTTACCTAAGTCTGGCTAACCATTGTGATGGGCTGTCCAGCTCCACTTACCATGATCAGAAGAAGAGCCTGTATGAAGGATGTCCTCTACATACAGCTCCAATAGGTCAGTTAGTTTAGCAAAATAGTGGGATTTGCTTCATTCAAATTTTCTAGAATGGTCTGCATTAGCTGTAAGTTGGCAAATAAAAGAGATATGAAGGGATGAAAGGTGTGAACATACATATATATGCACTTAAGATATTGGTGAATTTTGTTGGGCGCAGGGACTGTAAAACCCAACAAAATGAGATGCAACAGAAAAGTTGTTTCCTTGGCAATTTTCCTTTGCAAATATTAAATAATTGTGTAGTAAATATTTACTAGAGAATATGAGGAAAATTCTCTTCTCAAGTTTGCCATGCCAAATTTAGAGATTACTTAACCATTAAAGTGTGAAACAAGGACCTTTCAGTGTTGATTTAAATGTGAATCTCAACCCAGTCTTTACTTGGGAGTCATTAGCAACACAACATTATAAAATAAGCCATTCAGTGTATTTACAGTGCTCTGTTTGCTTGCCATCACTCCTCCTTTAGAGTACCCTGCACCAGGAGAAGAGAACTTTCTACTTGATAAGGCACTCCATAAAAGATGCTACTGGCCAAAATCCAATCGTACATTTTATAGAGATTTTACATTAAATTCTCCTGTTTCTCTCGATAGATTTTTATATTTTTTTTTAACTGCTGTGTGTCTCTGATAGCATAATTCATGCTGGCAGGTATGCAGCATTTCTACCTACTGAGTACTTTGAGAATTGTCAATATTTATGCAAAAGAGTAATATGCTCTGTGTGAAAAACAAGCTGGTTTTCCTACATGTTAACAGTTCAGAAATGCTCATGACAGTCAGACGCTTAGTGCTTCTATTGTCAGAGAGTTTGGCTACAGACTGGTTTTAGGGCAAAATTTCAAAGATTTGCCTAATATTTAAATCAAGCTTCTGAGTGTCAAGGAATACAGGCATTTTAGTTTCCACAACACGTAAACAAAATGTATAAGAATTCCCCTGGCTTTCAGAATTGCACTTACAGATCTTTTTTCTCATCTTAGCTGATCAATGAAATGCAACCTGTTCTGATTGATTGCAAGTTTCTGTTTATACAATGGTCTTTCATACTATTTCTGAGGGTCTGGGCTATTTGCTACAGGTCAGTCTGAGTGTAAACCCGGCTTGCATGATGACAAGACTTTAAGCATAGATTTTTCAGTTTAATGCCCAATCAATTTCATATAGCACTCTAATGGACTCTGCTATAGCTTTTAGTGGATAGTAGAGCAGTTTCAAAGAATGTTGGTGAAATAAAAGAGAAATACTTTAATGTTATGAGAGAAAGTCTCTTGATCTGCAAGCTATACATTCCAGACCAGATCACATGAATGCTCAAAAGTCTTCTGTGTAAGTGCTTTGAGGGCTTAATTGTCTCCTACAAGGAGCTAAGTATGATATTAAAGGAGGATGGTCCTAGGCAAGACAGGTGTAAGCACTTAACCTCACTGAAAACACTGAGATAAGATAATTCAGTCTCCCAGGCTGCTGGGTTGAGGTTTGAATTATAGTTAGTTTTCAAAAGAAACACTGATACTAGTAGCTATCTGTCATATAATGCATATATATATATGTATGCACATATTTAAGGGAAAGAGAATGAAAGAGATGTATCATTATTTCAGTGTTACTGAGAACAGCTGTCAGTAGAGTTAAATAGAAACTCAAGGTAAACGTTTGTGTTGCTCATACACTGCATGCACTGGAATGTAGATTTTGGCTTCTTTTATAGTCAGATGCATTATTTGAATGTATTTATTCATTTTTAATCAGTGTGCTTCATTTTAAATTAGCTTTGTACTTTCCCTCCATGCCAACACTTTATACTTTATTTAAAAGAGAATGATAGAAGCGAATATCTCATTATGGAAACCCACTGCAAAACATTGCCTGCCTACTCATTGTAAAAACAAATCAAACATCCAAATATTATTTTTTAATACAAGTTTGAGATCAAAGGACAAAGTGTCTACACTATGTTCTTTGGAAAACAGCAAAGAATCTTTTTTTTAATGCATTTGAATAGGGCAGGTAGCACTAGCAAATTGTGTTACAGTTCCTGGGTAATGCAACAAGGAAAATAAGCAATAAAATACACCTTATTTGAATTTGCTGCTACAGTGAATAGTCAATTTTGCTTGAAAAAGCTCTCTCATTGTCACTACTGTCATTAAAGGCAAAAATTTTGGCACCTGCTCACATCTTATGACCTTTTCCTTTTCAAATAATCATCATGTTTCTCTGATCCCAACCTTACTTTCTGCAAGATTCCAACAGACAGTAGTATCTTAGTTAAATCATACGTAAGCTGTTGTGTGAAGCAGGGTGACCATTTAGAAAAGCTTCCAGGTAGTTAATAGGTATTGGTCTCTTGTTGGTCCCTGAATTGATTTAGGGTGTGTACTTTAACCTGTAGAGCTACAGAGAGTTTGGCTTATTTCTGATGGGATGCATGATCCACAACAGCCATTACTGTAATCAGGGGAAGCTGACCACCTGCATCCCCAGAAGTTTTGAGAGGAATGGGTATGACTGGGTTCAGACAACTAGCCAAAGGAAGTTGAAGTATCCAGCAGGTCAAAATGAACCTAAGTTGTTAATCTTGACAGAGTGCAAGTAGGAAATCTCGGGAAAAGACAGAAGATGGAGTTGTATCTACAGAGAGAGAAACATATTAGGAGTTATATTTGTGATAGAGAATGTAATAATCTTTTGCAGGCAGAATTCTTCTGGGAAACAAAAGTAAAAGACTAAATTATTTCTGATCATTTTTTGTGGCAGGACTCATGACTCCTTGTGCACGGGAAAGACACTGAATTGAAATAATTGCAAAAACTAATGCTGGATTGCGGGGGGAGAAGGAGAGGAGAGCATGTCAGAATTTCATGGAATTTCTATAGCTTTCGGTCAAAATATTAATGCATATTTCATGCATAAAATTCAACTACATATGCAAGATAAAAATGTGCTGCAAAAACACTGGGCCACCAAAAAAAACCCAAAAACAAACAACAAAACAGAAGTCAGTAAAGTTACACTTGATAAAAATTAACTAAAGCCAGAAAATCTAACTTTGACTCAGAGCCAAAACACTTCTTTTCTCCCCTGCCATGATCTCAGGCTTCTAATTGAAGATGAAAATAAAACAGATGCTAAAAATGTCAATTAAACAATTTTTCAATCTGTTTTGTATAGTCTTTAGCTCTAGGAGCGATTTCTGCTTTTAAAATCATTACTGGGCTTTACTTTTACTCTTTTTCAGGAATGAATTGGTGTTGCTGCCATGGAGCATGACCCAGTGTATATATAGTTCGAATGCTCTTACAGGCCTGTTTTGGATGTAATTATCCAGTATTTAATATTTTGTCTTATTTAATAAGAGAATGTTTATAATTTGTAAGTATTCACACATAAACCAGTAAAATTTACTACTACTGCTCACCTACTTTCTGCTCTTTTATAAGCATGGCTTGTAGAGTTGAGCCCTGCAATATCTGGTGTGCAGACTCATTGTAAGGAATTTAAGCCTGAGAGACTTAAAAAATGTCATTTACTTTATTCTGTTTGTTTCCAGTTTTCTTGCACAAAATAACATAACCTGAGAAGTCTGGATAATTGTTTACTTCCCTGATACATACATCTTGTGAGAAAATTTTGCTAGAGTTTCCTCAGGAATTTATGTATCAACATCTTAGTAAATACATAAACATTGCTCTTTTGTGTTTTAAAACAGGACTTTTGCAGAATCTCAATCAGGAACTGCATTTAATCTTTTTATTTGGCTTTTTCTTTACCTAAAGGAAAAGTTTGCTTCCTTGTTAAAATGGTTTGAAAGCCTGATGTTCAATATTTTTACAGTCTGGCAGCTGGTTGTACAAAGATACAGCTGAATTTGGCGCTTCCCTGCTATGTAATGGGAACCGTGTATGGTCTGGGGTGCTAACGAGAGGGGAGAAGAGGCTGCACCTCCTTCCTTCCAGAACTCCTCTGGGGAAAATGTATTGCATAGCCACATAGCTATCCACTACAATATGTTGTAGCTCTGGGGAAAATTGGCCTAGACCCTCAAACTATTATTTGCAACTTGACTATTCACAGCTGGAATAGCTATGGGTTTGTTATTTGTAAAACATCCATGAATTTCACCACAGGCCCTTCTAGCAATATTGAAGCATCTGTGAATCAAACTGTTCCCCAGCTGTTCATTCACTACCTGCCGACTTCTCCAGCACTGCAGCCCTATTAATGCTGATGGTTACACCACACTCCTGGTGAGCTCCTGCCACATGGCTCTCCTCTTACTGCAGCTAGAGGCGTTAAATCACAACAAGAAGATGAGTGTTATTTCTTTCCACAAAATGTTCTTGCCAATGATTGGAGTCCTTGCCAAGGTTTACTGGCAGCTACTGATACTTGCATTTCAACCAATTTTTTGGTCTAGACTTTGCGAACCAGTCAGCAGTACTCAAGGTGATTTTCTACCTTAAAAAAAAATACTAATAATGTCTTTTAGGAAGGGAGAAAATTAAATAGAGGTTGTGGAGAATATAATGAATATCCAAGAAATGTTGTTCTTTGAGCTTATCTTTGAAAGAGCAAACTGGCTCAGAAGTCCTTAATAAATGGCCTTATCAAAATACCTCAGAAACTGCAATTTATTTTTACAATAAGGATATATTTTGGGCTTTGTTTAAAGGCTTTTAGTGTTAGCTGAATCATTGTAATCAGTAACTTATTTTTAAGAAACACATCACATTTACAGATTGGTGAAAACCATTTAAACCTTTATTTAGTAGCTTCTTTGTTAGAGGAGGGCACTGGAAAAAGATATCAAAGACTAACTAGTGTCTTCCCACTTGGAGAGAATTGCTTGGCTTTTCAAGAGCACATAGTGGTATTTTAAATTGCTAACACAAGATATATGAAGATTATGATGCTCAGGAAGGAATTCAGAAGCTTAGGGGCTTTCCTAGATTTCATCTGAGTGTCTCTAAGGCCAAGTCTTACTGCTGGATGTCCATGATTTTTATATGTTTTTTCCTGAAAGACGCAGGGAAGTTCCTCTACTTTAGAAATCTCAAAATTAGTTAGTCTTTGCTGTTGGTCATGGAAATACAGGATCTTCCTCAGTGTGATGGAGTAGGTCTAGTGTCTCCTACATGCATTAGAGCAGAAACTTGTAATATCATAGCATCATAGAATTGTTTCAGATGGAAAAGAACTCCAAGATTATTGAGTCCAACCATTGACCCAACACCACCATGGCTATCAAACCACATCCTGAAGTGCCACATCCATATGTTTTTTGAATACCTCCAGGGACAGTGATTCCACCACCTCCCTGGGCAATCAATTCCAATGCCTGACCATAAAGATTTTTTTTCTTATATCCAATCTAAACCTCCCCTGCCATGATCTCAGGTTATTTACTCTTGTCCTATCACCTGATACTGCAAGACGCCTTCAGAGTTTTTCAAGGAAGGAACTCACACCCTGTAAGCAAATTCATTATTTAATCTACCTTAGACTTGTCAGGTGGCAGCAAAAGTGTAAAAGCAAGGAATTTCTTTTTTTTTTTTTTTTTTTTTTGTTAAATCCTGTTTTCTATGAAGATAATTTTGTCATGGCAGGTAGCAGCATCTTCTTGCTATTTATCAGTCTACAGGGGCAGGGAGGAAAAGCTGAGATGACATATACATCTTGTCTGAAACAGCTTTTGAAAAGAGTCATCAAACACTAGTGACATGCACCCTCTGGCAGGCATGATTGCCTGGAATCTGAAGCAAAATGAGACTGACACGTGCCCAAACACTTCACAGGGACTTAACTGGGAAAGACCTTCTACCTCTGTTTTACACAGAAACTGTCACTGATGTGAAGAATTAGAATTTCCTACATTAAGGTGTGTGACTTGATTCTTTATTGTAGGTGGCCAAATGTATTTTAAAATTATTATTAATTTATTATTATTGTTTCTATGATAACAACAACAGACATTTTTTATTAACATATGCTCTGAGGGAATAAGTTCACAAAAATGCTATGTCAATCATTTCATTCTGGGCAGTGATGTTCAAGCTTTCATTGAGGGAACTTCTTGCAGGCTTCTCAGATTACACTAAATATCTTGGTTCTTTAATTCTTAGGATATATCCTGAAGTACTTTGTCTATGAACATACAATATTTTCAGGACAAACTATTAAAAAAAAATAGAAAGAAAGAAAGAATAAGAAAAAAAAAGGAAGGAAGGAAGGAAGGAAGAATAAGAAAAAAAAAGGAAGGAAGGAAGGAAGGAAGGAAGGAAGGAAGGAAGGAAGGAAGGAAGGAAGGAAGGAAGGAAGGAGGAAGGAAGGAAGGAAGGAAGGAAGGAAGGAAGGAAGGAAGGAAGGAAGGAAGGAAGGAAGGAAGGAAGAAGGAAGGAAGGTAGAAGGAGGGAAGGAAGGAAGGAAGAAAAAGAAAGAAAGAAAGAGAAAGAAAAGAGAGAAAGAAAAGAAAAAGAAAGAAAGAAAGAAAGAAAGAAAGAAAAAAGAAAGAAAGAAAGAAAGAAAGAAAGAAAGAAAGAAAGAAAGAAAGAAAGAAAGAAAGAAAGAAAGAAAGAAAGAAAGAAAGAAAGAAAGAAAGAAAGAAAGAAAGAAAGAAAGAAAGAAAGAAAGAAAGAAAGAAAGAAAAGAAAGAAAGAAAGAAAGAAAGATTTTAAAAACAGAAGAGGACAAACAAAACCATGAACAAACGAACTAACAAAATGCCCCTCACTTAATGCTTATCTTCTAGTTTTTCTGTAATTTGCCTTTGGCATCAGGATATCTGGATCAATTGTATCATCCCCAAATGTCTAACAGTGAAGGGGATTTATTTATATATTTCAAAGTGGTCATTCATTTCCTTTTCTTTTCCATTTTCAGGTTTATATTTTGACCTCCCATAGCTTAATGTGCTAGATGGTTTAGCTTACGTTCTGTGAGGAAATTTTCATATCAGAGGCATATATCACAGAATTCACGTCACTTTTTTCAAAGATTTTTAGCAAGTTGAAATATTGCAGACAATATGAGGACACCTGGCATTCACATGTTTTTTTCCCCTCTGTAATATTTCTGCTATAAATTACGATATACTGTAAACAAGGGAAGACACGTTTTCATGGCATTATCTTGCAATGCAATTTGATGGCATTGATTTAACTATGTTTTCTACCAACAAGAAAAGTATATTTGTGCAAGTTTTGTCTGTGACTGCCTAGCATCCCCAATCTGATGCTGTGCACCCACCCACAAACTGCTGCTGGACCAACTCTCATAGCTGCAACTTGCTACACATGCATCAAAGCCGCTTTCCAGACTCTGCTAACAATTATTGATGGCTACATTCAGCTACTTGTCTACAGTTCTTAAAATAGTATCTTGCAAAAGTCTTTTGTTTGTCTCCATGAATTAGTGAACATTTCTGTTTACTACACTTCGAAGCTGAAGATTAAGAGGAACATCCTTGTGCAGGTATTATTACAAAAAGCCAACAGATATTAAGCTATTATTTGTACATAAGCAAGTTTTCCCCAGATAGGCTTTATCACTTCAAGACATTTTGTTTTGTGGTGTTCTTCTTATTTTGTCTAATCACCTCTAAAATTATGAACACTGTGAGAATAAAACATCTTGAATAGCAAAGCAGCTTGGAATATTCATAACTAAGAATGCAACTGGTAATGCTCATAAACAAAGTTGTTTGGAGACCCCTTTATTAATTTTTAATTTATTTTCAGTGAAATCCTTATTACTTCCAAATTCCTGTAGGGGATTCTGTTAATTAGTCATGTGTAAAATATTCATTAAAAACAGCTTCCTATTTTCTTCTTTTATTGCAAATTTACATTTCTAATCTTATAACCAAAAATAAATGCCATTGGGTGGAGAGACCACATTAATTTTGATCAACCCCTTGAAACAGAAACCCAGAGACAAAAAAATATGGTAATAAAATCATAGTTTCATAGTGATTTCAACTCACTAGAAACAGCTATGCATATTTCAAACTGCTGTCTGCTTGAAATATAAACAACAGATATTTCAGATACTTCTTGGAATTATTTTTAGGGGAGAGAAAACATGAAAGCTGAAAATCACAGTCTTTGACTGGCATGTTTCATGGACATTTACCCATCTGAACTTGATAGGTCTGGTCATAGAAAAAAGATAGTACTTTTGAAATCTGGCCCCAAAATAAAAGCAAAAATTTTTCCAAACAAATTGAAGTTTTTCTTCAATCTCACCTCAGCCTCAACTCTAATGATTACATAAAGGAAATGTGCTCCGGCAATTTATTTGGATGGCTGGGTCTCAGAAGTCTAAATTCAATTTTACTTCTGATACATAGTCACTTCCTGGCAACTCACTTAATCCCTCTGGACCTCAGCTCTCTCACTGTAAACCCTGACTCATATTTCTGGCCTTGTGAATTATTTGGTCTTAACTCTAAATATGTGGGCCAGTGGAAAGGATTCCTATTACTAGAAGTTAAATATGTGCACTAATGTTTCTAGACTCAGAATCTTTGGACTCTATATATTAATGGCTAGGAAAAGGAGACATTTCTTTCAACTGTATCAAAGAGTGTGGAATATCACTATGTTTTGGACCATAATCTTATGTTTTATATTATGTTGTCCTGGTTAGGTTTTGTTATGCTGTGCTGTGTTATGTTATATTTTATGTTACATATTCATTCTATGGAGGTAAAGCTAAAGCAATGTTTCTTTTTCGGATCTGCTTCACTATTGATCAACATAAGCATAGAAGAAAAGTTTCAACAAACCTGTAAGCACTGGTAAAAGTTCTGTGTGCATAAGCAAAGCCCATAGCCTTGCCAAGACCTCCATAAAATCAAGAGCTATTCTTTTCTCTCAGTGGGGCTCATCTCCCACTGATGTCAGGTATATGGTTAATATAAAGCCAGCTTGTTTTCTTTCTCTTTTGTTGTCAGAATAGCAGATACTCTAAAAGAAAACGTTGATATTCTTACTTTTTTTCTGGAGAAAAAAACACTAAAAATGCAGGGAGAAACACTCTGGAAATGGTACCTACTGTCGAATAGCAACCTTTGAGAATAAAAGTCATGGCAAAATATTGGTCAAAGAAATAGGCTTTACTCTTTCATCTCATTTTATATTAAATACAGAGAGGTTCATGTGGTTCCCTGCCAGGCAGAGACTGGAAAAAAAGAAGTAAAAATGCATCCTGTTAGAAGGATGAGAATACAAAATTTTGTATATACAAATGAAAAAATCAAGACAACATCAGGCAACAAAATTTAGTATTCTAGTTCCAGAAGATATGAACTGGAACCAGAGTGATTGATTTCTGAATGAGCATATTGAAGGAAATCAATGTCACTTTGCTACTGCCAGCATTTCTGGGTTTGAAAGTCTTTTTTTTTATTTCACCCATCAAACTGATTCAGTTGTAAGAAAGCAGGACTGGTTCAGAGTAGTCATACTGAGATCAGTATCTCCTATGAGCTGTTATTTGCTCTTCTAGGAGTATCTGCACACTAGAAAGATGACTAGCATGGGAAACGATAAGACCAGCAGGCCAAAAGTCTGTTCCTTAATTGGGGAGAAGAATCTGAAACCCATCGCAGCAGTGACAATGTTAGGGTATTGCAAGAGACACTGTTTCCTCTACACGAGTGCAAATTAATTACTTGACTCTCCAAGCAGTAATACATTTTGATCTTGTCTAAATCCCAGCCTGGGAATTGTGAGGGAGGATAATGGATAGGGCTGTGTGGAATGGTGTTATTGGAAGCAAAGTACAGCTTCTTTAGGGCTTTTGTGAAGAAGGAAGGCTCAATTCCATCTCATCCAGGGAAGCCTGCATTTCATGTTAAATTTCCATTTCATGAACAGCCTCTCCATTTATTATGTCATTTACCAAAAAAAAAAAAAAAAAAAAACCACACAAAACCCCTCCTCCCCCCCCCCCCAGAAAAAAACCCCACACATAAAATGCATAGTTTGTGCTATTCTAGACATAAGTGAGGCAATTTAGAATTGTTTTGAAGCTTCTCCCTGGGTCAGGAAAGTTGCTGACCTAAATTCTCCCATTCAGTATTGAAAGTGGTAAGAAACTGCACTGCTTCTTGTTATTGTTTTGTACTCAGCTCACGCAGGTACACCCTAATAGGTAATACGCATACTTTGGCCCCAATGCATTCCAGTGGTTTTATCAACAACCTTTTTAAGTTCATTCTTTTCCTACTTTATCCACTGTTTTCCCCTCATCACTATCTTTGCAATAATTTTCTACAGAACACTTAAAAAACTTGATTTCTAATGTATGGCTTACCACCTCTTCCATTCTTTGGTGCTCCATCACAACCCAGGATCCTCCTCAGATGCATTTAATGTGTATAACAAAAATTTAAAGGAAATAATTATTTGTTGCTGCTCCCAATTCCAACAACAGATTTGATCAAGACCAAATTACTCAGTTCCTTAAAATCATTAGAGATTATGTGGTAAAGTGCTGGCTGAGCTGAACCATGACTCACCTGGATAATACTCTATCTGAAAACCAGTCATTAACCACCATGCCATCATCTTGAGCCAGCAATTCATCTCCATTACCTCAGTGGCTCTTCTGATTGCAGCTAGATCAGAACATCTTGCTGAAGTCCAGATTAATTTTACCTCATTCTTTTTTGCCCAATTTAGTATGTGGAAGAAATCAATTGGTAATGTTAGCCTGAGTTCAGCACACTCAAGCCAACTCTACTGAGATGTTTTCCATTCCATCAGTTCCCATAAATTAACTCCTCTGTTATCCTTTCAAGTTCATCACCTGGAACAAACAACAGGTTAAAAGTTTACATGTACTGGTCACTCATCCTTTCCTCCCTTTTTAAACTGGAGCACTATATTTTGTTCACCACTTGGGTAGTGAAGCCTGGTCTGCAAATTCTGTCAGATGACCCCTGCTAATGTCTCTACTAGTTCCTTGTCTCCAGGGAAAAAAGTCCTTCAATCCTGAAGTCTTTGTTGCTTAATTTTTCTTTCTCTTTACAGAAGATTAGTTTTATATTTTCCCTTTAGTTTCTTGGATTTTACTCCCAATGCTTCTCTGCTTCTAATTCTTACCTTCTAAAAGGATGAAAAGACATATTTACAAAGGAATTTTGCCGTGCCTAAGTCCATGGTGATTGTTTCAGAAATCTTACTTAGTCTTTTGTTTTTCTTTGCCCTGAACATTTTTGAAGAAAAAAAAAATCTTCCTTTCCTTTTTATTGCTATACCACACAGGAGTTCATTATATTTTTAAGCATCTCATTTTCCTCTTTCAGTTCTTGACTGCTAGCGAGTATTTCAGGTGTGTAGAGTATTTTTAATTGCACTAACTCTCTCTCTCTCTTAAGAAGTCTTATGCAAATCTATTCTGTACTTAATACACTTCTGTTCTGAAGGAGCAGGGCTTTAATGTTTTAGTTTAAGTTCTTCAGAACACAAAATCCACAATACTGAAGTGTTAAATAATGAAAAGTGTGACTTCACATCAGAGCAAAAGTTTTAAAAGGGGACTTTTATAGGTCTCAATGAAATAATTAAGAAAAGAACTGTGAAGTATATCATTCCTATGGCAAACTTTCAAAGTACATCCCTTTTGAGACATTCTGTATGTATTTATACAGGAACTGAGAACCCTAATTTCCAAGTGGTCTTTTATTTTGATTCTTTTGCCCAGTTAATCCAGATGGCCAGTACAAAGGCAAAACTGAGTGCAGGAATGACTACTTCATTCTCATATCAGTTTGGTGAAGATTTTCTGGTTTTAATGTTTGCTGATGTTTCCTGTGTATTGTTGATTCCTTTTACCTACCTCTTTATTTATTATTGATTTGTACTATGGGGATAATTGTGCTCGGAATTTTATATAAAATACATGCTTTCCTATTTTTTTTTTCAAGGATATTGTGCTCATGCTGTAGGCTATCATTGTTTTGGAAGATTGCACTGAATTAGATGGAGTATTCAGATTCAAAATGAGACAATATTGTGCCCTCTAGGACTCCCAAGATGTATATTTAGACGCTGCCTTGCCAAAGACTTCCTCCATAACCTTGGCATGTCCCTTCATGTCTCTATTCTTCAGGTCCCTAACTAACCAGACAAGACAACAATAGAGATCTTCAGCTGTTTAAGAGGCATATAAAACTTTAATTGTAAAATATTTTTGATGCTATATGGATTATGTGGTCTTCTAAATAACACACCCTAATTAAAAGACAGAAATTGAGTGGCATTATGCTCTGAAAAATATCTGACAATTTTTTTATACTTTATACCAAAGACAGAAAATTTGGACTCTTCCCCTGTAGGCTTAAATCCCTTCATTTAGCCCATAAGATCCCTGCCCAGTTGTTTTCTTTCAAAAGTGTATTTCCTTGTTCGAAGAATGACATGTTATTTTTATCTCAAGTGTTTAATATATGATATCGTAAAAACTTTCTCTAAAGAATCAATCGTCAGCCTTAAAGGTTATTTCACTTTAGTGCACAATGTACCATGATTTCTGCTGCGTTTGATCCATTTGAGCTGTGGAGTTGGTGATATTATACATAGTTTATGCTGCATGGATTTTTAATGTTTCACACATTAGCTTTTAAAAAATTGCCTTCATATTCTTTATATTGATTTTTGTGGATCCCAACATACACTGCCCATTGAGTGGCTTTGCAAACTCTCATGATGAAAAGATGCTACGGGAATCCTCAGCAGAGGCAAAGACAGCCATGGATTAAACAAACTAGCGTCCAGTTGACCATTTTATTTAAGCCTTAGTGTAAGCTTTACTTTTTTTCTTTTTATGATGGCACGCACAGTATAACTGCCTAAGGGCATGATTATTATAGACTGTATTTTAAAGCTGATTAAAAATAAATTCTCCATGCCTGTCTGAAACTTATTCCACAGAGAATCTTGTTTCATATAGGACAAGTTGCTCAGTTAAATAAGTTCACCTTTTGCCTCAGCACACATTTAAACACCTCATATCAAATTTCCATTACACTTCATTTATTATCCAATCTTTCTAATTTCATTAGAGAAAGTATTATAATGACTGTGACTTTGGAAAGTTTTATAACTACTGTGTGCATGTATATTTGTATCTATTATTATATTTTATTTATACTCCATATAAAAATTAGACTATCAAGTCTTACAGAGAGATCTGGATACTATAATAAAGAGACTCGTCTTCCCAATCACTCTGCAGCATGCAAGACTTGGCAAACTATCAGATGGCAGGATGAAGAGGTAAAACACAGAATCTGCAAATTCTAACTGTGCACATGGGAATAGGTTCTAGGCTTTCCAAGAACTTCTGGAGAAAATGAAACTGGGCAGAGATTAAATTCATCCATTTTCATTTTACACTCTCATCTTGGTTTTGATCACTAAATGACAAAGAAAAATGAAATTCTGCCATATGAATTCTATAAACTTCAATTTAGCTTTCAGGTGCCACACCTGCCACAATTTTGCTTTTTGATGAGTTTTAGACAGCAGGCATAATTATTTATGTTACCAATGTTGTTTTGGGAAGGTTTCATTATGGTAGTGTTTTCAGTGAATCTGTTCATTTCCAACCACTGCTGAATAAACCTACAACTTGAAATGTGGACAGTTATGTCCGATTGTATAGGAAATATATTTTACAATGTCAATAAAATGGCTAAAATGGCAATGTTTATAGTCTCTGCTCCTCTAATGAAATGCTCTGAGCCCAGAAACTGGGTAATATGACAATTCAAACAAAGTCACACTATACAAGTTTCAAGTCCATATTCCCCTAAACAAAGGAGGGATGTTATATATTTCATCCAGCTGGAGGCCAGTCACCAGTGGTGTCCCCCAGGGATCAGTGCTGGGCCCTGTCCTCTTCAACATATTCATCGATGATCTGGATGAAGGGGTAGAGTCAGTCATCAGCAAGTTTGCAGATGACACAAAGTTAGGGGCAGATGTTAGTCAGTTAGAGGATAGAAAGGCTCTGCAGAGGGACCTCGACCGACTGGACAGATGGGCAGAGTCCAATGGGATGGCATTCAACAAGTCCAAGTGCCGAGTGCTGCACTTTGGCTACGGCAATCCCATGCAGAGCTACAGGCTGGGGTTGGAGCGGCTGGAGAGCTCCCAAACAGAGAGGGACCTGGGGGTGCTGATCTCGGCCACCTGAATATGAGCCAGCAGTGTGCCCAGGTGGCCAGGAGGGCCAATAGCATCCTGGCCTGCATTAGGAATAATGTGGCCAGCAGGAGCAGGGAGGTCATAGTGCCCCTGTACTCTGCTTTGGTTAGGCCGCACCTTGAATACTGTGTCCAGTTCTGGGCTCCTCAGTTTAAGAAGGACATCGAAACACTTGAGCGTGTCCAGAGAAGGGCAACAAGGCTGGTGAGAGGCCTTGAACACAAGCCCTATGAGGAGAGGCTGAGGGAGCTGGGATTGTTTAGCCTGGAGAAGAGGAGGCTCAGGGGTGACCTCACTGCCCTCTACAACTACCTGAAAGGTGGTTGTAGCCAGGAAGGGGTTGGCCTCTTCTCCCAAGCAACCAGCACCAGAACAAGGGGACACAGTCTCAAGCTGCACCAGGGGAGGTTTAGACTCGAGGTGAGGAGGAAGTTCTTCACCGAGCGAGTCATTCGGCATTGGAACGGGCTGCCCAGGGAGGTGGTTGAGTCATCGACCCTGGAGGCCTTCAAGGGGAGATTGGACGTGGCACTTGGTGCCATGGTCTAGGCATGGGGTCTGTGTTGATAGGTTGGACTCGATGATCCTCGAGGTCCTTTCCAACCTAAGTGATACTGTGTGATACTGTGATATTTCTGTTTTATCTGTACCTACCAAGCATATATTCTCCTGCAAGGATAAGCACCACCACCACCACCTCCCTACAAAACTACTTTTCCTTGAGCACAAAGGATCTGTTTGGGTGGGGTCAGTGATGGGCTGTTTGGTGTATGGCCATTCAGAAAATCCATGTTACTGCAGCCGCTTTGGCCATGAAATGCTGGCTGGAGTAATCCCTCATCAACCACCCTTAAGTGCCATAGCCCCAACAAAGATTTGGTCTTTGGTCCCCAAGATGTGGCTCATACCTTTCCCACACCCACAAAGCCTCAATGCATCTACATGGTAACAAGTCAGTTGCTTTTAACTTAATCTCTGAAAAAGCAACTTCCCTGAGAAGGAAGACTATGTGCAGGGTAAAATTATGCTGTTATTAGCCAACAGGATAAATGGCAGCAAGTTGTCTCTCCATGAGCTGGTGGAGTTTTTCCAGAAAAATATAAAATATATAATTGAGAAATTCTTAAGTGAATTTCACTCTTTGCCAATATCAGGAGAAAGCTAGAGCTAGGTCAAATTGTGTTTGAAAACCCTGATTATGTGGTGATTAATTTTTCTTTGGTTCTATTTCTCTGAATTGTTTATGTCAGAAAGATGGATGGAAATTTAAATAAAAGCTGAAACAGAAGTCAAAATGCTTTGCTTTGATTCAGTGTCTTGACATCTCAATATTTTAAATTTGAGGGATTTTTCTAACTTAATTTTTTTTCTTTACTATTTTATTTTTTTAAATTGAATCATAGAATTGTCAGGATTGGAAGGGACCTCACGAATCATCTAGTTCCAACCCCCCCTGCCATGGGCAGGGACACCTCACACTAGGTCAGGTTGCTCAGAGCCTCATCCAGCCTGGACTTCAAAACCTACAGGGATGGGGCTTCCACCACCCCACTGGGCAACCTGCTCCAGTGTCTCACCACCCTCATGGTGAAGAACTTTCTAACATCCTGTCTGAATCTACCCATTTCTAGTTTTGCTCCATTCCGCCTAGTCCTATAACTACCTAATACCCTAAAAAGTCCCTCACCAGCTTTGTTGTAGACCCCTTTAAGATACTGGAAGGCCACAACAAGGTCTCCTCAGAGCCTTCTCTTCTCCAGATGGAACAGCTGCAACTGTCTCAGTCTATCCTCATGGGAGATGTGCTCCAGCCCTCTCATCATCCTTGTGGCCCTTCTCTGGACACATTCCAGCATGTCTGTATCCTTGTTGTTATAGGGGCTCAAGAACTGGATGCAGTGCTCCAGGTATTGATATGTTTTTAGGCAGTTCCTGCTTTCTCATTTTAACTCAGTTTTTGGAACTGTTTCAGGCTTTTTGGAATTGCTGGATAATCAGGAAATCTTCATGTGGTTATACACAGAGTAGAAACACAGTAGATTACTGATTTACCTTTTTTATTTCCTCTTTTCATATTCTCTTCTTTAAAAAATAAATCTCTGGCCTGTAACTTGAGAATAAGCACACAACACAAAATGCAAGCATAATATTCCAGTAGTAAAACACAAGTAATATAGTAGTCATATGAATGAAACACATTATACCATACATCATGCTCTACACTTCAGCTTTGTTATTTTGGATTACAAAATCATGAAGTCTTTCCTTTCTCTTTTTTTTTTCTTTGTTTTTTTAGGGGTTGGAGGGAAGATTAACAAATGCATTCTAGCTGAGCTTTAATTTATACCATAATTTTTAATGACACCTTTTTGCAGGATTTTATACTTGCCCTTGGATAGGTAAGGATTTTATGGGCTTTACATAAATTATAGTAATTTTGCAAAATTTGTGATTCATGCTCTGATAAATGTTGGTCCAGGACTTAAAAAAAATGTAATTCTCTCTGAGGAAATAAGTGAAAGGATTCGTAGGGTGAAAGTGAACATCTGCAGAGCGACTTACTGGATATATGATTTTTAAATTAACCCACCTGAGTTATAATGAGAAAGCAGCTGTGGGGGAAATTTGCCACATCGCTACTGATAAGCATTGTGCAGAGGAGCCACCAGTCCCTTTTGCACACACACACCCCCATAGGTGCATCAGTGCAATATAGGAGCAACATGGATCTGATGGAGAAGGTCCAGAGGAGGGCCACAAAAGTGATGAGGGGGTTGGAGCACTTCTGCTATGAGGACAGGCTGAGGGAGTTAGGGTTGTTCAGCCTGGAGAAGACGAGGCTCCAGGGAGACCTAATAGCAGCCTTCCAGTAGCTGAGTTGGGACTGCAGGATGAGGAGAGACTGTTTACAAGGGCCTGTGGTGACAGGATGAGGGGCAATGGCTTCAAGCTAGAGAGGGGAAGATTTAGATTGGATATCAGGAAGAAGTTCTTCACTATGAGGGTGGTGGAACACTGGAACAGGTGGCCCAGGGAGGTGGCTGAGGCTCCTTCCCTGAACATAGTCAAGGTAAGATTCAACAAGGCCCGGGGCAGCCTGGTCTAGCTGGGTATGTCCCTGCTGACTGCAGGGAAGTCAGAATGGATGACCTTTGGAGGTCCCTTCCAGCCTGGACCATTCTATGATACACTCCTTCATACACATCCGGAGGTGAGTGCATCACTCAGTACAATATTCAGAAATTTGTTAGCTTCTTAGAGAAGAACATTTGGAAAAGTATCACCATATTTTTTCGAAACTTGTTTGGCAGTGAAATTAAAACAATGATTTAGCCAAAGGTACTGCTTTCTTCTTTCTTTTCTTTGATTTCTTGGTATTTCTCAAGCATGTATCATATTTTTATTGTAATTTCTTTAATTTCTTTCCAGGAACAATGGCAAACCTCTGTACTTCAATGACACTCTACCACTTGGTCTTGTATACCTCTACTGCCTCAAGAATTCAGTTGATACTGGCAGCACCAGTGCCCCATTGCCAGGTACATTCTAGCTCACCTTGTGGATCAAACTCTTTCTTGTGTGCCTTTCACAGGATATCCACTTAAGTGTAAAAACGTACAGTGTACTACCTGCATGCCTAAGGAGGCTGAAGCAACATACATCTATTAATAAAACCATCAAGAGTTAAGTATAACAGGGTATATATCTCCTGCTTTTTTAGAAACTGTCAGATCCAATCAATTAAACACCAATGCTCTATTTATAGCTAGGTTTTGTTGGGTTTTGCTTGTTTGTTTGTTTGATGGTACAAAGATTTGCATTCTAATTAGCACTTGCAAAGTAAGTTTTCATTTTAAATTGATCAGTATTATTTCCCCCTCCTCAGTGTCTATCCTATTACAATGAGATAGCAGCAAGGTGTCAGGAAGAGCAGCTCTGTTACCCTCTGATTGAACAAAACTCTCAAACTTCCTTTGAAATCTTGAGGGCTTGTCACTTGAGGTGTTACCTTTTTAAGCATTAACAAATCTTGTCAGCCTAAGCTGAGAAATCAGCTGTATTTTATCAGCACTTTGGGATCAAACTTCACATCCCATATTCAGTAGTGGGTGCTGTATGTGAAACAAAACTAGAGGTTACAGTCTGTGTTAGGAACACCATCTCTGGTGGCAGGGTGGATCAGTTTCTTACTGTTTACAGAATAAGAAAACCAAATCTCAGATACTTCCATTTTTGTGGTATTTAAAATGCTTAATGTTTTGCAGCACTTGCTTGTTTATGTAGGTATATTATATTGAATTAATTACAGCTTCTTTGACTTAAAGTGCCTTAAATTTACACATAACTTTCTTTTAAAAGAGAACTAATTGGTATCATAGGTCTTTTGTAATTAATCCTCCTTAAGGCTGAGGTAATGCTGCTTTGTAGCAGGTCTATCACTTACCCAATTACACACTGATTGCTACATTGCCTAGTCTTCCATCTGGACATCTGTAATGCTCTGGGACTCAAAAAGCTGCAGCTCAATCCCATCTGGAGGAGTGTCACAAAAAGCAAACATCTACAATATGTTGAAGGAGTAAATAAAACCAAGATGGTAATTGCTGTACCTACTCCCAGACCCAAGTTGAGGGAAAAATATTCTGTGACATTGACTGAAGACCAGACAGGACCAGGCCTTGGTCAGTCCTCCCAACATCTGCCCATTTTCTTGGGAAACAGTGTACTTTGGTAAGCCTTTGCACCAATGCACACATGCACCGTGTTTACCAACACACTGGAAAGTTTCTCACAAATTGCTATAACCCAGCACACGCCCAAGAAAAGGTAACAGGCTCCCAAAATAATAGAAATGGAAAAGCCCTGCCCTTCCTATATACATCCTGAAGTCAGACTGGGAGGAGAATTTTAACAGTGATCATAAATTTCTTGACCTGGCAGACAAGGGAGAGTTCTTCATGCACAGTCATTTGTGAGTCTGTGTATAAAAGCCAGGAATGGAAGCTCTATCCCAAGACTGAGCTATATTCCTCCTATAGTGCAGAGAGGGCATCAGGGCTGAAATGCTGTGTGACATCTGCAAATCAGAATGTATAGGTGTGGGCATTGATGGGCTAATGTTTAAACTAGGAACATTTAAGACAGTTAAATACTTTGTGTGTGTGTGTGTACTGTGTGTGCAATGAATGGGTGTGAGTGTCATAAAGGACAGCTTATGGCAAAGCAGATGGCTTGTTTTAGCATGCTCATTTCAAGACAGTTTTTATCCTTAGGATTGTCCTTCTAACCAGATCTTCCATTTCTGAGACAGCACTCTGTATTAGGGGCCTAGCTGAACTTCCTTAATGACTATAGGGAACATCCAAACTACCCAGTACCTTCCCCACTTGCTGCTGCTGCCTTCCAAGCTTTTACTTCTTCAGCATTGAAGGCAAAAATGGTATCCCACCGCTTTAAATTTGGGGGAGAAAAGGGGTTTTCACTTGGATATTTTGTTACTTCAAATGAGCATCAAACTGAGTAGTAAGATCATTGCCTTCTACAGAAAGTCATTAGCACCTCCTTTCCTCTCAGAATTGCATACTATCAGGAACTCACAGCTTGCCAAGTAGAGCAGCAATGTTCTACTTTGTGAAACCATTTATGGAGAAATGCCTTCAAGGGAGAAAAAAAAAAAAAAAGAAAAAAATAACAAAATAAAATTAACCACACACTGCTTTTTACTTCATCCTCCACATATCCTTCTGAAATCACAATGCTACTCCTCCAAAGCTACAAAGTCAAATCCATCTGATTGTGTGAGTGCCAATGCAAGACATTATCCTGTTTATATTAAAGACTGCTGCAAGTGAGCAGTATGTCTTCCAGGCTGCTCTCATGGCAGTTTAGAAATGGAGCAGCAAAACACAGCTGAGTTACGGGAGAAGCATCATGGCTGTTTAACACAGGCCGCCTGCCAGTTCTAGGAGACAGCTCATAAAGCACGGTGAGAAAAATTAGAGATGACATACAAAAATTCGCACTGTATTCCTTGCCAAAATTGCCAACTATGAAGTCAAACAAAGAGAATCTGTAAATTAAATGGTTAATATGAGAATTTCTGCAAATCAGCTTTAGGAAGTGGTATAGAAGCCCTTGCTTCTGTTTTACATAGTCTAGCACTGACTTATTCTCCTCGTTTTAAAATCCCTGTGTAGGTAAGCCTACATACATGCTTAAAGTTCAGAAGACTCTGTTTTTGTAGGGAGTAGCTTAAACCTGCTTCATTTGGCCTTTTATACTTTACCTCAGAAAGCAAGAAATACTAAACACTTCATCTAGTACATAAATATATATTTTAAAGAAAAGCATAAAGCATCTTTTGCTTATAATGCAGATCAGTGTGAGAACTCTGAGAAAAGAATGAGTCACAGGTATTCATAACCACCGCATGTCAGCCTAAAAACTGTGTGATAGCTAAGCATGGAGGGGAGAGTTAAGGGATTATATGTGGAAGCAGTAGCTCTAAAATTTGTATTACTCAAGATTTAAGTCCCACCATTATAATTATTTTTAATGGTGTTTTTATATGCTGTTGAGTAATAGTTTGTCCACATCCCTGCTTTTATTGAAAGAACTGCTTATGCAGCAATTGTGATGGCAATAGCCTCTAACAGAGTTACGGTCACTTAATTAAACAATTTGGAAGTTTACTTTAGGTGACATTTAAAATTGAAATTTCAAGATCATTATTCTACCATGTTCTCTTCTGGTATTGTTCAGTAAAATGCTGTATTTAAGGAAATCCATAAAATTACTATTCAAAGACTGTGATAAGAATGGATTAGTTCTGTACCATTTTTAGCTCCCATTACAATTTTTGTTGCAAGACTAAGTCTACAGACTGAGTATGAAGTATATCAGGCTTTAAATTCAGTGATAATTCATTGTTAGGACAGAGAATTTAGTGATAACACAGGCAGAAGATTAATCCACTCTGATGACAGCCTTGCAAGTCTACAAGGAGCAGAGCACAGACCAAGATTTATTCATCGTATTGACAAGGACAGTAAGGGGAATGGGAAATGGAACAAAATGACTGCATTTGCATGACAACCTAAGACTATAATTATATGGTTCCACTCAAATCCTACAGTAATGGACCACAAAGGAAAAAAAAAGCATAAACAGGGCACATCATTTAAATCTATATTGTACTCATCAACCTTTCCAGTGTCTGCAGAAAACATAATCAGGGAAGAAAAATTAAATTCAGTCTGCTAAATTACACTGTAAGTGCAGAGGGGATACAACAGAATTGTTCAAACAAAGTTATTCATGTGGCTTTCATAAGTCTGACTAAATTCCTGCTGCCCTGTGTTCACAAAGAAGAGACTATCAAACTAGATCCTCAGCTTACATAAAGCAGCATAGTTCCCATTATTTCACTGAGCTCAAAATCTTCTCAATATCTTCCCAAAGTCTACAAGGAAACCCTCTTCTTGATAGGAAGGCTTTGAAAATACTGAAGTAAAAGCTAAGTTAAGATATCCAGGGGAAAAATTTGAAGAATGGAGATTGGAAAACAATGTGAAATACAGAATATTGAACCTACACATGCATCTACCACATCCCTGTAATTCCCTGAAACACACTGGAACTTCTTACATGCATCCATTTGAGTGCCCAGATGTTTCTAGGATCATAGCTGTAAGGTTGTAAGGAAGGGATTTGTGAGCTGTTTCTAGGATCATAGCTGCAAGGCTGTAAGGAAGGGATTTGTGAGTTGCAGTCCAGCATATCATAGTTTAAATGCATCTGTGATGAGTGTCAGGTTTATAACATATATAGTGATGTATCATACAGATACTATAAATCTATAGTTGTCTTAATATTGAGGTAATTAATACAAGTGCAAACTAAGGCTTAGGTACCAAGTAAGTATGACGACATTACTGGAAAGCTCTTCACTGCTTTGTCTAAAGGTCAGGATCAGAACTACATTAATTTAGTCATGAACCTTTGCACTTTATCATCTGAACAATAGAATCTCATTTTAATTTCCCTTCCCTTTAAATACAGGCATTTCTGTGAAGGAAGTTGCATATGAATATCTGCACGTCTCCTTTCCTGCCACCTTATGAAAAAAGCTGTGTCATATAGTATAATCCACACTGACTATGCCACATACATATATCTGCAGTGTATGTTGAAAATATTTTAAGTAGTTCATCTGAAAACACTTGAATTAGTAAGGGAAGACTTCAGTGTACCAGTTTAAGTGGTACATATGTAGATTCACTGTGTTTCAGTTCCTTCCTAGAACAAGTCCTATAGCCACGCGTAAAGGAAATTTCCACTAATTTTATCTTGCAGGCAGGAATTTATTCAGGAACTGCCTGTCATACCTGGGTGTTCACATACTGAACTAGACATGATTGAGGCAAATATATCTCTCTTGCTGCTTTTTGAGCATTGCATTATTACACTAATGTGCAGAACAGACCTTAAAACAATTTAGGCTAATCACTCAAAAGGCCAAATTGTCCTCAGTGAGTTTGTGTGAGAACTTTGACATTGTGTTCATGTGGAGCTTAACATGGAGCATAGATTTGAATTTACTGAAGCAACTGAAGAGGCTCTTGTCCTTAGATATGCACTTAACAGCATCAGTGCTACTTAAAACCACTAAGAAATAAAGGATGGGGGAAATCAAACTGCTCACCAGCTACTTTCACCAGCCTCTTCTTGGCACAGAGAAATTGTATCAGTTTAATGACTCTGCTACAGCAATGTTTCTGCTGCATTGTGTCACAGTATGCAAATTCTGTGCTTCATTCACAGGCCTTGCTTTTCTGTTTTCCTTTTGTAGTATCTACATGGATTAGCACTACAGTGCAATGCATAACAGAAGCAGTAACAGACTGAATGGCTTCTTAACTGCTATTATAAAATATCTCATATTTTTATGATCTTGATTTCTGATGTATCTCATGGTGTTATTTTAGAAATCAGGTAATGTTTAAAAAGAAGCTGTGCTTCACATAACCAGTAAAATCTCGGCTGTATGGGTGAGGAAGACTGTTACTTGAAACAGAGATTGGCTTTGTCCCATAAAGTCCAGTTACCTACATGGGGATTTGTCTTGGTATGTAGTTGCAGAGGAGACTAGAGATGGCTGCTAGTCTGTTTACAGGAGCTGCAAATGGCTCAGTTGACCAGTACCATGTAACACCTGCACAACCAAACCTACTGGGAGTCCCTAATCCCCTACCAGATGGGACTGAACCAGAATGCCAGGATGCATGGAACAGTCAATCCATAAGCCAAAACAGTTGGAAATATGGGATTGGTCAGGAGCCAGTGCAGATGGCAACAGAGAGCTGGTCAGGACTGCAAGTTTTTGCTTGGCATTGGGTGGGTGTTGATACAGATGGCAAATGGGATGTGTCAGCAATGCAGTTCTCTCCTTACTTGTCTTGTGTCAGATTGTCTCTGCATGAGAAAGGAAGAGGTCTTCCAAAACATGTGTTTAGCTTCTCTAACTCTTTCCCCTCTTTAAAGATATCCACTCTAACCCTGAAATGTGAGATTTGCCTGGAAACATGCAGATTGAATTTTGTTTGTATTTGGGAGTAAAATGTGAATTTTCTGCATGTATTTGCACAAGTAAATCTTTAGCATTCAATTGATTGCAAAAAGTGAAAAAGGGGTGGTCATGAGTGCTGTCAAAATGAAATGTGCTTTTAACTTCAAATGAGTATTCATGAATCATTTCCACCACTGTTTGCTCACCACTCATATTTAGTGATATGGGAAATGGGATGAATAAAAAAGTGCTGAGATTTGCTGACAATACAGAATTATTTAGGTTAATATGAACCAAGAACCAAATAAAGGAATTTCAGGAGGAGCTAATAAAACCTGAGTGACTGAATAACAAGATATCAGATGAAGTTCAATGCGGACAAGTACAAGATAACGACTACTGGAAGAAATAATTTGAACTACTTGTACTCATGATGGAGCATGAATTAAATCTAACTTCTCTGGATTAGGGTGGATGTACGGTCCAGTGAAGAAGGAAAAAAAGGCTGCAGCTCCCCCCTGGGGAAGGGTGAATCCAGATCAGAAAGATCTCTTCAGTCCTACTGCAGCCATAGGCGTAGCTAATGTTAACAAAAGAAATAATGACCTATTCCATGAAGGAGTCCAAGCTGGGAGGGGGGAGAGAAAAAAAAAAAAAAAAAAAAAAAAAAAAAGTAGATTTATTTATTTGTAATTAATTTCTCACATCAGGGATGAGATTATACCAGTTTAAAAAGCAACTCTGAAAGGAAATTGTCAAAATAAACTACTCCAGAGGAAAAGGCAGGCACATGTGAAAATTGCTCTGAAAGATGGAAATTAAACAAGCAGTTTACTTTCAGAATCAAAAGACCATCAGCATCATACAAAATATACAACTCTAGAATGAAGCAATGAGTGAGAATTATGGCTATAAATCACTGTCTCAGGCAGAGCCTGAACTTTTCTGCAACTGCTATGAACTCTTTTCTATGTAGTACTGGGGTCCAGAGGAAGTTCTTTCTGGACTCAGTCCCCCTGAACATTGCCAAGTGATTGGGATGCTAGAGAAGCAATCAGATAATAGCAGAGATGTCAGAGGATCTGTCCTTTCTTTCACTTCTGTGCTTCTCTCTGGCAAAGTAGTAACCCCTGTAGTAACCCCCATGAGCAGGGCCAATGGGAACAGGTCTCTGCCCGACGGAAGAAACGCAAACAAAGGAAGTCTGCTCCTGTGAGCAGCACGCTGCCTCCAGTGCAGTTACAGAACAGGTATGAGGCTCTGCAGGAGGAACAGGTCATTGGTAAGGTCGAGGACCCAAGAAGGTCAGAAGCTGCACCAATGACAGGTTGCCTCAGGCCAGCCATCAAAACTTACCCAGAAAAGAAACCTCGCAGGGTCATCGTCATAGGAGACTCCCTACTGAGGGGAACAGAGGGCCCAATATGCAGACCAGACCCATTTCATAGAGCGGTCAGCTGCCTCCCTGGTGCCCAAGTAAAAGATGTTGTAGATAGAATTCCCAACCTCGTGAGTCCTTCGGACTACTACCCACTGCTGGTCTTTCAGGTGGGCAGTGACGATGTAACAATGAGAGGCTCACAATCTATTAAGAAAGACTTCAGAACCTTAGGGCAAATGCTAAAGGGATCAGGGGCTCAAGTCGTGTTCTCTGCCATCCCTCTAATGTCAGCAATGGATGAGGACACACTGAGGAAGGGCCGACAGATCAATTCATGGCTCAGGGGCTGGTGCCATCGACAGGGCTTTGGGTTCCACAACCATGGATTGGTTTTCAAGGCACCTGAGCTGAAAACAACTCATGGGACACACTTGTCCCAGAGTGGAATAAGAATCCTGGGGCAGGAATTGGCAGGGCTCATTGATAGGGCTTTAAACTAGATTTGAAGGGGGAAGGGGTTAATAGTCTCCTGCTGGCTGGTGACAAACAGAGGGGCAGCTCACCAGCAGTAGAGAGAAGGAGAGCTGGTAAGGGCTCTCAACTTGCTACCCTGAGGCAAGCCACGAATGATCCACCAGGACATTCTGTGGAAACCGAGGGGATTTGGCACAAGAGGAGGACAGGGCCAGCCCAGCTGAAGTGCTTCTATGCGAATGCGCGCAGCTTGGGCAACAAACAGGATGAGTTAAGGGCCACTGTGCTGCTGGGATGCCACGACATAGTGGCTGTTACTGAAACTTGGTGGGATGAATCCCATGACTGGGATGTAGGCATAGATGGGTATAAACTCTTTAGGAAGGATAGGCAGGGAAGGAGAGGAGGAGGTGTTGCCCTCTATGTCAATAGCCAGTTGGAATCAGTGGAGCTCCAACTGGGGAGGGATGATGAGCTAGTTGAGAGTGTATGGGTCAAAATTAAAGGCAGGACAGGGGAAGAAGATATTACTGTGGGGGTCTCCTACAGGCCACCTGACCAGCAGATCCAAGCTGATGAGGCCCTCCATAGGCAAATAGAAGCAGCTTCCAGGTCACAAGCCCTGGTCCTCATGGGTGATTTCAACCACCCGGACATCTGCTGGAGGGACAACACAGCAAGGCACCAGCAATCCAGGATGTTCCTGGACTGCATAGAAGACAACTTCCTCCTCCAAATGGTGGAGGAACCAACAAGAAATGGTGCTATGCTGGACCTTGTTCTCACCAACAGGGAAGGGCTGGTAAGCAATGTGAGGCTCATAGACGGCCTTGGCTGCAGTGACCATGAAGCAGTTGAATTTAACATCCTCAGGGCAATCAGGAGGAAGTATTCCAAGCTCATGACCCTAGACTTTAGGCATGCAGATTTTGATCGCTTCAGGGATCTGCTAGCCAAAGTGTCATGGGACAAAGCCCTGGAGGGAAGAGGGACCCAGGACAGCTGGTCAGTATTCAAGGACCACCTCCTCTGTGTCCAGGAGCTCTGTGTACCAACAAAGAGAAAAGCAGGTAAGAATGCTAGGAGGCCTGCCTGGATGGGCAAGGAGCTACTGGACACACTATTACTTAAAAGGAAACTCTACAGGAAGTGGAGGGAAGGACAGGTAGAACAGGGGGAATACAAGGAAGCTGCCCGAGCAGCAAGAGTCCTGGTCAGGAAAGCCAAAGCAGAGTTTGAGTTGAATCTAGCCAGGGAGATTAAAGGGAATACTAAGAACTTTTACAGGTATATTAATGGGAAGAAGAAGACTAGGGAAGGTGTGGGCCCCCTCAGAAAAGAAAATGGTGACATGGTCACCTGTGATGAGGAAAAGGCTGAGGTACTTAATAACTTCTTTACCTCAGTCTTCACTGCAAGGGCCTCTAGCCACACTCCTGATGTTATGGAAGTCAAAGCCAGGGACAGGGAGGAAGAACTGCCCATTGTAAGTGCAGATCAGGTTTGTGATCATCTGAAGAACCTGAAAGTGTTCAAGTCCATGGGACCCGACGGGTTACACCCACGGGTGCTGAGAGAACTGGCAGATGAGGTTGCTAAACCCCTCTCTATTATATTTCAAAAGTCCTGCCAGTCTGGTGAAGTCCCCACAGACTGGAAAAGGGGAAACATTGCCCCCATCTTCAAAAAGGGCAAGAAGGAGGAACCAGGGAACTACAGGCCAGTCAGTCTCACCTCTGTGCCTGGAAAGATCATGGAACAGATCCTCCTGGAGTCACTACTCGCTCAAAAGAATAGTGAAGAGGTGATTGGGAACAGTCAGCATGGCTTTGCCAAGGGCAAATCCTGCCTGACCAACCTGGTGGCCTTCTATGAGCAGGTGACAAAATTAATAGATGAGGGGCGAGCAACTGATGTCGTTTACCTGGACCTGAGCAAAGCCTTCGACACTGTCCCGCACCACATCCTGGTCTCCAAACTGGTGACACATGGGTTTGATGGGTGGACCACTAGATGGATAAGGAACTGGCTTGATGGCCGCACCCAAAGAGTGGCTGTCAATGGCTCCATGTCCCAGTGGAGGCCAGTGACAAGTGGAGTCCCTCAGGGATCAGTCCTGGGACCTATCTTATTCAACATCTTTGTGGGGGACATGGACAGTGGCATTGAGTGCACCCTCAGCAAGTTTGCTGATGACACCAAGCTGTGTGGTGCAGCAGACACGCTGGAGGGAAGGGAGGCCATCCAGAGGGACCTTGACAGGCTGGAGAGGTGGGCACAGGCCAACCTCATGAAGTTCAATAAGAGCAAGTGCAGGGTCCTGCATCTGGGTCGAGGCAATCCCAGGCACAAATACAGGCTAGGCAGTGACTGGCTGGAGGATAGCCCTGAGGAGAGAGACTTGGGGGTGCTGGTGGACAAAAAGCTCAACATGAGCTCTCAGTGTGCACTTGCAGCCCGCAAAGCCAATCAGATCCTGGGCTGCATCAGGAGAAGTGTGGCTAGCAGGTCGAGGGAGGTGATCCTCCCCCTCTACTCAGCCCTGGTGAGACCCCACCTGGAGTACTGTGTCCAGTTCTGGAGCCCCTATTACAAGAGGGATGTGGAGGTGCTGGAACGTGTCCAGAGAAGGGCCACGAGGATGATCAGAGGGCTGGAGCACCTCTCCTATGAGGACAGACTGAAGGAGTTGGGGCTGTACAGTCTGCAGAAGAGAAGGCTCCGAGGTGACCTAATTGTCGCCTTCCAGTATCTGAAGGGGGCCTACAGGAAGGCAGGGGAAGGACTTCTCAGGATATCAGGTAGTGATAGGACTAGGGGGAATGGAATGAAGCTGGAGGTGGGGAGATTCAGGCTGGATGTGAGGAGGAGGTTCTTCACCATGAGAGTGGTGAAACCCTGGAATGGGTTGTCCAGGGAGGTGGTCGAGGCCCCGTCCCTGGGGGTGTTTAAGAGCAGGCTGGATGAGGCTCTGTCCAGCCTGATCTAGTGTGGGGTGTCCCTGCCCATGGCAGGGGGGTTGGAACTAGATGATCCTTGTGGTCCCTTCCAACCCTGAATGAAACTATGAAACTATGAAAGCATTGTCCATGCTTTCATTGAGTGGAATGATTTCACTTGTGCTCTGTGGGCCACTGCTAGCTTTCCTCTAAACTTTACAACCTCCTAGTGAACTGTTACAATCCTGAATGAAGGAGATGATATTGCAGAGAAAGAATATTACAGAATAATTGGTTTCTTGGTCCAAGTATCTCAGAGAAACTTCTGCTTAGGAAGGGATAATGCAAAAATCAGTGATGAAAGAATTGTTTTTAAAGCAGGTGCTCTGTTTTGACTCACAGCATTCTTGGCAGCTCACAGGATTATTTTTTCAGACTAAGTCCTAAATGATCATTGAGTATTTTCCACTTCTGAGTATTATTTCATTCCCCACCACAATCCTCAAACACTTTTTCTTCTGCAAGCGTTGTTAGATAGGAAATGCACAAACTCATGAGGGGTCACTGGGAGAAAGAAGGAAGGGATGCAGCTGGGATTAGGTGGTGAGGAAGGGAAGAGAGCAGGGGGAAGAGAACTCTGGCCATGGCATGACTGTGAGAAAAGGTACAGAGAACAGTAGCATCAGAGAGCTGGCACTTCTAGGAGCTGTTAATCCTGGTAGTTATAACTGTGATGGACCAAGAGAATGCAAGAGCATCTTCAATTCCATTGTGTATATTTCATCTGATCACAGTCCTCTCCATGCCTATCCATCCCTATGGCCACATCCAGCTGTTCACAGCTCCTCCTCTGCTCCATTTTGCCCTTCATCTCTTCAAGATTCAACCTCATGGCAGCTGGCAGTTCCTGGGAAGTGTAGGAACAAATTCCAAGATCTTCACTTAGTCATCTGTCAAGAGACATGGAAATTAATTTAATACAGACACAAATTTATGTCATAATTTAACTATTTTTCATCCTGTTAACTAAGGAGAAAAAAATCCAGGATGGCTTTGTGGGATATTAGTCTATTGGAATATTGACTGAAGTGTTGTGAGGATAATACCTGGGTAGGATAGGACAGTGACTGCCACTATTTGAAGCCTACTGTTGTATGACAGAAAAATGAGAAGTGTCAGAACTCTTACCCCTTGTAAGTAAAACAAAGATATAAGTGTTGTCTCCTGGGAGCTAATCTGGTTATGTGATGGTTAGTATATTGACACTGAACTCTAACTGGCCTTAATCTCTAATGGTCTGGTAGAAAATGAGTGTGGGTTAAAAGCAGGTGGTAATTTGGTGTTTCAGTGGTACTTATTGATGGGGTTCATCCTACTCCTCTTGTAGAGATTTGTCTAATATTGCAACTACCACAGCACAGGAGAATAGACAAAGAAACTTAATTATGTTATCCCTTTTAGCTGTGAGGATCTTTGCACTTAATTTGTACATCTCTGCTACAGCACTTGTGGAAACAGAGCCAAATTTCAAGGCTGTTAATCTGGCTTTCATAAACATTACATTCACTTGAAATTCCTTTATTTCATTACTTCATCCAAGGTAAAGCAGAGAGCAGAAAGAAACTTAGCTCTGAACACTGAAATACGCAATTTCTCTCAGACAGTCATAACTACACAAGTTTAGCAAGATGTGTGTGTACATATGTTTATGTGTGTTTGTGTGTTCATTGCCTTAGAACTGCCTAGGGTTACATCATCCCAAGAGATATATTGAACCCTGTATACTCAGATGGAATATGATATTTGCATGTAAAATGATAAGGATTCATGAGACACTCAGACAGGAAAGTGAGATGAGACAGTTATAAAACAGCACTACTTTTGTGCTAAAATCCTTTGAGGTAGGCTGCTCAATGATAGGCTAATCTATGGGAAGAAAAAAAAAAAAAAAAGACAGACTTTTTATCTGAAAATCATTTTAGCCAGTCATGAAAATTCATTCTTTTAATCTGACATTTAAGTACATTTTCCATTGTATGTAGACTTTATTGATTAAGGGAAAAAACCAAACACTATAATTGCTGTAGTGACTAGGATAAACGAAACATTTCTGGAGTAGTATAAATATCATCTAAATTGCTAAAGTGACAGGATTTAACTTAAAAACAATAAATTAATTTAATATTTTAAAAACTCAGCAAGCATCAGAGAAAAATCTTTATCCCAGTGTGACAGTTTTAGGCTGTGCCTTTAAGAAAGGTAGCTGCAGAGTTCTCTAGCTGAATGTTTTGGTGTAAAAACAGAAAACAAAGGGAAGGTAAGTCTAAATTAATTTCATTGGTTCGCTGTGAGACTACCATAGCAATATATTCCTCACATTTCTTTCTCCAGTGTCATTCTGTCTTTTCCTTTTCTTGGCCAGAGTGCATGCTGCTGACCCTGGGCTGGAAAAGATAAGAGGCTAACTTCTCTAACAACTGCTTTGAACTAACGAATTCCCTTAATATCCTATTATTTCTTTTCTCCTTTTTTTGTCTAATTAGCTTGGACAATAAAGGGGGGAAAAGAGGCATTTTGGGGGGAACCCGAGGTAAAACCTCCTTGGGAGGGTCTTTCTGTGTTACGTTCTTTCCTGTATAGTTTTGTATATACTGTAAATACTGTGTATTTTGTATATATTCGTTGCATTTCATTCTGCTTGTAAAATACAGCTTTTCATTTGCTTCTCCGACTGAGTTAGCTGTGCTTTATGTGGTGGGAGGATTAAACCTTCACACTACCACTTGTGCATCCTCAGTCTGTTCTACATTTCATTTTCCTTTTGGCGGCAAGCTTGGTGATTCAAGTGAAAAGTTATTTGCCAAAAAAAGCAAGAGCTGAAAGATAACAAAAATATTTTTATTATTTGCCTTAAATATTTATCAGCTCAAGTCAGTAACAGATATATATGAGCTTCTGCAATAGAGATAAATGTGTTAGTGTATGCATGCACATGCATGTGGCTGTTCTGCACATAAAATGGATTATAACAGAGCACACTCTTTATGGGTTAGATACCAGAGTCTGAGGGTGATGGATATATCTGGAAATCAAAAGTAAGGAGGCTGAAGCTGTTACAAACCCTACCTGGAATGTTCAAGATCTCTTACTCTGATATGTACTCTCACCATCCTCTCTGAGGATGAGCCACAGTGGTCTGAAAGTGGAGTTCACAACCCATGGTAGATACATACATAAGATAATTATCAGACAACATCTCCTAAGTGTCTGATATCATGCTTCTAATTTGATGAATATATTTCCTGATAAACATTTCCTGATAAGCATTTATTTTTCTTTACTGCAGTATAAAACTGTAAGTGAGACCCTGGTATATACCCAGCTAGCAGTCCAGATTTGAACACATCAAAATAATAAATGTCTATAATACAGTATATCATGCTTATGCTCAGTTAAAAGAAACATGCCTCAGACTAGCTCTGTTCAGATTTTGCTCCTTTGTTGGTACAATAGGCAGTTTCTGGAATGAAAGCTCTTGCTCTTTATTTGTCTATATTCATCTTTTAAAAGCTACCTCAGACTTGTCAGAAGTGTGTATTAGTTTCATAGCATTGTATGCACAATCAGCATTGCAGTTATCTTCAAAACCACTGTGAATGCATACATTTCTTCATGACGCAAAGCTTAAAAAATATCCAGTAATTTATAAGAGTAGGCTCATGTCTTTCTATTGGTTCACTAGCAAAAACAAAAACAGAACAAAACACAACAAAACAAAACAAAACAAAGGCAACTTGAGAATTCTACAGTTATACAGAAGATATTCCAACCACAGTGATCAGTGGTTTGAAATCAAGCATGTGTTGTATGAAAGGAGAGAAGGTTAGCACTCCTCTTGAAAAAGATGGAAGAGGCCCTTGTGCCCCCAACAACATGTATATGGTTAAGGCACTGCCACCTATTTCATGGCATGTAACCATGTTAAAAAAAACAATAGGGCAATAAAGCTGGTGAAGGGCAACAAAGCTGGTGAAGGGCCTGGAGAATAAATCTTATGAAGAGTGGCTGAAGGAGCTGGGGCTGTTGAGTTTGGAAAAGAGGAGGCTGAGGGGATACCTCATTGCTCTCTACAACGGCCTGAAAGGAGCTTGTAGAAAGGCTGGTGCTGGTCGATTCTCCCAGGTAATCAGTGATAGAATAAGAGGGAAGGGCCTCAAGCTGCAACTGGATAGGTTTAGACTGGCCATTAGGAAAAAAATTTTCACAGAAAGAGTAGTCAGACATTGGAATGTGCTGCCCAGGGAGGTGGTTGAGTCACCAACCCTAGATGTGTTTAAAGGTCATTTGGATGTGGTGCTTGGGGATATGGTTTAGGCGTGAGCTTTGTAGAGTAGGGTTATCAGTTGGGCTTGGTGATCCTGAGGGTCTTTGCCAATCTGAATATTTCTGTGTTTCTGTGATGTTAGGCTGTGTGTATATTCATTTACTTATGCCCTCCTAATTTGGTCTTGCAAAGATAAATGAGCCCATTCATAAAATGAACAACACATTTAAGTATAGAATTGCAGCTTTGCTTCCCATGTGTAAAATGGAAAGCCTGTCTTTTGGAGTGTTCCCACAAACCATTCATTTTTAATGCTTATTTATTTTGAGGCAAGCAAGGATGGACATTCCACTTTCTTCTACCCATTTTATTTAGTTTAGAGTCTTTCAGGAATATGCATGTTTGTACATGTCCCTCCTCCCTGCCTATAAAGACAGGCACCCATCAATACTTTAGTTTTATGACACTTCAATATTTTTCTCCTCAACATATTTTGAAAATTTTGACAGCACGAATTTGAAAGCATCTGCTTTTGTATGTGTTCACCTGCTCATCTCCAGTTGTTTAACTCTTTATCCCTATATGCCAATAGATATTATCAGTAAATCCTCCTGGTTTAACCTTCAAAATGTCTCAGAAATCTCCCCTTTCCTCTTCATCCTCCCCATAAAATGTTTGTCAAGTTCATCCTTCTCCACATCCACGCCTACTGCGACTTTGCTGTCTTCATCCTTTAAATGACGCTCACATGAGCCAGTTTTTAAAGTAGTCTAATGCAAAAGTAATCCACTGCTCCCAGTATTGAGATCTCATTAAGATATTCCTAAATCCCTCTTCTTCACTGTCTCCATATTGCCTTCTAAATCTGATCGAAGCTCCTTTTATCACCCAGAGTTCCTCTTGACCTAACCTTCCTTCTTCTGTCCTTGCTCTGTTATTCCACATCTTTTTTCTTTGTGTGCTCTCTCCTTTGGTGTTGTCCACTATACATGTGAGTGGAGTAAGTTGTTCAGCAATACTATTCCAGATGGAAAGCATCCTGATGTGATTGGCATAGTCCCCTTGACAAGTCTGAACCACTAACTACTAAATGAGAACTACAAGTTCTCATTTGATTTTCTAGCAAGAAGGAAAGAAGGCATTCATTTGCTTTTAGTGATGTTGTGATATTTCTCTGAGTCATCTACAATTTCTCCTGTATCCTCAGGCCTTGAATCAGGAAAGGAATTTAAATTTTTACTATAAATTTGCTATCACTATGATTCATGAAATTGCTCTCTGATCAGTCTACATAAACACTCCTTACAGAAAACTAATATCTATATGAAATTGAAATGTACACCTCTGACTTCTCAAAAATATGTTTCCAGCTCTTAAGACCTGAATTTTAGGTTGTAACTTCTTGGCCCCTCCACTTGCTTACTATTAAACAACTCTTAGCTTGGTTTTGGAGAGCAAAAAGACAGAGGGCAAAAATATATAAGTTCTGTATTGCAGACTTTCCAAACACAGCCTTTCTTAGTCCACTGAAACTTAGCAGTGGGATCTGTTAGATCAGACAAGCCAACTTACAATACAACACACGTCAGCATGAAGGACAGGGCATGCAAAGCAAAGCTCCCCTCATTTTCCCTCATCTTTCTGTTCCTCTACGTCTGCATGCCTTAGACTATAGGAAAACTTAAGAAAACAAACTAACTCCTAGTCCCTTCCTCTTTTTCCCTTTAAGTCCTCACCCCCCTGACAAAATCAAACAGGAGGAAAATGGTCTTCCTACACCTGAACCCTTTGTTCGTTATTTTGCAGTTCATCAAAAATTAACATCCGGTTACTGACGCTTCCTCTCTCTTTGCCAAGGTGCTACAGAAGTAATTTGTACCAAGCAGTCACATACGTGCTATTTCTACATGCCTCACACCTCCCTGACCTGAATAGAGTTTAACCCATTGAACTCCAGCCAGCAGTGATCATGAAGCTGAAATATAGTGGTGTGTAATGTCCTTAACAACTTTAGCAAAAATGTTGCACATCCAGAGATATTTCCTAAGACCAGGCCGATGCTTTCCCATTGGTTTGCTACCAAAGTCCCAACTTCAAAATTTGCTAGTCAGACACGACCTATTTTGTCACAATGACTTTTCACAGCCTCATGTCTGTTTTATTTATTTTAAAAAGAGATTCTCCAATTTTCTAGCAGCATGCCTGTTTGTACACACACTTCTGCATCCATCTTTAGAGACAGGCTTAAATTAATGCTTCAGTTTTACAGCGCTTCAATATGTGAGTCGTCATCTCCAGGAAGATGGGTGATAACAGTATGTATGCACATCATCTGTAACAAGATTAGAGAAAATATTGCCATGTCTGTGCATAATATAAGTACATGCTGAAGTCTCTCTCTTTTGTTAGGATGCTGTAATAAGGATGGAAATGTTCTTGTGTTTAACACAAAAGCATGCCAAACGTTCTACAAAATTGGCTATACTGAATGTGTCCTATGACACAACACCCTGTTTCAGTCCCACAAACTTACAGAAACTTAGTCTCCTTCAGCTCCTGAGATTCCCAGCCATACAATCGCCTTCCTGCCCCCTTCCTCTCTGCCTATATGTCTTTGTTTTCCTCACAAAGCATAGTTCAGTGGATTTCCTGTGCCTCCTCACAAGCCATTACCCTTAAAGAAAGATTGCTTGGCTGCACTAAGGGTCTTTCTCAAAACCGAAGAAAGCAGTAGGAAGAATTGCAGTCAGCCAAGATATATGCTCAGTTCACCAGGAAAAGGTGGAAGGAAGCATGTAGACTGTTACCTCTGAGCTCGTAAATTCTGAGCTAGTTACTAATCTCCTCCACCTCTTCCTCATCCTCCCTGATCTGCTTCACCATTTTTCTGCTGCTTCTTTGTTCCTTCAGCCAGCAGGCTGCTGCTCACTCCTTCCATCTTCATTCTCCCTGTTTCTCCAGGCACTCTCCCAAGCAGCTCCTTTAACCCATGCTCTTCTAACCCACTAACCCCTGAATCTTCTGATATTCCCTGCAAGACCCAAGGTCCTGCTTCTCTTTTACTTTCTTGTTTATTCTGTGATTCCCTTCTCTTTCATTCCCTAGTTGCCAGAAGACCAGGTTTTCAGCCCCTCCCGATCCTTCCTGTCCTGCCTGTGAGTCTTCGAAGCTTTTGGAAACTTAAAACTCTGTACAGAAGACAGTGTCAGGACTGTGCCAGGACTGCCTGCACCAGGATTTCACTTTTCTGATAATCATGTGTGTTCATTCTGCACATGGTTGTACATTTTAAGTAAGGGAGCTTTTGTCTGTGACACAGGGATTCTGCACCAGGCACCGCACTGCAACAGCATCACCAATGAAACTTCTTCCATTCCTAGGTAGGTGAAATCTCTTTCCCTGAGGAATGAATGGCAGGTAGGAAGGCAGGGGGTTCCAGCAAGAAGGAATAAGCAGGTTGGTAATGGTACAAAGCTGCTGGGTACTCAGGACTGAAAGTCCTGATAGATTTGATCAGTGCTGCTGCTGGATTTGATAACCACATGGTTAGGATCATCCCAAACCAGAATCTCACAAATGCCCATCTTTATCTCACTGGGACCTTTGTTCTATAAAAAAGAGGCATTGTGGGTTTGAATATTGGTTATTTTCTCTCTCTCTGCTTGGGAAATTTTTTTATTTCAGAAATTATGAACAGTAAAATGACAACAGAATCCCACAGGTTTCTGTTTTCATCTCTGGAGGACAGATCTCAACAAGAGCGGTAAAAGATGAAACTTGGTGATACTTAAATTTATATGGATAATATCTAATTGTTAAGAACTATGTGTTATTTTTAGCTTGTTCTTTTGGTTTTGCTTGGGTTTTTTCCTGAAATTTTAGTTTGTCCAAGAAAACAACACCTCAGTAAGATTTCCTGATGGAATGAAGCATGTAATTGTAACAGTAGGATAGCAAATACCCAGAATAGTCTTTGGGTAGGGAAAAGCAGAACTGCAGGGGAAGACAGCACCCTAAAGGGTCTCTGTGTTCTGCAACTTTAGTCATGTCCTGCTAACAATTTCTTTATTTAAGTAAAAAAACTTTTTTTCCTTTCTGATTTAGCTGCCTGACTTCTAACCTATTACAGGGTGTGTATAACTGTCTTGTTGGGTGCTAGTTTTCTCAAAGGGAGAGTTTCCCTGGAGTCATTGTGTTGAAAACCGTAAGCATTCATACAATGGGAAAGTAGCTCTACCATTTACAAATCAGCTACCAGATGAAAAAAATAGAAGACAATAATTTCATAATGTGAAAATGGTATTTAAAGAAATTGAAGAATTTGGTCAAGTTTTTATACCTTAATGTTATGATGCTGTAAATACTGTAACACATAATTTTAATCTCTTAAACCATACATATGTGTTAGCTACACAAGTATGGAAGTGCTTGTAAAAATGAAAACTCTGCCCAGGGGAACTCTCTTTGGTATTTTTCATTTGATATGTGTAGGGCAGTTTGGATTACACTCAATACATAATTCAGAGTACAAATAAATGTCCATCTTTTACTGGAAAGTGCTAGAGAGCTCTGAAAGCTTTTCAAATATTTTCCCCAGACCACTGAGTAACTTCCACATTGTTTACCAAATTTATACTGGTTGAGCATGTACAAAAGTTCTATGGTGTCTGCTGCTTTACCAAAGAAGTTAGTGAGCCTTGCCTCATCCTGCAATATCTGTGAAGATGGTAAATTTACTGGAATGCACCAACATACCATTTGCCCAGATCTGGTTTTATTGCTCAGAATAAAGTTTTTAGATAAAGAAACACATCTGATTTTCCTTTGTTCCAGTTCTTTTTGCCAGTCTGCTGGACTATGGCTGCACTACTGTAAACTGCAACATGGTATGCCACAAGGATGCCAGATGTGAAGTTCGGGATGGGATAACAGGCTGCTATTGCACCCAAGGATATACAGGAAATGGCGTAGAATCCTGTTATGGTAAACAGATTTTATCTATGTACATTTCTGTTATGTGTTTGCTTGAAGATCTTACTCAAGAGCCCATCATCTGAAGGATTAAACTTTGTGTCACACCGCCTTACACTAACATGTTCTCAAAGCCAAAAGTTTTAGCAGATTCTGAGAAATTCTACAGCTTATTCTCAGTCCATTATTTTAATATAGCCTACTGTGCCTACTTCTCTGATTTAGCTGCAGCAATTTCCCTCGTGACTCAGGACTTCTGATGTTCGGAGTTGCACGGCTGCTATTTTACAGATCTCACATCTCATACACACACAAAACGCTTGGCTGCTCTTCCCAGGAGCTGATTGTGATCAAAAAATACAGTCCTTAGGCTATTCTGGAAGACTCAGGCAGTGTGTGTGTCAGAAAGACGTGCCTGTGTGTGAGCACAGGCCTGTATCTGGAGCAAAGCTACAGTAGTTGTTCTGTCATGCAGTGACCCTTCTGCAGAAGAGAAGGAGAATCTGGAAAAGGAGAGAAGTACCATGGGCTGAAAGGAAAATGGATTTAATGAAACAGGCAAAATAATGCTAATAGCAATATAAATTATGCAAAGTTATACTCAACCCAGTGCATGTACAGTGGTCACCAAAAAAAAAAAAAAAAAGATAAATGAGTCCTCACGTTATCAGATTTTCCCCTTTATAATGAACATGAGGTTTATGTTCTGGGAGAATCTTGTGAGCCAGCTAAGATCAGTTGCCCTTTCTGACTTGAAACTGCTACCAGCCTGCTGACCATGTCTGGCCTCTGATTCTGTTCTAGTGAAAATAGGACAGAGGTCAATGGTAATTTTTCCGCTAGAGCTGCTTGCAAGGGAAATATACCAGAATCCCTGTGGAGGGGTCTGCCTCTGGATACCTCTATCTTGCATCCAAAGGATACTTCCTTTACCTTAATGTTTGAGTTCTTATGAAAAGTTCCAGTACTTCTTTCCACTGTTACATATAGTTATGTCCAGCTGCGGGCAGGCTGAAATTCAGATGAATCTTGCTAGTTATGAATATTCATTCTCTGTTGAATCACATTTTGTGTTTCATGAACCCTGGGAAATTTAGCAGTTACAGAGGCAGTTTTGTTTGGTATATGCACAGATATGCAGCTCATCTTCAGCTGGGATTTTCATAGCTCATTTATTGTGGTATACTTTGAAATGTGCTTGGTTTAGAAAAATCTGGAATGTGAAAACCCTTATCCTGAGAAAGGTGCCTACCCTTTCATAAACTGGAAATGACTGTAGAGAAATATAACTGGCTAAAATGATAAATGGTAAGGAATCACAAAAATCACAAAATAACTTTGGAAGAGATTTCTGGAGGTCATCTGGTCCAGCTCTGCACTTGGAGCAGGCCCAGTTTAGAAAAGGTTGCTCAGTGCCTTGTCCCCCTGAGTTTTGAGTATCTCCAAGGATAAAGGTTGCACACCTCTCTGGTCCCTGTTCCAGTGCCTGAGTATCATAAATTTTAATTGTTTTCCTGATCCCTATTCACATTTCCTTTTGTTACAGCTTGTAACTTTTGCCACTCATGCACTTACTGATGTACATTTGTAATAATAGTTTTGCTTTATCTCTTTTATAAAACTCTGCAACCCTCTATTACATAGCTACGATTCGCCCTTTACTTTCTATTCCTAAGCCTGTATTCATTAAGTATATTTCTTGAATGTAATGCAAACCTTGCCCCTAAGTAGAAGTCAGACATTATTTGTCTGTCAAGCTGGTGAGAAGAAAAAAAGAAGAAATGGCCTTCACCAGACTAGTACTGTATTTGTAGTTTTAGTACCATGTGCAAGCTGCTTGATTTGAAAGTTAAGTGCACACTAAGTCTGTAGTCAAGGGCCTATGCTTGTGAATAATGCAAAGAAGAAGAAAACCAAATCAATTTTTAACAGAACTACCTGGAACAAATCAAACCATCATTAACTTACCTACCATGATCTGGTATCCACTATACATTTTCTGCACTCTTATATAAAGTTGTGATTGTGAATCATCAGATTTACACTAAAGATATCTTTTGTTCTTTGCTGACATTACCGACATTCTTAAATCCACACATTGTATAAACATCCCCATTATTGTGTTATTTAATCCATTTGTGTGAGGATGGAATTATCCTACCTTCCATGTTCTTTTTTCTCATGCAGTATCTTTTTCTTACCTTGTCTTTTGCCTATATTTTCATAGGGATATCTAGATTCAAAATTCATAAAAACATTTATTGATCATTTAAAGGAAATTCAGTCCAGTGAAATATACAGTCACATATCTTGTGAATTAGTCATTTCTTAAGAAACATACTAAGCATTTGGAAATTCAATCTTCAAAATAACATTTCCTGTGTCAGCACAGGGAAACCAGCTGCTAGAATTATTTGTGGTGCTTCGCAGTTGTGGCAACGGTTTGAGGCAAGCCTCATGTCAGGAGACCAATGTAGTTTTTTTCTTGTAAAACACCTCAACAACCACCAAAGGCACTTACCTTCCAGCTAGCAATACAGCTTGTACCAGAACTATGTGTTTGTGGCTGCCAAAAGAGAGATGAAGTTTCTCTAGAGCAGCACATTACATGGTCCATTATTACTATTGTGCAGTAACCCTTTAAAACAGCATAAACAAGTAACATGAATTTTAATTGGGTAGTCTCTAACAGTTATTATAATTGTAAGGCAAGCTCTATCAAAAAAAAAAAAAGTTAGAAAAATGTCAAAGCCTCAGTTGTTTAATGATGTCCAATAATGTTCTGTGTGACAAAAGCAGCAGGCGTATCTGTTGTTCTAGAAGTAGCTACATAGTTTTCTTCTCTTAATAATATTAGGCTTTTACAATGATAGTCCAGTCACCTTCAAAGGAAATCACCATTTATGCGTCAATACAGGCATTTTCTCAAGAGTGCATATGGTATGTTGTGTGCACATATTTGCCCTTTTAGTTGTCTAGGTAGATTGTGAGAGTTGTAATTATTGTCAACAACAGTAGTAATTTCTCATAGTGTAGAAATAACTTCTCCATTGTGCTTATCCTGCTGGATAATTAAACCAGAGCATTGATCATTTTGAGGATTTATTCTAGAACAAGCAATTCAAATTCTTTCTCCTTGTAAAAATGTTGAACAAAAAATACTACTTTTCAGGTTAGTCCTCCTGAGCTTGTATAGCTGGAAAACTGTCCCATTTATTTATAGCTAGGTTCTCACTGTTTTAAAATAGTTTACATTTGTTTCTTTACTTTTTCTTGCTTGTAACACCTCTTAAATACTGGTAAAAGTTATTTCTCTGCTAGCTCTGTCTTTTCAATGTGATACACTTAGACATTTTCCCTTGAGTTTACTGTGCTGCAAGAGGCAATAATGTCCTGTTACATTTAATTTCTAGCACCATTATTGATGAATCGTGAATCACTTATGTCAGCATACTTTAGGAATGGGGTTTGTTAGTTTTAACTTTGCTCCCTTTGCCAGCTGGCTAAGTGACTACAGAGAGCTCAGGATTATTGGATTTGTTGTGTATAGATAAAGACATATAGATATGAATTTAATTTCCTGGTGTCAAAGTCATGGCTTTTAAAATAATTATCCTCTTACAATCTTTCCCACAAGATTTCAAGCACTTAAAATTAGGTCATATTTTGGACTTTCCGAAAGCACAGTTTGGCCAGTCTAACAAATAACTAATCTTCTTCACAATCTCATTGTCTTCAGTAAGAATTTGTGATGGAATGCACAGTCTGGAGAACAACTGATTGTAGGATCTGGCCTCTTATATATATTGGAATTATAACTTACATAGCAATAAATTCCTTCTGCACAGTATCTTTCAGAAAGCCATAAATGAGTCACCTTGTCAAGTTTTACACCTCTGAGGTATAAAATACTATCCAATTCTTCTTACTTCTCCTTTTGTATTTATATTCCTCGCTTTATGTAGTATAAAATGAAAAAGAATGGCCTCTAAAAATATAACTACTCACCTTTTAGGACTCTGTACTCAGGCAGATGTGTACTCTGAATATAATGCATGAAGCTTTAGCTTAACATTATCATACACTTAATTGAATTAACACAGCTAGAGCTCTTGGCATAAAAATAAAAAACTACCCAGATAAGACTGATTTATAGACAAGTTAACTTCCTGTCATGCAAAACAGCAATGGAGGTTTGAGAGCTAAATAGTGCATATTTGCCACATTTATAAATCCATTTCTTTATACGAAAAGATTTGGTCATAAAAATTAGATGTTGCTCACAATCCCATCTTTCTTCCAAAAAAGAAAATTAAAGGAAACAAACAAAATTTCAGATCCTTTAGAGAAGATCGGAGTGGAAGCAGAACTTCATAGAAGCCAATATTTTATTTTTAAAAACAAAGGGAAAAATGAGTTGGCATCCCTGATGCTTTCCTAAGCAGCTCTGCTGTTTCAGTACTGGCTGCTTCTTGATTGCTGACTGCCAATTTGCTGCTTTGCTGGCACACTGCAGGAAATTAAAGTAAACAGTGTGATCACAGTGTTTACTTTAACTTTGTAATATAAGGAAGGAAAATGAAGCAGTGCTGTTTGTTCCAAGAGGGTAAGCAGGCAAGAAGGAAAAGTCTGAACACAATATCCCTCCCAGATATCCCCACACAATATTCCCTTGTAAATGTCACTTGCAAATTATACTGCAAAATTAATCAGTCTTACTTGTAAAATAGTTACAGCTCTTCCAGAAATACTAAGCAGTGACTTAAGGCTATCACGGAAACTTTGTACAGAAGCAAGGCACTAACTCTCTTTCTGAAGAGCAGTGTAGGATTTATCATTTTCCAGAGGCAAAAAAAACACATCAGTGCAAAGTGGTATTTTATATCAAAATACACAATCCCTGTTAGAACACAGGGCAATTTGTGTAAACTCAGCTGAATCAAATTGAAAGCCTATTCAGTGTCTCAACACAAACATATTTTCTTGCTTTACTGAGGGTCATACAACCAACTCTCTGGCTTTTACCAGCTGTAAAAAGGAGCTTTTCTGCTCTAAGGTGATGTCATTGTGCCCCACTATCAATTTCTACTGCAGTCACTGAATTTATTTTGAATCACTGGTGCTACCATTGCCATTCTGCAGCACCTGATCAGTGCACAATGCATAGGAATTTTTGCCTTTCAGGCTAACATTACTCTGTGAAAACCACTGTGTATAATCATAACATTCTGTCCAGAAGTGTCCTTCAATAGAAAATTGTCTAATCTAAGTGCTGCTTCACCAAAGGAGTTTTGGGGTTTGTGGGGGGTTTTGTTACCACCAGCAGGCATACATGACTGTCTGTCACTTCTGCGTTTACCAAGTACTCTGAAATCACTGATATGGCAGATCCAACCCACACACATCCTAAATTCATTTCACCGCTATCAGTTACCACAAGCTACAAAAAAGGCAAATTGCAGCTGCTCTAGCATAACACAGCAGGACAAAGACATGTCTTACCCAAACACAAATAACAGGGCTCAGCACAGTGGCTGACAGCTTGGAACACTTGGAATATGCTACACAGGTGGTCAAAGCAGACCACCTATTTCTAGCCCTTTTCATGTGCTCCTTTTAGCCTCTGGGCTCTTACCCCACTCTTCTTTACCCTTTTCCCTTTCCCTCCCCTTATCCTGTGTTTCCAGCCTCTGTTACTTCACCTCCACATTCTGCTGGATCTTTTACACCATTTCAGGGTGAAGCATGGTAAACCAGAGTTCAGGCTGTGTGAAAGGGCAGAAGTCATCTTCAGATTCAGAATTCCTGCTCAAGTTTCAGGTGTCTAGATTTTTGGTGATCCCAAGAAGTGCTAGGAGACACCATCCTGTTTGTTGCGTATGTAGGCATTATTTTAACCAAGCCTATGTTTTCAGGATTCCTATCCAGGGGAAAAAAAATTCTCTCCTTTCATGTCTACACCACTTGTAATGTAGCTGAATGTTTTTCACCTTGGCTTGAAGGACATAGATTTACTGCTGCACTGTGCAAACATAGAATCATTAAGGTTGGGAAAGACCTTTAAGATTATTGAGTCCAACTGTAACCCAACTACCATGACCACTAAACTATGTCCTGGAGCACCACATCTACATGCTTCTTGAACACCTCCAGGGATGGTGACTCCACCACCTCCCTGGGCAGTCTGTTGCAATGTCTCACCACTCCCTTAGTAATGAAGATTTTCCTAATGTCCAATCTAGACTTCCCCTGGCACAACTTAAACCTATTTCTTCTCATCCTGTTGCTAGTTACTTGGGAGAAGAGACAACAGCAGCCTCACTACAACCTCCTTTTAGGTAGTTGTAGAGAGCAGTAAGATCTCCCCTCAGCCTTCTTTTATCCAGACTAAACAACCCCAGCTCCCTCAGCTGCTCCTCATATGATATGCCCCCCAAACCCCTCACCAGCCTTGTTACTCTTCTCTGGACACACTCCAGGACCTCAATGTCTTTCCTATACTGTGGTGCCTAGAACTGAACACAGTACTCAAGCTGTGGTCACAACAGGGCCAAGCACAGGGGCACAACCACTTGCCTAGTCCTGCTGGACACACAGTTTTTGATACAGGCCTGTTGGCCCTCTTGGCCACCTGGGCACACTGCTAGCTCATGTTCAGCCTCCCGTCCACCAGTACCACCAGATCTTTTTCCACTGGGCTGATTTCCAGCCACTCTTCCCTGAGCTTGTAGCATTGCTTGGAGTTGTTGCGACTGAAGTGCATGACCTTGCACTTGGTCTTGTTACACCTCATTTCGTCAACCTCAGCCCATCCGTTTAACCTCTCCAGATCTCTGAAATGCCTTCCTACCCTTGAGCAGATCAACACTCCCACTCAATTTAGTGCCACCTGCAAACTTGCTGATGGTGCACTTGATCCTCTCATCCAAATCACTAATAAAGACATTAAACAGAGCTAGCCGAAATACCAAGCTCTGGGGGACACTGCTTGTGACTGGCCACCAGCTGACTTTAACTCCATTTATCACAACTCTTTAGGCCTGTCTTTCCATCCAGTTTTTAATCCAGGAAAGAGTCCACCTGTCTATGCCATGGGCCACAAGGTTTTTGAGGAGAATGCTGTGGAAGACAGAGTCATAAGCTCCACTAAAGTCCAGGTAGGCATCTACAGCCTTTCCCTCATGCACTAGGAGGGTCACCTGGTCATAGATGAGGTTGATCAAGCAGAACCTGCCTTTCATGATCTTATGGTGGGTGGGCCTGATCCCACCTGCGCTTTCCACGTTAGTGCACCCAAGATGAACCTCTTCGTAATCTTCCCCAGTACCAAGGTCAGGCTGAGTGTCTTGTAGTTCCCTGAACCCTCCTTTCAGCACTTTTTGTGCATGGGTGTCGTGCTGGCAAGCCTCCAATCATCTGGCACCTCCACAGTTAACCAAGACTGCTGATAGATGATGGAGAGTGTCTTGGCAAGCTCCTCTACCAGCTCCCTCAACACTCTTTGGTGAAAGAAGGACATTGAGACACTTGAGCGTGTCCAGAGAAGGGCAACAAGGCTGGTGAGAGGCCTTGAACACAAGCCCTATGAGGAGAGGCTGAGGGAGCTGGGATTGTTTAGCCTGGAGAAGAGGAGGCTCAGGGGTGACCTTATTGCCCTCTACAACTACCTGAAGGGTGGTTGTAGCCAGGAGGGAGTTGGCCTCTTCTCCCAGGCAACCAGCACCAGAACAAGGGGACACAGTCTCAAGCTGCGCCAGGGGAGGTTCAGACTCGAGGTGAGGAGGAAGTTCTTCACCGAGCGAGTCATTCGGCATTGGAATGGGTTGCCCGGGGAGGTGGTGGAATCATCGACCCTGGAGGCGTTCAAGGGGAGATTGGACGTGGCACTTGGTGCCATGGTCTAGTCATGGGGTCTGCGGTGTCAGGTTGGACTCGATGATCCTCGAGGTCCTTTCCAACCTAAGTGATACTGTGATACTGTGATACTGTGATCCCATCTGGCCCCACAGACTCGTGAGTGTCCAGGTGGCATAATAAGTGGTTGTCTGCTTCCTTCTGGATTATGGGGAGTTGATGCTACTCTCCATCCCTATCAGGAGGCTGAATACCCTGAGAATAAGGGGTCTGACTGTTAAAGACTCAGGCAAAGAAGGCATTAAGTTCCTTAACCTTTTCCTCATCCTTGATAGCAATGTTCCTCCCCTGCATCCAATAAAGGGTTTTGTATTTGTTGTTAATGTATTTGTTGTCCAGATGAGGTATCCTGAACCCATATTCTGAGTTAAATCTATAGGTAGATGATGAAATTGAAAAGCCTGGACAAATTGGCCAGGAGGATTTGGTCTTCTAGTTCATGACAATCCACCTGCCTGGGAAAGTGTGGGTATTAATATTTCAGGGGTTAATATTTCAGGGGTTTTGGCCATTTGGGGACCTATAATTTTATGGATAGCTTTTGTTTTTTTCATGAGCAAGATGTTACATTTTTCTGTGAATTGGGAAGGATTTGATGTTTATATCCATAGACTGCTGGAGACAACCAACTGTTGTGTGGTTTCCTACCAGTAACAAAGGACTGATATATTTGTGTTCCTGTAAACAGCCATAACCTTGGCTAATGTTGCAAGTCAAAACAGGTTTTGAAGATTTTTGCTTTTCGTAACTGAAATTGCCTCTTGTAACTAGCCACTATCAAAGGTGTTTTAGTTGCTGCTTTTAAGACTAGATCACGAATTTGAAGGAGAGTGTGTTACAACAGTGCCTGGTGATGCATGAGAGCATTAGTCAGAGGGAAAGCAGTGGAGGATGTCTGAATTAACAATACAATCCTGCTGAATAAGACACAGTGGAGGCTGTCTTATTCCAGTTGTCATACCTATGTTAATAGCTGAGTCATAAAATTTTGTTTCACAGTATTTTATGCACTCTTGCTGCCAGTTCCAGTTTTCTTATTCATAAGAAAAATATGCCTCCCAGTTTGTCATTTGAGTGAGATGGAGAGAAATCTTCAGAGGGTTAGCTCTCCTTCCTGCTGTCAGAAAACAGTGCACCTGGGCCAGAGATACAGTCCACTATAACTATTTGTAAGACTGACCTTGACTTAAATAAGCCTTGAACCAAGCACAAGATAGATTCGTTGCATTCACAGATTTGGGGGGAAGGCAACTCTATCTTTTTTTTGGTTGCTTTGTTTTGTTTTGTTTATATTTACTTGAACTGGTGCTTCAAGCATAACTAAAATAAAATAATGCATTCTTTGAGTGGGCCAGGAAAAAAAAGTTCTTGTTACATCTTTAATTGTATCCAGTCTTTTTCTTAAATTAGTCCTGTTTGCATCTAAAAAAAAAAAGAGTTTTAAAAATGTGTAATGATGTGGTAGAGAACAGTTATTTGTCTCTCTCAATAATGTACTCAAACTTTCAAGCTGATCAGTTACATATGGATGGTTTCTTATTTGTTTAATTCAAAATGTGTTTTAAGTCTTACCAAATAATTCTCATTTTCTCTCTTGAGAAAATACTTTTTTTTTCATCCTGTTTTGTGGTACTGCAAATCAAACAATATGTTGCATATTTAGAGGATGTGGGAAAACTCATCTGAGGAGCTTTAGACTTATTGTTTCTGTCTGCTTACTTTGTGTCTAGCAGAGATAGAATTTACTTCCTGTGTCTCTAGCATCTGGAGCAGTCACAAAAGGCCTAATGATAAGAATACATTCTTCTCACTGGCTAGTCTGAAGTCAAGGATGGTTGATATTTCCAGAACATGTGTACTTATACATGTATATTGCATACACAAATTTGTGTACACAGGGACATAAACATAAGTAGACATGTTTGGAAAGCAACCTTTTCTATTAAAAATATAAAGCAATGCCAAAATGATCAGTTTTTCTCATTCTGTGATTGTATGGTTGCAATTAGCTTCTGTTAAGGGAAAAACAGGATTTACTGGGAAGAAATTGCTCCTATAAATTCTGCTTTTTTGAGATATTTATTGTACCTAGGTTTGCACACAGTAGAGACCCCTATATCTATCAGATTCTGCAGTTGCCTTTGGGGCCATGAAGTTAGTGTTATCCACGTAACAAGGAAAGCATCATAAGGATTTACACACATAAGAGACAGTGATATAATTTCTGCACAGCAGAGTATGCCATCAATCTTTGCTTCTGTTCAATAGGTCATACAGTTCAATAGTGGGAAAGTGTTGTCTTTTAGTATTGTTTTTGCTTTTTTTTTTGTCCTTTTGTTGTTATTGTTGTCGTTTCTTTATTTTCCTCTTCCAGAATAAACTGGCCAGGAGTGGTGAAGTTGTCTGTAACCTCATTTGAAATGTGTAATTTATCTAGGACAATATGCTGGTGCACAATTTTTCTGTCTGTAACTGTGAAAAATTGCCAACTGAGCTGTCGGCAGACAGAATATCAAACCCCTCTCAGCCCTGCGTGTTTAAGAAGGTAATTGACACTTGGAGCCTCTATGTGCCAAAGAAATAGATAATGATGTTCTCCAAAAAGATTAGAATCTAACCAAACATTGTGCTCTAAATATAGAGCACAAAGCCAGGTGATGTTTGTGAAAATGCTGCTTGGCTGCAGGAGGAGGAGGGGGCTGAAGGACTGCAATTTTGCACTGTATATTTTTTAGGTACACAGATTTAATTTAGAGATTATGGCTTGAAAATGAAATTTACAGTAGGTGTGTTTTTCGGTGATAAGAAATTGATTTTGTGACCTTAGTACACACTACTTGAAATATCTGGCACCATGCTTTGTTGAGGTTAAAGGAAGCCATATATGCCTGGAACTGCATTCTTCTTTCACCTTGAACTGCGCAGTTAATCACAATCACAATCACTGGCAGGAAGGAAGCTGCTGTTTTGCTGTTGTACAAGGAAGCTGAATAATCTCTGTTCATTGTCTAATGGATAGGTTGTTGTGTGATTACTTCGGGCTAAGTTCAAGAGATTCATGATAACTTCAAAATGGAGACTTCTGGTGGAATTAAATGCTCAGTGCGCACCAGGGGCTGGAGCTTCACCTGCTGCTGTGCAGAGGATGGAGGAAGCAGGCAGATCTGCACAGCAGAGGCATGGAACTGAGGGGGTGGTGGGGCAAGAGCAGGGAGGTTCTCCTTTGATCTGCCCATGGTAAGTGTGGCTGCTCAGTTAGAGCCAAGACTGCCCTGTCCTGTGAGCTTTGCTACCGTGCCAGGAGGTGATACAAGGAAAAGGATCTCTGGTTGTGTTCTCCTTCATGCTGTTCCAGCATCAGGGAAGGGAATGCAGCACATGGACTCTGACCTTAAACTATTATCCTTGTTCATCTTCCTGCTTGAAAAGCCAGTTGATTTAGGAACGGCAGCTATGCCCCAAGGGATTCCACCAGTGGGATTTTGATTTAATATGTCTGCTTTATTTAATTGGATTTCTGTCTTAGCTTACACTTTTACAACTCTGACACTGTAAAGTTGTCTGTAAAGTAGTGTAGCAGGGTGTCCCATTAGTTTGCTTATTACTTAATGTTACACATTTGTTAGGTTGGCATAGGATCATGTTTTTCGAAAAGGAAAATGAAAGCTCCTTAAAAGCCTAGACAATAAATGGTTATTTGTTCAAAAAATAGCCTAGTCCAATCTTTGTTTATGTTAGTAGGCTTCATGTAGTGGTGCTGCAATAAAGAAAAATAGCTCTTCAGGATATGCGTTGGTTTCTACATTTTATTCGTAATGAACACTATGCATAGGCAGCAATCTACATAAGTTACAGTGAGGGAGAACATAAGCACAGATGGTGACTTGCATGTTTATATATTTAATATTTATTTGTTTCAAAGTGTCTGAATCTCAATTGGAAAGAATGTGCAATTAGGCTGAGGTGTTGTGGTTTTAATTCTGAAAAATTTACCAGTGGGAGACAAAGAGAAAAGGTGAATTCATCCTACACCCAGAAGACCACTGCTTGTTTCCTGTCCCATCTCTGCAGAGGTGCTGCATGTCTGTTCTCATGCCTGTTGCCCTATCTTCTCATGTCTAGTCGAAGGATGGGAGAGAGTACAGTCATCCTCTCCTCATTACTCTTCTAATGTTGTAATAATTTTTGGCTATTGTCAAAGGTCAAGTGGGCTGAGTGTAGTACAGTCCTGGCTCACATTTTACATCGGGAATATCATGAGAGGCAGGGACTTACTGCAGCAGCAACCTCTGCATCACATGAATGCCTTCATCATTGATCTCTGTAGAATCAGAGGCCCTAAAACAATGCCACAAAAAATTCAGAATGTTTGGCATAAACTGAAAGAGAAGTTTAGCTGCTCTGAAACTTGCTCATGTTCTTTGTGGTGATGGGAAAGGAATAGGTGAAAAATTGTATTATACTGGACTCTTTGCCTTACTTTTTGTCTTGAATAAATCATTTTGGTGGATAGCATTGATTCCTAGGTTTTTCCAAAATCAGCCTGTAAGAAGTTCAGAAGGAAGATCAGTGGAATATGGACGTACTCAGATGAATAGATTTGGGCCTGCTATATCTATACAAACCATTTCATTATTTAGAGCTATAATGAAGTATGCAACAATTCATAAATATGACCCACTGTGCAATATAAAAATATCGGTATTTCTGTCCCATTGTGTAAGAGATATGTGGTGTATACAGAAAGAATTTCATCTCCTTAACTACCACAGAGAAAATGGGAAAGGCAAATAGCCTTCAAAAGTGTATTGAGTTGAAAGCAGAGATGAGGAGAAGGTTCTAAAATTTAACACAGCCTTTCATCTGGGCCAATCAAAATGGCAACTGTGTGGGGTAGCAATTGTAAACAATGCAGAGCTATGCTTTGACTGCTTTTTTATGGTTGTCATGCAAATCTTAGTTCATTGATTCTACAAAGCTTTCATGGTATTCAGATCCATGCTTAAAATCTAGCAAATTCTTAGTAAAGCTGTCTTTAGAAAACGAGGTCGCTTCAGCAGTGCATTGTACAGCTCACTGCTCACCCAGGAGAAGCTAGACACTCAGTCTCAGGTGTGTCAGGACACAGTGGAGGGCTACAGAAGTGTTGAGCTCCATTTGTATCATTTTGCACGTGAGGTCTGAGGCTTAGACAGATGTCACAGGAGAGGCTGGGATAATATTTACACAGCTGTGGGCTGTGAAGAAACAAACTGTTAACTGGACTTTTTGTACATCCTCTTGAATAAACAGGTAGTATACTAATACCACCAAATGCTTCTTTTTGGAGGGGAGGGATGCGCTAAAAGGCTTCTGGGCTGTATTCTCTGTTCTCAGAGAATTCTGTTGCAGCTTTTACTAGATGTAAATTGTTCTTCCATTATTACTTAAGTTTTGGCCTTAGACTGATGGACATTCCAAAAACCTTTAGCTTGACAATGGCACATTACCCTTAAGGAATTCCATGCATGAAAGCAGCACTCAAGTTTGAGCTTGATATTCAAACTAATAAGAGCTCTGTGCTGCAATACGGACATCTGGTTTTGAGTGCTGCAACAGACATCCAAGTGCAGAGCTATGGCTGCTTTCATTGTCAGCATGGTAAAAATAGTCTCTTGATATACTTGCTGCCCCTGTTGCTGTGGCTGTTACAGTAAGCAGTGGCAAGAGCACAGATGAGTACAGTAATGTATTTTATCACAGTTTCCTGCAGAAGTGGTGATGCTGATGATTTTCCTTTGACAGGGAGGGGACTTGTGATTGAGTCTTGTGAGCCAGAATGTTTGTAGGGCATAAAGCCACAATGAAGGGTGGATTTTCAAAAGAAATATATGTTGAGCACTTCTGAACCGTCTGGCTCTATCCTAGGTGCCCAATGGTGGATTGACTTATTTCAGAAAAATAAACCCAGTTGAAACCCTGTCCCTCAAGTGTTTGGTTTTTTTTGTTGTTTGGTTTGGGTTTTTTGTTGTTTTGTTTGGGTTTTTCCTATCATCTGTTGGCACTTTGGTCTTTTGACTGATCTATTACTTTATTTTTAACTGCAAAGATCCTTTAATTAGGGAGGAGAACTAAGTGACTGAGCAGGAGCTGCTGGTGGTAGCAGCTCCTTGCTGTTGGAAATTTGAAAATTAAATAAGTAGATAATATTCTCCGTCTTGAGAAGATTTAGAAAATCATAAGGACTTTGCATTATTACAGTGTTTGACATCCACAAATTTGTGTGTGTGTGTGTGAGTGTGTTAAACCCACACCATATAATGGCAATTTTCATTAGCTGCAATGCATGTGGAGGACTCTTTCTTTCTTTGAATGATCAAACACTAAATAATTCCTAAATCCCTTCTTATTACTTATGTTTTCTTCTTGATGATAAAAAGGCCTATAAAGCAAAAACTGAAGATTTCCTATTAAAATACTTGCAGGCAGCTCCATTCAAAACATCCTTTCAAATAGTGCTATCACATCATGATTCATCTGCTATTCTGATACAGCTTCTTTAACAGCAAGTACCTTTCTTCTTGGTTAGAGCCCATCTCTTTCCTTTGGAAAATTCTTTGTTCAGACACTTTATTGAAGCTCTGCTGTAAATGAGCCTTTCTCTGGATTGGTACTGTTTGTGTTACAAAATGTATGTAACTCCTCAAAAAAAAACACAGTAACAGATCATTTGGAATGGAACCAAAGCATGAGAAGGAAACTCTAGGCTTTTTTTCACCTCCTTATCTGGAGTATATAGATGCAAGTGCCCTGTGCATGTGGAGTAATGAGTCAGAGTTTCTGGCTCGGCCTTGTGACCCCACGTCTCTGTACCCATCAAGCACCTGCGCTCATGTTGGCTGCAGAGACGGCACGTAGCACCACGTTCCTCTGCCCTGACTCTGCCAGGGCCAGTTCTGCACGTGGTGGAAAGAAGTATAGCTCTATTGATTACACCAGCTGAAGACCAGGAACATTCTGAGGACTAAATGGTCCCCAGTGAAGCAGGGTGAATTTCACTCCTGAAGCTTGAAGTTACAATTATTTACAGTCACTTTAACAGGACAACAGCTGCTCTTTACCTAGAGATGAGCCAACAGCACCAAAAGAATTAGGATATGAAGTGCAGATGGATGGATTTCAATTTGATTCAAGTAGTTGGACCGCACGACTCTGTATTGCAAGCTCTCAAAGTCAAAGCTTGAGAGAAAAATCATTAATTTGGAAGCTGATACTCTGAAAGACTTTTCATGAAGTAATATATTTTCATAGCAGACACAGATCAATTTAAAAGTAGTAATCAAGGGCCATGTGCTACATGTTCATGAACAGAAAATATAGATAATTCAGCCAGAGCCAGACACTTAACATTCAGAGCATTCAGACTAGCACTGAGGATATTGCCTGTATGGAAAATAGTATGGTTCAGAATTAATTTTTTGTGAATTTCTGATATAATTACAATGTTGTACAGATATCTGTACAGATAAGATGCTGCTGGATAGCTGCCAGAAATGGGATCAGCATAACTTTCCTAGGTAAATTTGGGTTTAACCTCAGTACAAATTTTGGTGAAAGGAAAGGTCTCTGCAAATATTCCACAGAAAAGATGTGTTCAATTCCTGAGACAAAATGTAAGTTTTTGTGTTGTTTTTTGTTTTCATTTTTTTAATAGAACTCATTGAAATTACTCTTTATCATCTTTTAAAGGCATTCTCTAAATACAAAATAACTACACCATTTTTTATCAAATGCAATTCAGGCTCAGAGATTTTTTTTCTTGCCAATCCTAAGAGGTTATATGAGATGCCACATTCCCTTAAAAAATAAGGCGAACACACACACTACAAGTTTATGTCATGCAAGGAACAGCACTGAACAAAAACAACATTTATATTTACTTGTATACTACTACAACTAAACTTCTCCCAGAATTTTTTTTAACCCTGCTCCTTTATTAGTCTCTTTAGGGATACTTAGATGACAAAACTAGTGACCACTGACAGTGACAGATATTTCGAAAGGCTAATGTATTTAATCTCTTGCAGTAGTCATTGACAGACTCTGCTCTGTGCCATGCTGTGTCTGAAATCAGATCCTCAGGCATTCAGGATCTGTACTTGAAGCCAAGCATGGTTTTCACTCCTTTGTTGAAGCGATCCTCTGTCATAACTTGAAGCAAACATCCACGTGTGTTACTTAGACTCTCTCAGCCTATTTTTCCTCCAGCTTTCCATACCAGTTGTCCATATCAGACAGGAAAAAAAGTAGATAAAAACTACTTTACTCTTTAGTGGGTGGATTTATTTTAGCTGATGTGCTAAGGTTTTCTTTAGTTATGACATTGAAATGTGATCATATTCAGTATTGTACAGTGAAAATAATTTGACCTTGAGCTTGTATTTCTCTATCCACTAAATTCAAGCAAACTCAAGACATAAAATGGTAGGAAGTCAGGTCTCAATAGTTACAGACCTCGTGGAATGTTTTGTTTGCTGCAAGCACTCAGCAGCGGTTTTATGTGAGATGTTCCTATCTTTTTGCTTGGTTTCATTTTGAGTAACATAATGTTATTTTAGGAGGCCAAGTTTTATTTGAACTGAAGAATCTGGTTAGACCTACAGCCTGTTTAGTTTTTTATACTCCTTGTGCTATAAAATACTAGGGAAAGATTTGTTACAAATGCACACAGGTATACAGATCATACTGTCTGTCTATATTTAAAAGACATTGAAACTATCTGAATTTTAATCTGTATAAAAGGTCCAAAACTCTTATTCACAAAATTTAGATTAATCTCTAATTCATCATATAAATGTGCTCTAAAAATGGCTAAGTAAGAAAAAAAAAAAAAAAGAAAATATGTTGTAGTTAAGCACTCTCGCACATAGTTTCAGTTAATTAGGTTAGGGTAATAGAATACTTCCACAGGTTTTTCTGTGGCACGCAGATCAATGTTCTTGGAAAGAGCATTTTCATTCTGTAACATAGGATCTATAGGGCAGCTGCTGCAAATAGCTAGAATTTTGTTCTCTTTGTGTTATTAGTAAAAGTGAGCAAGGTATACAAAGAGATTTTCACCACTGACTTCTCCATACACAAGTGACATAGTATAGTGAAGACAGATGACTTTGCATTATGTTGCTATATAATATCCTATAGCATGCAGCTAGACCAAAAAAAAAAAAAAAACAATCTTAGAAAATCCCAAATGCTTGCATTTATTGAGACCAGAAAATGAAAATGAAGCATTTTCTGGAATCTCCTGGGAAAATGTTTTAATTAATTATGCTCTCCTGGCTGGTTTTGTTTTTTCTCTGTTCCAGTCTTTGAAAGACCAAATGTAAGCTGCTTTTGGCAGGTCTGTCAGTGGACTCCCACTATTGTCAGCTGGGATGTAAAATCCTCCCTCACATATTTGTGTAGGTGAATATGGTCACTGACTCTTCCCATTTCCATCCTCTCTGCTTTCCCTCAAGATATTTCTTTCCAATATCTATGTCTTGATTGGTGTTAACGACATCTAGTAATTTAGTATCATCTGTGAATTTAATTCTCAGGCTGTTTATCTCTCTTTCCAGAGCATTAATAAATATGTAAAATAAAACTGGGCTTCACATCAACTCCTGTGGCAACCCAACTGGATACCTCTTCACAGCTCAGCGCAGTGCTGTTTGTCATGACTCATTTTCCTTTATTTACATTCCTTTAGCCAGTTTTCAATCCACATGACAGCACTCTTATCCAAGACATTGTAAATTATGTTTCTAATAAGATTTTTGAGCCACTGCATCAAATGCTATACTACAGCCCTGATGTATCACAGCCACTCTATTCCTGCCGTATGCTACCCCAGAAAATGGTGAAGCAATTACATTTGTCTGGCATGATTTATTCTTTGGAAATACAAACTATTTATTGGTCATGGTTCCCCTGTTTTTCCAGATTATTTTTATACTCATAATATTTTTCCATTATTCCATTATTTTAGAAGAAACTGAGAACAATCATACCAGAAGATAAGTGTGTGTTTGCTTTCTCTTTCTCCTTTTTCCTGGAACACTTTCAGCGATTGCTGAGATTTGCACCTAGGGTTTTGGGGCACAGGTGGTGATACGTTCCAAATGCACACCCTTTGGCAATGGGGTGTCATATGGGAGGAGTACTGCCAGAGCATGAGGAAGGCCAGAGAGATGGGACTACTCATAACAGAGAAAAAGGATATAAAAGTATGGGTGACTGTTATGAGAGAGAAGAGAACTGCCATAAAATCTGAACAGAGGAAAGCAGCAAGTGAAGGGGAAAAAAAAATGTGGAAAAACAGGAGTCAGTTTGACTGAGGAACTCTTGAGCTGTCAACTCTAGAGAGGGATCCCGAAGTCGTCATTTGTTCAGGGATTTTGCCTGCTGCTGTTTAAGCCAGGAGCCTTGCCTTACTCTCTGCTGTTTGCATCACATGCCACTTGGGGCTTTGGAAAATAATTTAAAAAGTAATCCAGTTTCTCTGTATGAATTCAGATGTAGGCATCATGTTTGTGCACTGCGCAGTTTGTATCTGTAGCCCATCTCTTCTGATTCCATCTGGGCCATGTGGATTACTGGGGACAGGAGCTTTTGCTCTCATAGGCTCATATTTGGAGCTTGTCCCTTACTTAAAATGGAAATGCACGGACAACCTGTGCACTGGCTTTACCAAGAGCCTGCCTGAGAACAGCAGGATCACACCAAAGATCAAATCCTTTTTGTGAAGGGATTATATCTACTGCCAAATATGTGACATGGTTTGGTTTTAAACACATACAGAATACATCTGTGACAAGACAGACATTTAACAGTAGCTTAGTATTCAGGACTGTCTTGGGAGACAGCTCTGGGCATCTGATCTAGCAAGATCTTCTGGTCAATTTCTGCATTATCTTGGGATCCATTTCTGTGAAATAATTTCTAGAGATGGTGTCTAATGAGTTGTATTACTAATTTATACATGCTGCACAAGTGTGTATTCATATTGAGAGATAACTCCTGGGACACTACTTCCAGAGAAATTACTTTTGTTTTCTGCCAGTTCTTGTCACTGCAGTGCAAGGCTTTACTGTCTTCTTTCTGTAATTTAATCATTCTTATCCCTGGACTTTAAAACTCTTTCATCAAAGAGATAGCAGGTTTCATTTTGTATATCACTAAGGATTATCCTGTGAAAACAAAGCTACTGAAAATATGTGATTGCTGATTTGTAAGGAGTGTGTTGACACTTTGTACATAAAACAAAAATTTCCGTTCAGCTCCTGGAAGAAAAGAAACAACGTAAACTTGAGCAAGAGATTCCTGTTTCTTGCAGTCCTGAGTGCCTGCTCTTGGAACTCCTGAAGGCCACACTTCCTGTGCTGAATCAGAGAAGCAGATGCTGTCACTTCCACCTTGGAAACTAACTGCTAATGCAGTTAATACCCTTTTCAGACTACTAATTTAGGAAAGTGTGGGTAATAGCCTAATGAGATTTTTTCCTCATACTAATATGCAAAAATGAAAGAAAGACTGGGGAGAGGGGGGGCAGAGCAAAATAGCATGAGGAACTCTTAAACCTGATAGGACAGCCTTTAAGATTTCATGTAATCTTCTGCTGCTGCAATTTAAGAATGTTGACTAATTTGAGGCGTATCAGCATGGATATGTGATCCCAGGATCCAACACATGCTTCAAGATTATACTGATTAATGTTTTCATGAATAAAAGAATGCAGGATTTCTTTTCTCAGCAGATTAGCTATGTACATCTTGTAACACAGGCTGCCTCTGTGGAATATCAAGTACAGCAAGAGATCTGTTAGAAAATTAATTACATTATCCAGCCAAAGCAATATCAGAAATGTCCCAGAGTCTAGACTATCTTAATAGTGATTTAAAATCATATATTCATATTACCTTTCTATGACTAGTAGACCGATATGATGGAGCCTTTCTTTTGCCAAGTTGTATTATCCCATTTCTCTGAGTTAGGTAAACTATAATATGTCTGCTTTACAGATGGGTGAACTTAGCATAAAGAGAGGGAAGCCATTGTTTTCAGTCAAGAATGGCTAAATGTAAACACTTTCATCTATATTGGTCATCCATAGAGACAGTGGCTCTGAAAATAAGACTCCTTCCATTCATTTGTATGACAGATTATTTTACTTTAAACAATTCTTGGATAAAATACATTAGGCGTCCCCAGGGCAGGAACTAGACATCAAAATTCCTGCATGAAGACAATACCTGCTCAGCTGGAGAGATGTGCTCATCAGCTCAGAGTGATTGAATTGCTTTTACGGACAGGAGTATCTTCAGTAGGAGGGATGAGGTGTGTTTCTGCTCAGGTACTGCCTGCAGCTGGGTGATTAGGATGCTTTTCTGGACCAGAGGAGAGCAGATTTGTTTAGGACTGCCTTTAAAAACACTGCTTATGAAGAAGACATTGCCAATACTTCCTTCTCTTCTTTTCTTCTTTCTGTGTTTGAATAAAAGTGACTGCAACTACATTGAGCATAGTGCAATTTCCCACAGGTGTGTCAGTTACATTATGTTTATAGGACCCCATTCCCTTGGCAAAGAATGGAATTCGAGACAGAAATTTTCAAAAAATGAAACTGGGCTTCTTACTGCTGGCAAGGTGAAGGCATTCCTGAGTATATTAAGGAGAAATACACTGGCATTTTTCAAAGTCACACTTCTGGTGCCAAAAACTTTCTGTCAGGTTGTGACTAAAGAAGTGAGTAGCCACAGAGCAAGGAATTAGAGTACCCCACTCAGTAGCCAATCTTGTCCAGCCAGCATTTTGATAAATGCCATATAAATTATTGTAGAGTAGGAATTACAGGCATATAAATTGCAACTTGTAGCATGAGTTATTTGACCTGCTGGGGGATTAAGCATGCATGTATGGCATAGCCAAAATACTCTTTCCATCATTTTTTTGCCTTTATAGAGCAGGTGGTTGATGCAGTTAATGCTGGTATCATTTTTCTTTCCTTGTGTGATTTCTTTCGTTGCTGTGATGACAGCTCCATCATTTCATTTTGAGTATTTAAGGCTATTAGGAAGAAATTTTAGACAATCATCTAGCACAGGTATTTTCAAACATGCCTAGAGTTTGGGCATTGGACTAAATGACCTGGTGGTTGGACTAAGTGGCTTTTAATGGTCTTTTCCAACCCCATGCACTCTATGATTCTAAAGCCTACAGGAAGTCACCCCCTTTCACACTGCATATTTCTAAAGAAGTATAAGACACGTTCTGTATTAATCAGTGGAAAAACTATGGACAAGATCACCAGCTGTGGTAAACTGCCTAGCTTAATTTAGTTAGATGCTTTATGCTCCAGATGGGGATCAAGCCCAACATCTTACAATTGCAAAGATTTAAAAGATAGAAACATTTCTAAGATAATTGAAATATATATTTTGCATTTCAAAGATAAAATACAGAAACCAATATGTCATCAAACCATTTAATTTTCTTCCAAGTTTGAGAGTAAATTGACAAGAGATCAGCAATTGGCAGGAGAACAAATGAAACATATTGAAAGAGCCAATTTGCTGGTATCAAGGGAGGCAGATGTGTTAGTTTTACATCTGCTCAAGCAAAGTCCTTGTTACTTGTTTTTTGCCTCCTCCTTTACAAAAAAAAAAAAAAAAAAAAAAAAAAAAAAAAAAAAGCATACATTTCATTATCTAAAGGTTTGATAATTAGATAATTGAATAATCCTTTAAAAGTGACCAAGGAGCACTCTGTTCCTTGAAGAACCCTTTTCATCACTGTTCTGTGATTCTGGCAGCTGTGGGTTTTTTTGTGGAAGTTTCTGATTTTTTCCTCAGATCTCATCAAACCTAACACACACCAGATTTCAATTGCAGCTGAGCAGTTTCCTGGGCCTCAATACTCCAGATGCCAATTTACTACCTCTTTCTTGAGCTAGCTATTAAAAGGGAAGGAAGTAGAAAGAACACTGAGATTTCCTCTGACAGTCTGCTTCAGGATATAAGCAGACATCATGGCAATGAGCAGCAGAAAGAAGGGGGGAGGGGGTGGAAGAAGGAAGGAAGGAAGGAAAGAAAGAAAGAAAAAAAAAAAAAGAAGGGAAAAAAAAAAATAAGGAAGGCAAACCAAAACCAACACAAAACCCAGCAAGGGTAAGTGCTTCCATGTTTTTAAATGCAGTGAGCAAGATGGGATCTTTTGCAGTTACTTTCCCTGTGAAGCAGAGAGGCGGGCATGAGCTATGTATGTCAATAGGCGTCAGTCAGAGCTGCAAGCCTGAAGTGTGGCAGCAGCTGTTGTTTAAAGGGATTCTTACAGATAATGAAATTGCTAACTCTCTGCCCTTGGTTTTTGCAGTAACTATTTGCTAGTCTTTATTCTTTGTATTGTTATTTCATCATCCCTCAGATTCTTTTGAGGAGGTATGCCAACAAAATGAGGTAGTGCAATCATGTAATTCTTAATTTTTTATGAATTTTTAAGAGAGGGGTGTAGGGAGTGTCATTACATCAGGAATGTTAGGTTCAGCACCAATGAAAATGCCTCTTCTCTCTAGAGGAATAGTGTATGGATAGACTGTGAAGGTCAATAGAGATGCTTGCATTTGCCAGAACACTTTACACTTGCCTACTTTGCTATTTGTTATCAGGGCACTCTCTTGCTAAGCAGCCACCAAAGAGGAGATTTCTTGCTGTGCTGACGACTTCTAATTATGCTGTTCCCATTCATTATCATCCCAGCAACATCTTTCAGCAGAAATCAGTGTGCTAGAGCACTGCTGACTTCAAAGATGAGAATGGTATTTGCCGTGCAGTCAATTGGAGAGTGCACAGCCCTTCTCTGTGTTTAGTCTTTAGTAGGAGCTAGGAAACATTGAATTATTAAACTATGTATATATCACTTCATTTAATTATTGTCCACATGATAGTACAGTGAGATAAGCTTGTTGTCAACATGCAGACTTTTCCACCCTCAGAGTCTGGTTAACTGGCTTGCTGGTTTGAAATTCAGGAAAAGTCCACTCTATCAGTAAGGATTTAAATAGAAAATTAAATGGGTTTGCATATCGCTCTGTATGACACATTTTTTGTTAGCCTTCGAAGTCTGAGTGATCTAACCAAACATGTTGAATTAAGATTCATACTTCATAGTTGTACTCATTGCAGGGAAGTGCTCACTATAAGCAGTGACCCCAAACATTAGTTTAATCCACTAAATATTCTGTAGATTAATAATACTGTACATGGAAGCAGGAGAACAAGGGTGTTTGCATTCTCAATTGACTGTCCATTCAGAAGGAATTCACTCTGTGGTGATCTTTTCCTCCTGAAGGAAACAAACATAGACAAGAGAGATGACTCTGCAATTATATCTTGACTAGAAATAGCTGCAGCAGAAACTCTCTTCACTTTTTCCATTTCTTTCTGATTAAGTGTTATTAGAACACTTCTTGCCTATTTCTATGAGGTGTTTGTTGGCAGTGTTATTGTGAAGGGACATAAGCTGCCACCACAGTCGTTCTTTAAACATGCAGTTTGAAAAAGACAGCTCTGCTACGGCGACAGAAAACATCAAAGCAACAAAACACAGCATTTTATCTGATGGGGTAACAATATTTCAACTAATAAAATGTCTGTCATCCCTGCCCATTGTATAGATAAGGAAGCTGAGGACGTTTGCATGCTCTTTGTTGGTACGCCAAGTCGCAATTATCCTATGACAGAGACCTTCTGGGCTATGATTGATGAAATGTTTTGAGGGGGAATGCGCTTCAATAAGCGAATTTCATTGGATTTGATGATGACATCGTTCGCACAATGGTTGTCAAAAACAAAAGCATTTTAAGTAGAACTAGGAAAAATGGAACTCATTTAATCCGCCTGGGATGTCCTTGCCACATTCACTTATTTGTATTGTACATTGGATGTAAACAAGTCTAATTCTGAAGTTCTTGTGTTGACCTTTTCTGGCACTGAGATCAAAGTACTGCAATAAAGATGAGGAGACTTTAAAGACTTCAGAGGCTTGTCAGAGTAGCGTATGTTTAAACATAAAATAACACAACAGTGCAGCCTTTGGCTAAAACAGGCACCAAATGAAGTCCTACAGAAATTTGTTGCTCGTCAAGAAACCCATCATTATCTTGCAGTTTAATGGCCTAAAAGTGGAATTGCTTTGGAACATTTTTCTTTTCTGGGCCTTAAGTCACTATTCTCTAACACAGTAACTGGTAATATGGATGTCACCAGTGAAAGATGCCCTTTCCTTATTCAAATTCTTAGGTGGATTTGAGGATTAGTAAAGCTCTTCTCTGAATAGTCAGTCCTCCGTAAAATGTCACCATTTTCAAAGCATGACATTACCTTCTTTTTGCAGCAGTGTGTTCTGCTGTCCTATCCCAAACATGCCTGGCTCCAGCTGTCCCTTATCCTAGTCTCTGAAGGAGATCCTAGAGGTTGAACTTTACAGAACCTGATGTGCAGCCAAGGCAGCTGGAGTAAGAATTTAAGCTCTAATTCACTTTTTTTTTTTTTTTTTTTTTAACAGTGTGACCATCTGAAAATATGCAGCTATAAAACACTACTTTTCTCTGTCCATGATCAGTATTTACATTTGAGATGGAAACCTACTCCATGTGAATGAATAAACAAAATGTTTAATGCTTGTTATAACACAAAGTTTGCAACTGTTCTGAGCATAAAGAACATTTCCCAAAAAGCTATTCTGGGACCTCCAGTATCCTGACTGAGCTGGGACTTTTGGAGCAAAACTAAGGATATCCTATAGAACGGATTGTGCTCGTACATTCAGAGATGGGTGCAGAGGACAAAAGGCAATGACTTCTTTTAATGAAAAAAACATTTGACACATGATGCAATAGTTTTGCTGGATTAAAAATGAAGAAAAGGTTTCCTCTGATTTTTGTTAAATCAGTTTCTCAGCCAACACTTTCAAAAAACCTTGTAGCATCTCTGCACATATCCCTGAAAGTTAGGCTGTTTATTAGATACTTAACATGCTGTAGAAATCTACTCGATGCTTCTGCAAGTTCAGTCTGTTTGGTAATCAAGGTGTTTATCTCGATTATGTTTGTCTGAACTTACATTTAGACTCTTAGTTTGAGAGCTTTATTTCAATTAATGAAGGGAAGATACATTCTTTTCTGAGTGATTTGCTTGGGAAATGAGGCTTTAGCATTTCCAACTGTGAACTTTGCAGCTGAATATTATTTAGAAAAATACTACTAAAGGTTTTTGCAGTGCCTCCCTCTCTGAGAGATCCCAGCATGGTAGTCTGTGGAAATCTGCTATGCCTTTATTCAGTACCTTATGACAATTCTCCTTTTCTTTGGCTTCTGCATTCTTAATACACAAATTACACCACTCTCTTTAACCAGTGGCAGCAGAGTTTTCTCTGTATTTTGTAATTGGGAACTTGTCTTCATGCGTCTGCTGAGCTGACACTGCAGTACTGGATAAACCAAATCAAGCAACAGCAAGCAGTGTGGCTGTGCAGCACAGTGCTATGGTCAGGTTACTAGAGATTGGGTTTAAAGGGCTGATTAGCCTGGCTAGTAAGCAACACTAATGCAGCATCACCGCTTATGGTGCAACCTGCCTGTGAGCTTCAAGCAGCCCTTCAGTGTGGTGTATATTTCCAATGTCTATGTAATATACCTACACCCTCCTGCCTGTCAGTACTTACAGGCATAAAATGCACTTAAGAACACTTTATGTGGCAGGATGTATTGTGGTAGGCAACCTTGAATTTGTTGTGTGTTTTTTTTTTCCTTTCTGACTTTTGCCATGTTTCAACATTATTCTCTTATAAATATTACTTGAGTCTAAACTGTAGATATGCTTTTAATAGAACTTCGATGTTTTTACCAGCTAAGTGTATATCTTTGGTATAATACTCTTCCTATCCCCTGTATCTAAGAACAAACACCCCCTCTAGAAAATGACAAAGTTATGTAGACAATAGTGATTACGAGTGAATAGACTATTTCAACTTAGTACGTAATAACTATTGAAGAGCAGAGCTGATGTAGACAGCAAGAGAGAAACCACTTTAAATTTAATTAAGATGACATATACTCTCCTTACATTCAAAATTCATTCAGGAACCTGAGTGGGTTTTGCTATTTAACATAGAGCGAAACATTTTTTGGATTATATGCCTTGGAAAGAAAGGTCCACATAGAGCTATCAAATAATTTGGCATGAGGAGACCACAGGTTACCTCACTTCAAAGCAGAAGGGTTCAGGAGGAAAAGATGAAATCTGGCCTTTTGAGTAGTCTAGTTTTTGGAAGAGGTTGCTCCAGAAAGGAGAAGCGATATATACTTTTCAAATGAGTAAATTCCCCTAACATTATATTTGGCTATTATATGAGGAAAACAACTTTGATTACCCAAAAGGCTATAACCCTTTACCTGAGCCTGAGCAGTACCACAGCCCTAACTTCTCCTGGACTTTATAGCCTCAGATTCCACTTGCATCATTATATTTAGCTTTAATTTGCATCAAAAGAAAAAGGGGAGAGGGTGACAGAACACACCAAACTCTATATGTTTTTATAGTGATTTTGTTTATCAGATGTGCTGGACTCAGTCTGAGAATATCACTGTCAGTAGTTAAGACACTTATACCATGGAGCATTGACAGCGTCTGGAAATACTTCAGTGGTTATTGTTGAAGTCATTAGTTTAGCTGAAGTAATGCTGGCACGTTTTCCCTCTGGGTAGAATTCCTCAACCTAATTGTCTCCTCCTTGCCAGACCATACTTGATATCTTCAGGTTTCGAGACTGGCTGTTTTCCAGTAATTAATGGCTTTTCTCAGTTATAGATTGAAATTATTTCCTTTTATGAATTAGTCTGTTATCCAGTAGTGAATTTCAGAGAATTTAAACTGGCTAACTTAAAAACAGAGCTAATCTAAAGGGGAAAGAGAGAGAGAAAAAAAAAAACCCAACACTGTCAACAACCCACATGACAGCTATGTGAGCCACTGTAGAAGATGCTTAGAATGAAACAGTATTGACTTTAAAAAGAAAATAAACAAATCTACTTTTTCCTATTGATGTTATCTTCTTGTAATGCCCTAACCTTAATATTAGTTTAAAGCAATATAAGCTCACGCATCCCGTAGACTAGCATTAGGTCACCTTATCTAACCTCCTGAATAGTACTTGCAATCAAATATCATCAAGCTACTCTTGTCTTGATTATTGTAACCTGGGTTTGACAAAAGTACATTGTGAACTCAATGTCTCTGATGCCCAGACTAGACTCCTTAAAGTACTTTGCCTATTCAACATAATTAGCCTGTGGTTTCAGAAGTCAAGGAATACTGTTCCACAATGGAAAAAAATAGCTCCTCCTGTAGTCATTGTTTTATGGTCTTCCACATTATTTGAGCTATTACTTCTCCCAAAACAATTTTGCCACATCTTTTACTGTATTCCACTTTTAAAATCCAAAACAGAACACAATATGCATCTCAAAGCTAAAAGCAACTGGGTTTAATACTGTTTAATATTTCTAAGGACAAAATTTATGGAAGATAATGTAGCAGTACAACCACATTTGCATTTCATAACATACCACCTATTTTTAAGTAGCAGATTACAAAGAGGGACTTCTAGTTAAACACCGATGAGCTTGGTTGTCCTTGTTGCCCGCATAGAGCCTTCCTACCAAAGGTCTTAAATTGTATTATTATATGATTTGACAAAAATATTTTTGGTAGAGTTCAGCTTTTCTTATCCCTTTCAAATATGCTAAAGTGGTACATGTAAATTGACAGAGCAGGACCCGAAAGGCAGCCTGGAAATATGAGACATGGGAACTGGTGTTCATCTGCGTTCCAGACTTCTTTCACTTGCTGCTAGGTGAGGTATTGTTGAAGAAGTCAAAGAGATCATAACCTTTGAGTGATGGACCTTGTATAACTGACCATAGGAGTCATTCATCTAGTAGTTTGTGGGGATTAGGTTTGGATGGAGTAATCCCAATAGAGATATACTGCCATTCCTTAGATGTGTTTAACATCTGTTGGATGCAGTTCAGATGGACGTCAAGATTTGGTGCATAAAGGCATGCAACCTTCTTGCAGCTAGTAGGGAACTATTTTCTCTACAAGAAGACAGTTTTACATAATCTGATTTTAGATATAGACAAATGCCAGAATGTGCCATGCTGTGTTTATGTATTTGGTTTCAGAAAGTTCTGCAAATAGTTTGCAGAAATTACTTTTGGAAATAACAAGAACCAGGTGCATTGAGATACAAACAGCTCTGAGTCTTATTTTCCTGAACCCTGCTATACAGTGGCTGCTGGAGTATTGGGGCGATATGTGTATACAGCACACACACAAACAGACATTTACTTTATATAAACTGAAGAAAGAGTTACACAACATAACCAAGATTTGAGCCTCGAATCCTGATACATCTACTTTCATGGTTCCAATTCCATGTCTCTATTATGGTAAATGGAATATGAAATAGGAAGGCTGAAAGAAATTACAATGCAGGTATTGTGTGACTGCAGGTTATTTGGGGCTTGTTTGTTTGTTTTGTGGTTGTTCTGGTTTGTTTTTTTTTTTTATTATTATTATTATTCAGTTCTATTTGCAGTGCTGAAACAGAACTTCTACTTGGGCTGCCCGTTCAGCTCTGTAGGGGGCACAGTTATCCACTGGCAGCTCCCTCTTGGTAAGGGACTGCTGTGATGCTTGCTTTCCTTTAAACAAAAGTATTCAGATTGTGCATGTGCTACTTTACTTTTCAGTTAAAGGCTGAATTTCAGTGGGAATAAAAAAAGGCAAGTTAACAACAAAAGTGAAAGCTGGATTTGGAATGATGTAATCTAATAACAGGGAGGTCTCTAAAAATTCTTCTGCTGGTAGTACTGAGAAAAACAAGATACCTGCATGCTGTCAGTCCAAATCCAATCTATTCCCATTCAGCTGCTTCAGCTTCAACTCCCACTTCACCTTGTTTCAATTCTGTGTTTTTGAAGGAGGAAAACGCTGAAACTGATGGGTCTCTATTATTGTGTAAGTCTTGAGTAGAAATCTTGACATGGTGTGTGCGAGGTTGTTAAGATTGTGTCTTGTTAATTAGATCTGTGCTGGCTGAGGAAAGGAAGAGAAATGAGGTCTTTGTTCTTGGCAGGGTTTGTCCCTTTGTTTCTATAAAAACAAAAATGCAGGTTAATGGGACTTCAGTGAAACTCTGTTATAGAGACAAACTTTTCACAAACTGAAGCCAAACATCAGTGTGTTATTGGTCTGTTCACTCAGAGGTAAACACAAACAATCCTGCTGTTTCAGAGTCTGCCAGAAGGAGTGATGGAGCATGCCAGCAGTGAGGGAAAGTTTTCTTCAGATTTAGTTAGGGCTGAATTTGAGCTTTGCATTCATGCATACTCATCTACCCACTCTAGGGAAAAATTCAGCAACTGGACATTAGCTTCTGGCTCCTGAACGTATAATACAAACCACTCCAAACAAAATGACTGTCAATGGTTCCCATCAACACCAATTAAAAGTGCCTTTAAAATACAACTAGCTCTGTGGCTCGGCAGTTATTTTATAACATTAATGAGCTCCATGTACTTTCTCACTTGAGTCCATGACTACGTGCCATCTGTGGAATGAATTCACAAACCTCACAATTGTCACTTGTATTAAATATTTGAAACTGCCCCTTGTGCTCTGCAGGGGGCTCCTCCAGAAGTATCTGGTTGCTTTCAGCTCCAGCATTGCTGGTGCTGTGGAAACGCAGACGCTGCTGCTGTTTTTATGCGGTATTCAAAACCCCAGGCCTTTGTCCTTTTTGACTGAAGGATAAATCCATATCCTGACATAGACCAGAGTTATTTCTTATCACAGCCTTTGACATACTTGTAGCGAGTTCAGTAAAGCTTAATATTCCGCTGCCTTATTCAAGTTGTGTTGTCTCTTACTTACCCTCTTTTTCAGATTTTGCTTACTCACGTGGTGCCACAGTGTTTTTCATATGTAATTGGTAAAGTGGTGATGCATTTCCTGACTGTGAGTTCTGAATAAATATGTCTTTTTCTTTTGAAATTAGGGAAAGTGCTGCCTGTAAGATTTTCACACACACCCCTTAATCAAACTGAATGCTAAGCTATTTTCCTTCTGTCTTATCTTTTGCTTGGGAACAAAATGTTTAGATTTGACTGGTGAAGTCTCATTCACATTTTATCAGAAGAGAGGCTCAAGTGGCTTGAGTTCATAGTCTGGCTAACCTGAGCTGTTTGTGATTTGAACTGAAAATGGGATTATTGTTTTATCTCTTACTCAGTGTCCATAATCCATTTTTCCAAAGAATTTATTTGGTCATCATTCCTCACATCCAAAGCCAGCTAGAGAACTTTAGTTCTTCATGTTGAATTTTATTTCCATTTTACTTGTCTCTGATGTTAATCTGCTATAGCCTTCTTCTTTAACTTTGCATTTTAACAGCTCATCAGGCCAGGTGCTCAGATGGGAGGAATGTAATAAGGGAGCCTGGTGCGGTCCAGGTGCAAGGAGGTCATGGTCTATTTCTCTCAAGAGTGAGTGGCAGCCCCCTTGTGCCTGAGCTGCACCGTGGGTTGTGTTTTTTCACTGGCACCACTGGCGGGTGCTCTGAGACCCTGCTCACCACATCGGCAGGAGATACTTGACCATCTCTGAGTTTTGCCTGTAATAGAAGCGGTGAATCTTCACAGCACTCACAGGTCTTCCACTCATGATCCAGTGAGGGAAGGGGTGTCAGCCAGACAATAAATACTTAATTCCGGGTTTGGACACTCAAAGTGAAGCTCTGCACTTGCAGTTTGCAGCTCACAAACTTTCTTGCTGAGTCAGGGCAGCTTTGGGGGAGTGCTGGGGTCCCATTCAGACAACACACAGTCTGCTCTCCAGAGGAGGCAGTGCTGGGGGACAAGGTGGGACAGAGCCACTCAACAGCTAAATAATCTTCCTTTCCCTCTGTTTCACTAATTTCAGCACCCTGTCCCTTTTTATTCTCAACGCCCTGCAGATGCTTGCTGAGTACATGTTTAGTTTCCAGTCAAAGACTAGCGCTTTTAAAGGTTGGGGGTTTTTAATTCCCAAAAAAAGTTTCTTCACATGAGTGAACACAAATTATAGATTTTCTTTTTTTGGTATTTCACAAGTCAGGTTGAAAAAGCAGGTTGTGTGGCTAAACAAATGACTATTTCATCACTGGTACTTACTCAACAATAAATGCTTTTCATCTTTAATTTGTAATGTCTGAAAAGAAAAGCAACAAACGAGAAGCAGTTTAGCTAATATTTTAACCCCTCTGAACCTTGTCCCTTCTCTGAATCTCAGCCTGAGTGCGTTTTGAATACGGGAATATGCCTTTCCTCCTTCTTTTAATGTATTCTGGTCGTTCTTTAGGCTGGGAGCTTTTTGTTATGAAGCCCTTTCATTCATCCAAACACGTAAGAGCTGCTGATCTGAAATCATCACAACATATGCATACAGCATGTGAGAAAAGAATGTGAGAGAAAATATTTGTTTGCCGAAACAAAGACTTTTAGGAGTCTAGCAAGCTGCAGTACCACCAAGTACAAACCAGTTAAAAAATCCTGGCGAGCTATAAAAACCTCCTGAAAAGGCATTGAAAAGATGTCTTGCAAGTTATGACATTTTAGCTAGATAGATCTTACAGTTGCAAGATTTTCCATGCAGCAACTGCATGATCCGCTGCCCCAGTGTAGGACAAAGATGAATCAGGCCTATTATGAAGGCAATTCATATTTAAATGAAATTTCCAGCCCAGTTCTGCAGTCTCAAGAGATTTTTCTAAGCATCTGCTCTTTCATGCTGATTTAGACCAAATTTGAATGCTGAATCTTTGGAGAATCATAAGCAAATTGTGTTAAATTACCACTAATGATATTGCTGTTCTTAATTCAGTCTGTGATGGCTGTAGACCACAGTCCTGCAGCACAGTAGTAATGTAGGTAAAATCACCCACTGTTCTGAGACCTCCAAATAAGCTAAGCACAGCAGGGTGAGTAGCACTGGAATTTGTTTTACAGGAAGCCTTTCATTTCCTTGCTTTTGAGGGGTTAAGTGAGGCACTTCAAGCACTGTTCTCCCATGAGGGTTACACTAGGGAAGGGTAGTTTAAGTTTCCCCCGGGGGCTCCATAGCAGCTTTGGCAGCAGAGGCTGCTGTTGAAAGAGAACAGCCGGATGCAATGAATCAGTGTATTCCCCAGCCACTCTGGCTGCATTTCCTTCCTACCCAGTGCTGTCCACTTTTCAGACTACAGTGTCCGATATTGATCTCCCGCCCACTATTAAGACTGCCACTGCTAGTCTTAACAGAGAGGTATGCACCAAAGGCTTCCAATTTCATTTCCAAATGGCCTGGATTGGGGCAAGATTAATTGTTGATGCTTTGTTTATTTTATGTCATCTGGGCAACGCACTGAATAGAATAGAATAAACCAGGTTGGAAGAGACCTTTGAGATCATCACGTCCAACCTATTATCCAACCCACCTAATCAATAGAATGATTAGAGTGTGAATGTATTGTAGTATACAGTAATTGCCTCAGTATAAGCTACTTATGGGGCTTGGTAACATCAAGTGTTTGCTAAAGTTATGAAAATCACACCATTATGTCCATGCTTGTTCAGATGTGGCTTTGGGAAAACTCAGGTTCTCAGATTCAAGCTCTAGTCATGAGCACTTAATTCGTTAAAACCCCTCACTGGAATGTCAGGGTATCAAAAGACTTCATCCAAAAGAGATTTCTGCTGCCCTGGGAGGCCTGTTGCTGCTCTGGTCAGGCTGGCTAGTTATCCAGGTCAGAGCCTGCAAAGCATCCAGACACAGCACAGCTTACCTGGGGAGAAGGACTGTGGCCACTGCCAAAGAAGCAAAGGAAGAAGCCCCTTGAGCGCTCTGTCTGTAGCAAGGTTTCAGTAGAAATGATTGTGAGATGTAGGTCTAACTGGTGATTTTGATCAAAGGTTTTGGGAATTCCAGTTCTGCAGCAAAGCAGTTTTCCAGTCAGGGCACTTCTTCATTGATAAAGGACATCAGCCTGACTAATATCAATTTAATTCAATACCAAAGAGCCCAGAATATATTCTATAATACAAAGTTTCATTTCGAACACTTGCATGGATTGGTGAGGACTGAAATGCACAAATCATTCTCTTTAGCTTGGCCAATTTCAACCTTGTTTATTCATTATCAAAGTGAAGGGAGAAAACATATATTGAAAATTTACAAAAAGGAAAAATTAAAAGAAAACATAAAATGTCAGTGTCTGAATCAATATGACAAGTTTCACTCCAAACTAACCCTTCATATCATGACATCATATCAGCAAGAAGTCCATCACGGAGATAGTGCTATGGAAATCCTTCAATGCTGCTTTGATAAATCCACTGCTTTAAGACTTTCCCTCATGACAGTTTTCATGTAAAATACATAAACATTACAAAACTCTTATATCTCCAACTGATAGTTCAAAGTACTTTCTCATGCTTGTCACAATAATAACAAATTACATCACTTTGCATCTGTAGTTGCCCCAGTATTTTCCTCATGTAGGTTACAATATTATAACTGCATAGTATTTAAACAGGATGTATGACAGGGTAGCTTGCCCTTTGGATATCATAGAAGAAATTTCTTCTGTCATTTTTTTTTTCCTAAAAATCTTATCAGATTCCTCTATTTTCCAGTTACATCACAGCCCTAAAATCCACAAATCATACTTTTTAAAAACAAATTATTTCATATGTTTTAAAGCTTCTAAAAGAATTGAATGGGTTTTGTATAAAACACATCATGTCAATGTTAAACAAAATTCATACATGTTTTGTTTAACAATATACAATATTGCCTGATGTAAAGGAGTGGTTGTTCAAATGCTAGATCCCATTTACAGCCTTTTGTGACAGGGAAAGACTTCCATCAGTGTCCTAAGTTCTTACAGGGATGATTCAATCTTAAACAATTGAGGTTCTCATATTTATGAGCACAAGCAGTTTCAATACTGAATTACCATCCTCAATTCAAAATCAAGTTTGAAGAGAGTTTTATCAGATTTTCAGCTCTTTTATTTGTGAAGATCCTTAAACATTTCAAGAAGACCAGTTGACATACCATTACATACAGCTAGTAGCTGTTTCCATCTACACATAATCACATTTCTGTACAGTAAAATATATAGCAGTTCTATTTTTAAGGTGAAACCAGACTCAAATGCAGTATTGCCTTTGAAGCACAATAATTAACCTTGTCATCTGGCCAGTCTCATCAAAAAAAAAAAAAAAAAAAAAGTTGTTAAATTTTTTGTGTTACTGGGAGGAAAAAAAGAAGGCTTGAAAGTAACATGCATTCCAGAGGTACTGCCTGAAGTGTTCAGTGGGTACGTGTGCCAGCAGTGAATGAACATGCTATAATTAAGTTAGATGGCAAAAAAGCAGTTGGATTGTATGCTTGCTGTCAATTAAAGTACAGACAGATAATCTTCTTTAAAAAAAACCAAGCAAACAAAAAACCCCAAAGATTTTCTCATCTATAAATCCTGTCTTTTCTGCCCTGATGTCCTTTAAATCGCAAATCCAATCTTATAAATAATGTAAACATTTTGAAAATTGAGTCCCTGGTCTTCACATTGAACTGCTGTCCAAACCAAAAAAATAATTTATTTACATTGAGAACTAGGAGATATTTTTGCCATCATTGTTGATCTTGTAAAATATTTTGTGTGAAATTAGGTAGATCAAACACATCCAGTCAAACTGTACATGAAACTCCTTTTTTATTTTTCCTTGAAAACTTTTCCCCCTTGCCTTTCCCATTAACTCAGTAGGTTTCCATAGCAAGTACCACCCTGGGCCTACTTACATCATCAACTTCTGTGCCATTAGTTTCAATAGAAGCAGGATGTGGTCCAGTAAATTATCCCCCAGCATGGCCTGCTCAGTTTTACACTAGACCATGAGGACAGTGAAAAGTATTCTCCGTATTAGTTTAACTCTTTCTTGCATTTGCAGTGTAAATTACTGCTATCCTTCTTCTATGTTCCAAAGGCTTCTTAAATTATCCAAAAGTCTCCTAAGGCAGTATACTCACCACTAAACCCCTTACAGACATCCTAAATACTGAGGAAAAACATCAATAATTCATTAAAGTTAATTAGGCATAACTGCAAAGAATTTATTGATGACTACTGCATAAGTCATGTTAATATTGGACCACCTGAAAAAGGCAGTTTTGTTGGATTTTGAGGACTACAGTTATGCTGCTAGAAAACAAATCCAAAAGAAAAGTTCTTGCATGTAGCCTGTAGCTTTTCTTTCTTTATTTTCTCTGTTTTGAATTAAGTCCTGCAGTCATCAGTGTCCTCCTACTTCTCATCTTCCAAGATTTCTATTCTCTGAGCTTTCTAAAGTTAACACAGGCTGTTTTCTAGGATCTACAATGTGTTCTCAAGGCCAAATTTATTTGGCAGCTGAAATAGGGTTATCCACTTTTTTCTTCTGTCATGAAATGCCAGAGTCCAGAGTAAATTGAGATTGCAAAAGAGCCAAACAGTCACATACATGAAATTTTCAAATTGGACCTTGTTACTGAGATTTGTAGTGTCCTGGTGCCTAGTCTCTGCAATGGCATGTGCCAAACTGTGTTTTTTCATATTCTCACACTTTGATTTTCAACATGCATCAACAATGCACTTTTCCTCCCTATCATTATTTCACTGAAATCAATTTGGTTTTACTCTGGCATTCTTTAAGATCTAAACCATACACCTTTCCTGTGCTATTTTCATGAACACCAAAGCTGTGGAATAAATATTGTTGACATGTTGGCAAATTGCTTTGGTACTTGGATTCCTCATTAAATTACATTCAATTTTAGTTATAATGAGCATAATCCATTTGATACTGTTGACCCAAATTCCCCTGAGGAAAGATGTAGTTCTGAATTGATATTTGCATCTCTGAGTCAACTGAGTAGCGTCCAAAATCAGGTCACACTTCAGCTCTGGAAAATGTCCTGTTTCAGGGTTATGCTTGGGGTTGTGACTAAGTTGTATTGCAGAAATATATCCCTACAATTTTACAACTCTTGCTGTACTTTAATCTTGCCACTGCCCTAGATTACACACCACTTCACTTATCTGTACCCTATTTCTGTAAACACCTGATGAGAACACTATCAGGAAAGCAGAAGCACCTTTCTTTAACTCATCCTTGAGCATCTTTTCTGAAATCATATTTCTTCTCCCTGTTGTGCTCATTAATCATTCCTCTACTGCAATAAATTGTTATTTCTCCCCGTGTTAAAGTCTTTCCTGTCATTCATTGTGTTATGAGTATCTTTTGCTTGAGAACAGGAACAAAATCCCAGTAGACTTCAGGAAGCCTTTAACTCTCTTCCTTTCTCATGATGTAGAAAATAGAGAAAAGATAGAAAGTTTCATTGATTTGTTTGTTTCAGAATTGTGGGGTGCTTTGGGAGAAATGGGCTATTTAAGAAAACAGAATTTGTCAGTATTGTGAATGTTAGTCTCAGGAAAGTACAGTGTCTGGATAAGGAAGCTTGTAAAATTTTTCTCAAGTTTGGTCTGAAAATTATTTAACAGACAGCAGAGTCCTTGGAATATTCTGGAGAGGAAACAGTTTTATTGAGTCATTGCATGAAATCAACTATAAAGTTCAAAGCATGAGTTCACGATTTCATTTGAACTTGAATCTCCATGATCCAAATGGCACCACATGCAGAGGCTCTTCAAAGTTAAAGTAGTCTTAAAACCTGTGCATATCGTTCCTTTTTTGTGTGTTTTATTTGGAAGCATGAGATTAGCTCTGTAAAACAGATCATGTAAATTTTCAGGTGCAAAAATGATGACTGGTACAGCAATTTCTAAAAAGTAAAGATCTAGCCATGAATTTTGCATATCTATTAAGATACTTGGGATAACTAAGAAAACAATATACTTGAAGATTCAGGTCAGTTGATAGGACAAACTTTGCAAGTTTGCTGCGTGGGATTGCTGAGAAATATGACAGAAGGTCTTCAAAAACAGGCCAAACAAAACAAAACCCAACCCCCCAGACAAACAACTGAAAAAAATGTCAGTTTAGCTATATTGATTCTGCCTTAGTGTGAGGGAACAAAGTGGGCAACTTCTCGACATCCTTCTGAGCTCAGTTTTCTATGATTCTAAATTCCTAAACCTCAGGGTGACTCTCTAAATACAGAGTTTCAGGTAGTAAACAAATATTATCAGATGCAATCATGGCAGAACATGCTCTTGTCTCAATTATTTTTTCCAGGTGAATATCCAATTAAACCATTCACATCAGTACTCATTTGTTGACTCACTCAGGATGAGAGAAGAATAGTGATGCTGAACACCTGATTAGGTCCTTGGCAATGGGAAAACTATATAGACAAACATGAAGAGTGCCAGTTCAGCATTCAAAAATTAGATTAAAAAAAAAAAACAATACCAGGAGCAAATTAAGCTTTTCCTTTACTGTTTTCTTCAGTCGGTAAATGCAAATATATTTATCCATAATTTATGTCTTCACAGATGATAATGAATGTGAGAATGCTACTCAACCTTGTGGAGAGCACGCCAATTGCACAAACACGGTGGGAAGTTATTACTGTATGTGTGTGCCTGGTTTTAAATCTAGCAACGGTCAACAAACTTTTGTACCTAATGATGGAACCTCCTGTGTGGGTAAGTTATTCATGTCTACCAGCTAGCTTTGCATTGTCACTCTTCTTTTACTGCTTCTCTTACTTATAGAAATCGAGCAACAATGCTTTCAGATTTATGAAGTTTGGATATCAAATTCCCCACAATATGGACTGGTACAGACTTAATATTCCAGTGCAGGCTCATACTTCTCACCTATAATAACACTTTAATCTTGCAATATTTTTAGTCTACCTGTGACAGACTTAGACAATTAATGTATAAATAAGGTATCACAGAAATCCCCTATTCCCCTGTTTATGCCCCTATTTCACTGAAATGTGAGCAAAGTAGTCATATTCTTAAAATAAAGCAGAATGACAAAGTATTATACATTGACATAGTAGGTGATACCATTTCTCTGGGAGATTTGGTCAGGGTATTTTTGTTAATTTCTCCAGTCTAATCAAAAGCAATAAGTAAGATCAGTAGTTATCCTAACTCCTCTGCCATACATCAGCCCCTATTTCTGTGGTAGCTGGACAGAACATGTTTAAGATTACAAGGGAGGAAATGTTCCCAGGAAAAAGTTGGTGTTTTTTTTCTGAACAACTGTGCAATCCTTTAGGATTTCCTTTGAATGGAAGAACTGTAACTATTTCTCTTGTTTGAAACTCCTGGTAATTTTCTCTGTATGTTGCAACAGTCCTCAGGGAATGGGAAAATGAGAAATAAATCTATTGCCCTTTACACCTTTATGCTGACTGTGTCTCATTCTAGATATGTCTCCTGTGAGATTGTAAGCGCTGACAACCTCTCTTCTTACTGCTCTTAATATCAGTAGAATGGCTGCATATTAAGCCAGAAAGTGATCTAATCAACATTTCTTGCCCGTTGCTCACATTCATCTAAAAGACTTCTGCTTTATCCACCCCTATAAATTGTTCTTAAATTAGCTGGGATTGAGACTGTTAGCACATTGAGCTGTAAATATTCTTGCCACTTCTGGTCCAGGCTTTGATTGTTATGACATTTCTTCAGCTTCAGAAGTTTTGGCTTCACAGTTATTTCTCTGACTGTTCTTTCTACTTTAGCTTTTAACTATTAGCTTCCCTTTTTTTAATTTTTGTTTTTCCTTTCCTTCCTCCCCCCCCCCCCCCCCAACCCCCCTTCTTTGCTGGGTAGACTGATCGCTTTTAATCTTTTACAGGGTGTTAGTTTAGCACTTTTCTTCTCCTTTTTGCAAATCCATATGGGAGGAATATGGAAGGAAATGAGAGCTTCCAAAACTTACACTGAAATAAAAAATTACCCGTGGGCACCTTTTCTCATTAAACAAGTGTACCAATTACTTTACCAAGCAGCAAGTCCTAAAGACAACCTTTTGGTCCACAATTAATTTTCTGCTTTATCTGTAAGCGAAATCATAATAGGATATTTTGTACCCAATGGATCTGCTGCTACAAGTAGTAGACATGGCTTGCACACAAGAAGCTGACAGTAACATATTTAGGGTGTACAAACCTTTGTTGTCATTGTAAATACTGCATGAGTTATCCAGTACAGATTGAAGACACAGCTACTGAGTATCCCAAGCTTCTAGGGTCCCAAAAAATTTCTTCGTAATATATATCTATAATGTATAAGGCAGTACCTTTAAAAATGCAGTTGGAAAATATGCTACTATGCAGCCTATTTTGTTTATGCCACCATGCCTATCTGGAGTTCCCAGTGGTGCTACATCACTCGGTGTGTGTGAACCCATTTCAGAATACATTTCAAATCCCATGTGCCTACAGATGGGTGTTCCTCCCCTCTGTGGATATTATACTAAAATTCCAAATACAAAGTGATTATAATTCTCAATCAATTGCTATGGAAAATCCTTAATTCAATCCTTAATTCAATCAGAATGTTGAGTTTTGAGTTGAGTGTCAGTAGTATTTCATTCATGTATGTATCTATCTACACAGAATTGTTGAAAAAGTGGCAATTAAACATACAGATAGAGGAGGAACTAGAGAACTAGGAAGGGGAAAGAAAGAAAAAGTCAAGGAGAATAGAAATGGAAAAACAAAAAGGAGGAAAGCAGAAATGTGATATTTCTGGAGATTATATTTTTCCTGCTGTCCTGAATGTGAGCTATTAAAATCTATTTACTGAGTAAAAGATCTGCTTTTCCTTAGACTTCCCATTTTATTGAATAGTCAGCTGCAGAGTAAAAAACAAAGACAAAAAAACACCCCAAACCATATAAAACCTACTTTTTTCACCCCAGTCAGAGTTAAAACATGAAAATGGCCATCTGTAAAATGTAAGTGACATCTATGCCCTTCTGCTTTTTCTAGGAACATGTTATTAGTTTTCTTCGGGTATTTCTAAGACTGCTGGGAAGGCACCATTCTCTATCACATCCTTTTCTGTGATAGGGGAGTTGCACAGTGGATTGGATATGGCATTATGCCACATTGCTAACTTTCCTTTTACCATGCCATTCGTAGTCTTTTTTTCATTTCTACTTTGTGTGTGCTGCTGCCTTCCACAGTATGGAGACACAACAGGAGGGAACATCTAGTCCTTTGCAATTGGACTTTTCAATCACTTGCAAGCTACTAATAAGCCGAAGGTATAATGTAGACATCAAGCTGTCTTGACTGACTGGTGGAGAATCAAAGCAATGTAGGTACAATCCAGTAATTGGCAAGACTGAACATAATAACTGTTCTCAGTACTTTTAATTTAATTGGAATTTCCTTGCCTGCTGCAGTAAATGAGGAGTGACAAAGCACAGAAATAAAATAAAAGGTTATAAATCTATTTTCACACTAGCCTAAGTGGTGTTGGTGATATTATTTTTCTGATCACAGCTATTACAAAAGCTTCAAAGTTCAGCTCTAGGATTTGTTTTGAATATTTACTAAAAGGCCAGGGCTTTTTGCAGACCTATGGCAAATGCTCTTCTTTTTTAAAAGCTGCTGTTCTTCAACCTTTGCTCAAGAATGTTGCCTGTGAAGACTGCTCATGCAAGCCTTGGCAGCCCAGTCCCGCTCCTATGGCAGATCAACAAGGATGGTTTGAGATCTTTGCCCCAAAGGTCCAGTAAAATTGGATAGCTGAAAGCACTGACAAGCTGGTGTGCATGTGTGATCCAACAATTGTAGATTCTATTTAAAAGGCATAACTGCAAAAATATAAAGAAACAAAAACCTACAGCTAGTGCACACATTTCAAAGCAGGAACATAAAAGTGGTATTCTTGCAACTGTCACAAATCGTTGGCTGCCCCTGACAATCTCATTGCTGATTAGTACCTTGCAAGATCAGGCATATTGCCATTTAATTTAGTCATCTGGGAGATTTTTTTTTTATTTTTTTTTTTCTCCAGGAAACTGTAAATTAGATGATGTGATATGGACTCATCACATATGGATAATTCAACCCTAGAACGTCTATTTGCATACACTCAACAGGATGTCTGTCAGACTTTAAATACCCAGTTGCCAGGGATGTGCCTTGGTGCTTGAGTTTCCGTTGCTGTTTTGGATAATCCTAACTTCTCATTGAAATCTCCATTACACTGAATATCCCACATAATTACAAGGAAGGGTAATTTATATGACTGCCCAATAATGAAAAATAAATTATTTACCAAACAAAAGGTTAATGAAAAGCAAAGTATTATCATAGTTCTGAACACTTTGCATCAGTAAATTTTATGGAACTCTGATGCTTACCAATGATAACATGGAAAATATTCAAATATTTATAAGTCATTGTAAGTTTTATCAAAGCTTGTTGTCTTTTGCTGGTGTTTAATACTGCACTGTATGCTGATCTCTTGTACATGCCCTACTTCATGTAGCTGGCAAGGCCGATGTGTGTTCATGTTATACATACTGGTATTGTCATGGCTTTCACCTTTGCCACTTCAATTCATTCAGAGTTTTAATGTTTTGCACAAGTCACACAACAGGACACTGTTAGGCAGCCACTTCTTTCAAAAAGAACTTTATACTTTATTGGTGTGAGAGGTTATTTAAATGCCACGAGTATGAACATTAGTTTATGTCTTTAAATGACAAAATTTAATGATGAGGCAGCTTGTGTATAGCACTATATGAAGCCTTCCCTCTCCTCCACTTTTGCCACATACATTGATATCTAACGTGATTAGCCCCATGAATATGAATACTAAGGTCACAGTAACCATACAAATACAGCTAAAAAAAAAAATAAAATAATTTTTAAAATCTCATTCCTTATGGATATTTTCTTGCCATAATTGAAGAATGTTCTGTGAAGTTACCAAAAGTGCTGACCAAATCAGCAGATGGCCCCCAGCTATACTTCTTTCTGCATTTCCTAGATATTTTCACAGGCATGCAGTACGGTTTTTTTATTTTTCCACAATTTCTATTTCTATAAAAACCTTGTTTCATATATTATTGCTCATTTTAGTTCTGCTTCTTTTTTGAAAACAGCCAACAATCTTGTATCAAAATAAGAGGCAAAACTAGGCCCCACATATATATAGTGCATTTTCAGCTCCCTGTATCTGCTTTCTGTCTTTTCTCAATGCTTATCTGGCCCCACAAAGGCTTCCTATCAATTCAGGTAGTTATTCTCCTCCACTATTCAGTTAAGAAGTTCTCCTTTTTCACTAATTTCTTTCAGAAATTCAGTGCCATACCAGTTCTTAATTTAGGTTGTCTTCCTCTCCTGGTCATCCACACCCCTCTCTACCTTTACTTTCCTTCAGTTCCCTGGCTGTTTCTTTAAATCTGGCCATATATCACTTTTTCCTTTTTCAACTCTTCTTATTAGATATACCCTTCCCAAAGCTCTTCACATTTTTCTCCTTTCCAGCACAGCATTTCACAGTCCATTACTTCATTCTTCAGAATTATTTGGTATTGTTCCCAGTCGACTATCTCCATTGAGCTTTTTGATCTTTATCCCCAGCCAACCAAATAAGGCAAAATAATCCCTACTACTGCCAGAGTGTTAGTGTCCAGCTCTCCTAAATTGATCAGTTTATTAATTCCTTTACTGGAATTCATCAGATTTGCTCTTGGGCTGTGCCCCACCTGGTTACCGAGCATGTTTGCATAATGCAAAATTATTTAGAGGCGCAAAAGCCATTTTAGGCAAATGTAATTTAAATGTGGATTTAAAACAAACAAACAAACAAAAAACCACAAGACCACAAAACAAAACAAAAACAAAACACAACCCCATGCAATGAAAAAAACCACCAAGCACTTTAAGGGGTACAGAGCTTAAATCTTTGATTAACAAGATGGACAGAGTGCTCCATTGTACCATCTTTTTAAAGCCATGACTCAACAACAACAACAAAAAAAAAGGCTGCAGTTCTTGTTCTCCTTTCTAACAGAATCATAAGGCTGAGAAAATCTTTTTAGTCTAATCTCTGGAAAATGGATTTCAGATGATTTACATCATGCTGAGCATTTTGTTATGATAGAATTAACATTTACACTCACAGTTTTAAAACATTAACAATGCAATATTACATAGTAATAAAGGTGACGGTATAAAAATATGATCAATTATGATTTATTCTTCTAATCCCTAAGTTTTAGAACTGGCAGGTGTCTTGCCATTAAGGTCGCCTTTTTAGATTTTACCCTTTTTTATGCTATGAAATTTTATTATGAAACTGCTTGCAGTGTTCAGGGCTATTATCAACAAAGCAGTAAGGTGTCTGTAAATACTTAATAAAAATTCAATTTCTCACAATATTTGCAGATGTAGATGAGTGCAGCAATGAAGGAACTGTTGCCTGTGGAGATCATGCAAAATGTGAGAACGTGGATGGAGGGTTTAACTGCTCCTGTAAGGAAGGTTATCAACCATCCACAGGAAAATTGCAGTTTAAGCCAAATGATGGCACTTCCTGCCAAGGTACATGATATTATAAAGGTTTATGTGTTATTATAGAGCTACATCTTCTAAGAAACCCACCAGTGCCTCTTTATCTTCAGTTAGATTAATCAGCAAGACATAAAAAAGAGGTAACACAGTATCATCGACATTCCTTGAGAATGGAATAATTTCATAAATGTATTTTTGCTAAACAGCATGATGAAATACATTTCAAATAATGGTTGCTTCTTTGTAGTTGTCAGACCTGTCCTCCTGTAAATTTGAGCTGTCTCTATTTTCAACCTGTGGAAGTCCCAAGGAAAGATTCCAAATTCTCTACCTGAGAAAAACAAAAGCTGACAGTCCAATCCAGTGCTGTAATTTTGGCAAAGCCTTACTAGCTGAAGTGTGAGAATGGAGTGCTGTGTCTTATGTGCCTAAATTCAGGATGATGGTGGTTTCGGAAATTACTTGGACAAGACCTCTTAAAATGAGTGTATATTGAATATTGAAAATTAAACTGCAAATTATAATTGGTTTCTTTTTTAATTTCTACAGAAAACCCGAAGGCCAAGTGTGAGTTATTCAAAGACTGTATAACTGAACATATTAATAGAACTTTAGATGCAGTAAGTAGCATTGGTTTATAGATTAATTTCTAAATCCTTTAATTGCTTCTGTTTGAAATTGTTATTTCGAATATAATAGTTCTTAAGGAGCTTTTTACAAATGCTTGAAGCATACAATTGAACTTAAGCATGTTTACGGAAGTCTTTTTAATGTTTTCAAATTATTTGAACTGGATTATATGCTCAAATCATGATAACTTACTAGGAATCCATGTGCTCTGTTTCCAGCCAAGTGAGTCATGATGCATGAAAAATTCAGAAGTGTGGTAATCACTCAACTGTTTCTGTAATTCCTGAAGTTATACACTGCTGCATTTACTGATGTGCAATTATTTGCTTGCTCAGAGTGAAAGGCAGCAAGACAGCTTACCAAAGTAATGTCAACAAGTGACAAAATAGAAAATTAACTAATAACATCCTAGTATGCTGGTATATTTACTCTTCAAAGCGTAATCTCAAAGACCCTAGACTCAAGAATTTTTTTTCACCAGAATCACAGGTTCCTGAAGCAAATTAAAACGATGTTAATGAATTCTGTATTCATTAGTCTACAACTGCAGTATTGTCTACTTAAAATTAAACATAAGCATAAATAAGTTAAAATCAGTTGTACTGGTTAGCATTTTATATTAAGCAGTTTGATAAAGTTGAGATTTGGAAAGATGTTAATTTCAAGGCTTTTATTAACCTAGTGTAAGACATACATTGTATTTACATGCTTTCGGTGTTACCCTGCAATGTAAAACATTCTACTAAATATAATACATGCTTACAATATTTCAATGCAAAGATATAGTAAAGCCCACAGCAGGATCTTAAGAGTGAGATTTCTTTTTTAATGTGATCAAAGTAAGCTTAAATCTAAGTAATACATCAAAATACTTCAATTTTATGCAAATAACAGTCTGTCAGATTTTAGCCTAGCTTTTAGCCTATGTTCTAGGTCTATTTAGCTGCAAAGATAAAGCAAACCCTATACAAACTGTTCAGCAGCAGCCCCTATGGAGTTTGCAAAATCAATTATTGGGAGGGGAGATTGATGGCTAAAATCTCATTAGATTTCCATATGAAGAGATAATTCTTTTTTTATTCAGCCAGAAGACTGAAACTTCATCTTGTACTCACTAGCCTTTTACTTTTGAAACTGTTTTATGTACGTATGCATTTAGTAGTTCCTAAACTGAAGCAGTGAAGGTGAAATAGTACAGTTTCACTAAACTATGTGCTTTATAGTCTGCATTTGAAAATAAACTAACCACATGGCTTTTTTAATTTTATCTTAATTGATTGCTAGGGTACCAGACACAAATAACACCATTATTTTACAGGTCAACCTGTTGATTTAAATAGTACCTCTTTTTATGCCCAAGCAGAACAAGGGGCAATGGCTTCAAACAAGGGATGGGCAGATTTAGATTTGATATGAGGAAGAAGTTCCTCACTATGAGGGCGGTGGAACACTGGAATGGGATGCCCAGGGAGGTGGTTGAGGCCCCTTCCCTGGAGGTATTCAAGGTGAGGCTCAACGAGGCCCTGGGCAGCCTGGTGTAGTTGGGAATATCCTGCTGACTGCAGGGAGGTCAGACTAGATGACCTTTGGAAGTCCCTTCCAGCCTGGGCCATTCTATGATTCCATGATATTAATTCACAGAAGTCATCCATTTCCACTGGATTTACTTTCACTTGCAAAAATGTGACTTTGTTTCATTAATATGCAGGGTCTTGTGTCTTTCAGATCAGTCATTTAAAATCACCCCTGGAGATGCTGCAAGAAATTAACAAAAACACTTTGGGACCGCTTTTACCCATAGATGTGATTTCATATGTTGAAGCACTGTCTTATTCATCACTGAATACCATGCACTACTCTGCTTCTGACAATGAAGGTCTTCGTAATACAACAATTAACGTGAGTGCATCAACCATAAGTCATGGGGGTTTTCTTATTTTACAGATAGTGAATAACTCTTCCACTTAAAATTATTCTTTTATTTGCAGGTTTTGGTTAACACTGTGAACAATTTTTTACAAAAAGACAAAATTAGAGTGTGGGAAGCTCTTCCCGTAGATAACCAAAGAAGGAGCCTGACTAAGCTGCTGCATTCTACAGAACAAGCGATGATTCTCATGTCAAAGAACTTCAAAAAGACAACACAGCTAGATGCTAATGCAAGTGACATAGGTAAGATAAAGAAAATTAATCTAAGATATCCTTTAGATGTGGATTACACTGAGGAGATTTTCAGCACAAAGATTAGAAATGGTGTTATGTGGAACACGCAGGTGTTAATTTGTATGAATTTCATAGCTAACACATGACTTTCAGTAGAGGCATCATAATTTCTCAAGATTGAACATTTGAGCCTAAAAAAAAACCTTCAGAGGCTGTGGGAAGTCCTTTCAGAATCTCATTATGTTCACATTGTCACAGTAAATCTGGATTGATTTTATAGGTACGGAATTATCCTATGTATCTCATATGCATAAAATCCACCAGTAGAAATTTGAACTTGTTCTACAAGATTTCTTTACTCTTTTTGATTAAATGGAAGTATTATAAATGAACCTGAAATAAGTGAGTCTGATTTGAGTGGTTTTATTTCCTGAGAAAACCCTCATTTTAAGAGGAATTTCAGGGCAGGAGAATTGGTTAGTCTCTATTGCAACATTTTGCTCTTGTACTCTCTCCTTGTGTGTTGATGTCTTCACATCAACTCCAGTGGGTTTCCCTGTGGCAATAATAGTTTTACCACTCCTTCAGTGGGAGCAGATTAAGGCTGATACCAGCTGCTTTTGAAAATCTTAATAAAACAATTCTGATTCCTTTGGCAATGTCCCCTCTTTCATCTTTATTTTTCTGAATGTACATAAACTGGATGTGACCTTATTTCTTATTTTAGATTATGTACAGTCCTTCAGTGCCTCTTACTGGTTTGCCATTTTATAAGATGACTTGATGTGAAAGATTCCTGCTTTAGTCCTGAGGCAGGTCAAACCATCTGTTCTTTCCTCACCTTTCTGAAACTAAATTAACAAGGCTGATGAAAAAAAACAGGAAGATTTAGGTTAGTGCAGAGCACCTCTGGGTCTGTAGCAGATTCAGAATGGTACCATGAGGTAGATGTCAAGCCTCTGTTCCCCTGACACCTAGGCTGAAAGCAGAGACTCTTGTGGCCACAGAGATGAGGCAATGAAGGTCAAGAAGAGAGGACTTGGGTGCAGTCTCTGGTGACAGTGTAAATGTCAGTCAGACCCAAGTGAGATAAAAGGATGAGAAAGAGAAGGGGAGGGAATTCCCATGGTGAAAGGCAAATGAATTTTGTCCTGCTTTTATTCTAAAATGGGAAATGGTATGAGTGCTATTCTAAACTGGCCCCAGACATTAAATTTTGTTCTTATTGTTTCTCAGAATGAATATATTTTTCCATAAGGCTCATACATACCCCACACATATGTTTTACAAGACCTCTATATTGCACCTCTCTCTCTGCTGCTTTTTTACGGTGCAAGCTCTTGAACTACAAGCTTTTCAAAACTTCAGCAGAAAACTATTTCTTATGTCCTGACAAACATTTTCTGACAGCTAGTCTATTGTATAGCTCACATTATTTTTGTGTTGTGCTATAAGCAATGCAGATGGTCTAGCATAGTGATATTCCTCCATCAGTCAACTTTTGGATTTGGTGGTTGTTGTTGTTTTATTGTTCTTTGGGGTTTGGTGGGTTTTTTTTTATGTTGTTCTTGGGATTTTTTCATTTAAAAAAATGAAAATAAAAAAGGCCTGATTGACTTTCTTTTGTACCCATAATGGATGATTGAAACTCAGCACTATAATGAAACAAGTGTTCAATGTCCTCTAATGTAGTTTTTGTCCTGAGGGGTGATGGTTGTTTGTTTCATTTCTGACAAGACACATCATTATTTCATGGTGCAATGTGCATTGGGTAGCATGGATAGATAACTATAAAATATATACTTTTCAAAAACTGGCTTTTATCAAATGTTACTATTCAGTAGTGAATTTTATGCTTTGCTTTTTATAATTGTGATTTGTGGTCCCTTTCAGAAATGCATTTTTAATAAAGCAATAGCTCTTCCTAAAGTAACCTACATTGTTCTTTCCAATGCCTAATTTAATGCAAGGTAAATAAAAGACTATATTTTTCATGGAAATAGTAAAACATATGAGAGCAAAATGTATGCATGAAAAAATAACAAAGCATAGAGGTTTAAGTAAACATGCTATATTGATAACATTTTTCTTGAAATATTTGGCACAATGATATATTATTAAACTTCCCAGTAATTATGTAATCCAATAGCACATTCATTAACCCCAACTGTAAATTATGGTAGACCGTAAGCTGTGATTTGTATAGCATTTTCCTTCTCTTGCAGCACTCAAGGTTTTTGCTTTTGATTCACACCACATGAAGCACATTCACCCTCACGTACACACAGAGGGAGATTACATAAAGATCTCGCCAAAGAAGAGAGACGAATATCATCCTAATGGTAAGAAACAAAGATTAGAGAGTAGATGTGTTAATAAACACCTCAAATAGACATGTACCCACTAATACATAACCAAATGTGCAGTTACTGAGGCTGAGCTACAGCCCTGTTAACTCTAGAGGTGTCAAGGTATTTTTAGCACTCTCTCTCCTACTCCATTACTGCCTCAAGACTGGTATTTCTAACATTTCCGGTGGCATAGTGATCATTGAGTGAGTTTTAGCACTAAATATTGGTACCAGGGACCTGAAGTTTATCCTTTTCCTGGCCATGGATGTGCTACATGACTATGGACTGGGTTCACTGTGGCCTCAACTCTGAGTACTACTCATCCTCCAAAAATTGGGACATCTTTTCTACTTAGAATGTAGCTCACTGCAGCAAGACCATGCACTCTTCATTACCAAAATCAGCAGGGCCCAGTTTTTGTCTTGCACCTCAGATTTCTACAGAAATGGCTTAAATCTACTGTGATCTATAAAACTGTCTTTAAACAGCTCAGGAATTAAACCACCTAATCACAGAAAAGATTTCTTAAATCTTAACTTTCCAGCTAATCTGAATATCACCACATATCAGTACCTAAAAATGCGGTTTATCTTGCTACCAGAAAGAAAAATCATGATATTTTTTCAGATCAATACAGCATCCTAAAATACCTTTTGCTTTCTTTTTTCCTATGTGTCTTCCATCCTAGCTTCACTGGAATGTAAGTTAAAACAAGGCAGATCCTTCAGAGAGGGCCATTACTTCAAATCTGAGTCAATTTAGTTTATGAGACCTGACACCACATGTGTAGCCAAGCGCAGAACAGGAGAAAGTGTATATTACTCTAGAAAAAATATGTGTGCATACATCTAATTAGAATTTCTAAGGCAAACAAACATTTTTATTTCTAATGGCAGTTACATTGTTTTAAATAAAGTTATATTTCTTTGCCTCTAAACCATTTTTATAAGTATTCCACAAAGATTCCATCTGTTTTGCATATTTTATGGAATAGTAGTAATAATGTCTATTGTTTATTGTTTCCTTAATGTCTTCAATTTTGTTCTTCTATAAAAACCTCACAAACTACTAAACATTGTCTGTTTGATTGATAGGCACCGTTGCAGTTGTCTTTCTGAGGTATAGCAATATTGGTTCTCTGCTTTCATCACCTAAAAACCACTCTTCAAAAGATACTTCAGAGCAGAGACAGACAGTAAGCTCATCAGTTATAGCTGTTGCAATTAGCTCAAATCCACCTACGCTCTATGAGCTTGAGAAAATAACGTTTACTTTGAAGTATGCCAAGGTAAGGGGGTGTTTATTTATTATTATCCGCTTCAAATAAAACAAAACAATAGCTAATCATTTTATGTGCTACAAGCATACCTGCAGTGTATGATATATTGAGACACAATTCTGTTGTTTGCTGATGTTTGTCATTTCTATCTCCAACATGATTAATTTCAAATGTGACATCCTAAGTGTAATATACTAAGTATAGTATAGATGAAAATTGTTACAGGACTCAAGCAATGGCAATACCATCTTTCCTGGGTTGTAGTATGAAAAAAAATGTAGATGTCTGAATCAGAGAATGTTACAGAATCTTGACTATTCTATGTTTAGGTATTCTTTTCCCTGAAAGTTTATCAGACAGTTAAGTATGCATACTAAATTAAGTGAAGAAGTGCAAAAAGCTAATTTGAAGCTAGGAGGTGATAGATGAACCTGGAGTATTGCTTATTTGTTATTTCTGAAATCTGAACATATTTATTTAAAGTAGAGAGGTTTCACTCCTGTATATATGGCACTTTTTTCCTGACTTCACTTGTATGTGAAGAATTGCCTTACATGGCACAGAGTTACCAGAAACAATTAGAAAGTTACTCTGCAGGAAGGTGGGCAGTGGGGAAGAGGTGTTAATCTTGGTTATACAGCTTTCAAATTTGCTACTTGCCTTCTAATATTTCTGCTAGAAATCACCTTTATATGAATTTGCATACATTTATATAGCCTGTAGTGCAGTGGGGACCTTATCTCTGAGTAGTGCTCGTAAACACAAACTGTAATAAATAATCCTAATGGTCTTATTCATCACTGTTGTCACACTGGATGCAGCAAGTTTGATATGGCCCTGACTTTACCCCAGAATGTTTTGCAAAATGCACAGGTTTTGAACTGCTCATTTGGAAGGGACTATGAGCAGGACAAGCAATGTGGCTGTAACCTTGGTGTTCAGTCCATGTTCAGCAGGTGCAGGTGTCTATCTAACAGTTTTCAGTAGGTAAAAATTCCAACACTTTTGCATGTGCCAGAAGGGTTCAGTAATCTGATTAGCCTACCCTGGTGGGGTGTTAACTGTATGAATAAAATGCTTCCATCCCAAGGCATGTTTTAATTGCTTGGAATAGGCCTTGCAAAATGTGCTTTTTTGTTTTCCAACCTTCCAATGGTAGCAAGTGATTTTTAATGAATTGCTCTGGCTAACGTCTCTAAAGGTCTCTTGGTGGGAAATATCCTGCTTTTTGCCATCAGTAAAACATCTTGTTTCTGTTCCAGACTGCAGATAAAGATATTAAATGTGCATTTTGGAACTACTCAGCAGACTCAATGATTGGGAACTGGGCTACACAAGGCTGTGAGCTGACACATTCCAACTCCACTCATATCTCATGCAAATGTAATCATCTGACTCATTTTGCTGTTCTGATGTCCTCAGGTGGCTCTGTTGTAAGTGCTATTTTAATTTAGTGTTTTACCTGATACTTTCCCCTGTCTTCATTGCTTATGTTTTTATTTCAATGCAACTTATGTACATTCTCCCTTCAGGTTGTCTCTTGTTTTTGTTCAACAAACACACAATTTATTGTGCATAGAGCAAACAAAATCCTTCCCATATGTGTTTGAATTTCCTTATGTTCTTTCTGCAGTATTACAGAGCAGTGATGCAGCAAACTATCTTGTTCCAAATACACAGTCTGTTGTGCTTATTTTTGGTGCACTGCTTTTAATTTTAAATCCCACTTTAAGACTGCTGTGGGATTTAACTGGCATTCTTTGGTGGTCAGTAACCATATGGCCCTGAATTTCTCTCTCACAAAATTTTGCCCCCCATTTGTATAACCTTGAGATCTAAACATCAGCTTTAAATTCTTCCCTGAAAGATTGCAAGAGTGTAATCAATTTAAAGTTTATGACTATTAAACATGGAGACCTATGACCAGGATAACATTGTGAGAATGACCATTCATTTGAAGTCCTTCTTATATAAAGAGGCCCCATAGATTTCAAGGCTCTACACATGGATCTGTAGAAGATCAGGTCCTGCCTCAGGAGGAAGCTTTATAAGGTATCACAATTGACAGCAAGCAGAATATTAGCATGAATATACTGTATTGAGATAGTTCTCTCACACTGTGAATTTCATGCTGATAGAGGCTGTTTTCTGGTTGCTAAATAGCATCCTAAGTCTTCAGTTCAAATTTAAAACCTTTGCAGGTACTTATATAGTTATTTTGAAAAAGAAGGCTGGGAGAATAATCTCTGGCCCTTTATTTAGAACAAAAAGTAATTCTCAGGTATATTTTATGGTCAGCTGAATACTATCCTTATGCTGATGCACAGCCATGTATTTCAGAGGTCCTTTGTGCAAATACAACTGTATTTCTATACAGAAATATTCACATCCAATATTAAAAGAGACTGTGTTTCTTTGGAGAATGTTCATGTTACATCTCCAGAATAGCATTTGTTTGAAGTGATTGTTGTTTCAGAGTCTTGTTTTGATCATGTTGCAAATTCAGTTCAGACAGTTATTCAATTTTGCTTATCTAAGTCACTGCTGTGATAAGTCCTTTTATATTAGAAAATATTCATGTCATATTAATACATGTCCTCCTGCCAGTGTATTTGTCATTCACTAAAATGATCTGATTTTTAAAATCATATTAGGAGATACTGATGTTAATAAAAAGTTTTCTTAAGAAATACAGAGAAAATACAGGAACAGAAATATGTGCAACTCATTACCAATTTGCCCTAGAACTATATCTGTCTTATTAAAAAAAAAAACAAAAACACAGAATACTTTTTAGATTATCCAAAGTGTACATTTGCAGTGAAACTCTACAAATGGTTTTGATTAATATTTTGTAGGGGGGGCGGGGGGAAGAAAGAAAATAATTGTGTTATAGAATGAGTTTTTTCTTGAGAAGGTGCAAAGCTATTCTTTTAAATATTATATTATAATCTTCCCCCAGGGTGTTGCAAATTATAACATTCTTACAAGAATCACTCAGCTAGGAATAATTATTTCGTTGATTTGCCTCTCCATGTGCATTTTTACATTCTGGTTCTTCAGTGAAATTCAAAGCACTAGAACAACAATTCACAAAAACCTCTGCTGCAGCCTTTTCCTGGCAGAACTTATTTTTTTGATTGGAATTAATATGAACAATAACAAGGTGAGTAGTTTTCACTTGAATCTTGACTTTGTGATATAGTGTAGACAAACAGTATAAGATAGCATCTTCCACCTACTTCCCCTATTTCCTAGTAACAGTACAAATATTCTAGTGACACTGACTTCAAGTAAAAGGAAGTATAAAATGGTCATTTAAAACACCTCTACTGTAAGTAGATTAAGAGGATTAAAAATTACTTGAAAAAATATGAGCTGCTACCCCTGAGGTAGCACCCCAGTGTTGTTTGCTTGAGAAACAGAAATTTACAAACACTTTGTAGTGACAATAATTAATTCATAAAAAATTCCTTGTGATGACTAATTACATTATTATCAAAATCATAAAACCCAACTTTGTCTAGATCAGGATTACTTAGCTGTAATTATGGAATCAACTTGTCATTTCATTTACACTTTTTCAGGCAAGATATGCACCAATTTTAAAAGTTGATAATAGTCTCCATTTTACCAATTGCTGTAGAAAACACTAATGAATAAGTGTGTTTATGGGTGTAGGCCAAGTTCTTGTCAATCAGCATTCCATCTGGGCTGCTGGGCCACCATTATAGAGTCACCAGGTTGCTGTGTATGTTCTGTTATATTAACAGAGACATATTATTAGAATTATGACTTTTGCTTTCTCTGAATTTCTAGCTCTTCTGCTCGATTACTGCTGGACTACTTCATTATTTCCTTCTAGCTGCTTTTGCATGGATGTGCATTGAAGGTATTCACCTCTATCTTATAGTTGTGGGAGTCATCTATAACAAGGGTTTCTTGCACAAGAATTTTTATGTCTTTGGTTACATCAGTCCAGCTGTGGTTGTTGGAATCTCTGCCGCATTGGGATACAAGTACTACGGCACTACAGAAGTGTGAGTCCTCTTTCTGTACCAACACACCTAAGGATGCAGTAGTCCAAATAAAGCATTTCAAGGCACTTTCTGCTGTTTACTTTTCAGATGTTGGCTCAGCACAAAGAATAACTTTATATGGAGTTTTATAGGACCAGCATGTCTAATAATTCTTGTAAGTATAATTTTCATTTTTTATTGTAGTACATAAAACCAATAATAAAAGGTGTTTAATAATCACCCACCCATTGCCAGCAGAGCTGTGAGTGCTAATTATAGAGCAGAATTGGCTAATTTAGATCTTCTTATAGTGTTTCTAAATTATTTATATGCTGTATATCTAAATACTAACTTAAAAAATGAATGTTTGACCAAAAACATTCCTCAATATAAGATCAGAGTTAGAGCTTTATTTCTTATTTGCTTGCATGCTTTTATCTCCATGCTTTAAGAAATTCTGTGAAGCATTTCTGGGTTTTAAGAAGTAGCACGCTTGTATGTCGTTGGCATCTCAGCATGGCTCGGCAGGAGGTGTACAGAGACACCATCCTAGCAGACAGATAATCTGATTTTTCAAATGTTGTGTGACTTAATCTCTTATCAGTGATCGGTCATCTTTGTAAGATTAGACTGTCACCTTTATAGTTTTATCACTCACATGTACCCTGTCATCATCAAAGCATTTTAAACTAAATTGCAACATCAGAGAAAAGAACCCACTATTTCACACAAGCAGACAAGTCAAGTATTGATAGCCTTATTTCAGCTGTGAAGAGGGTCTTCTTAATTCCTATTGGAAGGAGTTTCAAACCTGCAAATTTGGCAGGTATTAAATGTTCAATTCTGAATTGAGACATTTTCGGCATCTCAGGAGTATTTCTAAATGCTATAAAGTTTAAAAAACCATTCCAGCTGTAACAGGGCACTATTGTGTATGAGTGCATTGTCAGTGATCTGGCGATAACTGGAGCTAACAGGAGGAGAAGGTACAATCGTGAGGCCTCAGGACATCTACGGTCAAGTCAGACATAGCTCTTTGTTGCTTTTTAAGCTATTTGGTGATAAATGTGAGGATTTTGGAAAACAAAGTGGTAGGGCCTAGCAAATACAAGATGATATTAAACCAGTTGTATTTCAATGCATTAGCCATTTCATAGATTCATAGAATGGTTTGGACTGGAAGGGACCTTGAAAGGACCTGGCATGTAGGGACATGGTTTAGCGTCAGCCCTTCAGTGCTGGGTCAATTGTTGGACTGGATATCCTTTGAAGTCTCTTCCAGTTGGATGTATTCTGTGATTCTGTGAACTGCATCTCACCCTCCTACTGAGCACAGCAGACTTCAAGCAAGGCACAGCACCATAACGTCCCTTAGCTCAGTGCTTCTGGGGTCAGATAGCCTGGACAGACAATAGGTTACTACAGCAAAACAAAATCATAGGGAGAGACCATCTCTTTTTTTTTCTTTTTTCTTTTTTTTTTTTTTTTTTTTTAATGAAACTCTTACAATACTTAGGTTTAACCTGGTAATTTCCTATTTCATGTTTGGATCTTATTTCTTTCTATGAAGGCAGCAAGGTTAGGATTTGCTGGTCATTGCCTTTATTCCTGTTCCTCATCGGCCTTCAGATGAAGATTTATGGGCAGTGACATAGCACTGCACTGTTAGGACAGGAAAACAACATGATCAAAATATACAAAATACCCCAAATTTGTGCATCTATAATCTTGTTTTCAGACCCAGCTGAGCTGTGCCTGATGTGGGATCCTAGGCACACAATGCAAAAGTAGAGCAGGTCTGCACTGGCTTTCATATGTCTAGCTGGCCACAGCAGCAAATCCTGCAAGTTGGGCTCTGAGGCCCATAGCAGTTCTTTGAGCTACCAGGTCTGTAGTTATCCTATGAATGAAGACAGCAGACAGACAATTTCTTTTTTTTATTCCCACCCCTTTGCCTAAATGAAGCCACACAAAGGAGCAGTAGCTGGACAGCAAACAGCCCTGTGGTTGGTTTGCTATTTTTTGTAATGGAAATATTTTGTTATAACTTGTTTTCACAACATTCACATCTTTATTATTGTCTCATCTTAATCATGCACTAATAGACCTTGGAGGAAAGGCAACCTGCTTTCAGGAAGCTGCACTTTTTTTGAGGCAGTGGACAGCTTGTTTTGATGGGATGATAGCAAACTGAATCCTGAACTGCAAGCAGGATGTTTTCAAAGTCTGCAGGAAGTGAGGTCATTTGATCACACTCTGTGTAGGTTATTGTCTAAGGAAAATATGGAAAACCTTATGGAAATAGGCACCAGCTCTAGAAGATTAAGTTGATGTTAGATGTCTACTTTGTGGAAGGCATGGCGGTGGCAGTGGCAGTAATTGTGTTTTCATTGTCGAGTCTTCCTGCTCAACATACTGAATGGGCACAACCACAACAAAGATAAAACTCTTTCCAATGTAGTGTCTCTCAGGAAGTCTTTTTAATTAGTGAAATCAATCTCTTTCCAAGATATCCTCTCTACCCAGATCTGATTAAAGAAAAACAAAAGCAAAAACACCCCAACAATCAAAAATGCCCCAAACAAAAAAAGTACCCTAAACCAAACAAAAGTCCACACAAAAACAAAAAACCCAAACAACCCAAAATAAAAACAACTAACCAACCAAAACTAATTAAGAATGCTGCAAAGTACTTTTATATATATATATATATATATATATATAAAAAAAAAATTTTGTTCTGGGATAATCAGGGCATCACAATCCTCATATAAAAGCTGCAACATTTGCAGCTTCGAGGTACCTTTAATCCTGAGCTTTGTCTACTGACAGCTTTGAGTTTGCAGGTTTTCCAAGATAGCCTGGAGAGTTTGGATACCAAATCTCTGGAGAGCTGTTCTTTACACAGGATTCTTGCACAAAAACATTAAACTCATTGCCAGAACAAATGCCCATGTACCCGAATGGTGTTTTCAGTTTGTGTGAATGGATAACCAGGAGGCTTATGATTTGGATTATTCTGTAATATGCCTTTGAGAAAGCATATAAGTGATGAACAAACAGTTCCATACCAATGGATTTTCTGTCGCAGGGCACACTGGACTTTAAATCTGCAGTAATAATGAAGCATTGGGAGTTCAAGTGTTTATCAGGAGTACAAGCTTACTTCTCTGATTGCCTAAGCAGAAACACTACTTCCAAAGGTGTTTGCTTATTAATATCGAGATTTTTACTAGAATTCTTAAGTGCAAAGCAATGGTCTTGTTGATCTCATCTAAAAATTATTATTATTATTATTAGATTGGTGACTGTACATGAAAAGGAGCAGGTCAGAAGCTCTTTACATGGAGTCAGCAAAGAAAAGGCATTTTAAACCTTTGTAAAACAAGCTGCAGGCTGAAGATAATTTCTACAACTTATTTCTTCCTCCTAATACTTGTAATCTTTAGAACCACAACCATTTTAGCTAAAACTATGCAGTAGATTAGATCAAAGCATACAAGTATGGAGAAATTTTTAATAACAAGTATTTAAACTTTTTAATAGAAAAGTGAGTTTATCACAAGCTTTAAGGGACAAACATTGACACACACCACAACTCATGCCTGATAGAGGCAAATGCAAATATAAGGCCCAGAGATAAAAGGTATGAAAATGTGGTGGGGGGAAAAATCCCTCAAACATTTTCTTTTGTTTTGTGATATGCTCTTACAATAATAATCTCTCTGTAACAAGAACTTAGTAGAATGGAAATAACTGTTTGTCTGAAAGGTAATGTGTCTGTTGTTCTAATGAGCATGTAATGTCAGCCAATATCAAACTCCTTCCCATTGTGGAGTACTTCTTCATGGCATTCCAATGTCTGCCATGACAGCTTGCTCTGTGTTAAGTGGGAGCAGACCTATGCAAGGGGTTTATTCTGCATCAATAATGGTTTTGAAGACTTCATATTCTAAATTCTCTGGCCACAGGGTAAGTGTCTTCACTTGTACCTATTGTGAGGGATAGCTATATGTTAGTTATCCAACTAGCAGTTGCAATGTCTTTTGGAGGGGGTAGGTAAAGACTATTCATACTATACTTATGAAAGTCTATAAGCCAGTAAAAGCAAAATTTGCTAAAGAATCACTGCTGCTTTTAGTGCAGCTAAATGTAACCCTTCTAATATGTATTTCTCACAGTACATTCTCCCACTAAATCTGTTCAGTTGAGCTTCATGCAGCACATTCAGAATCATCCATGATAAAGTGATATACACATTTGCAGTATTGACAGTCATGCAGGCTTTGCTATTGTTCCCACTGTCACTACCACAATAAATTGGCACATTTCTGTGATGAACTAGAGCTCAGAAGTGTGACATGTAACGTTAATATGTCCAATTTGCTGTTTAATAGGATAAATCTATAGGTATCTTTGGGTGAGATCACCTCTGTAATAACAAAATACAGATTTTGTCTTTGAGGTTTAGAATATTTCCATAACTGAACATCACCCAAATAATCCACTCTATGGCTTTTCTCCAAACATTCTAGCACTGTGCAGTGAGGAGGTGGCTCCTGTATGCCCTTCCTTGGTTTACTCCTCTAATGAGTATTTTCAGGGACCCTCAGACCCTCAGGTCTGGCTTGGCTTTGAGTTCCAGCTTCTTGAAATAATTGGTAATTACAGTATCACAGTATATTAGAGGTTGGAAGAGACCTCAAGAGATAATTGGGACCAACCCCCCTGCCAAAGCAGGATCACTTAGGGTAGTCCACACAGGAATGCATCCAGGTAGGTTTTGAAAGTCTCCAGAGAAGGAGACTCCACAACCTCTCTGGGCAGCCTGCTTCAGTGCTCTGTCACCCTCGCTGTTTCTCCTCATGTATTTGTAGTTGTAGTGTTTGCAACTACAAAAATGGCTTATAAATGGACCCTGTAATTTTCAGATCATTATTGTATTGCATTTGAACATAACAGCCAAGAGTAGCTCCTGGGAGAACCATCCTCATAAAAAAAACAAGTCCTTTTTTATCAAGCATTCCTGTGTGTAGTAAAAGTAATGAATAATCAGCGGTAAACCAAAAAAAAAAAAACCTCAAAGAATTGCAGTGATTGATTAACCATACTATTTTGAACTTCCCATGTAGAAATGAATGGGCAAATGAATAAAATATACAGATTGCAGTTGCAAAATCCAAAAAAAAAGAAAGTGACACATGAGTGATGAAAGTAGGCTAACAGCAGAGTAATGCTTTTCAGTAAGGAACTGCCTACATACTCATTAGAGCTAGTCGATTACTTAAAAATATATTCATCAGATAATTTATTTGATTAATTTTCCTATTATTTGTCAAATAATTTATTCAACATAAAAGGTAAAATTAACGGAATAGTGCATTCATCAAACCTTATTGGACAGCTCTAATACTTATTCAGTTCTGTACATTCAGACTGATTCAGGATCAGTAATACTGCTGCAATCAATGCAGAAAAATTTCCTGGCAACTCCATTACTCTGCTGTTTCCTCATATGCTCGCAAATTTAGTGTACTCAATCTAGGCCATTGAAACCGAACATCTTTCCTGCAGGAGAGTAAATACAGAAAGATTTAAAAGTTTACTGGCTTTCAGACTTGCATCTTCATTACTCTTGATAATTTTTTATATTCTTAAGACTACTACAAAAAAAGTTGTTTAACCTCTAATCTCCATCACAAGAAGCCATACCACCCTCTCACTTTTTTTAGTGAATATGCTTTGCAAAATCCTGTGTATCTTTTTTTTCCAAAGGGATATATGTGAAAAATGCCTAGTTATGTTTCTTAGAAGAGAAAATTATACTTTGTACTGTTTACCCTATGTTTTCCAGAAAATAGGCAGTTTAAACATTGTTCTATATCTACTTTTGTTAATCAGTCTTCCCTTTTAGTGAAAATAAATTTCCTACAAGGACTAACAATGGTTTTATTATTTTTTATGAAGGAATGTTAGTCCCCCTTTCATTAGTCTCCATTGCATTTCTTATGCCATTGTGGATAAAGTGGAGATAATTAACTATGTAGTAGCATTAACACCGAGTCTGCAACTTTGGTTGAACCAATTAACTTGAACTGCAGTGTTGTTCAGCAACAACAATATCTGCTGGGCTAAATAATCACTGATTCAGAAAGTTCTTGACCTGTTCAAAGGACAGGACCACCTTGAATCTCCAAGATACAGCTTTTATACTGCCATTCCCAATGGACCTCCTGGCTGTGCAGACGTCCTGAGATGTCCTTCAGCTTGGTGCAGGTTAATGTCTCAGGCATCCTTCTTTTCTAGCAAGAAGGATGCTCACTACCTTAGAAAGAACACAACTGCCTGAAAACTGCTGTTTTGTGTAGTTGTTTTGGTGGTGTGTTTTTTTTTTTTTTTAATTGCTTCATATTCTCTTGGTGGTTCTTTATATTGCCTTGTTTTAAGCACAATGTGATAAACACTATGCTTACCCTAAACTGTTAATTGAAAGGACACCATAGATTTGATTTAAATAGTTAATATGGGCTGATAATGTATTTTGGACTTTCTTAGTAATTACATAATGACTATATCCACACTACATATTTTCTCACTTAAATCTCAGTTTTCTTCTGCTATACTACTTTCCCTTAGATTCATCCCTTGCAGGCATTTGCAGAAGAAAATTTAAATTCACAGTAGTAATCACATGTGAATAATCTGTTTGGCAATCTCACTTGGTCATTGAAAGAGCTTTTTGCGGCTTTGTGTAAAATAGTAAACCACAGCATAGGATTTTGTGACCCAATCCACAGGAGAATTGTGAACGTTTCTGAAAAGCAAAGCACCAAATCCCTTAGAGGATCTGGCAAACTATGGAAGGAATGGACAGCTTTGTGCCAACTATTCACACTCCAAAATGACAAATACAGCCTGCTGTCAGACCCAACATTTCAGTCATGCTTCTGATGCTGATGTTTAGCTTTGCAATCCAATAAGAAACAACATTGAACCCAGAAGTCTGAGAAGCTGTTTGCTTTGATGAAAAATAAAGAAACCCCATTATTCATTTATTTATTTACAGCTTGATGTAAGTGATCTAAAAATATAAAGGAAATATTTAATTGAATCTAAATCAGCATCTCAAGATATGAAAAAGAACAGCTGTGAAGTATTCTTATACAAAGAGTAGCTCTATATGAAATTGATGTATTTCCTGAGAGAGTGTGAAATAAACTCATTTAGGTATGTTTTAACTTTTAAAATAGTTCTAATCCTGCATCACTGAAAATATTTCCCCAAAATATTACCTAAAGTGCATCTATTGCTCTTTTCATTACATTTCATACTTTCAGATAAGATTGCGTACTTAAAGCATTCAAGAAGGTATATTCACTGGGGACATCGTAATGAGATAAATCAGTAAAGAGAGAAACCCAGACTGTTTGACTGCCAGCTTGTGTCCAATTGTATGCAATTAATACGGCATAAATTTTCAGTTTGAAGCTTAAATTGTTGTATTGTTAATAGCTTAATTCCATTCTCCCCTGACTGAAATAACGATGACCCACGATGTTGTCATTTTACCCAGCCATTAGCCGTATCAGCCAGAAAGACAAAAATGTACTGCTCTCTGTAGCAGAATTCAGACCATCACAAGCTTATTAATTCAAACACTCATAATGAGGGTCATTGTAAAGACTGATACAGGTACAGCTGCTCTGAACTTCAGACATTTTTTGAAAGAGCCAAATTCAATATGATATATGTAAAAAATTCAAGTATATGCCTAAGAGAGCAGCAGGAGAAATTTTCTCATTCTTTTTTGTGAGATCTGACATCAGCATATAGATGGTTTCATCAATTATTGAGACAGAGACTAAGAAAGGAAAAGGGAATGATTTGGGGGTTTCATTTTTGAAGTTTGAATGTAAAGTGCTCAGACTGAATCAGAACAAGTATGTCTGAATATTTAGAATTAGCTGCTTCTTTCTTATACCTTCTCTTCTTTGTAACACTAGAGAGCCTTGAAAGGCTGGTGTTTAAAGTTTTTTAATAAGTGTTGAAAGTCAAAGGATATTTTGAAATTACCAATTCCTTTTTAATTCCATAAATACATGGGTATTGGAAATAGCCAAAAAAACCTCAGACATGTATTAAATAATTACTTGTGTTTAAAAAAAGAACTGTCTTTAGATAGTCCAGGATGAGGAATTGGGGGATGAGGGAGAGTCAGATCTCCCTGCACCAGTGAATTATTTATATGGCATGGAACAGATCCAGCAGGGCTGATGGAACCATAGCAGTGAACAGCTAGTACAGAGGCTGGAGAAACTAAGGGTCATAGACTAGTTTGAATATTAAGTGCAACAGAAAATTGTGCCTGTCTCTCCAGCATTCTAGCTAAATGTCCTGTCCACAGGGATTTTCATTGTTCACAAGTGTCCTTTCTGATTAATCAGAAAAACTATCCTAGTCAAGAAGTCTTTCCTGGTGCAAGTATAGTCTAAAACAGTAAATGTCTTTTAGTGCTAATGAACTGACATTTTTCAACAGAATAATGTTAGGCAAAATCTCCTTAAATGCCTCTTGTCCTTTTCTGTTTCACTTTACTGGATGCCCAGGTACTGACTGAGCTACTGCCATTAAAGATAAACCATTTCCATCTGAGCTTTCAAGTGCCTTTTTTTTTTTCTTGCTCAAAAAAAAAAAAAAAAAAAAAAAAAAGAGAGAGGAGAGGAAGGAAAAAAACCCAAAACAACTTCTTAGTCACTGAATTTGACAGCTGTCAGCTACCTTAATAGGGCAAAATGATGACATATTACTTCACTCAGTATCTTATAATTTAATTGTAATTAATTATGAAAGAAACTACAACTCTTCAACATAAGTGCAAATATTTTTATTTGCAGGCAGGTGTTTTGCATGCTTTATTAAATTTTGTGTATTTCATACCATTCAGCTCAGCTGAAAATAACTATCATTCCACTCCTACACAGAGAGCATTTCATGCAGTCTGAAGGACTAACATCATATTTACTTGAGGATAGAACATTTTGTTACTCTTCCAGTATGTAAAATATGTGCATTTAATAGTGGAATTAAGGACCTGTTTTAAATATAGCAGTTGCTAAGCAATATGATATTAGCACAAACTCCAACAGCTTGGAACATTTAGTGCTTTAGGACCTACATGCTCATTTTTGTATTATTACTCAGTTTGCAAAATAGTTAGTAATCAGCTGAGAAGCTGGCAATTTGCTTCAACAATAGATGAGATTGTTTCTTAGTGCTCTTCTGTATCCTCATCTTATGAAAAAGAACCAGGTAAATATTATGTCTTGAACACCACTCTATTTTCTTCTACAAACTGTGGATGGGTGAAATTCTGCTGCAGTGGCCCCAGAACTACTAGGAGCAGAAACCAAAGCAACAGTACTTTGCTCTACCTGTGCCCACCACTGGGCATTTTCCATCATCAAGGAAGCCTGTGCAGAAGTACTCTGTTCAGCTAGTGGGATGCAAATATGAAAACAGATTTGTGCAGCCATCCTAGCCCTACAGCTACAGCCTTTCTTCCTATCCTAAAATACATGTGATTGATTGAACAGAGGTCCCCAGGCTAATTCCTTTAGCAAAACATTCTTATTGTTGAAAGATTATTAGGAAAGCGCAAGGAAATTTATCTGAATTTGCAGTTGCTTTTTCTCTCCTGCAAATTTCTTTATAAGAGTAAATTATTCAGATCGATGCTGTGGGTCAGATTGTATCCTAGGACTTATACAACCCCAGACAGCTCTGAACTCTTTCTTGCCTGTCTGCTGTATCTTACCCACCAGCATCACCATTATGAACATGGGAACTCTACTATGGAGATCCCCAAAACACAGCTGCAGAAGTTTGCTATCCTGCTTAATAGCACAGTCTGCATCCATGATACATGGAAGTGCTGACCTTCAGAGTGAAACCTGCAGTTTCCTCATTTCACAGTTCTGTCATCGGTTTAATGGGGCCAGAAGTCACTACAAAGTCCTAAGTCCTCATGACTGTTCACATAGGTGATCTCCCCAAGGAATACTTACCATCCAACTAAAGACTTACCATCCCCCTTTAAACCCAGTCATGAGCGCACAATAAAACCTAGATCATCAACATTTGTGGGTACCTGGGGATTATCCAGGGTTATAAAGATACATAAATATAGTTGCCCATGTCTACAGAATCATGATATCATGGGATCCTGATAATTGCCTTTATTTAATGTCTATGCCACATAAATGTATTTTAAGTTTCCTACCATTTGTTCATAAACATACCACAATGTTTCTTTAATCTAAGAAAGCTAAAAATACTTTTACAAATATCTTTAAGGAGAAATTATTCCCTGAAGATGCTATGAGTAGAGGCTGTTACTATATCAGCCCTTGTCTTTGATTAACCACTTAAAAAAAAAAAAAAAAAAAAGGAATAGAAGGAATAGATTAATTATTAAAATCCATCCTGTAGTGCATCTGAGCATGCTAAGTGAAACCTGATTCCTATGGAATCTCAGGGGGAGGGAGGGCTGAGATACTCAGCACCTCACAGGGTCTGGCTTGCAGAGAGAAAGTCGAAGGTTTTCTTTTTGAAATAATAGGGACTGAGCACACTGCTTACCCACTTTGAGGTGGCTCATTAAATAAAAAACAAGCAAAAGAAAATAAAAAGAAATAAAAATAATTCCGTTCTGGGCTTGGAATCAATGCAATTCCCCTTTAGCCTATTAGACTTGCCGAGAAGCCCCTCTTAGGACACGCAGCAGTTTCTCTAACTGCTCAGCCATGTAATAACTCTGAAAACAAAGGCACAAGTCACACTGCAATGCTGTTATTCACTTGATAGAACTGTGTCCATGCCACAATATTTCATGCTTTGAGTTTGCCCAAAGCTGCGGAGTAGCTCTGCTCATTACACAGGTAACTTCTCCCCAAAGCCAGCATGTGGCAGCAGCAGCAGTCCCCAGGCTGGCTCTTTCCAGACCTGTGCAAAGCCTGACCTGAGGTTGGTTTCACAGTTGCCTGCACATTTTGCTCTACTCCAGCTTACTGCCTCTCTGGAGACAGCATGCCTTATGTTTGCCAATTTCATTCTCATTCACCTTGCCTGTCACCTTAAGGCAGCCTTAATTATAACATCATCAAAGGTTTATTCAACAAGATCTGAAGATTGTGCTTTAATTACAAACATGAAAACATGTGATTACAGCCAAAGTAATATAAAACACAATATTTGGCTATAAGTAGCAGCTGAAACCTTTTTAGATGTTTCAGTGTCTCTCACACAGAACTCCCTCAGTTTTTTCCAGCTGGAAAACTGGGAGGAGCCATAATTCCTTGTGCCTATCTCTACTTTTGATTACTTTTGCAGCCTACTACCTCCATTTCTGCTCATTTGAAGCTCATTTTCGATACAAATGTACATGTTTGAAGTGATTGCATCTCTGACCAGACACTTTGGGTGATTTGACTTCCCATGCCATTTGTTGAATAATGTATGGCTCTTTGGGCATAACAGGTATACAAAGGTCATTTTCCCTTGAGTCTCACACACTCCATATTCTCTATACTCCTACTCAGGCCAGCTGTCCAGCATAAACATTTTATTTTACATTACCCAGAAATAGTGAAGGCTACTGGTATGTTCATAGTAAAGAACATGCGGAGTATCAGGCTGAAGAAAAATATGCTAAGTTTATAATATCTGTTGAATTACCAGTTCTCAGGAAAGGTCATGCTTGACACATTATTCACATTTGCTAGGTTTTTCTCCTGGATTTCCCTCTGAGTTTGTTTTTACTGGGTTTTTTTTTGTTGTTGTTGCATTTCTGTATCACACGACAGTTACAATGACTTTAATGTTACCTATTTTGTCCTCCAACGGCTAAAATGCAGTTCCAGAGGCATCTAACTTCAGTTAAAAAGAAAAAAAAAATAGATATATATATGTAAATGCTAAGGTGCCTAAAGTTACTGTTTTAATACAGTGAGCATTGTGTAAAGGCAGACTATGCACTTTGCTACGGATATCTTTTATTAATGGAGTGTTTCAAAATGGGGCAAAAACCAGCTTAGAACTTTAATAAATCTTGGAAATGACCAGATGTTTCAGAAGTTAAGCTCACCCTCATTACCCTGTAACACTACCTCCTGCAAGGCTACCTGAGATGTATTATACAGTAATTGTGCTCTGGCAGCTGACTGCAAGAAGGTGGTTTTAACCTCTCCAATTCCCATGATAGGTATAGATTATTCCCATTAGAATAGATTGATGAATGAAAAGATCATAGTTAATGGGTATTACTTTGATGAAGCGGGCCAAATCCTATTATCCTGTGCAACGGACAGTGTCAATATTATGTGTGTAATGGAGCACTGATGGGACAAAGAGAAATGGAGTCCACTGCCACAAGGCCCCACACCTGCCCATTGCCCATTCCATCCTTGCTCAGCAAAACCTCTGCAGCCAGTTTATGTAGCTGAAGGACAAGAGGGTTTGGCCCATAGAGCTTTTTACAGAGCATGTTAATGGCAAGAGGAAGGCTTTCTTTGGTATTAGTCATTTTGATGATGGGCTGGAAGAAAGGAAGTTTGGTTGCATGGTTTGCACTGCAATCTTGATAGCAGTTTCTGAAGAATCATCAATGTGTGCACTGTCCATGCCTGTGGTACTTTGATCACATTTCACTCTATCTTTTGCAGTTTCATAAGTACATTAGGTGGGTTATGCAGATTCGGTGTGTGCAGTAAATTAATTGATATATTATTCACCAACAAATATAAGATTAAAAAGTAAGTCTGCATATCATTACCCACAACTGCTGACTGACTTATAATTAACTTTGAAAAATTGCTGGTTTAGGAGATATTATAGATTACAATTTTAAATATAAGGAGCTTCAGAATAGCTCTCATGATCAGTGCGAGTACAAGGTATTCAATGAAGGCTTAATTCCCTAAACTGCTAATCAGCTCTATCTCCTGTCTTATCAAATTGTAAATACATTATTCTGTATTAAAGTATGAGCATGCAGCTAATTAAAGCAGTGCCTGCATTTAATATCAGATACTCCCCCCTTGACACCACAAAAATGTTCTAAGGACATACATAACAAGTGTTAACAAATGAAAGTGATTCTTTTTGAAGTGATGCTGTGCTTGTACAGCAGCCTTTGTTTTCACTTTGGAGGAATTTATTTTTTTTCAAGAAAAAGGATGAAGGAAGGAAACCCACACAGTCTTTCTGGAGAAACAAGTTGAGGAAGACATTAATTCTATTCGGCCTACAGCTGGAAGCTCACAGGAACCCACCAAACTATTACAACCAAGACTCTACAAACAGTATCTGGATGACATCCAGCTAATATTTGGTTCCTTTACTAACATCTTTTATATATTCTGATCTTAAATGCTGCAAAGCAAAATAAGATTTTAATTTATTTTTAAAGCAAGGAGGTAAATACAGTCACATTATTACAGAAATGTTGTCTACATTTAAATGAAAAATTAGTGAAGCCTAGCTGAGCAAACAGAGGTTCAGAACTATAATTGAACACTCTTTGCAAAACTGCTTCCTTTAGTTGGTTTTGTTGGGTTTTTTCCTGTTTCAAGCTCAAATAAAGTAATGACACTGTAAATAAGGCAGGGGGAAAAACACACTGAAATTACTAATCTATGAAACAAACATAAAATGTAAGAGAGAATAAGCAGCAGGGAGCTCTTCAACCAAACTTGGGGTTTTTAAAATTGTTTCTGTAAACCTCAAAAAAAAAATTATGCTACTTGAAAGTTTTCACATGCCAAAGAGCTCAGAAAATGTGACGTTACTAAGGTTATTCAACAATAGGCATACATTTTGTCAAGATCTGTGTATTATGGCATAGCAGAAAATCCAGGGAGGGGAGGGGCTTTTGGGGGTTCCCCTCCTCTCTCCTCTCTCTTCTCTCCTCTCTTTCCATCTTAGAGAAAAAAATTTCCAGCAGGAACTTGAAGTGATTTACCAATAAAATCAATAAACATTTGCACACTGTTGGTAGTGATACTGTTGAGATAAGGCAGAGTTACAGCCCTGTCTGATCAATGTTATTACAGGGCTCATATTTTTTCATGGAAGTGGGGAAAAGAAAAAAAAAAAAAAAAAAAAGGAATTTTTGCTCTTCTGTCACTGGATTCTGTAGGTTTAATTACACAGAAACTTTACCTGACTTGTTTCATCTATGTAACAGTTGCATTAATTCAAAAGCATCCTGCTTTTAACTAAAAGTTCCTTTCTCCACTCCTCTCAGGTTAATTTGCTGGCTTTCGGAGTGATTATTTATAAAGTATTTCGACACACTGCAATGCTAAAGCCAGAAGTTAGCTGTTATGAAAATATAAGGTAAGTTTGCCACTTACAAATACAAATTCTACCTTCTGTAAATTGAAATGCAGACAGAGATTAAAATGAGTATTCGATTTAATAATCTGGAAGATTTTAAGAAAAACATTTATTATTTTTGTGTTTTATTTCTGCTATCCCCTCATACAGATTTAAAGGTAGATTTTACAATCTTTATTTCCATGGAGCAGTATTTTGTACAGCTGACACTGGGGTTGTGTGAGAGCTCCATGAAAAATATGCCCGGTCTACATCAACCAGAGGGTAAAGGCTGATGGTTAGGTTAAAGAAATAATTGTTGTCCTTTCTTCAGTACTTTCCACAGCCTCTGTGCAAGCCAAACCAGATTTCAAACCTCATGCCTGAATTGGGACCAAAATACTTGCCTTGGAGTAACAAGGAATTCAGTGATATGAGAATCAAGACATTCATGTTATTTGTAAAAAGTCTACAGTAGGACACTGTGCTTCTACAGTGTTAGGGGGGCTGAGGGGGATTCTCTCCAGGATTTTTACTTTGCATGCTGCTATGATTTTTCCATCAACTTACTCTCTTTAAAACTGATTTATAGAGACCTTGAAAACCGTTTGTGCAGGAAAAGCTGAACTGTACTACAGGGAACATTGAAAACAACTTACTGTTTGTGTTGCTTAGGAACACTCCTGCAGTTTCAATGCATTGCACTAGATTTATAGTTAGGATTTAGCAATTGTTTGATTGATTACTTTCTCTTATTCCTCACCCTTCATAGCTTCATGTGGTGAGCTGGTTTTAATGAAGTTGAAAATTATTCATTTCCAGAGGAATGGTGCTAAAAACGTCTGTTGTTAAAAAGAAGTCCTGCAATGACTGGGCTGAGAATGAATAAGAAAGTAATCAGTGGCTTCATTTCCAAGACACCATGCTGTAATTGCTCAAGTCTGCGAGCAGGGCTCTACAGCGTGTTGGGGGAGGGTGGAAAATCATAGCAAATCAGTTCCTACAATTTTAAAGCATCAATACCCTGGCCCAGGAATGTTTGAGAGTATTTGTGTTCTAATATTATTTAAAAAAAAAAAAAAAAAAAAAGTAGAGAGAAAGCTAGGAAGTCTAGTTTTACAACTGTCACTGTCTTTTGCAGTGAACCTGAGAGGCAGCCTGGGAAACCTTTGATGTGATGCACATGTACTGACCTAAGAGCATACTGTACCTTTTTCTGGGTTATATTTTGTGGAAGATAAGGGGGAGGAGGAAAAGTGGGGGAATGCTTCATAACAGACATATGTTTTTCCTTGGGGAATTACATGAACAGTAGATTTAAATCAAATCATATGGTGCTGCAGTACACTAGAGAAAATATATCTGAAGATTAAAGAAACCAGTGTTTCAAGGCCCTCCAGTTTTACTCCTTTGCTCCTCTGCAGTGATTATGTGAGCTTATTTGTGCCATGGTGCTACAGCACACCCTAAAGAGCAGTCCACATATTTGCACTTCTCAGGCCTTTGCTGCTGTGAAAAAAATTGTCTAGGCAGCATTCACCATCAAAATCAGTGAAGGATGGAAAATAACACATGCCTGCATGTTGCTCACCATGTTTCCTATCTCTCTAGATCCTGTGCCAGAGGTGCTCTTGCTTTGCTCTTCCTCCTTGGGGCTACCTGGATATTTGGGGTTCTTCATGTTGTCCAGGGATCCGTGGTCACTGCGTATCTTTTTACAATCTTCAACGCATTCCAGGGGATGTTCATCTTCATATTTCTTTGTGTATTGTCTAGGAAGGTAAGTGTCCCATTTCTTGTGGGAAGTTACTCAGGCAGTCTCATGAACCTAAAAAAGCACAGCCTTAAAGTGGAATTGTGGTGTTTTCTCAGTGCGAGGAAATTGTTGTGCCACTAATGAGGGAGAGGAAGAAAGAGAAGTAATTCTGCTCTTGACTTTAGTGGAGACAGAACCTTTTTACCTTCTCTGTTTTAACACCAATGTACAAACCAGAAAAAAGTTTTTTTTTAAAATTGTAAAACTGTCTGCAGTGACATTAACCCAACAAAATAATGCAATGTGTGAAATAAAAATCACTTCCACTCTTCCCAGTTAGCAGCAGGATTCACCCACACTATACTGACACAATATTTCCTTCAGTATTCTGTCTACCAGTCAAAAGCAACCCCACCTTTAAACATCTGGTGATAGAAGTAGAAAATTAGTTTAAAGACATATGAATATATTTCATATTTGAATATTATATTTTTATTTCAGATCCAGGAAGAGTACTATAGGTTGTTCAAAAATGTTCCCTGCTGTTTTGGCTGCTTGAGATAAGCGGAAAGAAACCACGCATCACCATCTCAGTGGAAGAAGGGAGCAACAAAGATGATTTTGTTGTGGATATTACAGGAAAAAAATGTGGTCTTATAAAAGTATGAAATGACCCAGGGAGCAGACATGTCTCTTAATTGAACTACTGACTGGTTTTGTGCATATGTGTGCATTCATGCAAAGCATTCATATTATGCTGTATACAAACAGTACACAGAACAACCCAGATTACTGCAAAATAAATATTAACAAAGACTAGGGAATTTCTAAAGAAGCTCAAGACAATTCAGAAGTTAGATTTTGGTTTTAATATTAGAAATATCTGCAGTTCTTGAAAACATGATACCAAAGCCCAAGCGGCACAGCAGATCTTATGAATTGCTTTGCTAGTGGCAACACGTTCACTGTCTTTTTCTAATAATGACCTTCTTACACTGTTATATATGGCCATCTGCAGGGAATGGGTTCCATTAAAGAGTCAATTGATAAAGATCTGCTCCAGCCACGACTTTTGAAAACATTTCTTTTAATTTAAAGTAGATTTTAAAAGGAATTTGTTTAATATTATTCTCTTATCACTCTGAAATATGTATTTGTATATTAATCAATTCTTTATTTTTGTAACTTTAAAAGAACTGCTTAAATCTAAAAAGCTGAGGTCAAATCTGATACAAGAACAGTGGGACAGCAATTTTGTAAGTGAAAGATTATTTTGTGAATACTTTAGGGGGGGAAAGTATGGATCTTGTTTTATTTAATTGCCAAAAAGACTGAGATCTGCTAAACCGGCACTATGATTTTGTAGGCTGTGGGAAGAAGATGCTTTCACAACTTTGTCACTTGATAGAGAGATTTGGAATCCAGACCTTGTAAAAATAAAGTGGTAGAAATCATCCCTGCAGAACAATACAGATTTAAATTCAAGGTCATATGCCTCAATACCACATAAAATTGTAATTACAGTAGTTTTCTCTACTCATAGCATCTTTGAGTCAAGCAATTGTCTTCCTCAGAAACTTCTGGTTTTGAAACACTTATCCTGTGTTTAACTGTGGGAGCTTGCATCTGCTGAAATCAAAGGGAGCATTTGAGGTACAGGTTTGCTGGATCAGGACATAAACACAATGCATCAGCAGTTCCACTTGTGACACCTTACTTTTAAAATTAGCATGCTTTAATTTCACCCTTTTAGCCCCTAGCTTATATGAAGTGCTGAGCAATCCTCAGTCCACATGGCCTTCTCAGGAAGTGTCTAGGATCTCAGATAAAGCCCAGTATTTTTACCAGTAAGACACTGTAAATATGTAGTTGTTAATAACTCCCATTGTTGTGGTGTCTGTTAAAATAAAGCACTACTCTGAATTTAATTTATATTGAAGGAAACATTTTTGTAGGTAATGGTCTCAGTTGTTTATCTTTTTCTCCACAAACACAAGGCCTTCATTGTATGCATGGCAGCAGCATGCTTCATATAAGTATATTCTATGTCTGTGAAAATTTTGGCAACAAAAAAAAAAAAGTCTATTTTCTAAAAAAAGAAAAAAAAATCCAAACTCTGTTGGTCCTTTGAATGTAAAATATGTGAATAAACTCAAGTGCTTAGCTTTCACTTTTCAGTATTTCCCTTCATTTAAATAAATACAGTGGTAAAGTTTGCCCTGAATTATTTGCTGTATTTCCTTTGTTGTTGTCCATATTCTTCTTGGCTTGGGAAGATGTGGGTATGTAAGAGTACTTTTAGAAGGGTAACTACTAATATGTCATTTTTTATCTCCTGCAGAAATGTAATCTATAAGTCTGTCTCAAGAAGGAAGCATCTCTTGTAAACGTATAATAACTTCAGCCTGCTAAGTGAGTTTGAAAAAGTTCCTTGGGAAGAAAATATACTATAAAGTCTTTAAGTTACAATAGTCCCTTTAATGAAAAGAACTGTGCTTTCCAGACTCTGCATCAGATCTTCATTGAAACTCTGTTTTCCTTACAAACAAGGATGAGTTTTCATCTTTAACACAGCACTTAAGGAGCAGAAAAGTTTTGTTTAGATTCATTGCCTTAGAGCATAAAAGGATACTGTAACTGTCTCCCCTAGTGCATGCAGAAATACTGATGGGAAATAAAAGGGTTTATCTTTGTAGCTTTTAGTAACATAAGCCCCAACCTAGCAGAAAAAGATGAAGAGAGACAATAGACATACACTGAAAAAAAGAGAAGTTTCAGCAAGATATGAGAAAGAACCTTTTCACTATGATCACAGACAAGCATTGGAAATGGCTGCCCAGAGATTGTGCAGTTATGCTAAATTCTGTGATTTTTTTTTTAAGACTGGATAAAGTCCCCAGCAACCTTATCTGACCCTGTTTTGAGCAGCAAGGTGAATGAGATGACCCTCAGAGGTCCTTTACAGCCCAAATTGTTCTATGAGTCTATGACATGAAACATCAAATCAGAAAAATAAGTTAGGCATTAGTTGTGATTTTGCTTAGTAAATGCACTGAAGTGCCATTCATCACCTGAACAAACTGTTTTTCCAAAAACAAGTTTGTGCAACATATTTGTCAGATCAACTGGTTTGAAAAATAAAAACTTTTTTCAGCATCTTTTCAGATTACATGCTTTTGAGAGATATATGACATCTTCAGGTGGGCCCAACAGGAGAAAAACAAAAAAAATTAATCAATGATTGACAAGACAGATAAAATGTAAAGTGTTAAAGTTTCACTCTGAAAGCGAGTGCTTGCTGAAGGGAGAAATTGTTTCCATTAAACCAATCAAAGAGGAATTTGTGTTCAGTGTTGCATTTCAAGGTGTGCCTCAGAATATAATAAATAAGGTCTGCATTAAGAAAGACTGTTTTATTCTGAAATAATTATTTCCTCAAAGAATTGGAAGTTTATTTCAAAGAAACCACAATGTCTAGGAGTTAGCATCACAGCCTCTGGAAGGTTCAGTCTGCCAGAGCTGTCCTGAGGAAAAGATCTGTGCTCTTTACCTACTGGAATGAAGCAGACAGGCATTGAAAATACCACTAATAGAGTTCAAATTTATGCCAGACTTTCCTCTACTCTCCAGCTCAACTCAGAATGTGGTTCAGCCAGAAATTTTCCAAGCTATGCGTCTTAATGACCTGCTTGATACACAAGAATATAAAGTCAGTGTGTATATGATGATGAGGCTGAATGAACAAATATTTTCAGGGCTGATTCCTTAGGCTGTGACACCCTGAGCATTCATTTTGTCACTTTTAATATCTTTGCCATCATAGTCCCTTAAAGACCAGTTCAGGATCACACTTTTGCCAGATGCCAGTTAGTCACAGAACCTCCTTCTTTGAAACCTAGACAGATGAGATAAAAAAAGCCAAAACTTAACCTATGAAGAAAGTTTAAACAGTCTTTCCTTTAGGAAAAGAGATAGTGGGGGAAGAATTATAGAATCGTACAATTGTTAGGGTTGGAAGGGACCTCAAGGATCATGTAGTTCTAATCCCCCTGCCATGGGGAGGGACACCTCACACTAGATCAGGTTGCTCATAGTCACATCCAGCCTAGCCTTCAAAATCTCCAGGGATGGGGCTTCCACCACCTCCCTGGGCAACCTGTTCCAGTGTCTCACCACCCTCATGGTGAGGAATGTCTTCCTAACATCCAATATGAATCTACCCATTTCTAGTTTTGTTCCATTCCCCCTAGTCCTATCACTACCTGACACCCTAAAAAGTCTCTCACCAGCTTTCTTGTAGGCCCCCTTCAGATACTGGAAGGCCATAATTAGGTCTCCTCAGAGCCTTCTCTTCTCCAGACTGACTAGCCCCAACTCCTTCAGTCTGTCCTCATAGGAGAGGTGCTCCAGCCCTCTAACCATCCTTGTGGCCCTTCTGAGGACATGTTCCAGCACCTCCAGATCCTTCCTGTGATAGGGGCTCCAGAACTGGACACGGTACTCCAGGTGGGGTCTCACCAGAGTGGAGTAGAGGGACTCATTGCCAAAAACCTGTTCCAGCCTCTTGCTATTCTTTTTACTTTGTTCTCTTACATTCAGAACTCGCAGCACTATTGTGCTGTGAGATTACAGAACTGAAGATGCTACCTCATCAAAGTCATGTCCCCAAATTATTTTTGTATGAAACTAAGTCTTTAAGATGGATGCTGACTTCAAAACAGCTGGTCATCTGTGCATCAATACTTCATGTAAACACAACCAAAATGCCAAGTGCCAATGCATGAAAGCATTTTCACAAGTTACCTAACTCCCTGCCAGCTCAGCTTTCATGGCCATTGTTGTAGACAGCCTGTCCATATAGACAGCAACCTCATGAAAGACTGTACTGCCTTTTTCAGGCTTTGTATCTCCATGACAACCCTCCTGAAAAAACCTTATGGAGAACCAAGAGCCCTCACAACATCCACAGTACAGATATATTATTCTATGATTCCCTGACTTCACCAGGAGCCAGCTATAGAGCCACACATGGGACCTGGAGGTGCTGGAAGTGCTGCTTTGAAACAATCTGCAAGATGTGACTATCAGAAAGTACCATAAGGCCATCAACTTTACTGTTGCACAGCATATTTGACAGCAGCAGTCCTGTTGGGGGAAAAGAAGCAGCAGTAAAACTAACTGCTGAGAATGTGCTATTTTTCTCCCTCAAATTGGAACAAACAAAATATTTAAAAGCATTCAGAAATTATCATGAAATAAAAACATGACTTTTGACTGATTCTGTTTATATTAGCAAGACCTTATTTCTTGTAGAGGCCTCCTTTTTACCTCTTCCCAAAGCAAGGTTGAACTTTCCCAGAATTCCTTTTTCCAGAGCTATTCCTTTAAATTTGTCAGAAGCTTTACTTCTACAGCAGCTGTTTTGTAGCTCATTGTGTCTTCTTGTTTTGCCGGTAAGTACTGAAATTTTATTGTATATACTCTTTTAGATTCCCAAGGAAATAGCATATTTTCATCAGGTTTCATAACATAAGGGAGTTCTTCTGTTTTCTGAAGCATTCCTGAATATTCTAATTAAAACTATCTCTAAGGCTAGCCATCATTCTTTGCTGCAGTGAAATAGGCATCCTCCTACAGTGTCAGTCTTTGCATTTATTTGTAACTATTTATATAAATGCTGCAGTCAGCTCCAAATCCACGTAAACATACCACCGTTTAAGTTAATTTTGTAAGACTTTTGTGAGACACTGCTGAATAAGTTAGTCAAATCCAACTTGATTATAAACAGTTCTCTTTTACAATAGCTAAGTTTCCCATCTATGTTTTTAAGAGGCAATCCAGTTCATCTTGTCAAAAGTGATGGGAAATACCATGTCTCAAATACCCACAATCAGTTATATTTTAATCTAGGCAGCAATGTTTCCTCCTGCACTTGGCCCACCATTATTGGGCTTAATGGATTGAGTTAAAGGCAGAAATATTCAAAATCCCCATCCTCTCTCTCTTTGAATGTTTTTACGTTAAATAGACTTCTGGCACCACCTTGGCTTCTGATGGGTTTCAGAAATAATTGTTGATGATACAGTAAATTTGTTTTCCATCCCTTGTGTTTAAATCCCAGTCTTACAAACACTGATGTATTTGCTCTGTTTTATGCACGACTAAGTCTTTGGCATTAATGAGGCTGCTCATGTGCATAAAGTTAAGCATATGTGCAAGTGTTGTATGATCAGGGTCTTAGGATGCCAATTTGCAGTAATAACAGATTTGCATAATCTTATGATCCCAAGCACTGGGTTTCCTGCTTTGTTCAGGTGTTTTTCATTTGCTGATGAGTATTTTCCTTTTTTCTTTTTAAAGGGAACTTAGAGTTGCTTTTCTTGCCACTCCTGAGCCACTATTGATTTCATCTCTGTCTTCCCTAATGTATGAATTTTTAACTCCTGTCTCCATGCTTACAAATGCACACCTTAACTGTGTTAGTATCAGCTCATTTATGTTTGTGATGAAATATCAGGTCACACTTCTTAAGATGAAAATATGTTCTTTGCTGTTTAAGAGAGCTGCAAAAATACCCTGTGCAAATATCCATCTAGGACTCATCAAACTCCTGTACACAAGTCATGGCTTCTGTCATGAAGAGGCTATGCCCTAGATTAAATTGGTAGCAGCTGTAACCCATTGAGTAGAGATGCCAGCTACAAGAGAGGCATCTTATGCAACTCTTTGGCACTTTTCATGGAAGCAGAGAAAAGTAAAGGATATCCTCACTGAACTTATAGTGCACGTCCTAGTGAAGGATGATCTTCTTTCTTATGCTTAGCTCTTCTTTATCTTTGTTACAGTCAGCACTTAATATCTATAATTCCTAAAGGCTTCAGGGTTTGACTTCTTTTCTAAATGTCCCTTTTTAGATAGTCCCTTTCTGAAGGGATGGGGCAGAGCCATGTATCCATCCTTCTCTGACAGGTACTAATGAGGACATACCTATCCAAAGACCATTCCCTCTGTAGTTTAACCAGCATCCACAGTTTATCTGCAATTGCTTTCCAGGCCTCAATCTCACTGCACAGCTGAGGAGGCTAGGCACCACATTTGGCTTTGCAATGAGTAAGGGATCTCAGTGCTGTGACAGGGAAGCAGTGAGAGAGATGGGATACAAAGGTAAAAACAGTGATACTTGGTGAGTAACAAAACAAAGGCATGGCCCTCCTCTGGACCCACTCAATCAGGTCCACATCCTTCCTGTATTGAAGGCTCCAGACCTGGACACAGTATTCCAGGTGAGGTCTTGCCAGAGCAGAGCAAAGTGGCAGAATCACCTCACTCAGTCTATTGACCATGCATCTTTTGATGTGGCCCAGGATGCAATTTGCCTTCTGGGCTGCAAGTGCACACTGTCTGCTCATGTCCAGCTTCTCATCCATCAGCACCCCTAAATCCTTTTCCTCAGGGCTGCTTTCTAACACCTCATGCCCCAGTCTGTATTGAGTGTGAGGATTGTTCCAGCCCAGGTGCAAAACCTTGCACTTGCTCTGGTTGAACTTCATGAGGTTCACTTGGGCTCACCTCTCCAGCCTGTCCAGGTCCTTCCAGATGCTATCCTGTCCCTCTGGTGTAAGAACACCACACAGCTTGATGTCATCTGCAAATTTTCTGATGGTGCATTTGATCTCACTATGTCATTGGTAAAAATGTTAAGCAGTACAGCTCCCAGTATGGACCCTTGAGGGACACCACTTGTCACTGGTCTCCATCTGGACTTTGAGCCACTGAGCACTACCTGCTGGATGAGCCCATCCAGCCAATTCCTTATCCACTGAACAGTCCACCCAGCAAATCTGTATCTCTCCAACTTGGCAAGTAGGATATTGTGGGGCACCATGTCAAAAGACTTGCAGAAGTCCAGATAGATCACACCCATAGGTTGTCCCTTATCCACTGACATAGTCACTTTATCACTGAAAGCCACTACGTTGGTCAGGAAGGATTTGCCCCTAGTAAAGCCCTCCTGGCTGTTTTGGATCACTTCCCTGTCCTCCATATGTCTTAGCATGTCATCTAGGAGGATTTGTTCTATGGTATGCCCAGGCACAGAGGTGAGGCTGACAGGTTGGTAGTTCCCAGAGTCCATCTTTCTACCCTTTTTGTAAATGGGTAAGATGTGTCTTTTCTTATAGTCACCAGAGACTTTACCTGACTGCCAGGACTTTTCAATTATCGTGAAGAGTGGCTTGGCAACTACATCAGCTAATTCTCTCAGGACTCGGATGCATTTCATCAGGTCCCACAGACCTGTGTATTTTCAGGTTCCTCAGCTGATCACACACCTCATCTTTGCTTACATTGGGAAGGACTTTGCCTGGTCTCCATCTTGTGGGCCATCAACATGAGAGCCATGAGGAGAGTGGTTGCCAGTGAAGACTGAGGCAAAAGTTGTTGAGAATCTCAGCCTTCTCCTTGTTCATTGTTACTAGTTCCCCACTGTTGCTCATTGTGGGGGGTACACTTTCTATAACCTTTCTTTTCTGTTTTATGTACCTGTAGAAGCCTTTCTTGGTTTTATTTACATCCCTTGACAAGTTCAGTTCCAGCTGCACTTTGGCCTTTCTGACCTCGTCCCTACACAAGTGGGCAATGTCCCTATACTGTTCTCAGGATGGCTGTCCCTTCTTCCATTTCCTGTGTAGTCCCAACTTGCCCTTTAGTTTGGCCAGCAGGTCTTGACTCAGCCATGGCAGTCTCTTGCCTTCCTTGCCTGGTTTCTTACACATGGGGATTGAGATCTCTTGTGCTTTATAGAAAGCATCCTTAAAGATCTGCCAGTTCTGCTATGTTCCCTTGTCCCTGAGGGCCATTTCCCACAGGGTCCTACATAAATAATCTCCGTACTTAGAGCAAGTGTACAACAGTTACACAAAAACATTTTCTAAAGTAAGCTATCTTTCCATGTGGTCAATGTACTACTTGAATGGTTAATAACTAACTGAATGACCAAAAAGCTAGTTTCTCTCAACTATGTACCATCTACTTCAAGTCCATTCAGAAACGATCATGTTGTATGGCTATTTTAGGCCTCCTCCTCCAAATCAAAATTCAAGCAGTACTAATAGAGGATATTACAACTGAGAACTGTACCATGTCTCTTCTGTGTACAAGAGCTGCTGGGGAAGGACCATATGTAGTGACAATGGAGCAACAGTATCTTTTCCAGGCCTTCTACAGTGCCAAAGCAGGCTGATGTCTCAGAGGCTTCACCTGTCAGGTTCTGCAGATGAGTGTTTGCCAAAGCAAACATTCATTCCAGGAGTGCAGCCACATTTCAGATCTCCCCTTTCTATAGCAGGAAGAAAGGAAGGGAATTTTAAGCAAAAACATGCTCTGCATGTGGCTCTCAAGCATTCTTCACGGAGGTAATGAAAAAATCTGTTTGCTTTCATGACAAAAGCAGTGGTTCATGTGGGTTCAGGTTATTTTAGGTGCCCAATGAAATAGATGTATTGAAATAGCAGAGCTGATAGCAGTATAAATTTAGGGCATGTCTCCAGCTGTATGACAAAGTGAGCATCTGAGGCAGGAGGCTGTCACTGAGCCATCAGGGATGGTGGGAGACATGCAAGACTTGGCCCAGAAGGAAGCGCTGCCAGGCCTGTTACTGGTGTGCCCACCATGGCAAGCTGCCAAGCTGTGAGACTCAGTGGGCGGCTGCTGCTTTAGGGAACCAGGAAAAAATCCCAGAGGGAACCTCCTAAGGAAAGCTGTGCTGGAAGTCCGAGATAAAGTGGAGGGGGGGCAATGGAAAGTGATGTTGATGGTAATAAAGTCTTTTGTTCAGTATTACATGAGAGCATATTTTCTGTGATCTGTAACACTGGTGCATTTAAGAGAGCTTCTGCAGGTTCCTGGGATTTAACAATCCTTTAGTGAACCTAAATTTCAAATTATAACTCCCACATCTGTCAGTAATGAGGGCTGCAAAACTTTAGAGATTTCTGAAAGCCATCTGGAGTCACAGAGAGCAAAATCTCCTGAGGTCAGCCCAGGAGGAAGGTATTAACCCGCTTAGTGCTGGTGGGAAAGCAGGAAAGACAGTATTACTAAATCTATGTTTATCTCAAGGCTTTACTGCAATTATTTTCAGTACAGCATTTCTTTGTCAGGCCAGGGCCCTTGAAAAGGTGATTTTAAGGGGAGTCCAATAGAGGCTTCATTGTCTCTTCACACATGTCACAGATGGAAGTAACTTGAGGATATCAAGCACAGGTCTTGGAGGGGTGGAAATGGCAGCAGGGAGCATCCCTTTGTGTCCTGCCTTTTCAAAAGCAGTAATTCCTCTTCCTTAAATACCTGTGTTCCCTACCAGGGGCTGCTCTTGGGGGCTGCACCTGATCATAGCTTCCAAGCTCTGGCTTGGCTCTTGCAGGCAATATTCCTGTAACAGACAAACCTGCTTCTCTGCTACTTATTTTTTTAAATGGGTTCAAAAGTTCTCAGCTTCCTGACGACTTTTTTTTTTTTTTTTTATCCTTTTGTTTTGTACCAATCAGTTAATTTGCTGCCATCGCCCTCGGTATCTTCTGATCTTAGGCAAGCTGGTTTGGTTTACTGGTGCCTTTATCGCCACATTACAGACAGCAGTGAGGAATGCAGGTCAGAAGGGAAATAAGGAGGGACGGTTCTTTTGAAATGAGGAGGAACAAGGTCAGGGCCATGAAGCAGACGGGAGAGAATGGAAGTGCAGAAAAGGGATGTATTTTTAAAACAAACTCATGCTGTACTAATCCAAGTGCTATTCAGTTTTATCTCACTTTGCCTGTATATTGCTAGAAATCTGTTTTTATCTTCCTTTGTATCTTTTTCTCTTTCTTACTCTGCCTGCCATAAAGTCTTCAGAACATAACTATTTTTTGAATATGTTTTATGAAGTGTTCTGTGTATTTCACATGACATGCTTTTATTAACTTCTGATCAAGAAGTCTCTTCAAATGCAAACATTAGAACTGATCAGAAATGGGAATATTTATCACAAAAAGTGATGGTTGTTGCTTTGAGATCACTTTACTTTTTAGTCAGAATTTCTGTTCTAACCAACCACAGAGCTTTCTTCTTTCAGTTCTCTTCCAATTACTCCAGATTTGCAGTCTTTTTTAATTCACACTCCTGTAACTTTTGTCTTCTTTACAAAAGGGAAAGAGGTTTGGAAGAAACACATTAATTGAGCAGTTTTATTAGAATAAAATTATGCTGCTTGGCTTTGGAAGGTTTGTGCTCATTTGAGTCAGCGGGATGATCCGAGATGCCTGTATTTGTTTTTTCCACTGGTCTGTATGTCCAGGGTGAACAGATCACTCCCACTTTCTCTCTCACAATGTTCTTGAGTACAGAGGCATGTATGAGAAAACCTGACTACTTCTGCCAGCTGTAGACCAGCTGATAAAGAGAAATCCATTTACTTTTTACCTAGTGCTGAAGAAGAAAGGGTCTTGTCTCTTTTCTTAAATGTGTGCGAGTGTGCACAGCAAAGCAAACAAAAGTTTAAACTTTTTCAAATACCTCTTTTTCCTGGCAGAACTTTCTCTGCTTTCTGTTGGCTGAAGGGCATTGTAACGCATGCAATAAAAGGGGGAAAGATCTGCTGGTAGAGACTGTTTACTTTTAAAACTCTTGTTTGTTTTGCCTCTACTCTTGGAAAGAATGCAGTATTTCTATGAAGCTCTGTTAATTTTTTTTTTTTCTCCCTTTGACTGATTTGAGCACTGGTGAAAACACTCGATGCACAAATGGGAAACCAAAGGAATTTCAGTCTGTGTGGTAGAGAGATCACATGAACTGTTGTACTGCAAGCTTCTTTCTCTGATCCTTTTTGTGAGTGAATGGCTCTTACCTGGTAAAAACCTATGTACTTGGCCCAGAATTTTCAAATCAATCTCCTAAACTTTAACACTAGCACTGAAATCAATGGTGGAGTTTCTAAACCACTTCAGACACCAAATTAAAAATAGAGTAAGATATGTAAGTGCCAAACTGTGAGTTTAATCAGATGGTCACCATTCATGAATATACTGCCATTCTGAAAAGCCATTTTCTAGACCAATAGACCAGATGTGCTGATCTCACAGCCGGTCTCCATATGAGGTAGGAGGTCCCTGGGAGGTGAAAGCCCCACAGTTTTTGCAGGCTGGTAGCATCCATTTGTGGAACTTCATCATTTTGTGGGTAGCAGTTCATGAACTGTCCACCTTAAAGAGCTAGGAACTGACTTTCCAATACAGAGTTTCCATTGCTGCCTGTTGTGGACTCCGTGTGTGTCTGTGTGCTTTTCACCTTGCTGAAATAGACTGAAGATAAGAACATGCCAACGGTCCTGTTGGCTAAAATGCTTGTTCCAGAATGATGGTTTTCAGGGTGGTGTGGTATCTGACATTTGGGACTATTTTCTCTTATATAAGAACAAGCTTAGGAAAGGCAGGGGCAAGGGGTTAGCTTTCTCAAACTAGAAGTGACTGCTAGGAGAGCAGCTGTCACCCTATGCTCTGGATCTAGGATTTCTGAGAGATGTAACCAACATCTAGCTGCTTAACAATGAGGCAAGGATTGGGTTTTTCTTTTTCACTCTTAATTCATGGTCAAAAGCAACAGACACACTAATGTGCTTACACCTAAGTGCCTAGTAGCTGGAAGTGGTGGATCCAGGTAGGGTATGCTCCAGCTCCTGGAAAGATTCAGGCCTACACCTCTTACTCATCAGGAGTGTTTGCCAGACAACTGCTCATGAACTGGACTCAGTAGAGTAGGGGCATGTTTTCCTAACAAATGTCAGATACTGAAAGCAAGAAATCATGCTTCCGAGAGAGAGACCTGAATGTCTCTCCCATTGGAAGTGCACTGAGCCAGGAGGTAGAAGGCTGTCCTCTGACAGCTCTTTCCAAGACATTTTTGCCTCCTTACCTCCATTTTTATTGTTCATCTGCTAGGTATGAACAGAAAAAGAGCAGGAAGAGAACAGAAATGCCCTGGTACCAGAGATCAGAAATCAGGACTCCTCCCTACCACTGTCCCATCTGCATGGCTCTACTGCCAGAGCCAAGTGTTCCAGCTTTCTTATCCACAAAGACATGTCAGGGAAAGGGACAAGCAACTCTCCTTTTCCCACCTTTCATTATATTAGGAAAGTAAAGTTGACATTACAGTGGTTTTGAGGCACTCTGCCCTGATGGTCTTAGGAGTTGACTGGCCTACCCCTTTAAACAATGCCATGCACAGGGTCTGGATACCACTTGAGCACTGTATCACCTGAGCTCCCTATTTACCTGCTCTGTGCTGCACAGAAGTGGAGCTGGAGATGCCTGCACAAAGTGAGGTCAGGCAGGGAGATAATCAGGGCTTGCAAGAAAGATGCTGAGAGCAGATTTGGAGGTCTTGATTATGGTGGTTGGCTTTTAAAGTTCTCCTTGATGTGCCTTGAGCTTCTGTAAGATCTAACAATAAATATTGATCTATAAAGTGTTGTATTTATTTTGGTGATACAAGCTCCATTCCCTGAATGTTCAGGAACATAGATCTTTAGAGCCAGAAGGGATTAAAAGCTTCAGCTTCTGTGTAATGACAAACTAAGAACTTTATCCAAAAATGTCTGGTTCAAGCTTGTAGCTTGTGATGAGATATTGCAAGACTCTTAAAATTAAAGATCTCAAGAATTCTTGCCCATTCAGCCCCTTTTCCTTTCTTAAATCTGCCACAGTTCTTGAATAAAAAGCTCCTGAGAATATGTATGTAAATGCAGGGCATTTTACAACATGTTTGTGAGGCAGACAAATGGGTTAGGTCTTTGAGGAAGCCTGAATAGGTTAGGATTATAATTCATTGTAATGTTACGGCAAACTGCAATTTCAAATGAAGAAGTCATTCATTTTGTAGCCAATAAAAAATTTAAAGGGACAAAACCCCAATTTGCTTTATAATCAATAAGATGTACAACTTCTTTATCTTATTAGAAGAGGCTGTCGGTTGCAGTCAACCATTGTCAACAGGCTGTTTGATCTATCGGAGAAACAAACCACTTACAAGGAACGGAGCACTGCTGCTCTAGCTTTTGCAGCGTTTTTAATGAGGGCTGGCAACACTTCCATTCCATTACAAGATTCAAAAGTGTTAGAGTCACACCCAGGCTTAAAGTAGGAGAGTGGGGTTTACAAATAATTAACAGCACTATTTCAAATAACTCAGCAGATTAAGGCCTCATTCAGAATAAAGCAACTCTCTGTCTCTGTGAATGGTATTTAGGGCAGCCTAACATGCTGGTCTGCTTCATCTCAAGTGTGAGACTGCATGGGATTAAAGGGCACACATGGCTGCTTTCGAGTGGGCCAATCAAGAGTAATGAAGAGTCTGGGCACTGATATAAAAAGATGCAAGAAGGAGAAAATATGACATAGTGGGAGGGGGTGAGAGGCTATCTAGCTGTTGTTTCCCTCCATGACTATGGCAGTCCCTGTACAGGCTGGCCATGAAGCTCATGCAGCACAGCACTGTTGTATCCCTGCAGCACTTAAACTGGACAGCCCTGGAAAGGGCACTCCCTCCTACTGTGCATGCAGTGCTGGCTCACATAATAAGGTAATGAAGGTGATATGGGCTGAAATGAAGCTGTGGACTTGGCTTCTTTAGACATGTGTCCACTTGGGAGCCCCCTAATCCTATGGCATCCCACCTGTGGTGCTGTAATTACTGATACAGTGGCTGACATATGAGGGTCAAGACAGGATTTTCTTCTTCCCAGCCCCAAGGGAAGATGTGAAGCCTTGTGAGGAGGAGTACCCTGGGATTAAATTTGATCTGAGGCTGAGATGACAAATGTGGGATAAAAGCTCCTGTGGAAGGCAGCTTCCTAATTTAAAGATTATGCTAATAGAAGGCATATTGTTATGTCACATAATTCCTGAAATAAACTATAGAACAGCCCAGCAAGTCAAGGAGAACTGATTTGCAGCTCCCCCTGCACCTCAGACTGTGTTTTAACCACTTAGCTCACAAGAAAAAAAATCTCATCCACCTGGCAAAATACAGGGGGCTGGGAATAGCAGCACCTCTGCTAAGTCTCGCCTATCATTTGTGCTTTGGAGTAGGGGTGTAGTTGTCAAAGCAGATAACTCTGCCCCTGGGAAAGCTTTGTCCTGGGAAGCAGTTGTGGAAAGTCAGCCTTGCCCTGGCCCTAGCTCCCTGAGGAGCTGGGTTTGTGAGTCCCCTCTGTGGCCTTTGGAGCTGCTTCAGAAGCTGCTTGAAGCTGAATAGGTCCCAGAATTGTCAACAATCTGAGTAGCCTCTCACAGTCCTGCTGTGAACTGATTATCACATCTAACTAAATAATTTGCTGGAACAAATACCACTTCAGGCTCTGTTGTTTCAGGTGAAACTTAGTCCTAGTAAGTATAAATTTATAATAGCAGCTACAGAGTCATGAATTTCCCAACAGCAAAGGCTTAATTCAAATGCGTATTTCAGGCCCTTGCGGGGACACTCTCATCTCCGTATGCTGGGATTTGGGGATTTACACACATAATTCCCATTAACACTAACAGGAGTTACAGAACGCACATATATATTCCCCTTCTGATGCAGAGATCTCCCCCCGAGGATAATAACCACATTTTAAATTCTGCTTCCCGGAGTCTGCTGTGATCTTACACGTACGCAGTTATCAGCCCCGGCTCCTGCCAGGACGGGAGCACCTCGCAGCTGCCCCGGCCGCACGCCTTGCTCCCGCGGTTCCTGACTTTACTTTCCCAGGCCTTCACGAACGCGTTCCCAGCCTGCCGCTAATAACGGCGGCACTGAAAGCTACGCCGCCTTGCCGCTACCCCAGCACCGAGACGTGCCTGCAGCCGCCCGGTCCTCGCCGCCCGCCGGGCCGGCGCCCGCTGCCCGACTGTAGGAGAGGCGAGGACGCCGGCTGCAGCGGCGAGGCCGGCGGCGGAGCCCGAGTGCCACCTGCCGGGAGACACCCACTCCCGGGCCCGCACAACGACCCCGCTTTCAAGGACAACGGCTGGCACAGCGGGAGTTAACTGGGTGCAGTGAGTCCCGGCGGACACCCCCAATCCTAGGTGAATGGGGAGGTGGAGGAATCATAAAATTGAACTCGATGCAGCCGGAGGCACAAAAAGTTGTACAAATGGTGGCGGTGTAGCATCCGGGGTGTGAAACTTGATGGGAGAGGGAAAATGGAATACACACTTCCAAGCTGCCATGCATCATGCATTCATGTGTTTGGAAGAGATAAAAAGACGGGGGGGGAAAAAAAAAAAAAAAAAAAAAAAAAAAAAAAAAAAAAAAAAGTAAGGTTTCTTAGCATGGTTAGCTCAAAAAAGTAAAATAAAATTAGAATAGCCTCATTCAGTTTCCTGACATTTCTTTTGCAGCCATTAAGAGCACTGCTGAAAAACTTCTATAAGGCACTTCACTTAAATGGGATTTAACCTGATGTTTAAATGAGCTACCCAATCAAGGCCTGGAGGGTACTAGAATATCCTCTCTGGAAGTGTACTCATTATACTCTCTTGCATTTGTAATGTTTTGCAAATGCCTGCTTGTCTAACAAGATCTACTCACATAAAATGCATTTATAGCATAACTACAGTGGGAAAAAAAGGTCATAAATACTGTGTAACGTGCCTGACCAAAGCCTATTCATTGTGTCTCATTCCCTTTCTAGTTAGTGTGAAGTTGACCCTCTTGAAATTAATGGATTGATGCTTTTACAAAGTGTGTGATAGATAAATCAGATTATGTAGTGGCTAAGAGAACAGTTGCTTTGGAGAGAGATTTTTGTGTTCTTTTTTTTCTGGTGCTGATAGCTTTGATGATGTTAATGCGCTGATAACTGCAATGTCCCTTTGACAGACCCACTATGTCATTCGAGTCCTCGACTTGCACAGTGTAGAAGAGCTGAAGGCAGTCTTGCTGATGCAGATAGCCCTGTGTTGCACCTAGAGCTGAAGTGCTGACATGCAGCTCATAGTTCTCTGACTGCTGAATTAGTCTTAGCCAGAATTCTTCCATGAACTCAGAACTGTTACTCTGTTGTAGGTACAATCTCTGATAGGAATTCTCCATCACGTTGGCGAATTGTAATGTAAAAAGAGCCAAATTTATCTATCTGAAAAATGTGGAATGCTTATTAGTAGCTGAGTTTTAGCCTAAACTGGTAAAACCATACCCATTTTTTCATTTTTTCCCCAGCTCCTGCTGGAGGAGGTGTATGGAAATGGTGTGTCCCCATGCATGTGTATACTCACCAGAGTTCATCCCATCTTCATACTTCAAATTTCTCTATGCATCCAAAGAATTTGGCATTTCTCTGTGCATTTCTCTGTCTCCAAACAGATAATTGTCATTAATAAATCTTTTCTATATGCTGTGAAATGCTGGAGGATCTCCCAGCTCATTGCAATTATGTGTGTTTTAGATCAGAGAAGTGATGGCTTATACTTGGAGGCTCTGTAGAGAGTGTTGCATGTTATGCTAGCAACACAGCTTTGGCTACAGGCCCTGGTCCAAAGCCAGTTGCAATCAAATAGTCAAAGGTCATGTCTACACAGAATAAAGAAATTGTAGTTGTAGCTTGTCCTAGAATTACCCTTGGTAATTTGAGCTAGCTAGCATGAGAAATAATAACACAAGCAAATATATAGTTGAGACCTAACAGAATACAAAGGTCTCTGCTGTGGGTTGGTGATGTCTCCTGGAACCTATCTTATACACACAGAAACAGACTAAGCCTGTGTCATGTTTGTAGCCAGAACTGGGCCATCAGCGCATCCAGACACCTCTGTTCCCTACTCTCCACATGGCAACCCTGGTCAGAGGGATGACAGAACTTCCAGCCTCCAACCTCCCCCTAGGACACTGTGGCCAGGCACTGCCTCTTCCCTGACCCAGCTCCCACTGAAACATACAAGGCTATGAGTGCCAGAGCATGTGTCCCAGCTGCCCCTTGTCCCCATATCAGGATAAGGCTGTCCACATAACAGCTGAAAAACACCAGCTGCTGGAAAGGGATGGTTAAAGCACAGTGGTAACTGCCATTAGAGGGGAGAAAAGTCTAACCTTTATAGCCTGAGGGAGGGCGAAAGTTTGAGAATACAAATGTATTTTCAGAAAAAGAGACAATCACAAAAAGATATATATATAAAATACATTTAAATGGCTCTATAAATATTTTGCCATATTTGCTTTTTTTTTTTTAAGCTACCCTCCATATTTGTGGGCTCTGGATTGTTATTATTTCAGAGTCTGTATGGCTTTTTAACAGCATGGGATCTCTTCTTGTAATAGTGAGATGCAGAAAGGAAACACTGCTGAACTGAACTTCTCACATTCCAGTGTCCAAACTTTTCATCTTAGAGGAAAGTTACTTCTAAGAAATTGCCAGAAGGGACAATCCCAAGGAGTTGTGGTGAACAGAGCTAAATCCCAGCCAGTTACAAGTGTTCTTCTCTGAACTATCTGTTCAGAGTGCATTTTATTGTAATTTTTAAATAAAATGTCAATGGATTTTTGTAAAATTATGTAAAAGCAAGGGAATCCATGCTGCTAAAAAAATACAGAAATGATCATATATTTCTGAAACAACTGCCATAGAAAGGAAGTGGTTTGCTGTGAACAGTCACTAATCATTTTATCTCAATATCTGTTGGGTCACCCTCAAATTTAAGCAAGAGGGAGCAAAAGAAATCAAAAGATAGAGGAGAATAAAGGAGAAAGAAGTTTTACATTGCTGACCTTTCTTGAAGACAGACTTTCCACAGATCACAGAATCACCAAGGTTGGAAGAGACCTCAAAGATCACCAAGTCCAACCCATCACCACAGATCTCATGACTAAACCATGGCGCCAAGTGACACATCCAATCCCCTCTTGAACACCTCCAGGCATGATAACTCCACCACCTCCCTGGGCAGCCCATTCCAATGGCCAACGACTCTCTCAGTGAAGAACTTTCTCCTCACCTCGAGCCTAAACTTCCCCTGGCACAGCTTGAGACTGTGTCCTCTTGTTCTGGTGCTGGTTGCCTGGGAGAAGAGACCAACCCCCTCCTGGCTACAACCACCCTTCAGGTAGTTGTAGAGAGCAATAAAGTCTCCCCTGAGCCTCCTCTTCTCTAGGCTAAACAATCCCGGTGCCCTCAGCCTCTCCTCGTAGGGCTTGTGCTCGAGGCCTCTCCCCAGCCTTGTTGCCCTTCTCTGGACACGTTCAAGTGTCTCAATGTCCTTCTTAAACTGAGGGGCCCAAAACTGGACACAGTACTCAGATCACATTGACCTGTCTCCTGTCTATCTGTCAAAATGATTGTTTGTTCTTTCACAGTGCCTAGAACAATCGCAGGGTAAGGGTTTGTTTACTCTTTTGCATCATATTGAAATCACTTACTTTTATAATTGTAAACATCTGGTAAAGGAGTTAGGGAATAAGATAAGAGCAAAAATGGAGACCACTGCAGTGAATATGAAGGATTTTAAGACAGTGCAACAATGAGCATACTACAACTTCTGTAGCTGAAAAGTGAATTACTGGTTTAATCAAATGCCTTTCTCTCACTAGAATAGTGATAAACATGAGCAGTTATGTTTATCAGAATCAAAAATTTGCCAGAGTGAAAGAGTTACTATCATCTGTCCCTGATGTAAGACATGTATCTATCTAGTGAAATCTGAATAGCTCATTTAAAATGCTCTGGTCTCTGCTCTTAGCCGTATTGTGTGTTTAATCCCATGTAAAACCTTGCAAAGCAAAACATAATACCATGTCTGATTTTTAAAATGAACAAGAGCTCTTTTGCAAAATCTCCTCTCCATTTCCCAGAACTGGGTTGCTTGTTTTATAAAGCCATTGTTTTTTCTTGTGAGTAGTCTGCTATTGTTTTGATCTTGTTGCATCATTTTTTTTTAGCAGAAGAATGTTTTAAGAACAATAACATAACATTTAGAAATAATAGCCATAATGCCTCACTTTGGCACTGCTGTTCTTACTCACAAAGTCACATGTCCTGTCTGTGAAAGTAAGTAAAAGGCAGCACCTAAGAAAGGGCTTCAGAAAAATACCAAGCATATATAATATTTTTTGTGTTGCCACCAGGGGTATTGTTGGTTTGGTTTGTTTTTGTAATCCATGTCTGAGAGCTCTGTATGGTTATTGGTTATTTGTTTCAGATGCTTTCCAATTAGTCATGTAAATTTTTCAATAGCCAAGGCACTTTGTGCTCAATGACACATTCAGTAAAATGGAATCTCCCTTTGTCTTGAAAAACACTACCTGCATTTTCAATTTATTTGCCCCACTTTTCTTATTATAATACAAAGTGAGCAATTGTTCCCACTTGCTACCTAATCTTTCCATAATTAAAAAGTAATTGATCTGGTTTATAGTTTTACATTTTATAGGAAAAACAACATTCTCCCCTAAGATAAAAGTTCCAGTGTAAATATAGGTATAGCTAGGATATATACTTGTATTTAAACACCTATCTATAATGCTCCTTTAAATGAATCAGAATGGTAGAGTCTAGCATCAAAAAGTGCAATACTAACTTATGCCAAATTAATCTTTCAAGATTTTTTTTCTAAGTGTTCATTCATATTTGGGTTAATTTTCCTTTTTGTCTCCCTGGAAGGAAGCACTTTGCATTTCTTCTGCATGCAGTGTTGCTTGTCAGTAGTCCCCTCCTTCTCATTCCTGATGTTCATATTTCTGGTCAGGCGCTTCAAAACAAATCACAGAAGTCTGCACAAATATTTAATTTGCTTTATTCACAGTGCAGGTATATAAGAACTCTGAAACTACATGCCCTTATTGATTGAGTTTTAGTGAAATGAGTAAAAATTCATGTACCAGATGATTTTCAGACAGCCACCACCACAGAAAATTTCACTGATGGATGTCACCAAACAGGAGGTCACACTGCAGCATATGCACTCTACTGTACTGTGAAGTGACTTCATTTGTATGCAGCAAAGATAGTGTAACATGGGGCTGCCTCTGGAGTGAATAGTCAATCCTACAAACATTTATGACCCTGCAGACATGTCTGGGAAAGTTTACCTTGTCCTTATCCATGTAAAATGTATTGTCAATCAAAGTTACGTGGTCAGAGCCTTTGGGAAGCCTCAGCACTACCAGGCTGGACCAAATGGGTGGAGAGACATCAAAGAGAGTCTTTATAGCATGTCTTGTGGAGTATTTCTCAGAAAAGCCGCTGAACCAGGGCTTGGGATTTCTGACCTCAGTTTCCAGGGCTTGCTTTGGACAAACAAGGAAAGTTTTGGCTTTTACTGCCACAGCTTAAGAGCAGAATGCAGTTCTTCTCTCTCCATTGTGTGGAGTTAGGTCATCCCTTTAGTGGTGCTTTGTGTACAGGAGACCCTGATTTTATCTGAGGTCTCTAGACATTGTTTTGTAATGTGGAAAAGTGAACATGTTAGCAAAATTTTATTGAATGGTTGTCTGAATAAGTGAGATGAGGATAGGAAAGAAGAGAGAGAATAATATCTGTACTGAAGTTTTGGTAGAGGTGAAATCTGAGCTTGGGTTTTCTACATCCAGACCCTGTTCCTGCTCCATTTTGTGAAAGACTTGGGGATTTTAAAGAAATGTCAGCGGTGAATCATAAGAGTCAATTATTTTCACAAGAATTTTATTTTCACAAGAATTTTCTTAACTCTTTATTCATATAACCTGCACATCTGTCTTTCCTTTCCCCATCTTTTGTTTCCTTTTTTTTTTCTTTTATCATACCCCTTCCTCTTCAGCCAAGATCATTTATATGAAGTCATCCCAAGTTCATATTTTCAGATGCACTCCTTGTTATCTTGCAGTCTGCAAACAAATAAAAACCTTTTATAGTTCCTCTATCACAAAGAGGTCAATTGCTATAGAACTGAGACAACAGCAACTTCTGTTAAATGTAGTTTCAGTGACAAGGCTGGGCTAGTTATTTGTATCTCTGTTGTTTTCCTTAGAAAATAAAGTAAGAGTACATTAAATTTTATTGAGTGTTGGTCATGAAAAAAAATCTTTTTTTCCAATCAAAGACATTCAGATTTTTATCTTTATTTAATTGTAAGCCAGAAATATTTTTTTTCCTTTACAGAGTGACATACCCAGCTATACCAAATGCGAGCATGAAGCTAAGCTAGGGATAAGTATTTGATTAAGATTTTGCAGGATATATAGTAAAATACAGAAAAATAATTAACATTAATGTGAAAAGTCATAAAATAGGCAACTTGTGTGTGTATATATATATATACACACACATGTCTCTTTTTAAGACACACACTAAGTCACAGGTTTAAATTAGTACATATTTAGTAGAAATGAGCTGAAAATTAGTCTCACATTTTAGAGGTGACCTCTTATGTGGTGATGCAAGTGGTATTTTGGTGGGTATGTAAATGTGCTCAGGTATCCATAAAATTGAAATAATTACTCCTGGGTGAAGCCTGCCCTAGTACAGCCTAGGTTGTGCAGACCAGCAGCATCCCAGTCCAGGGACTGTATGAGTGTGTGTAGGTGTTGCAGCCCATAGAGACAAAAAAAAAATAAATTGGCTTCAGAGAAGCCAAAACAGCAAAAGACACATGTTTATGTAGTGACTGAGCCAAAAATAGCTGGTAAAGGAGGAGAATATGCTTAGGGCAGGTGGCTTTCAAGACAGGGGGCAGCAGCAGGAGCAAGGAGAGGCACATACCAGAGAGAGGTTCTACCAGTGACTTAGAGACAGCTATTATACCACACTTAACACCTCTAGTTTCACAAGTCAGGCTGAAGTCCACATTCGTGGTTTCCATTTTCTCCATATGAGTTTTGTAGGCACAGAGTTGCACTCTGGGCATTCGGATGACAGCCTTGCCCAACATTGTGTGTTTATTTCTTATTTGGGAATAGAAGTACTGGGTTTCCTCATGGAAAGAAAGGTATTAACTCATCTGCAGGTGCAATCTTAATGTATTCTTAAGCGTCTGGCCTCTTTGCTTTCCCAGTTTAATTTTATAGTCCTGTTTTGTGATATTGTTTGTTTTTTTAAAAAATTAGTCCAAAATATCCCTTAACTGAGCTCTCTTTAATATCCCAGAATCTTTTTACCTGGACTTGCCTGACTCTTAGTGGTGAGGAGGGAGGGAAAGCAGAGAAAAAAGGTACACAAGGATCTTTTGACCATTGGCATTGGTTCCAAACCTCAGAGTAAATGCCTATATTCTTTGTTCTTTCTAGTAATGTAACTTTCCAATCATGTAAAGTACAACATGCCAGGAAACTCTGTAACAGTTAATTCATTTTTGTGCAGTTCCCAACTGCCAGAAGTCAAGGGAGCAAACGAGAACATAGTGTAAGCCACAGTTCACATGACTATGCTACAGACCACAATGACTGTTGATTGATGCAGTGTGAGTTTACCCTCCAGGATACAGCTGAGGTTATTGGTGGGACAAGGAACTGAAGATTGTGTTGCAGCTATTGGCTTCATTCATGAATTGTTAATGTAGAAGAATAAAAGAATTCACTCAAGGCAATCAATTTCACTTTAAAAATACAACAATTCACCCCAAAAGAGTGAAAGAAGGCTTAAGTGATAAATTGCAGGAATATTGCTTTCACATTTGACACCCATTAGCCCTGTTTTATATTGGGAAAATAGTATCATTAAGGGAAGTAGACAGTGCTTTACAACTATTAGGTTATGAAAAGATTCAGCTACGATGTAAAGATAACTGTTATTAAATAGGAACATTTTGCAAAGCCTTTAAAGGATAAAAAGGAAGAAAAGTTGTCTGTGGTAGCATAGGTCTTTTTCTGCATGCTTTCACCAAAAAAAAAAAGAAAGGCACATCTCACATCCTGAAGACAGAACAATCGGAGCTATTTGAATTGAGAGGCACTTAATAGGAAGCTAGATTCCCTTAGCACTAAATGCATATGCCTGTATAAACTGAAGAAAGTTGCTGTCCTCCAAAAGCTCAGAAGTGAAGTAATTACTGTCTGCTGCATTCCTGCAGTGGAATGGTAGTGACTGTTGTGCCCTGGGAAGAGCCATGGAGCAGAGGTTCTGTGGTCAGTGTCCAGTTCTCCAGGGTTAAGAGCCAAACTAAGCAGTGCCTCCTTTGTCCTTGCCAGCCTCTTCAGACATAAGCTGCAACCACTTCCACCAGCAACTTTCATTCCATAGTCCCTTTCCAACACAGATCAGAAGCACTCACTCAATCTTATAATACACTATCTTGTAAGCTGTTAAAGAATTCCTACTAATGTCCAGCAATTGCTGTCCTTTCTTTTTCCAAGTCTAATTTCAGGCAGATAAAACCAACTTCTCACCATGCTTTATCCATCTGCAGCTTGTCTTCCCACCACATTATACCCCAAATGTCCCTCGGAGAAGGAAGAGTATAACGCTGACAGAGAGGGGGCAGTTCATTTTCTAACCTATGCCCTCTTCATTCTGAACAAAAAGCACAGATATCTATTGAAACCATTAGCCTTCATCCTATGTGTCATGTTATGTCCTAAAGTGAAGCACAGCAGTATTGTAGATACAGGGATTTGTGAAAGAAAAGGATGAGAGGAAGATAGTGAAGGCTGCATGAAGCATCAAACAGGAACAAGAAGAGAACTGAGAGCAAGGATTAGTTTTTTACACTGAATGTTGGGGGGGAGGGGGGGAAGAAAAAGGCTTGGAGCTCTCATCCTTTCTGTGTTTTATGCTTTATACTTGCTTTCTGAACTGTGGATATAATCAGGGTTTGGTGGTCCTTTTTTTCCCCTTAATCATTACCCCTGCATTTGCTTAATTTTTGAGGTGAAAACAACATTTTCAAATTCACTAAGAAATTTCTGTTCAGGTAGTGCCAGTGTATGAAATGAAAAATCAGAGACTGTTACTGGCACTAAGCAAAAAAAAAGGACCTGGAAAGTCCTTATTATTGGCTTGTAGACATGTGGACAAGGAAATGCCTTTCATCAGCATGTGTGGTTCACATAATACTTTGTGTGTATTTTGCCAGCACCTTGTCTTCTCTTTCAATAGCATTAGCTCAAGCATCATTTGCCCAAAAATTATTCCCTGGGGTCTCAAGGGAGCAACCTTGCTGAAGACCACTCCTAAAAGGTCTTCAGGAGAAACTGCTCTTTACCATCTGCCCACCAGAGTATCTTCCCCAGGTAATTTTCTTCCAACAATTCCTCCCTCTTTGTGTTTTCCCTAACCTCTCTGTTTCATTTTCTTCTTTGCTAGCCTTCCTGATCTTCAGCAAGTAAAAGCCATCTGCCCCTAAAATCACAACAAAGCTAAGTACAGAAGACAATCTGTGTGCCAGTTCTCACATCTGAGATAAACACCAGCAATCGGGAAGTCTGGGAAGAGACAGCAATATTTGTTTTTGTTATTGATCAGTATTTCTAATATAGGGATAACTCAGCCTTTCAGTCAAGATAGATATTTCTTTGAGGTAGATGCAGAGTCTTCACCTGGTGGGAGATTTTCTCTGCCTTAAAACTTTTATAGTCTAATAGGCATGACATACTACCACATTTTGTATTAAGCGTGATTTGCTCTAAGAGCCGCATAGAACCATAAATTGAAACCTGTTCTTCTCAGGCTGTATCCACTGCCTCAACCACAAAACCAAGTTTTCTGACTCCTGCAGGCTATTTAGCAATTGGAACTCAGAAATATTTCACATCTCTTACTCTTAGTGCCTATAAATTGGGTCTTAGTGAAGCTGAAAGGGTTGTTTTATTCTAGTGAAGTTCATAACTGTGTCATGTTTGAATTCAAGGTTATATACCACTTCAGCTTTTCTGTGCTGGATAAGAATGCCTTTTTTCCTCAGTACTAAGCTATTAAAAATATTTACAAAATCAGGTTCAGAAGTAAGTGCACTCCTTCTTAAACTCTACTGCACCAAGTAACTCAATATACTTTGCTCAGCTGTTCATACCTCCATCAGAAAAGTTAGTGCATCATACATTATGATTGCTGACAAGTAGTTTTAAGTATGTCGCTGTTCTGTATGAAGCTTTGTACTTATGCTTCTTGGTAATCAGGAAGGTGCTACTTGGTGCTACTTGGACTTAAAGATGTCTGTCGCATGCATATCTCTGCATAGTACAATTATGCTTAATGTCACCATTTTACCTCATATTTCATTCTGGCCACTTAACAAATGAGCAGCACTTTTTTTCTCAGTCCATCATACCTACAGCTGTGCTGTGAATTCAAATTCCTAACCATATCAATTTCTACTACACCTCACCCAAGTTTTATTCAAGTTGTCCACAGATTATTCTACTCTTCCCAGATCAAGGGCATATTTTATTTGTAGTTGCTATTTGATTGGCTGCAAGGATGTTATTAGGTGACAATCTGAAAAAGTAGGTCACATCAATTTGTAGAGTGTATTTTGCTGAATACCTTTTTAGATTTACATATAGCACATCATATGGATTTTTTTTCCTTTGCCCAAAGTCTGCTTTAGAATAATGTGGATAGAAGAGTCCTTCTAGCAAAACTTCCTTCTTGCTTTCTATAGGATTATCCTGATGCCAAAGCTAGTTCTTCAGATTTGAGCAGGAGCTGAGAAGTACAAGAAAATGACTTGAAGTCCAAGAATGTAGTAAAGATCATAAAAACAGATACAAAAAAAAATAAAAGGTACAGAAAAGTAAGTGATTTTTAACTTAAATTATGCAACTTTTTGTCACATACAGTTAAATGGAAGCCAGGAGTATCTCTCATCCTGTAAATATTTCCACAGTAGTGTACAGTCCTCACAATGTACACATATAAGCAATATAGAGGGCCAAAATAAGACCCAGCCTAACACCATTGCTGCGACTCCAGATTACCAGGCTTGCTTAAAAAAAAAAACACCTGCAAAATTCTATCACCTGTGTTGCTCAGGCTCCTAGTCTATAATGGTTTCTTTCAGCCTGTGAACTTTTGAAATGATCATTTTACTTTTAAAGAAGACCATTAAGCATCTTCAGGTCATTGCATTGGGTTACAATTTCAGCTATAAAATGACCACTAACAAACTAAACACATTTCTCTTTTCTGAAGCATGCTTCTTATGTTGCAGACACTGCTTCTTACACTCATTACAGTGAGATACCTTATTGCCCAGTATTGTACTAACTCTGTCTGGTCTATTGTATTGTGATAACACTCCTTTGCCCATTGTATTAGGTTAGCACCTCCTTGGCTATAATAAGTATGAAAAAAAATTCAAGGTTTAACTTGTCAAATGGAACTTTTCAGTGACTTATTAAAAGAACCCCTGTGGTATTACAAAATGCAGGTTTTCTGTCTTCTAACTAAAAGATCCCTTTACAAACCCTCATTTTTTTTATATGAGTAAAGACAATTTCTTCCAGTGAAACTCTTTGATTCTTCCCTGAATGAAATCAAGTGTTTAAAACTTTCTGAGTTGCTCCAAAGGCTGGAATGTGAAAGACTATGAACCTCTCACATAATCATCACATAGGCACATTGGAGTGTGCTCCTGGCAGCAGTCCTTCATTACATACTGCAGGTTTTCATAGAGGAAAAAAAATAAATAAAAACTGAATACAATTGAGGAAGAGAAAACTGTGAACTGTATTTTTCTTGATGAAGAGAATTTGGGGAAAGCAAAGCTGGAGAGAAAACAGTTGTCAGAGCTTGTTAAAGAGGTTAAGATAAATTGTTGCTAAAGCCTTCTTACCTAATGAAATAGAGTAAGGAACAGAAACGTGGAGAGAGATAGCATCTCTATTACCCTCCTTCAAGCAGATATACCTTAAGCATTTTTGTCTCTTGCCTTCACAAGCAAACAGTAATGTTTATTTGTACAAATGCACCTCATAAGTCATCATTCTTTCCTCACATCTCTGCTTGGAGTGCCTTTATCCAACAACAGCACATGAATTGCTGCCAGCAAACTTGCTGCAAGTGAATCAGGTTCTTAGCTGTCTGCACAGATATTTGCTGTTTTGTATCCCTTTCTATTTATCCATTGTACTGCAATGATGAAGTGAATCTGACCTATTTTCCCTTTTAGCATCCCAATGGCAGCCATTAATATACATACTGACCAGCATAACATACATATAAGGAAGAGAGAGGACATTTTATGCAAATAACACTGCTTTGGGCTTTTTGGGATTTTTGGTTGGGTTTTTGTCAGTTTGTTTGGGGTCGTTGTTTTGGTTTGGGATTTTTTTGCATATATATTTGTTAGCAGTGCCTGTGCTAAACACAACCAGTTTTGTGAGCAGCTTGGGAGGACAGCACTTACCACATCTTCTGCAGTAAGGAGGGAAGGGAAGCAGCAAGGTCAGTGTCTGAGTTGCTGTCACAGTGGCATAGTCAGGACACCACAGGAGGAGGCAGCAGCATCTAAAGGGTGGTTTAAGTAGAGCTCCCTTTCCAGTCTCTGTGCAGCTAAGAGGAGTACTCATCTCTCTCCATTTTTGTTCAGTCTTCTTCAAAGTTAGCACAGTTTAAGTCTCCGTGAAGCAATGTAAATTGGTGAGAGGTTTAGAGAATTGAAGCGTGGACTGTTTAAGAGATCAAGGAACTATCTGAGAGTTATTGTGGCACTGTGCTCCTCATTCAGCTTCAAGTTTGGAACAGAGTCACTGTGTCTGTAGTGCCACAAAGCAAGAGACAGGCTGAAAATGGCAAAAGATATTAAAATAACTTTATAGATAAGAAAGACAGCTAGGAAAACCAGAATATATGAAATTCAGGGATCTTCCATAAGTGCAAGAATAAGAAAAAGAAAATACCTAAAGCTCCCTTCTATTGTCCTGAGGGTTCCAGAGAGGAATCAAAGGGGGGTGGGGGGGATGTTTGGTTTTGGTTCCTTTTTTTATGCACTTGCTTCTGGCTTCAGATGAGGGACTGAAATAGACTCCTTTCTTCCAGCTTTCTCATCAGAAAAATTTTTAAATGGTCTTCAAAATGGAAAAGTGGAACTATATCTATACATATACACACATTTATATACATTTACATATACATATATATTATGTACCTTTACTTTTTAAACTGTGTATCTTCAAATTATTACCTTTTGTATCAAGAGCAGCTATTGATGTGTGTGTATTTAAACTTTTTGAAGCCTCTTTATCCTATTCTGTTTGCAAGGGCACATCCAAACCATTTTCTCCCAAGACAGACAGGGGGAAAAAAAAAACAAAACAAAACTACTTAATGCTGAAGTCATAAAATAGACAAGTATCACCTCTGTGTTGCAGTTTAAATCTCTTTTTCCTTCATGTTACTTCAATCTGCCTATTGAGACCTAAGAGTCTTTCTGCAAAAACAATAGCTTTCCAATTAAGTATCATTAGTGGGACAGAAACACCTGTTCTGGGTCAAAGATCTTACAAGGCTCCAAAGCAAAATGAGTGACAGTGAGGGCAAAGTGCTATGACAAGAAATCGAATGGTCTCACTCCCTTCCTCCAGATCAATCTGAAGCAGTGGTTGGCTTTTCTTGTGTGTCGTGTGCTCTTTAACAAAGCACGTTCCTCCTCTCTCACGGGATTGGGGGATAACATCATGAAAAACCTGGATGTTTCCCTGAACCTGCCCTTTCATACAGTTGCTGAAAGTTGTCTTCTCACCTCTTGTACCATCTTTCATTGCATACAGTTCAAGCCCACTTTAACTATTTTCCCCACTGTTTCTGAAGAAGCACACTGCCTTGTTTTGCCTTTGGTCATGGTCCTTTGCACCCTATTTCCTACAGCCAGAGGTCCATGGGCTCAGTTAAGGTCTGTTTTCATCTGTCCACAGGTCACAGCCTTCCCTGTGAGGAGAAGCAATTTACCCATTAAATGACAATAAACCCGCATTAGCTGTAAATTCAGGATGAAAGGGCATACTGTTTCAAGTCCTTTGCTAAACAACTACTTGGAGTTAGAGAAACATCTGTAGAAATACCTTCAATGGTCTTCATTTCAATAGACTTTGAAACTTCTGTTTAAAAAATTTTCTTCTTCAGTGCTAAAGTTGGTTCACATACCTGTGGTTCCACATGTAGTGTAGACATTTCTGTAACTGTAGAGCCTGTTAACCACTAACATATAATCTATGGTAGTTTTATTTTGTAAATGCTTTGTGAAGCTTGAGCTGATAGAGTATTTCCTTGTTTTTCCTTTTTTTATTTTCTCTCAGGTTCCTGGCCTGGCTTTTCAAAGTGTACTGTGAGATTAGTTTCTTTTCCATACTTCATTTAAGATAGAGCATGTGTTACCCTCTATTCAGACACCGCCTAAGTTGGTACATGCACTGTTGTCCCTCCCTTTTATCTTTTTCTATGCATTTCACAATATGTTGGATGAGCGGAAATTTACAGATGGAGCTGCTGATGTGCTTTCATGTAGAGCATATTTTCTTTTACAGCTGTATGTTTCATATTTTAATTTCCCTTTGTTGTTGCCAGCAGTTACTTTTATGCCTGGAAGATGAGCTGTTCCCACAGTCCTCCATAGCTTCCAGCAACATTTCTTTGTAGATTGGTTGATGACAAGAACTGAAAGGTTATAGGGCTGCTACCTTACAGGAAGACACTGAATTATTTAGTATCAGCACTTCTACCTAAAATGATAGCATCTTTTGACTCCAAGCTCAACAATGGTACTGTCATCATCTATTAGAACAGTGTCTTAAGCACACTGCTGCTACAGAAAGCTCAGGAGCTGTCTGGAGAGCCTAAACATGGCAGATTTCTAAAAGTTTTTGGTGTTTATGTGTAATAGTTACACTGAGAAAGAGGTTTGAGCTTTATGAAAACATAAAAAAAAAAACCAAACAGAACAAAAACCTTGTGTTAAGAGTCTTGGCTGTGTTAGTAGGCATTTCTGCTGTAACTCTGTGTGAGATGACTGCCATAGGCACCTGCACTGAAGGTGCCCATGATGGCTAGACCAACAAAGAAAGTGGTATACAATGTTTGTATAACTAGTTATGGGTTATTTTTGCTGTAGGAAAGATTTTAAATAAGAGGATGCCAAATACGCATTTACTTTTGCTTCCACTTTTCATTTTAAGTGTCAAAATGCCCATAAATTCTGGAGAAATTAGTAAGAATTGTTGAATTGTGTACTATGGAATATTTATGTTTCTTTGTCTTTTGCAGCATAAATACTTGATTAGGGGGGTCATAAGCAATCAATGAAAAGGAATTTAGTTCATGCTAGAAAGTCTCTAGAAAAGAAGTATCCAGCATCTTCCTACTTTAAAAAAAAACAAAAACAAACAACCAAACAATATTGCCTTAGATACACAGCTGGATTATACTGAACAAACTGAGCTACATCAGTTTATCCCAGAAGAAATTCAGACTGTGAATGAATCACAACTAAATTTTCAGAGAAGAAAGGAAAGCCAACAAGAGGAAACTGCAGAAAATATGCATGGAATCTCTCTGGCTTCATTCCATTGCCTTTCCTGAAGATTTTTTGTTGGTTTTTTTTTTTTAATGGATTATGTCTAGTTTGTTGATCGGTACAGGAATTCCTTGAAAATTAAATTTAGAAGTTGCCACCCTAGTCATTTGCCTTTGCACATCAAGAAAATAATAGTCTTCCTAGTGTTTTCATCAGAGATGAGCAAAGGAAAAGTAATTTAGATATTACTATTAAAAAGTAAATATGTTACAGTTAAGAAACTGTATGGTTTCTGAAATAAAGTTCTAAAGGACTTTTTAAATAGATATCAACAATAAAGCAGATTTTCAAGCCCTATTCATATTGAAAATTATTTTAATCCTTGTGTCTTAGCAGTGATGTTGCAAGGATTATTCAAAGGGCAAACTAGCATCCATAAATCCTAGCTGTAGCTCCAGTTAAACATCATGATACCATTTGCTTCAGAGCAGGATAGTGAGTCAGAGTATGCCTGTAACTTTTGCTAAAATCTTTGCAAACATAATTTGAGCAGCTAACCATTAAGGCTGCATATACCATGCTAGAAAGCAGCATCTATAGTGTTCTGGCCACGTTAAGGTACTTCCTCCAGCAAAAGACAGTCGTTACCATGTGACTGTTAGAATTGTTCCCCATAAAATAGGCAAGAAATTTTCTGCAAGAAAAGTGTAAGAGTGTAAGACATCAGCCACCTGAAAATTACAGGCCTGGATCCAGATTCCTCATCTCCTGCATATGTGAATTTGTTCAGCCTTCATTCTAATTCTTCATAGTTTTAGTCAAAGGTATGTTCAAGAGTTACTTTGTCCTCTGATAATTATGGGCAATGTGGAATCATAGTACTATAGTCCTTCATAAGCAGATACAAATATCATGCTCCATTTAATATTTTAAATTGTAATTGTCTTATACAGACAATGGGATTATGATTAATGTATGCTGTAGTGAGAATAATCATGTTGCAACTTTCTTTCAAAGTAATGAAACATATGGAGCTCAATTTATTACTGAACTTTCACAGTGACAAGAACAAAGTTATGTTCTTATTTTTATAAAATTAGACCTTTTAATCTTTAGAAGTAATTAAATACTGGTAGGTGATTTAGCCTCTTTTTTTGTTGTTGTTTTTTTGAGGGTAAAGTCAATGACTTGTTGTTTGAACTGGCAAAGTATTATCTGCTCTTTCCTTATGAATAATGCCCTGCTTATCTTATCTGACCCATGACCTAATGTCACAGTGACCCAGTGCTGTGAAACTAAGATATCACAAACCTCATATATTCTGAACTGAGAGTAAGTTCATACTTAGCTTTCTCCTGACACCATAAACTTATCTGATACTATGACACTAGAAAGTGATGATGCAGACTCATCACAGCTCCACACTTTAAAAAATAATAATAAGCCAAATTTGTTTCTTAGGAGGGTATGAAGATTTGCAGGCATTTGGCCTCATATTAAGAAAAAGAGAGATTTGAGAATTTTCTTCTTTCTAAGATTCTCCCACTATTTACTCTGACTTGTACTTCCAAAATAGAAAAGTATCCTAACGCGGGATTACAGAGGCTCATGGCTCTGTTTCTGAAGTGGAAGCTTTTTATCTGAGCTCACAGCACCTCCTGCAAGAGGGTTGTTGATGCTGAGTCTGGTAAATCAGATACTATCCCTCTTCCTACCATCCATCCTAAGGCACATGGAAAGGCCTGAGACCTTCTCACCACCCTACATTTTGTAGTCAGAGTGCATTAGAATAAATATTACACAAGTAGTTTTGCCTCTGGATAATTTACTAGCTGTGATAGCTCTAACCGAGCATAGCATTGCAAATATTACCTCAGCCTATAGGAGAACATTTAATATGGTGCAGAGCTCTCCATTGTCCTGCATATGCAGTCACTATTTCATCACCAAAGGGACCAAGGTGGAGATATGACAAGGCTAAATTTCAGGGCTACTTGCTTTCCCATCCGTACCAATGCCACAGACGATAATCACTTTGTGACCATGAAGTCGATGCTGGGGTTAAGATAAACTTGGAGAAGTTATCTTCTAGTGCAACAGAATTACACAGCAAACACCAGTCCTCAAATATGACATGATCAAATCTCAGATGGCAAGTTGTCTAACATTTAACCCTATTGAATTACTTTGGAAATAGTATATACTGAAAGGGATGGAAAATTCTGAAACCATGTAAATAGTGTGCTGGCTGATGAGCTAATGATGATAGTGATGACAGTAGACTGTTAGGCTTCAAAATCTCTTTTCTGCATTTAAATGAAAATAAAATGCTCTGAGCATTTTAGTAAAGCTAAGTTGTATCAAAATAATCTGTTTTCAGAGTGAGAAAGACAGAATTGGATTCCACACTCTTGCTTAGTTTCATTCCTTTCTCTGGAAATGACAGACAAATCCATGCTAGGCATCATGAGTAGTCTCTCTGACTAGAATAGAATAGAATAGAATAGAATAGAATAGAATAGAATAGAATAGAATAGAATAGAATAGAATAGAATAGAATAGAATAGAATAGAATAGAATAGAATAGAATACACCAGGTTGGAAGAGACCTTCAAGATCATCGTGTCCAACCTATCACCCAACACCACCTAATCAACTAACCCATGCAACCAAGCACCCTGTCAAGTCTCCTCCTGAACACCTCCAGTGATGGCGACTCCACCACCTCCCCGGGCAGTCCATTCCAATGGGCAATCACTCTCTCTGTGTAAAACTTCCTCCTGACCTCCAGCCTGAACTTCCCCCGGCGCAGCCTCAAACTGTGTCCTCTTGTTCTGGTGCTGGCTGCCTGGGAGAAGAGACCAACCTCTGCCTGTTTACAACCCCCCTTCAGGTAGTTGTAGAGAGCAATAAGGTCACCCCTGAGTCTCCTCCTCTCCAGGCTAAGGAGCCCCAGCTCCCTCAGTCTCTCCTCATAGGGCTTGTGTTCCAAGCCCCTCACCAACTTCGTTGCTCTTCTCTGGACTCGTTCCAGCAAGTCAACAATCCTTCCTAAACTGAGGTGCCCAGAACTGGACACAGTACTTGAGGTGTGGCCTAACCAGTGCAGTGTACAGGGGCAGAATGACCTCCCTGCTCCTGCTGGCCACACTGTTCTTAATGCAGGCCAGGATGCCATTGGCCCTCCTGGCCACCTGGGCACACTGCAGGCTCATGTTCATCCTACCATCAACCAGCACCCCCAGGTCCCTCTCTGCCTGGCTGCTCTCCAGCCACTCTGACCCCAGCCTGTAGCACTGCATGGGGTTGTTGTGGCCAATGTGCAGAACCCGGCACTTGGATGTGTTAAATCTCATGCCGTTGGACTCTGCCCATCTGTCCAGCCTGTCGAGGTCTCTCTGCAAAGCCTCTCCAACCCTCTAGCAGATCAACTCCTGTCTCCAGCTTGGTGTCATCAGCAAATTTACTGATGATAGACTCAATGCCCTCATCCAGATCATCAATAAAGATGTTAAAGAGGATGGGGCCCAGCACTGATCCCTGGGGGACTCCAGTACTGACTGGCCGCCAGCTGGATGTGACACCATTCACCACCACTCTCTGGGTTCGGCCATCTACTTCATTGAAATGCACAAAGATATGGCTTTGACTTAAGAACATATATTGATGAAAAACAAATTTATCAAAATAAAATTCTGTAACTATTCTAGAAATCTAGACCAACAGCATATTCCAACCTGTATATACTCCAGAATCTAGACAAAACATAAACAACATTTCCACCTCTTTCATTTTGCAAACCTGGTATCCAGCTCCCAGAGTTGTGACTCCATTGGTGATGTGCCAACATTAAATTTGGATAACAGCAGGGAATTGGTCCGGTTGGCTTCTTTCTAGTAAAATGAATGGAAGTAAAAGAAAAAAAAAAAAACCAAAAACAACAAAAAAAAAACCCAAACAAGACCAAAAAAACCCCAACCAACACACAAATCCAGAAAGCACCTTTTAAAGCAAACTAATGTAATAAAATCCCTTTGTGAATATACTAGAATCAGCATATGGCAATTTAGCCCAACCCAGAACACATTTTTATTCATTAGACAATGTCCAGAGTCTCTGAAGAGAATATCAAATATTATCTTGGAGGCAATGCCACAGTAGCAAATGCTGAATATTTTTTGGGGGCTGGGGGCGGGAGGGAACCAAGGAAACGATGTTATATATGAAATAGATCCAATTGTTTTCAAAAATAATTTTTAAAGTAGGATTTTTTCATCTTTAGAAATGAGGAAAATTGAAGGCTAAAAAACACTTAGCCAACTGATTATATCTATTTTAACCTGCTATGGTTGCTTGGGAGCTGTTTTACTAATCCCTGCATTGTCGTTAGGCTATATATTAGCAGGATGGAAATTGCATCACTGCACCATAAATCAGCGATGTGAATACAGAACAAGGAGAGTGCAGAGCTATCGGCAGTGGAACAAACAGCAGATAATAAGACTCTGTTACTCAAGCAGAATGTGTTATGTAAAGACAATTGCAGTGTAGAAGCAATAGCTCTAATCAGGTTAATTAGACTGTATTCATGTTTCATTTATGGTGCAAGTGCCCTGTAAATTCAAAGCAGTCTACTTCATCTTACTGCACTCCTTCTACAGCCACCATGCCCTCTGTAACACTCAATACCATGTATTTTCTTCTTTAATTTAAAAAAAAAAAAAAAAAAAAAATCCCAAGATATTTCCTATAGCTTTTGAAGAATTGGGGGTTTTTTGGGTTGGTTTTGTGGGGTTTTTTTTTGTGGCTACAAAAATATATAATTTTTTTTAATTAAAAAAAATATAATTCCTTCCTCTGCAACCAGACTAGGCACTTAGAAGTTGTCTGTGGAGGACCTGTTTAGTTGCATTTTGCTTACTTTTCATATATTTTCTTGCTCATTATATGTCCTGTTGAATGTTTAAGAAAAATTGTAGTGGCTTTAAAAAATGTGTTTTATCCATTTCCTTAAAGTTATAGACTGTCTGTTTATTCTCTCAGAGTGGGCTGGAAGGACACACTTGTTTTAGGAGAAAGGATTAGATCCCAATACTGTGATGCTCAAACTTTAGTTATGTCTCTCTTTACTTAATGAATTTATCAGGTTTTCTCTTTAAAGTAGTAGTGGGTACAGCAGTTCTGAGATCTCTTTCTCCTCAACCCCAAGAAAACAAGTCTGGGTAGAGGGGAGCTCTTAAAAAGAGAGAAGACATGCTGCAAATGAACAGGGCAGCCTGCGCAATCTTAATTATTTTAGCTGACTGTTTAGCAGTCAGATGTCTGCATGCTGATTGTGAACTTAGACTCAGTGATCCCCATCTTAACAAAAAGAAATGCAGTATTTTCACAACCCAAACATATATTCATGTTGCACCTGAATTATAAAGCTTTTTATCAAACTGGAGAAACATGTTATGGCTCCATTTTAATATGTATGTGTCCCTCAGACATTATTTCAATGTGCTGTTAGTAACAATGCCTAAATTCATAGTCACTCATATATTTCTGTACCTAACATATTTTTTCTTATACAACCTTCCTATGGAAGTGTGGCTAGTGGAGCACAATAGCACAATATTCGTGCGGAGCTCAAGCTGTGGCACTGATGAGCAGTGCCGTAAAAGCAGGAGAGTTTTGCATGGTACCACCTACACTGTTACACTGCTGCTGTGCATTTACTTCTATTCTAAAAAAAAAAAAAAAAAAAGGAAAGAAAGAAAAAAAAGAAAGTAACTGCTTGTAAGACATTTCTAACTATATCTGACAGTGCATACATACCAGACAGGTTTTGCCACTGAATTTCACAGGACCCACAGACATGGTGCATCTTGTCATATATCACACTAGAAGAAAACAGCAGGGAGAATCCATCTGCACTCAATTTTTCACCATCTGAACCAGCAATCCATTTATTAATTTCTTGTAACAGTTTGTGTATCTAACATATTTTTTAAAATATTTTACAAGACACCCATTTCATTTCAAGGAAGGTCTGACTACTCATCCAATTTCATATCTTTCCCTGTATGAAAGAAAGCTACAATATTAAAATTCTTGAGATTTCTGGAGGCAGTGAAGGTACCCAAACTAGTCAGCCCTCCTCTGATTCTTCCTTTCTCAGATTTGTCCAGCCAGCACAGCTGCAGGGAGCAAAGCAGAGAGGCCACACAGCTGCATCTCTGACTCCAGCTCAGGTACACTGGCACCATAACTTCATTATTCCTCATTCAGGTGGCATTACTCCAAGCAAATGAAGTAACTGTGGAAAGGAACTGGTTGATAGGACCTGCAGAAATATATTCTCAGGCCTGATGGTGAAGTCTTCAAGATACACGCTCAGGTTTCCCCCTTCTCCCTAATGAATAGCAACAGCTGAGAAAACCTTTTTCTCTTCCTGAAAGATAGAGCCTAGCTGCCTGACTGCATGCATTACTTGCAAGTATGTTGTGCCCTTCACAGCCTCGAGGAAATACCAGACAGACATTCCTGAGTTCTCCTTCCTGCTCTCTCAGTAACCCTTGCACCCAGGTGATTTTTTTTGCATTATATTTAATTTACTATTTGATCAGAAGTCAAGATTAAATTCAAAGTAAACATTGAAACACTTGCAAAAATTATGTATAACTGAGGTTGGGGAGCAAACTCCCTCCTTGCTTAGCTTTGCTAGGAGGTGGTCTAAATGTTATTACCACAAGTGAGAAATTCTTGATATATTTCACAAGAGTGGCAGTAGCTAAAGCCCAGTCAAAACCTTCTGTGAAGGATCTAATTCTCCCAAATCCCTGAGGTCCTTCTGGAAACAACTTGTTTTTCAAATTCTCCTCATAAACAACGACATTCATTTCCTTGTTGTTTTCATAGTGTAAACTTTGTTCATTAATTAGAGGCTAATGTGAAGGTCATACTGACAATATTTCTCTTCCCAGGGTGTCTAAGAAGATATACTTGCAAAGACAGGTGTGGTAGGTACTATAGAAAGACAGTTTCCCATTGTTTGTTTGTGAGCTCTAAGATATCTCAATCCTAAATCTATGAAATCAATTGCAAATTTCCCACCAGCAGTAGTTTTGATATAACAGATCAAGGTGTGTCTCCAAAGCTGTGACTCTTACCAAGAGCACATTACCAGTTGATTGAAAACATGATTGTGAAAAAGCCAAGTTACTTCAGTTATGATTGAGGAACTACTTTTATTTAAATGTGGGAAAATAACAGGATATTTTGAAAATGAAATTTCTATTTCACACAGAAGGTAAGATACCTGAAATCATGAGGTGATTTGAAGTCATCAACATTCATGACCTCAGAAATGTTTATTTTTTGATTGATCAATACACATGCTAATATATGCTTATTTGTCAAACTGTTGTGCCAAAGGAAACATACGATATCACATGCCTTTATAAAAGAGAACCCAGCATGTTCACTTCTATTTTATTGTCATCATGAAGGGCTTGATAGTAGCCCTCTTTTTATCACTAGTGGGTAAGTAACTTTTTTGCTTTGATGATTTTAAAATAATAGATCAGAAAAATGTTTCAGAATCTAAATATAATTCACTTACAAACATGAACTTTAACATTATATAGAAAAAATATTTTGTGACTATGTTTTTGTTGTTTAGGGGAAAATGGGTTTTGGCTACATGCTGAAGTAGAAGTTAAATACAAAGAGTTATGCCATATATACAAGATATGCCCTTTAATACTAAAATACATTAGAATTTTGCGGTGGGGTTTTCTTGCTTTATCCATTACTCATTTTTTAACTTCTCTTTCAGGGAGCCAGCCACTTAATTACCGTAAGTAAATTTCCCATCAGCTAATATAATTGCAATGAGTGAAATACAAAATAGAATGTGAAAAGTATATCAATGTTTAATGTAATTTAACAGCAACTAATTTTGTTAAGGTGGTGCCATGGTTTAGTTGATTAGATAGTGTTGGATGATAGGTTGGACTTGATGATCTCAAAGGTCTCTTCCAACCTGGTTAATTCCATTTTATTCTATTTTATTCTCTTCTATTATTTTTTGTAACATACATTCTAATACAGGTTCTCTAATATGTTCTGTATGGTCACTATAATGTTTTATGGGAAACATTTCTTTTCAGAACCTGAGTTCAGTGAAAACAAGGTTTATACATTTGACTATGAAAGCACGCTTCTCAGTGGACTTCCAGAGAAAGGACTTTCAAGAGCTGGAATAAGAGTAAAAAGTAAAGTGGAGATTAGTGGTATTGGGCCAAAACTTTGTTTTATTAGGGTAAGAACAATGTATTCAATTTGAAAGGTAAAATTCTCTTCATAGTTGACTTTTAAGCTTTTGGGAAGTAATTAAGTTTCATCATGTGTTGTGCTTACTCGACAAGAATGTTACTAACACTATTATTTTTTTAACGCATTGCCCTACATTCTATTTGCACTTTGCTAGGTAATTCTCAGCTCAATCCAACCTTGGGCTTGAAGGATTTCTTCTGCTTTGTGGTCAGGGAGACAATGGAATGTAATTTGAAATGTGCAATAATTTATTACTGGATCAATCCAATTGTTCCAAACTGTACAACCTAAGATTATTTAATCAACTGATTTCATAACCAGCAAATGAAAGGCAATAAAACATACTACAGTAGCTGGGCTACATGAGCTGGATGTGATTCAGTATTTAGCATAATTAATGTAATCTGGTGGTGTCTTTTTCAGCAGGGTCCCAAATGGCATAGTTTGTCATCTTAGTTGTATATTTTTACTGCATGCTGAGTAATTACTAAGGGGTTTGATTATGTGAAAAACACTTTTGCTTTAACAGAAGCCTATATGTGCTTCTAATGAGTGTATTGAAACACACTCATCAATTGCTTTACACAAACTCCACTTAGTCTTCTGTATATTTGGAAGAAAAATCTTCTTTTTAAGAGCTTTCATTTGGCAAATTGAAAACTGTAGATTATAAATACTAGTGACTGTCTGATAGCAACTTGTAAATGCTGTAGCCTTCCTGCCTGAATTAGCTCTCTGTTACTATGTATTTTTGGTAAATTCAAATTATAACAGATACGGAAGGGAAACATTGCTTTTCCATGGCCTTTGCAAATGGATGGATTCTTTTTAGTTATTTTTTCTGCACTGGTGAATAGTAGGCTATCCTGGCAGAGAGGAGGCAGAAGCAGTCATCATCATCTCAAATAGTCCCCACTTCCTGCCAAAACAACTCTTGTTGTGTGTAAGGGCAATTCTTCACTAAAAACTGACTCCTGTTCCCTAAAATCTTCCAACATCACTTCACCTGATTTGGGTAAAAGTTTCTATTTCAGAAATAAATACAGAAATAATTTCAGTCATTAAAAAGGTGAATTTTTTTTAAGAATCATGAGATGTTGGGGGCAAGTTCTAAGCTAAAGGTACATTTATTCCCTTCTGCTCTGGGAAAAGTTTATTTTGCTGCAGTTGTATTTAAATTAGACAGTTCAGAAGAATGGTTCAGGGAATTAGTCTTTCATCTGTAGACTCGTAGTTCTCATTCAGCCCAAGCAAAAAGCTCTATTCCCTGGGCAGTTTCCAGTTGGCAATTTTTTACATTGCAAACCCACAAGTAAGAATTGCCAGCTGTGTTCAAAACCTAGTTGACAACATAAGTGCTGGCTGGGCCCTGAGGGCTGAGGAAAACTACCTCACCCTGACCCTGCAGAGCAGTCCCAAACCTGCCCGTGTGCAATACGCCAGAAGCGTGTCCAAGAGGCAGCATGAGGGATTTGCTCTGTAACAGCCTCCGCTGTAAGCTTCAGTTACTGGGGTTGGCAGTGATCTCCACCAACAATAACAAAAATAAATATGAAACTGCTGTCTCCAGTGATTTGCTGTATGAGGATTTAGTTTGTGAGGCTTTCTGAGAAATTAATCCGTGTCTTGCATCACATCTCCAGCCTGATGTGTCAGAGAAAAGTCTCTTTAAATTGTCAAAACACACAGAAGGGAAGGGTCCCCTGAGAAATTAAGCTAAAGGTGTCCCATTCCCATGGTGCAGAAATTATTTGAGTTATGCATAGATTAGCACAGCGTTCTACTTGCCTGCGTGTGCCCTAGGTTGAGGTTGAAGTGTGAAGTCAGAGCAGGACTCGGGACAGTGCCTGAACCTTCAGCTCCACCAGAAAATGAGTAGAAAAGGGCAATTTTTGTAATTTGTTCTTCATTGCTCAAACTGATTATGACTTTGTGGTTGCCTCAGCAGCCGTGTTGTTACTCGTTTCTGACTGCTGTCTGTGGTCTGTGACCCCATCAATGGAGAGGACAGAGTTCACAACAGGAGTTAATGATACTTTATGCAACATTAACTTTCTCCTGCAACTTTCTGCGCATCTTCTACTACTTTTGAGTAGCAACCTGTTTGATACAGTCAACCTTTGGCAGCACGGGTTAGTTATGCAACGGAACAGAGGCCAGTAACCATGAAAAAAATCAGTCATTTGCATTATTCTCTTTTATCCATGGAAATACATATAGCAATACTAGCTATGTTAAATGACAACTTTCAAGTTTTCCCTTTGGGTTATTTAAAAGTGTGGTTTTGACATAAGTAAGGGTCTAGATGTTTATATACATTGAAAAATGCTAGGGAAAATTAAACTGGAAAGGAGTCATGTTCCCCTTTTGTTCTAGATTCACTCAATCGAAGCAGCAGAATACAATGGTGTCTGGCCCACAAGCTCGTTCTCTCGATCACTCAAACTGACCCAGGTACTAACTGGACAACTTAGTAATCCCATCAAGTTTGAGTACAGCAATGGCCATGTTGGAAACCTTTTAGCTCCTGATTCTGTCTCGGATGATAGCCTGAACATCTACAGAGGGATTCTGAACGTGCTGCAGCTGAGTATAAAGAAGATGCAGCATTCATACAGCCTACAGGAGGTGAGCTTTTTAGTTTCGGCTATTGTGGTCACTTTGGAAATAAATAAGCCTTCTCTTGAGATTCCTCTACTGCATTTTCTGAATCCATCCTTGACACAAATGGCACTAACAAGAAACATCTACTCTTGGGAAATCGTGATTGCGTTGTTCTTATGGGACAGCATTTGATGGATGCTAAACAGGATAGCAGAATAGCAGATATTTGATCTGGCTAGTCAAAGCAGTTCAGAAAAAGCAGACCCTCAGAAAATCACCCTTGTGATTCTAGAGAAAAGAAAATCCTCTGAAAGCTGTAACCTACATAAAATTTAAATAACATGTTAAAACAAGCTTAAACATACAGCACGCAATTAAAGCTACAATAAGAGCAATTTGACTTTTTTACCAATCTTTAATTGTTTTTAGCTCCTCTTTTAGGAGGAAAACAGTATATATTCCATGACATTACTGTAAGGGCTTTGACAGTTGCAGTTGATGCTCTATTGAAATTTCTACCATTTTTCAAGTTATAATATCTTAGTAAAGGTAAATCACCTGATATTATTACTCACCACAGAAATTGCAATATGTTTAGTTTTTCTGAAACCATATTTGCATTGATTAGACTACATTCAATTCAGAGATCAGCAAAAACCTTGAAATTATTATACTTTCATGTTATTTTTATTGGAAAAGCAGACCAGAGGAACTTTAATTTTTTAAAAAAATATATATTTTTATATAGTTAAGAGTTGTTTCTGGGAAAGGAACTACATAATTTAATATTTTCATGCTGTTTGTTTCACATGAAAATCCAGTTGATGGCACTGTGTGTTCTGCAGCACTATTTTCTTTTATCAAGTTTTACATCTTCATTGTTTCCAATTTGGTTACCACTATGTCTACTACTCTTGCTGCTGAGCAGTATAATGTGGCTTCACATTCTAGAATCATTTCCAAGCTTTCTTTGCTTTTCTCAGACAGCAACTGATTAATAAGCATTGGCACTCTGGCTTGACAATCTCTAGTCATTCTGTAGAGGAGGTGTGGTGGTGTGAAATTACCCTCCAACTAATTTGGAGAAACTACCCCCAAAATAAAATTGCCAGACCAGCTCAGTTTGGAATGGAAGCAAATGAAGCTGTATTTACAAGCAAATCTAGAAATATGAAATGCAATGAATATGTACAAAATATACTATATATATACGATTTATAAACAACACAAAAACACCTCAGAATCGCCCTGGATGGATCCAGAGGAGCCATTCACCTCCTCCCCACCACCCTTCTTCCTTCCTTCTCATTACCTCACACAGTAGTCAAAACAAAGATACCCCAGCAAGGCCGTGAGAAGAGAGAGGAAAATTGCAAGCAGAAGTGACAGGGAAAGAACTGTTTGTGCCTTCTACTCAATATTCCCATTAGCAATCCAGTGAATTATATAGACCTTATCATTTTTCCTTTTGTATTCAATGGCAATTTCTTTTGTTTTCAGTCTTTGCAGTCAGGGACTAGGCTAAAGTTCCCTCTTCAAACTGTAATAGGAGGATAAGCATTATTAGAGCCACAATCTGAGCTGCAGAGAGGTTTAAAGGACTAGCCTAGGAAAATCTACATCACATCCTGCAGGGTGTAGGATGAGGTATCTGAACTAGCCATGAACTGCACACAGCTGGAAAGTCCAGCAGGAAAGGAGGCTACTTCATCCCACTGAGCATGAGGTGCTGGACATTCCCAGTCCAGCACCTAGGTTTCTCTACCACAGCCTGCAATATGCAGAGGAACCCCATACCTGTGTTTGCATAGTACAATTCTTTCAGAAAAATTCAGCAGTCCTTACTTCTAGCTCTTACTAAAACCTCATTGTCTTCAGGAACACTGTTAAGCTAAAGATGAAGTATGTCTTGCTTCTTAACCACCCCATGACCATTTTTCTGCTCTGACATAGCCCAGAGCTGCTCTCTGGAGTGGCTGTGCTATCAATAACAATAAAAAAAAATCATGAAAATAACCCTTCCTCCTAAAATGAAATCAAATGTTTTTCTCTCCAAAAATCCCCTCACCGACTAAGGAAATTTAAGAGCTATTATAAATATATATGCTTGAAATGTTATTGAAGAGCTGAACTAAAACTGCAAAATGAAGAAAGCCCACAATCAAAACTGTGCTATCTTGAAATTCTTTTTAATTATCACTCTTCATATTCTGACAGATCATCTGATACTGCAAGGTCTGTTCCATCAGCATTTATAAGCTGTCTATAAAAGCAAATTTTGAGGGCAGAATGTCATCTCCAACCTTAAAATGCTTTGCTATTGAGATTTTATTCCAACTGATCAAATTATTTTGGCACTTTTTATTAATATTCCTCAACTCATATTTCATAATCGACAGCTCTAACTGGAAATTGTTACTTACCTCTTCTGAGGCTCCAAGTCTTTTCTCAGTGAAACTCTAGAGAATTTTACTTTCCCCAGTCAAACTCTAACTTGGATTACTAGAAACCTGCATATGTTAAAAAGACGTTGAAGTAATGAACACCCTGATTTTGCTTCTGGAGAGTACCATGAATGGGGAGAAAAAAAAAGGGGGGGAGGAAGGCATTCAATTCTATCAGGAATTTTGAAAACATGGAATTAAACAGGAAAGTAGATGCGGGGAACTGATGAAGCTTTGCATAAGAGTGAACTTCTCTGATCACAGTCTTATCTTTGCCAGGCTGGAATCGGAGGTATTTGTAACACCACGTATGCAATTCAGGAAAACAAGAGAGCAAACTTAATCTATGTGACCAAATCCAAGGACCTGAACAGTTGTGAAGAGAAAGTTCAAATCATCACAGGTTCAGCATACACCCATCCATGTCAGACCTGCCAGCAGGTAAATTAGAGTGGTGTTATGTAAATGTATTTTATATTCTTATACAGCCATTTGGCATCATTGCTATCATTTGCTTTGTAACCCTTAAAATGGGAGGAGTCGGATCTGCCATACCTAGTTATCAACGTTTTCTTTCTGTATGAAAAATCAACTCCACAGAGCATCAGAGATCTGTGTTACAGACTGTTATATATTGCAGTTGCAATTCAACTAGCTCAAACTAGCTGGCTTGGAAACCATTAATTATCAGCATGAGTTAATTCACCTACTCTATTGAGTACGAAAACATTCATAATGTCCAGTTTCTACTGTTCAAAATAGATGCTGCTGTATCTTATTATAATCCTGTCTTTGAAATAAGAAATCATGTGGCTTAGAGTGCTGCTCTCAGAAAATGTATTTCCTTCTCAAGGGAATAACAAATTACTTATATTTGGGAAAGAAAAAAAACAGCTAACACTTCTTAGCAGTATGAATAAAGGGGCCAGGCAGTGTGGCTGACCTCTCCCACGGAAGTGCGCACGCAGAATTCACATAAACTAGTCATATGGCCAATGAACAAAACAGCCCTGAAAAATAAGTGGGTTGAAGTAGGTGATGTAATAGCTTCTAGTCACAGAATGTGGAAGTTCAATGACTTTCTATTTCCTTTGTTCCTTTGCCTTTTTCTTTTTTTAATAAAGAGAAACAAGAATTCCCAGGCAACTGCTACTTACAATTACAAAATCAAATATGCATATAATGAAGCTGTAATTGCACAAGCTGATGTTGAGGAAATCCACCAGTTTGCACCCTTCAATGAGGTAACAGGAGGAAACGCAATAGTAGAAGCAAGGTACTGTACATATACCTTTAATTCAGCAACTAACTCAGCATCTCAGTAATCTGGTCAAACTCCATACTGAAATAAATCCTTTACTTCCACAGCCTCTTGTTTGCCAGTATTTAATTACATAAAATCCCAAACAGTTCATAAAAACAACCTTCACTGTTAGTTGTAAATCTGAAACATGCACATCACTATCCAAATTTTGTTAGCTGAAGTTGGCAGGGCTCGACTATTTTATTTCTCGGGGATATTTGATTTATGTCATAAAAGCCAAAACAAATGTAATTCCATCTGAAAAATTGTGAACTAATATATTTTCAGTAAAATACTTTGAAAGACAGTTACTCACTGAGAGTTCCCTGGAAAATAATAGTAATGCAGTAAGAGACTCCAGAGACTAGTTCACAAGAAATATAGATGGGATTTTGGATTCTGATATACTTCTTAAGCACAGTGGGCCACTTGCAAATCTCACATCAAAACTGGTTTTGATAGGAAATTGTGGTTTATTGCAAAAAGATTGGGCACAAGGCATGTAAAATGTATTTGCTTTTTCCACAACAAATTTTGCATATTTCTCAAACAAGTTTAGGGTGAAATTAGAATAGTATTGTCTCAGATATTATAGCCCTGTTCATTTTTAACTCAAGCCCTCAAAATTCTACTGTTTGAAAATGTTTTCATCTGCATCAGAATCATCCAATGAATGTATTTTTAGTTACCTGTTTTATTGACTCTGTAGACAGGAGTACCCTACTGAAGAGGGAGGCTTTCTGCATAAGTGTTATTGTACAGAAGATATATCTCAATCCCACTCTTAAAATGTTGTAATCTTGCTCCATTAGCTTCTGCAGGAATCTATTGGTATAATATACAGTTTGGGAAACTGCAACATCAGAAATTTCATGTCAATAAATCACCTCATTGCTATGAGGAACACGTTCAGTTTGGCTAACAACAATAAAAAAAAACAAAACAGCAAAGGTGAAGGTGGCTTTGCTATCCCATTATCTCATGCAATCAGGGTGAAGATAGATGCAACTGTAGTGCTTTTGTCAAATTAGAGGTCGTTGTGAGTGAGCATTAGTCTGGAGCCTATGGACTTATGCTGATTTAAACTCTCTTTCTGCGAGCCTGCATAGATTGTCTTCCTTACTGTTCTTCCTTAGGTAATGAGCCCCTAGAAAGGTTAATACCTTTGTTTTTTTCATTTTCTCTGGATCTTTTGCATTGTCCAGCCAAGGGTCCAAACTGGAGCTGAATTTACAGTTCTGTTCAGCTTAAGCCTCTTGCAGCATCTTTCAAAGCCACAAGATTTTTTACTATTGTTTCACCATTTTAATCCTATCTGTAGCAGTCATTTACTCTTCTCTGTGGAGTACAACATTCTCCTATCTTTCTAGGCAGATATGCCTTTTCCCAAAACAATGAGGATGAAGACATAACAGTTTCATCATGTTCTGGAGGGGGGAGTTAAATCTGCCCAAGTGTACCTGATGCGATACCTTCTGACTCAAATGCCCTTTCAGTAATGTATAAAATTTCAAGAGATAAAAAGATATCTCCTGCTACTATAGTGATTTCTACTCAAATTCCAGTGGCTTGTCTGCAGAGCAGTTATATGCTATTTTCTGCAGCAGTTCTCTGCAATCTATATGGAAGGAGTGGATATAAATGACACAGAAGATCATCATAGGCATACCAAAATAAACACGCCAATTTTCTAGAGAGATTTTCGGATACTGTGTAGTACAACATATTGCAATTGGAATGTTTTTGGTTGTCCAGTACAAATTCCTAACTTTATTATAGTGTCCTAACTGACCTATCTTAAACATAATTGGTGGGATAGGATCCATCCCTTTAGCTGAAAATGTCACAAAGCTAGCAAATGTTTACAAAGACAGTCTGTCATTGGAAATATTTTTAATAGCAAAGGATGAGGGTTTGATGTTTCTTGAAAAGTTTCCAAAAACTTGAGTTCTTTTCCAAAGACTAATCCTGAATTTATCTGGCCCTTTTTGTTTGGGAAATCCAATTTGAAACTTCATGAGAACCTTTTATCTTCTGCAGTCCTTGGGACTTTCAGCTTGCCAGGCAAAATGGGGAGGGAATTATAATAGTACAAGTAAAAAGATTGTAGCATTTATTATTGTATCTAACAATTTCCAATTCCTTTTGAAGCTTCCAGGAGGCATAGACACAAAAGAGCTTTAATGAACTTCTTAAAAGGTTTAAATTAAGTGATAATTTCTGAAAAAAGTTTCCCAACTATTTTTTTTTTCTATAATCCTTAATTTACTCTTTAAAACCAAACACACAGTTCCTGTGATCCTCTTCAGGCCACAGGGTTTTACCTCCCACTTGTTCCTTAAATTCTTGAGCCATGTTATTCCCAAAGGAAGGCAAATACTAGCTCTGATCTAAGCCCTGCTGTGTAAGTGTACACCTTGTCAGAGTAAGGTTCTGAGCATCATGTTCAAATGCGTCTCTCTATAAATATCTTTCTTCCTCACTAACAAAATCCTTTTACAACAATTGTAGTGGCATTGAATGCAGGGGGACAGTTCTTTTTAGTTTTCACCCTGCACGTTTTGATGTTGTCTCCTGGGATTTCTCCACTCCAGGCAGAAACTTGCTTTGACTGATGTGCAGAAGCAAACAGCAGAGGTCCCACCAAAAGAATTCCAGAATCGTGGGGCACTTCAGTACCAGTTTGGCAGTGAATTGCTTCAGCTTCCTGTCCACTTATTCAGAATAAAAAATGTGGGAAACCAGGTAAAGTTCATCCACTAGGCAGATTTTGTTGGAGGTTGGAACCTGTGCACGTCGGAAACAACAGGTGTGAGCTTCCTGCATTTTAATCTTCCTGCAGATAGAGGAGAGCCTACAAGACCTTGTAGAGACTGAGCAGCTTTCCAGTGAGGCACCAGCAAAAGCCCTTAAGCTTTTACAATTGTTTCGTGCAGCAAATGAGGAGAACTATGAGTCAGTGTGGAAGCAGTTCTCCAGTCGGCCAGCATACAGGTACAAGCAATAGAAGTGGTGATACTTCTGCTGATAAACTCTGTTGGAGACTGTCTGAAATGACTATTTTCAAATGTGGATCTGGAAAATGGCCCTTGCCTTTCTCAAAACAGGCGCTACATTTTGGATATAATTCCTGCAGTTGCCAGTCACCGTGCACTCAAGTTCCTGAGGCATAAAATCGAAAAGCAAGAACTCACCAACTGGGAAGCAACCCAGACATTGCTTGTGGCTCTACACTCAAGCACACCAACTCAGGCTGTGATGGAGGAAGCAACGGTAGGATTCTCTAAGCACTCTTGCATCACTCTTTACTGATTATAGCATCTGACATATTTATTACCTTGACAGGATGGAAAAGGCTTTAAAAATACAAAGATTTTATATCCTCTGGTGAGGCTGAAAGAAATTTATGTCCTGACTGTCTTAAGGGGATAGGAATGCAAATCAGATGGGCAAAAGTGAATCCAGGATATAGCAGGAAAGAAAGAGTATAATACTCCCACTGCAAACATCATTTTCTGGTCTCCCTTTCTGCAAACATACTTTATATTTACATCATAATAGATCTCTAACTGAATGTCTACAAAGACTAGGAAGTAAGAAATACATATTTGTTATACCCATGTATTCATCCTGATTCACCTAGCAGGATGGGTCTAAATCAGAGCAGATCTGTCAAAATCAAGGGAATCATGCCAATGTGGAGCCCACACAGGAGAAAGTCTAATGATTTTTACAATATTTTTTCTCTTCTGTGGAGTCTACTTCTAGCCTTGGGTACAAGAACTTATCTCTGCCTACTCTAGGTAGAGACCTCAAATCTCTGACTAGAGCTTTGACCACTGTAAAAGCCATGACAGCCCAGCTGTTAATGCTCTCCTTCCCACTCAAGGAAGCAGTGATCTGATGCCTCCTATCAGCTCCTACATTTATACAAAGTATTCCTGTCTGCCCAAAGTGATGAGGTTCATTTACGTTGAATCTCAAGGGGGTTTTTTGTGCTTATAGCTGAGGCAATTATAAAGCAATGCCGTATGTTTCTTGAATAATGTACGATTTTCCATTACATAACTGGGTGATTTCCTCCCTTTGGATTATAGTTTATGCCATACTTAAATCCGATACACTATAAATGCAACAGATCTGCCTTCCAGATGTTGCTTCCAATTACTTTACAATTGTATTGTCAAATACAGTAGTATCCACTGATTAACTATAAATCCATTGATACAAAAATGTCAGAAGCCTGGTTTTTGCCTTGCATGTGGAAGAAACATGCTGTTTTTTTTCTTATATTATTGCTCTTCATGAATTGTGGTCATGAACAACTGGTTTTGTCCCCAGCTCATAGTGAAAAAATATTGCCCACGCTCAAGTACTGCACTTGGAAAGGTTTGCTACCTCAGCTATGCATCCCTGTGCCACAAACAGTGTTGGTCATCAGAGTCCTGCTCAGAATGTCTCCAGGTAACTGCATCCTTATTTATTGTTTAAAAGAAAAATTAAGCCTCGAGTTCTATCTTTGTTATTCAGAAATCTGTTTTTCACTTCACTGTAATGTTTCCTTTGGGGAAAAGAACCCCGGTTGGTTAAATACAGCATTTTTATATTCAGATTAACAGCATTTTCATCTTTAGATAAACACAGGAAAAAGAGTGAAAGACACATGTAATTCATAACACTTTCTATCTGAGTATCTCTGAGTGCTTTATTGCCAATTATTAATGAAGTCCCATGGCACTGCTCTGAAATACTTTAAATATACATACACATGCTTATAAATAGTGACACAAAAGGCCAGGTTTTTTCCAAAGTCATGCAGCTCAGCCATTTCTTGTCAAGAAGCAGAGCCCAGATGTCCACACAGCCTAAAACCTTTTGATAATAATAATACTCATCTCATTCTGCACTGCTTTTATTCAGTGGGCCTGAAAACTATTTAAATAGGCAGAAAATAGCATTTCCTAGTCTTGGAGGTGCATGTAATGGTTTACAGAGCTCATCCATTCAGCCAGTGAGAGAGAAGGAGAAAAAAAAAAAAAAAAAGAAAAAAAGAAGAAAAAAAGAAGAAAAAAAAAAAAAAGAGGTGTTTTCCATCTTTGACTCCAGTCAGCCCACCATCCCCAGTGTGAGCGGGGTATCCCCAGTACATTTCACCACTGCCATGATTTGTTTTAACTCTAGTACACAGGCATGGCCAGCATACCTACATGCATCTCTTGTGTTAAAATTGGAACCAATGCCATTGAGCTAATTTCATCCAAGAAGCCAAGGAATGTAAATTCTTTCCCCAAACTAATAATCATACAGGTTTATTCAGTACATTTCAAATATCCATTCAATTAGTAATATCAAATGGAATGTTTCTGTACCATCAATTGGTCTCAAATGTGGTATTTTAAAGCACAGGAATTGTACTGAAATTATTCTATAATAATGCAGTTTCTTTTTTAGAGCCTTTTGTTAGCATCAAAACCAGTTTTATATTAGGATTTAGCTCTTTACTCATAATCAGCCTTCAGACAACTACTTCTGATCTTACCATGAATTGTAAGTATGATCCATTTGCTTATGATGAAGGATGTAAAATGACCTGATTATCTCATTGCCAGCTATAAAGCCACACTAAAAGGTGGCTGTTATAGCTGAAGATAAGGACACCACCACTAGCCATATCTTCAGGAATTTCATTTAAGGGTCTGAAGAATTTAACTGTGTCTGCATTTTTTGCACCTGTCTTTAATCATGAGGCAGATATTCAAACAACTTCCAACTCATTCTGACAGGCAGGGGGAACTAGCTCCTAACCATTATTCATTCCTTTAAAAATCTTACTTGATAACTTTAAGGCATAGTGATGAAGATGCCATTCTTTGCAGCTTTCTTGGCCACACGTTTTCTATGAATAAAATGTTCTATTCATGAAGACAAAAAGAATTTGAAAGTTTTAAGTGAATTGAACAAACTGAAATTATCGAAGTCAAATCTCAGACTAGACTGGGAATGGGATATAGATAAGAGCTGGAATTTAACTCAGCAGAAGATTTTTCTCTTTTCAGCTACTTCATGGCTTTGCAGGAGAAGCATTGAGCAAGTCTAACACAGAAGATATCTCCCTGGCTTTGAAAGCTATTGGAAATGTAGGACATCCAGCGAGCATCAAGCACATAAAAAAATTTTTGCCAGGATATGCAGCTGGTGCCTCAGATTTGCCACTCAAGGTCCATGCAACTGCTGTGACGGCCCTAAAAAACATTGGCATTAAAGATCCAAAAATGGTAAGAAAACAAAGCTGCCTCTTTCTCACCCAACACAAGGCTGCTAATTAGTGATGGGTGATGAGGAGAAAGCAGATTTATTTTCAAATACAGCTGTAATATGTTGGGGTTTTTAAATACTTAACTATTCCTTTGTTGACATGTTATTCCTTTTTCACATTAACCTCTAGTATTTCAGACTGCAACAAAAATCCCATTAAAGGGATACACTCATTACCCTATTGTTGAAGACAAATCAGTATTTCCATTTCAAACATCTTTTTTTTTTTTCCCTGAGGACATTAGGCAGAAAGCTAAATTAATGACCCAAATGTGTTTAGTGCTACTTCAACTTTGGTATGTGAGAGAACCACAAAAAAGGTATTCAGAGAACTGACATTTAATACCAAGTGTCACATCTAATCGTAATTCAAGACCAGATCTTCTTGTAAACAGATACTAGAGGTTTGCATCCTAATTACAAATTTGCAGACATTGTGTGGGTTTAAGTCATAAACAGAACATTTACTAAATGTGACTTTTGTCCCTGAACAGGATAATGATTTGATATCTCATACAATGGTTACACAGGCATATGCTCATCTACCACAGCCAACACTTTAGAACAATTTCCACCTTAAAGCTATCTGCTTGTAAAAAGAAACCTTGCTTTTTTTCTTTTTTATGTATAAGTCTTTAATATAAACAATAAAATAAAAGCTTTCATTAGCCATTCTCCTACTAATTTGTATCAGTTTTTCCATTATATTCATTTTTTTGGCATGTGACTCAGTTTGAGTGCGTGTACTGATCCACAGACAATAGTGTGTCAGGGTATGCTTTTAAGCAAAAGAAAAGAAACTATTTACTAGAGTGCAGATGCTAGGTGGGGATAAGCAGGGCAAGGGGGATGAGGGGGAGTAGAAAATAGCAATGATAGAAGTTAGGGTATTTGCTGGGGAAGAAAAGAAAGCTAATTTGGTCTTTAAAAACAGTGCTGTATCTCTCGTTGCCCTTTGACCAGGCTTTCACATGTGACCCAGACCTCTGTTTAGTTCCATTTTCTGTGCATTTTCTTTGGTGAAAATTGATCTGGAGCAACTTAGTAATTGTAAATTAATTTTTCATTGTTCAAAAGAACAGTTTAATGCCTAGTTTGCAGCTAGACACACACACATTTGTATTAAACAGATGTAATATATGGTTTGTCTTTTTTAAACCTTGTCACCACTTTTACCTTGGTGTTTGATCACCTACATTGAAAACATCCTGACTGGTTTTATGAAGGTTTGTTAAAGTTTTCTGGACTGGACTTTTCATTGGAGAGTGGGGATGTGTACTGTCCCAAGCAGGGCAGGACAGGACTGTGCTGAGGGGCTGCCAGAACAGTGTAACCATCCACATCCATTTTGAAGTGGGGATCAAAAGGCTTCAGTGCAGATTATGAAAACTGAAAAAATTCCAGTATAAAATTAACCTTGATACTGAATGTTGCTGAGGTCAAACACATTGTTCACAAGTGATAATGTGGAAATTACAGGTTTTGAATAAACTTTCAGCTGCCTACGTGGCATAAAGATCTATGGTAGTAAACTGGGGTTTATTAATTTCATTTTAATTTTACTATTTAGCAGAAAGGAAATCAGGCCTCAGGAGATTAAATGGTTAGAAATAAGGCATACATTAATGAGTAGGTATGTAATGGATCCATGAAATCTCTTTTACTGGGGGTGGTTGTGCTACAGATATCTTTTGTTATATAGCTCAGAATGAGATAATAGCCTTGCTGTAGAAGTTGTCCACCAAAGTTCCTTGGGTTTGATTGTGAAGGTAGTAAGACCACATTACCATAAGGCCCATTCCAGACCTCAGACTATAAAATCAGGAACACTGTTGAGAAAATAATTCAGTAATACAATTTTTTGCTGAACTATTGATGAAGAGATCATTCAATAGTGATGAATGGTTATTAGCAAAATGTTCTAACCTCCTCTAAATTTCAATATATATGTGTTATTTTTCAGGTCCAGGCTATTACCCTTGAGATTTTTCTGAATCACAAAATTAATCCTCGCGTCCGAATGTTAGCTGCAGAGATTTTGCTTGAAACCAAACCAGGTATTCCAATAGTGATGACATTAGCTGATGCTGTGCTGAAGGAACCTAGCATGCAAGTGGCAAGTTTCATCTACTCTCACTTGAGGGCCCTGGGTAGAAGCACAGCTCCAGATCTTCAAGTGATGTAAGGAAAATCTGGATCCTTCTCTAGATGTAAAATTTGATGCATACTAATTGAGATGTTGATGTGCTCACTGATTTTTTTTTCAGGGCTTCTGCCTGCAGGATGGCTATCAGATTATTGACTCCCAAATTTGACAGATCTGGGTATCAGTTCAGCAAAGTTTTCCGCTTCAGTATATTTAAAGGTAAGATTCAGAAGATTTTTGTAGATAAATATATACAGATCCATGTGTGGGAAGAAAAAAAGAAAAATTCTATAGTATGAGAGCCCAGTTCTCCTAGACAGCTGGTTAGTTGCATCTTCTTCCTCCATTTTTTCCTTATGTTCAGTGAAAAAAAAAAAAAAAAAATTAAATCTCAGGCTCTGCTTTTGGAGGGTGCTTAGGTCCCTGTATGTTTTGCATTGCACACTGCCAGCATCTTACTGGAGGGCTTGTGGGGCTCTAACCCTGTATTTTCATTAACCAGTGAGGCATGTGCTCCAGAATCAAATGCTGTAGTCTCAGTGGTGCTTAACAATTTCATACCATTGTTCAGCACCAAACAAACAGAAGGGACCTAAATTACTGCTGAAGTGGATTAATTTCTGCCCGTGCTGAACATCTACAGCTCGTGCTGAATTCAAATGTGACACTAAATACTCTTCACCCCAACAGAAGTACCCAAACAGCAAACTGAAAACTCTCAGATGTGACAATTTAAGATAACTTAGACATTATCTAAACATTTTTCTTGCACCTTCATACCATAATTCTTTACTAGAATGAGCATATCTATGGGTAGAATTTGAAAGTGATAAGTTACATCAATAGGAGTTGCACATAAAAATGTAGTCAGAGAGGGGAGGACCAGTTTAGAGGGCAGTGCTTGCTGGGCCAGATTGTGGCTATTTCTGTTTTCCATGTATGTTCTTTTTCTCAGTAAAGATTTTTACTTTATGTAACTCCCCTATGTAAATGACCGTGACAACCTCAGCGATTTGGCATACGTAGCTGGCATACTAGGGAGCTTATATCTACAAACACAGTCTTCTTACACATGCTGTTTATGTAGAAGAAGCCTGGATGTTTTTAGCACTTTTGTTACTCACTGGTAATTCTAAAGATTCTTTCCAAAGTAATCAATAGCAAAAGAGACTTTGAAACATCAGTGCTCAGTGTACTTTCACCTCTTTTTGGATGGGAGGAGTGGTTTGAAAGGTTTTTATAGATCTCATTGTTGCCCTGCCTGTGTTTCATGATTTTTACATGGCCTTTTAATCTGCTCTGTAATAAAAATAGATAAAATACATCCACAACAACCACAGTAACATACAAGACACATACCTGCTGCCTCAGAGATGGTGACACAGAGATCTCAAACAATAATGTTCCTGTGTGAACTTTTGTACCATTTAAAATGGATTCAGGGAGAGACACATTTTGTAGTAATACTCAGATATGTATTTCTAGCTTTAGATAGTAATTTTCTCCTCTTGTTTTTGCTTTTAAAATGAAACTATCTGAGTTTTTTACACAATGAGAAAGAAGGGTGCAGTCTGCATGAGAGTAGCTGGCCGAGGGCCATGTGAAATGGATTACTCTGCTCTGGCTGTAGCCTGAAAATGCAGCACATAAGTAAATTGTTTTACTTCTTGGTGAAGACCAGTGTAACATCTAAATATCTCATCCTGAAAAAGAATAAGAAACAACATCTTTTCTTTTTTTTTTTTCATATATGCTAATCTTAGGCTTGAATAACCCAGTTAAATTAAGTCAATCCTCTATAACACTGGTGGGGAAGAGGATCCATCCTCCAACTTTCTGATTTTATTCTATTCTATTCTATTCTATTCTATTCCTATTCTATATGCCACTACTAGCTACAGGTGAAATGTGTTTCAGCAAGTCCAGCCTGGTGGAGTTACCATAGTGACAACTGTAATGTGGTACCTATTTCCTTGTTCAAAACAAAAATGTGCCCTCAACATCAGAGATCTTTTTGGTGTTAGATGCTAATTTTTTTATGGCAGGCAATAAAGTCAGTTGAATTTATCTTTAATCTGGAATCTGTCATATATGGCCACGACAAATAGTGCCTCATGTTCTACACACTGCTACTGAAATCAAAGGGATGACCCAGGTTCTGCTCACCATGAGAACTGGCAGAATCTCACTCTGAGTAAGCACAGACTCATACAATTAAATGTGTATTAATGTTCATAGGTACCAAAGACTGCTTTCTTTGATCACTGATTTTATTTTCCCTCTTCCTTGGGGCATGACATTTAGTCAGGTATATACAGGTGCTATCACATTCTCTCAGTGAAGTGGCTATGGTGCAATATTTGTCTGTGTCAGTAGGATTTTCCATTGGTAATTTTTTTGTTAGAGCATTAGCACCATGTCATATCAGAGATATGGACAATATCCTCACTCTCTCCAAGTCAATGAATTCTTCATAAACATTTATAAACAATGCTCATTAAGTATCAGTAAGTTTTCATGGGTCAGAACACCAAAAAAAGGATCTTTTAAAAAATTCACTAAAAGTACCATGCCTCCTTCCAATCCATGTAACACCTAGCTAACTGTGTTCTGGCTAACTCATTCAGAGAAAACTGATTTTTATATTACAAACCTGAAGTCAGATTTTTAGTAATGACCCAATGTGCCAGTGCTAATTAGAAATCAAAATTAATCCCAGTAATATGATACAAAACAACTTAACATGAGGAGTAAACAAGGGTTAAGGACCATCCAGATCTTTGTTTGCATGCATGGATTCAGAAGAGAATGGGAAAGTGTTGACTCACAAGTGAGATATTACCTGAAACACAGAGAATGGCACTAGAGAAATAATGTGAGACATTTGTGAATAAAGTAATAATCTTTAACTCCTGGCTAAATGCTTTATGATAGTTTAGGCACTCCTTTTCTGGAAAGAGGTCAAAGACTCAATCCCTCTCATAATGTTTGGAAATACATTTCCTACAACTCAATAATTTCTGTACTGGTGGAAATTATTGGTCTGAATCTTCCTGGGCTCTGCAATTATCTTGGCTGTGCTGGATTTCCAAAGCTGATTTCTGGTGGTGCTGGGATTTAATCACTATATGGTGCCAATGTCTAACATGGGGATAGAAGGTTCCTAAAATATTCCCCTGTCGCCCAGGAAAAGAGGAGAACTGGAATAAAGGAAGTGCAACAGGGATGCCTATATTTCACATCAGCCTCCTTTCTTTGGAAACCTACGGAAACTTAGAAAAGCCTTGGAATTACTGTAATTCAGAAAACAGGGCTGTAAAGACCTGTGCCAAGATTGGGAGGAACAGATGACTGTGCTTTGCACTGATGATCTGTATCTATGATCATTATAGATGATAATCCTGAAGTACAGAAAATATGTAGACACAAATTATATTTGTTCAAAGTTCACACATAAATTAACAACTAGTGAATTTCATGTAAGGAGTTACAGTATTTGGAACTAGATATATTAATTTGCCACTGAGTCATTTGAGAGACAAATATACACCTCACCATCTGTACTTATAGGGCATATATATCACTTTCCCCAAACTATTAGCAAAGGATAGCAAACCTGTTTTCATTTCTGATCCCTTTTGCCCTAAGTGATGTCTTATAAAAGCATTTTATAAGTTGATGTTACACAATCTGACCAGATGTAAATGATACAGCAGAAGCAACTGGAAAAATAGCCATCATACAGTGAGCAGGGGGCTTGTAATTTTGTCCATTGATAGTTTAAAAATGCAGATTATTCTGTTTATGACAGTTTTATGTCTGGATTTCCTAGCTTTTCTTATATCAATACTGTATCTGTTGAAATAGGTGATTAGTACAATCTGCATATTGTGGCTTTAAAAATGACCTGTACTTGTTTTACTGTGTGTCTCTCCTCAGAGCTCCTCATGAGTGGAATTGCAGCTAAATACTTGGTATTGAATAATGCAGGCAGTTTAATTCCAACAGTGGCAACGTCCCAGCTGCGGACACATTTCCTTGGAAGAGTGGCTGATCCCTTGGAGGTAATTTGGTCTACCTGCAGGTTGCCCTCTCATCCCTTATGACCATTATGTAATTGGCATTTATACTTCACTTCTTCTTCCCACAGGTGGGAGTAACAGTTGAAGGACTGCAGGAGATATTTGCTAAAAAAGGCTACTCTTCTAATGGGGACTGGGAAACAGACTATGATTTCAAGGAAATCCTGAAAAGGGTAAATTCTTTGGGAAAAGAAAATTGTTAAAGCATTATTTGCCCTAATGTTATGAAGAATAAGACTTTCTTCTCCTGATGCAGCTTTCTGACTGGAAGGCATTCTCCAGTGACAAACCTTTTGCCTCAGGCTACGTGAAGATGTTTGGCCAAGAGCTGTTCTTTGGTGAACTTGATAAAAACGCCATCCAAAATGCATTGCAGGTATCATTTTGAAAACACCACCACTCAAGCATCAGAAGCTTTAAAATACTGTGGCTTTCACACACTGTCTCCCTTTTTTCTATAACTTTTTAATTCAAGAGGGGCTTTTGTCTTTAGTATTAATTGAGGCAAATGAGGTCAAGCTTTGACCAGGATTAGCTATAATCACTGCTGGCAGACTTTTCCCTGAGGCATAGTTAATGGCAGAGATCATGATATTCAAGTTCTGCCTATTTAGACAAGTTGAACTCTAATTGCAGGTGTGGTATGGACCTGACGAAAAAATCCCTTCAATAAAAAGAATAATCAGCACCCTTCAAAATGGTGTTGGGAGACAGTGGACCAAGGCTTTACTGGCCTCAGAGATTCGTCGTATTGTGCCCACCTGCACTGGGTTCCCCACAGAGACCAGCTTCTATTACTATTCTGTCACAAAAGTGGCAGGAAATGGTAACGTATTTCAAAACTCGAACAATGCAAACATGCTTGTCAGGACTGGGTGGAATTTTTAACATTCTCTTGCTTTCTTTGTGACAGTTCAAGCACAGATCACACCTTCTCCAAAGTCTGATTTCAGATTAACTGAGTTACTAAATGCCAACATCAGGCTGCGATCCAAACTGAGTCTAAGGTAAATATTTTTGTATAAAATAAAAGACTACTATTTCCAAGTGATGCAGGCCATAAAAATTCAACAGCTGTTTGCTGTCTGAACTTAATGTTACCCTCATTCTACCTTTCCAGCACAGCTAAGAAGATGACCTTTGTAATGGGGATCAACACACACCTGATTCAGGCAGGGCTGGAAGCACAAACTGAAGTGAATGCTTATGTACCTGTGAATGTGGTTGCTACTGTTAATACTAAAGAAAAAAATATCAAAATTGAAATTCCACCATGTAAAGATGAGACTAATGTAATTACTGCAAGGTAAGACTTATTATCTTTCTATGTAGCAATGCAGTCTTTCCAAATAAAACAGAGCATTTGCTTAGGGATCTTGTCTTTGACTGACAGCTTGAGTAACTGGCAATGATTGGAGTTGTTTATTTATTTTAAATGAAGTGACATGTACAAAAGCTTTGCTTGAAAATACACATTACTTACTGTGGTATTCACCTGAAAATCCTTTTTAGGATAATTTCTCAGTTGTAGAGATCCATAAACTATTTGAAATGCAAATGGCATAACATTTCTACCTGAATATGTATATTGGACTAGAGACATTAGACAAGATATAAGCCAGCTGAATCCTATCAGTTATAACAGAAAACCCATATATATTTGCATTTGAAGCCTTGAAGCACAGAGGATTTGGTGTTTCTTGTCTTTTTACCTTGTTTCCCTGTGGATGCTGTTTGGTTTGCTTACCTGTTAGGTCTACTTGATTTGTTATCCTTGCACACAATTACAATACACTCCGGAAAACTGTTGTAGCCAGATGCCAAACAAATGAAAACAGATGGAAATACAAGCACAAAGAGACAGAGGAAACAGAAAGAATATGTCCAAGGAATCAAAGCACTAGACCAAAGCTTAGAAAATCATCACACACACATGAAAAAATACTGAGAAAGACAAGCCAAACACTCATCAGAAAAAAAAAAAAAAAAAAAGCATCACTGACAACAGAAATCAGCTATTATACAATCATCCCAAATGTTAAGAAATTTCTACTCTAGTGATGAAGCCTAAAAATTAAGCTCAGTTGCTTGATCCACCCTCAATTAAAATTTGTGTCTGCTGTCCCACAGAAGCTGCGCCTGTCTCCTCAGTTTAGCCACCAGTTAGGCTGATCATTATTCTCACTTGCCCTTCAATGGACACAGAACAACCTGGTTAGCATTTGACATCACATCCTTCTCCCTTAGGTGATTCCTCCACTCCATCAAATGTCATAGTAATCTGATTCTTCATGTAGAGAAGGAAGTAAGATATTAATGAACTGAGAAGGATGCTGAAGTAAAATGAGAATAGTGGACACTCATAGGAAATGTAGAGCATCGAGCAGAGCAATAAATGCTAGCAGGATCCTCCCTGTAAAGCAAAGTGAAAGATATTTTCCTCCTTTGTCTTAAGGAGAAATCAAATTAAACACAGAAAGGGTTAAACACATTGCCAGAAAGCATAAAGCAAGTCAGAATCAGACACAAGGGATTACAGCAGAGGAGTGCCTGAGTTCCAGCCCAAGCCCTGCTCTAACCCCTGCAGCATTATCATTTTAAGGTGAAGTAGTCACTCCGAAATAGCTTTATAATGCCAGGTGTACAAGAAAGGTAATACTCACTAGCTAACTTTTAGCACCATCAATTTTTCTCCAAAAGGCATTCTCATTCACTGTTACAAAAGTAATGGTCAGTGAAAAACACACAGAGCAATGAAACAGCAATGACTACAATATCTAGAGAATGTAACACTGAACCACATCACTGCGGAGGTCAAAGACCAAGCAAAATAAAATCTTAAAGGTATGAAGGGAAACAAGCAGGCATGGTATAGAGAGAAATATATATATATTCTCTATAGAATGGGTCAAAAATTTTAGTTTAATATAGACTTTCTCTTCCTTTTGCATACATGCATCAAAGAATTAAGAGCCTATTGAACTGACTGTTTCAGAGAGATTCTGACACTGTCCCTTGTTAGCTTTAAATTCCCCATTTAAAGAAATGGTTCTAGAAAGCTATTGCTCTTTCATTTGTTTGTGAGCTCTGTTCAAAATATTTTAGTATTGGGCATTTTACCTTGATGGTCAGCGGGTTATTTTCTATAGTACCATGTCATTAAAGCTAGTCAGGATGTGATATTATTTTCCCCTTCATCTCTCACATCCAGATACAGGAAGCAAAGAGTGTTCAATAGCATTAAGTTCACTTACATCTTACACACTGTACAAGTTATAACCTGTCACAGCTGTGGGATTTATATGCATTTTCAGGAGCAGAAGAGATATTCAGGTGAGCAGCACAGACTCTAAAGAAGACAAACAAGCAAACAAACAAACCACCTTAAAACACCTTTGGTAATGGAGAAATTGCATTCCCAATGCAAATGAGCACATTACAGAGTTCACTTTATAGGAAAAAAAATCAGAGAAAAAAAAATTTAATCATACTATGGAGAGAAAATATAGCATGTGTTTCAATTTGGTTCCTATCAAAGTTAAATTTAATTTAAAATAATAGTTCTTTTTTAAGGTTCTTTTAACATAATTATTAAGTATTCTACAGATGGCTACTTAAGCATACTTTTAAACAAAATTTATAGAAAGAAGTAAAAATCAAATACATTTCAGGGGAAATTAGAGCACTGTGATTAAAGTATAAACATGGAGAATTGCCAGAGAATGCACTTTGCAAATATACCACATACTCATAATGACAGCCTACTGAAGTATATACATAATCTTGAATAGAGCTTGTATCATAGGCTGTTCTGCCTGTTTCAACTGTAGGATAAGCAGAAATTTCTTTACTTGGGCATCTTATTTATAAGGTAAATTATGAAATTACAACACTGTGTGCAACATGTATACAGTATGTGGGGCAGAAAATGCAGAAGAGCCAGCATACCCTGTGCCTGGCAGCATGGTGTGTCTGGGAACAGAGAAGGGAAATGGCTACTACTCTGGTTTTAGAACACCTTAGCACCAAGGTCAGAAGCATGATACATAGGAAAGGCAGAATTTTCATTTCACCACAGCAGACAGACAGCTAAAGATCTGGTCAGAGGATTGTCTCTTGCTCTCTTTTATTTAGATATGATGTCATGCTGTGCATTAAAGCCTGGGGAAAAAATAGTTTTTCATTGAGTTTGGGGGGTTGGTTTTGTTTTAAATAGACATTCAGCACTTCTGTCCCCATGTTAAGGATGTATGTAAAGCCACATTCACTGAAACATCGGCCAAACAGAGCTGATTCGCTTGTCCATTACCCCTGCAGTGAATTTAGCTTATACTATAGCACAGCTTCTCTCATCCAAAAAAATACACTAATACATATCGGAAAAATCTCCTTTTTACTTTTTCTCCCTTATGTGGGATCAGAGAGAACATATTCTTTCATACCATAGCTTTAGGCCTTCTTTGTGACTGTTTTTCTTGTTAAAGCACCAGAGCTGGCTCTTGCAGCCTATTTTTACTGTGCCGTGTGATTCTGCAGACATTGACATGTGTCACCTGTGATGCAGCTACATTTGTCGGCTCTCTGTGCTCAACAGGGAGGAATCGATCCTCCACTTTCATTAGGTGACAGGAGTAGACTATTGGCATAAAAAAAAAAAAAAAAAAAGGCTAAAAAAAAAAAATTGGAAAAGAAACCCCAGGGCTTTCTGCTTGGAGACCCAGCCTGCAGTTCAGTGGTCATTTGAATTATTGAATGAGATTAAAATAAAAGCCATTACCTTTTTTGTCCCTTTACCCAGAAGAGCCATCTGAAATGCAAGTTGATTTGTATTTTCTTTTATCCCCTCAGCTTGTTAGGGAGAATATTTTATTTCAATTTCATTCTTCAAGGTTCTCCTATCACCCAGCATGGAGCGCTGCTGTCATGTCCTTATCTAAAAAAGAGAGAGAGATGGAAAAGAAAACAAAGCCCACAGGTGACATACGTTTTATTGAGGTGTTCCACATGAAGAGCAATTGTGTGCTTTACAGTGCACAGAGCACAGCAGGAGCCTTCGAGAGGAAGAGAGGGCTATCAAATGAATACAAGTTCATCTTTCAAATAGGTTAGATTGGAATTGCTCAGGCTAGTACAGTGTGGACCATATTAAAATAGAGACCATTTTGCAGATTGTCTTTCCATTCACTGTCACAAAGGCCACCTCCATTGGCAGACCACAAAAGCCCCAGGGCAAGCAGATCAACTTCATACTTGAGAAACAGCACGTGGGGAATTTTGAGATAGATGTTAGTACTGCTAAATGGGCAGAAGCTCAAAACAGGAGATTTGAAAATTTAATAATATAATCCACAGTCAGGCTTCTAAGTGAGTGAGTTGCTCTTCAAGGTGCTAGGCGTTGAGAAATACCATTAATTGCAATGCTTTTAGCCTTACACATGATTCTAAAAGCCTGAGTGATCTGCCCCTGAGAAAGGTCCACATCCTTTTTCCCTCTTAGAAGTCCTTGAAAATACAACAGGAGAGGTTCTGCATTTGTAACACAATTTGCAAAGTATGATGTTTGTTGCAGAGTACATACTACAAGGCAGGTCTTTCCCTCAGTGCTTTATCCATACAGGTTTCCTCTAATGTTTGCTCTGCAGGTCTAAGACATTTGCTGTTACAAGAAATATTGGGGATTTGGCTGCTAGTAAGACAACTCCAGTTCTTGTACCTGAAGCAGTGCCTGACATAATGAAGATGTCTTTCGATTCAGATTCTGCATCTGGAGAGACTGACAACATCAGGGTAAATGATGTAGTGTCTGTTCATTTTGAGGCTCTTAATCACTGGAAGACTATTTCTTTTCTCCACATGAAAACATACAATTCATCTCTGACCAATGTTGCTTCATTCACAATAAGTCAAGTTCAATCTAATAACACAAATAGCCCTATAGTAATGTTATTTTAAAATCTGGAGTGTAATATATCAGACTTGCAACACTTTTTCAAAAGCGAAAGCATTTTTCTTTGGTAATTAATTTTACACTGCCATCTACAGGAAAGGCCCTCTGTCTTGAAAATATTTTGTAACTATTATACAAGCATTGCTTTCCTGGGGCAGACATGAATGTTCCACATGACACTCCATTGCTTGTAGAGCCATATTTAATGCTTGTAAGTATCCTCATTCAAGGACGGATGACAGTTTGTGTGTCAGCTCAAATGACTTCCTGAGCTACATATTTGTGTAAAAGCCAGTACAGGCTTTCTATGATTGGCATTATTGTGAAGGTGTCACTGTGACAATTCACTCAGTGAAAGGCTGACAGAGGTGAGGAATACTCTGTCTTGTTCTGGTTTCATTGTTGTCCTGCAGCTCTAAAGGGTTTTCAGGAAAAAAAAAAAAAAAAAAAAAAAAAGAAAGATGAGCAGAGGATGAGTACAGTACTTAGCTATGGAGAAGTCAATAGGCAAACATACTGTCAATGAGAGCAGTTTACAGTATCCTAGAACAAGTAATGTTGTTCTGCTTTCTGCCTGTGTGTATTGCCCTACCCAAAACCTCAGCACTCTGCAGTTATTCTTAAATGAACAGCAACTGCATAACAGCACTAACTGGAACGTTCCAGCGTCATTACTGGGCAGGGGGAAACAGCATTAAAGGTACAGTTTTTCAATGGTGTTCATACAAGTTTGGAATCATGTGAGATATGATAGTCCAAGTAAAAAATTAGTTGTAGACCTGTATTACATGAGAAATCAAAGCTTATGATTATGTGCCTTTAGATACTTTGTTTTCATTTCATGGATTTGATTCTAATTTTACTGAGTTCTAATTTGTTCTGCAAGTGTTGCTTAGCATGTGTAAATACTTTTGAATGGAGATTTCTGACATATGATATGCTAATATGGTCTCAGATTCATGTCACATCAACTGATACAGAATTTTCATGGACATAGATAAGAGTTCTGTTGTTGCCCCAACCAAAACTCAGAGGAAAGAACTCCAGTCAATCTAGAGTACATTCAGATTTATCAAGAACTTGCATAATATTCTAGGAAAACAAAATCAAATATTCATAATTAATTCATAATATAATTTTCCATTTGTATAGCCTGAAGCTCTTTTTTACATGAGATAGCCTAATCAAGTCCTTCAGTTTATAATTTTGTTCAACTGAAAATCAAGCTGTTCTTTGTTATGGCCTTGCAATGTTAAATAAACTGGTTAATTCCTCCTGAAGAATACATGTAACTATTATTAAAACAGTACTCACAATATGCAAGTAATCCTTACTGTTCAGTTTAACTTAACACGTGTCTTATCTAATAGGACAGACTGTCTGCAGAAGATGTTTCAGCAGGAAATTCCTTTCCCTTCGGACACTTGGCTTCCTCAAAAAAGCCATATGTTCAATTCTCGTGTTTCAATGCAAGTACATTTGGGGTTCAAGTGTGCCTTGAGAGGAAAAGTGTACACGCAGCATTTATCAAAAATGTGCCTCTCTATTACCTTGTTGGAGAGCACAGTTTTACAATGAGCTTCAAGCCAGGTAAATACTACTGTGCACAAAAAAAGAAAGTAACAGATGGGTGGGTAGGGATGTGTATATCCACATATGTATTTATATACGTACATATATATCTTTTGCATCTTAAGTACAACTAAGAATACCATTAGACCTCCCAGCCTTACCAGTACTGCCAACAGACTGCTTGTAGCAGGAATCCATTTCTCCCCCACTTGTCTGAGCAGCAATTTCCCAGCTCTCCCAGCAATGCCACTCAGCATGGCCAGCATCAAGCAGAGCTGATCTGTGTCTGCAGAGTGTATCTGATGCATCCTAAATCACTGGATTTGGGATGCAAGCACAGAGCAATTGGACATGGGCAACAGATCCAATGCAGTGTCCTGTAGTTACCCAGACTCTTAAAGGCAATTATGGATTAACCCTGCCAGGATCTAATCCTTAATGTCTTAATCCATGATCATAAGAAGTAAAAGCACAGCAGGCCACTGAATCTAGGTCTCGTAGGTGTCAAACTAATGGCCTAACCATTGGACTATTCTTCACAATTTAACAGTTGAGCCTCCTCCTTTCTGATGCCTAATTCACTATCCCACAGTGTTATCTAGTTAAGCAATTCAGTTCACATCTTAAATCTGCTGATCATTGTGTTTATTGACTTGTTATTGTGCTAATAATTTAAAATTTACTATATCAGTATGTGTTTTGGCTATTGCAGAAATGTTTTAACAAAGTTGCTCAGTATCATATGTAATGAGCTTTTATATTTTTATTTGGGGATGAATGGCTAAATAAATCATAGCAAAAATTGGCTTATTCTATTATTCAGTTGCTAATACTGAAAATAACACTATTTGTTGTGCAATTTCAGTTGACACAGAGGCACCTATTGAAAAAATACAAGTCACAATTCAGGCAGGAGACCGAGCTCCTACAAAAATGGTACGTGTAGTAACATTTGAAGATCCAAAGGCACAAGTATCTTCCAGCAAAGAAGTAATTAGAAGAGTGAAGAAAATCCTTGATGGTCCTGATGACCAGGTACTTCTGTGAAAATTGACTTCTGTGTTTGTGGCAGACACTACACAAAGCTTAGCTATTTATATTTCTTTTACTAAGTATCTTTATTTGTTTTGACAGTATTTAAAAATTGGACAATAAAGACAGGCTTTTGGGTGCACAAAGCTTTTGGCATAGCTTTTGTTTGCATTCATCTCTTTTGCAGGTGAAGGACAGGGAAAAGCAGGTTGGTTTTGTTTTTCTGAAAAAACCTCTTGTTAGACACAAAACAACTGTTGTGTGCTCAAAAGGCAGTCTGTTCTTTCCAGTTACTGCAACTGTAGCAAAAAGTTGTGATGCCTATCTACACAGCTTGCCCTGAGACAGCTATAGCCTGCCATTATCAACATTAGTTTTGTGTAGCTGTAGTATCAACAATGTTCATTACCACCACAGGATTTGGTGTATCACTCTACTTGTGTGTGGGTTTTACACGTTATTATGAATCTTGTCTTCTAAAGCAGCAGAGAGATTCACAGCTCTCTGTATCTGATTTTACTTACAAGCTTCTGCAGGAACACAGAAAAAATAATTTGGGTTTTCCAATGGTATCATTGACTAGGGGACAAGAAAATCCAGAATTTCGTCATCAAGTGCCAGCAGCACCAGTGGAAGTAATGAGAGTACAACGAGTAGCCCCTCCAGCAGCGACTCTGACAACACATCATCACAAGGAGGCACCCAGATAAATCTGAAAACAAGGCAGTCCAAAGCCAAAGAAAAGAAATTCTCTCCCTTTGGAGACAGTGGCCATAGCAGCAGCAGCAGCAAAAGCAGCAGTAGTAGCAGCAGTAGTAGCAGCAGTAGTAGCAGCAGTAACAGCAAAAGGAGCAGTAGCGATAGCAGCAGCAGCAAAGGCAGCAGCAGTAGTAGTGATAGTAGTAGTAGCAAAAGCAGCAGCAGTAGTAGTAAAAGCAGCAGCAGTAGTAGCAAAAGCAGCAGCAGTAGTAGCAGTAGTAGTAGCAAAAGCAGCAGCAGCAGTAGCAGCAGTAGCAGCAGCAAAAGCAGTAGCAACAGTAGCAAAAACAGCAGCAGTAGTAGTAAAAGCAGCAGCAGTAGTAGCAAAAGCAGCAGCAGTAGTAGCAGTAGTAGTAGCAAAAGCAGCAGCAGCAGTAGCAAAAGCAGCAGTAGCAGTAGCAAAAGCAGCAGTAGCAGCAGCAAAAGCAGTAGCAGCAGCAAAAGCAGCAGTAGCAGCAGCAAAAGCAGCAGAAGCAGCAGCAGCAGTAGCAACAGCAAAAGCAGCAGCAGCAGTAGCAGCAGCAAAAGCAGTAGCAACAGTAGCAAAAGCAGCAGCAGTAAAAGTAGTAGTAGCAGCAAGGGCAGCAGTAGTAGCAGTGAGGGCAGCAGAAGCAGTCGTGGTATCAGCAAAGGAAGCAGCAGAAGCAGCACAAGTAGCAGCAGCAGCAAAGCATCTGGTATAAAGCGTAAGGTTAAGAAGCAGTCCAAGAGCACACCATTTCCAAATGCCAGTGCTGCTGAAGGAAAGAAAAGTGTTGGTGAGCAGAAGCCTAAAACACAGAGCAGCAGCAGAAGTAGTAGCAGCAGCAGCAGTGAGAGCGTTGGTGCTTCCTATCGCCGAAGCAAGTCTGACAGACAGGCTGAGCTGAAACGTATCAAGCCCCCGCTGAACAGCCACAGTGGTTACGACATTTCTACAGAATGGGTAAAATTTTCTAATGCTTTGACTTCTGTTAGAAGATGAACCTTACTTAGCTGTAGGACATAACGTTTTTTGGAATTTTGCAGGAAGATCACCTTCCCAAAGTATACCAGCTCCGCTTCAAGTCTGCTCACGTTCATCGGGTAGGTCCCTAATTCGAGTACGCTTCCCCATGGTGGCTGCAGCTGATATGGTCAAGCACTTTGCTGAAGGGCTTTGTTTGGGAGTTGGGGCTGTTTAGTTTGGAAAAGAGGAGGCTGAGGAGAGACCTCATTGCTCTCTACAACTACTTGAAAGGATGTTGTGGAGAGGCTGGTGTTGGTCTCTTCACAGGTAATTAATGACAGAACAAGAGGGAATGTCCTCAAGCTATAACCACGTAGGGTTAGACTGAACATTAGGAAAAAAAAATTCACAGAAAGAGTGGACAGGCATTGGAATGTGCTGCCCAGGGAGGTGGTTGAGTCACCAACTCTAGATGTGTTTGATGTGGTGCTTGGGGATATGGTTTAGGGGTGAACTTTGTAGAGTAGGGTTATCAGTTGAACTTGGAGATCCCAAGGGTCTTTTCCAAACTGAATATTTCTGTGATTTCACCTGAGCTTTACATACTGCCCAATAACAATGTTGTTAGCCAAGTTAAGTTACTAAAATACTGATGATTACACTATACCCTTCTGTTGCTGCAGCACTTGCAATCCTCAAATTTCAGTCAGGACATCTTTGGGCTAGATGCTGTACAATGCAGCCAAAACTAAGTTAATAAGGCCATGGGGAAATTATAAAACAGGGAGATCTTCCAGTAGAAATAACTATGTCCACAGTTTTTAGGCAATCATGACAAAATCATCAGGTATGTGGATTGTAACAGAAACGAGGTTCAGTGTATACTACGGTGCTGAGATATTCTAAGTATATATTAGAAGGATGATAGTATAGTGGGTTTTGTAGGTGTTACTGTAAAGTCATTATGTATCTTCCATGTGAAAGATGAAGATGATTTACAGTGATTTTAATTGTAATTTCTTTTCTATTTCTAAAAGAAAGAAAAAAGAAAAGGAGGTATTTGACCACTTATTAAGTGTCAGATTTTATTTTCCCTGACACCAGACCTGGGCAGTGTGATGTTGCCATTTGCAGTCACTGTCTACGCAGCCTTCCTTTCAGCAGAGAGGTCCAGGTGTATCTGAAATATATTCCTACGGAACATATCTCATGTCTGCCTATGATAGTAAAAATAACACTTTAGATATGTCTGTCTGCTAATCATAGAGGGAGGCTGATAGCTCTGGTTTTGATACCTACACTGTAAAACTAAAGGCTATATCATAAGTTTTTAACCTACTTTGGTTTTATAGCATCCAGATCGCAAGATACCAAGCAGATCATCATCATCTTCCTCTGAGTCTGGAAGCAGCAACAGCAGCAGCAGTGCCAGCAGCAGGAGGAGCAGTCACCTGAGCAGCAGCAGCAGCAGCAGCAGCAGCAGTAGCAGCAGCAGCAGCAGCAGCAGTAGCAGCAGCAGCAGTAGCAGCAGCAGCCACCACCATAAAGGAAATTCTGGCCACAGCTCAGAGAGCCATGTGAGCAGAGGAGTCAGTATCCCCCACAGCCACAATTCCAGCCTGACACGCGAGGTACTATCTGTGTGGAACAAATGAGCAGCTGGGCTTTGCTGGCTGCAGAACAGGAGTTGTGGATGTGGTAGCATTCTAACCAGCTGAGAGACTTAGGGTCAGGAAGTACTCTGCAAGTCAAGTTTGTACATTGGAAGTCAAAGTCCATTGAGATACTTTTCCCCTCATGATTTTTTTTTTTCCAAATTCTCTTGGCTTTGGCATTTTGTTTGCTGGTTGCTTGGGTATATTTTCCTTCATTTCTAAAAGTGCTTGCAGCATATGAAAGCCTGGATTTGGAAATTATGAAAAATTGAAGGGAATGGTGTTGTAATTTAAAGGGAAAAGAATTTTACTTGTGCATAAAGATAGGTTGGAAGAACCCACATCAAAACAATCATGTCTTTGAAAATTCTTGGTGGCAATGAAATAATCCAGATTCCAGTCAAATTTATCCTTAAACACTGGGGATATAGAAATACATTCAGCAAACTAAACAGGTGAAGGACAAGGGCTGCTTCCTGCAATCAGCGCACATAAACTGGACTGTAGGCTCCCCAGTGAATATACAGAAATACTTAAGCACAGATGGTTGGGGATTGTTTTTCAGCGCAACTTCCTGGGAGACGTAATTCCACCTGGCATTACGATTGTGGCACAGGCAGTAAGGAGTGACAACAGAAATCAAGGTTATCAGGCGACAGCATATGTTCGTTCTGATGCTGCCAAAGTTGATGTGCAACTAGTTGTGGTTCAGCTGGCTGAAACCAATTGGAAAGCATGTGCTGATGCTGTAATACTACCTCTGAAAGTACAGGTAAGCTCACAGGCAGCTTCGCCCAGAGAGACATCCAGAAGCCCAGAGTTTATTAAATAAGTGCAGAGCACCTGCTGATTAGAACTCAATGATAAAAACATGCACATTTGGAAACATTTCACACACAAAAAAAAAAAAGACAAACCACCAAAACAAAGCAACATATCCACTTCAAAATTTGAGAAGATACTGATTTTCATGATACATCCAAATATGATCAGTAGAAGGCTAAAAAATGTTTGAAAATTTGACTGCTTCATTATAGCCTATTTATTATTTGTTCTACTATGAATTTGCTTGTCTGGGAATCTGGCTGTTTTTCTCTAGATAATTCATTCCAGAAGACTCATAACTTAGATGCATTTGAAATGTTGTATTTCTTAAGATTATATGAAAAGATGGAAAATGTAAAGTTGGGTAATGTGTTGATGCCTGAGAGAGCATCTCTTTTGCATCTCCCTGTGCTGTGCTTCCCATGTTCTTCTTGATGAAAGTGATATTTGCATAGCAATTCACAAACCTCTGCTTTTTGCAGCTGTGATTAACAAATTCAGTGTGATATTTCAGTATGGAAAAAAGTGGGGCAAGGGTCAAATCAAGAGCTATTGGAGAAGGCTAATAGAAATTACAGTGTAGTCGTCTTACAGAAGACAATGCATATTGATTATGAAGTTAGCAAGTCTAAGGAAATCTCAGAAAATCTTGACAAACCTGATATTTCAGGGACTGCTTTGAGATGGGAACATGTCCATATAGTTCACACAGCCTAACAAACTTTTTTTTTGTACTACGCCTCAGATTTTTTCAGATACAGGCAAAAATAATCTCTGTAGTAGTATTTAGGACAAAAGGAAGACTTGGAAACATTAAGGATCAGTCTGAAGTTTCTTGAAAGAAGTAAAACTTGAATTTTGAAATGGTCAGGGGTGGTTCTGTGGTTCATTTCTGAAATCTGTCTGACTGTTTCCCTGTTTATAAAGGCCAGACTGAGATGGGGCAAAGAGTGCCAGGACTACAAGATAGCAGCCGCGGCTACCACAGGCCAACTGGCGAAGAAGCCAGCTGCGCAGCTTAAGGTGCAATGGGGAAATCTTCCATCCTGGATAAAAAAGAAAAGCACAGTGTATGTAGTTCATTCTTTCTGCCTTTCTTATGCTATTTGACTTTCTAAAAACACTGAAAAGGTTGGGTAACATTTTTCAGCCCAAACACACGTTGCTTTTTTTGTTTTGTTTTGTTTTGTTTTTTCCAATGGAAAACACAAGCTCAGTGGCACAAAACTATTTTGTGAATGTGTCCTCTTTCCCCCACATGTTTCCTATTAAAAATATTCCCCAAATATTTATGAACTTGACACATTTAATTTCATTTTCCATATTAAATGATTTTATATTTCAAAATGCTTTTTTTGATTGTTTGTTTTAAAACATTCTTCTATTCAGTCTCAGAAAACATTCAGTTAAAATGAGCAAAATAAAACCAATGTGTTTCCTCTGGATAAAATCAACCATTGAAAATGATCCACAGTACTATTTCCTTGGCTTTCCAATTCTTTCATTGTTTCCCCAAATTTTTAGAACTGCCAGTAGTCCTTATCCTCCCATTGCTGCATTTACTTATGTACCTGAGCTTGTCACATCTTGTTTATCTCTAGATTCATGCAGTACATTCCTGGTGCAGCTCTCATGTTGGGCTTCTCAGAAGTATATCAAAGAAATCCATCTCGTGAAATTATAGTAAGGGCAGCTGCAACATCTCCACGAACAATTGATGCAGTAATTAAAGCTCCTGGGGTAGGTGTCAATTTTTATTTTCTTTTTCCTTACCTTGAATGGATTTTCAACTAATAAGATTTTGTTATTTAATGTATAGGGAAAAAAGCCAAACATTCCCTTTTAGAGCTACTCCTATATACCTGACTACACAAGTCCTGAGACACATACATGAGTACTCTTGATTTTGTGCTGCTTTGATGCAATGTAGCAATAACCTGAAAGTCAGATTCCATAGTCAGCTACTTTATTTTCATGCTGAGAGCAGCAGCTAGACTCAAATTGTCTCAAGTATGACTGCTCTGCACTCACACTTTTATTCATTTTACCCAATGTGACTAGTTCTGTAGGATGCACAGGGATCTCAGAACATATAATGGAGGCCTTGAGAACACCCTACACTCTGTTGCAACCATGTACAACATCTGCCTGTGCTGGCACTCAAGTCCCATCTCTGCAGTAACCATGTTTGATGAGACAGGTCTGAGCAAGTTATGACAGCCACAAATACAACTCTGCCTTAACCAAACTGGAGCAGTTAGTTACACTTTCAGAGTAGCTTGCACAGGCTGGATCTGCAGAATCTCTCTGATTAATTGGTCCTTGTCCACCAAATTGCTATACACCACTTTGAAAAATTTCCTCTATGGATCTCTGGCAAATAAATAACAGCTAGGTATTCAAACACAGAGAAATTAGTGTGTCTTTAACCTTTCATGGTTCTTCAATATTGCAGAATCTTTAATATATGATAATAAAGACGTAGGCACACTAGACATTAATTTGATTCTCTCACTGAATATAATTTATAGCTACAGTGAGGGGTCTTACTGCAATGCTCATCATGTGAGTTTTCAGCCTGTAATGGATGCTGTTCACTCTAACAGACAGAACCATTAACTTACTCAGTTGCTTAACTTGTTGCCATATTTTTAAGGAAATTGCATCATTATCACTTAGATTCATGAGACCCCACCTGGAGTATTGCATTCAGCTCTGAAGCCCACCTGCTCAAGTGGATCTAGAAGAGGGCCAATAAAGATGACTGGCAATTGGAGCACCTTCCCTGTGAGGACAGGCTGAGAGTCTAGGGGTTGTTTATCCTGGAGAAGAGAAGGCTCTGTGAAGACCCTGTAGCAGTTTTCCAGTACCTAAAGGGGCCCTACAGGAAATGTGGGGAGGGGCTGTAGTGATAGGATGAGGGCTAATGCTTTTAAACAATGATGGTATATTTAGATTAGGTACTTTAGATTGTTTACTATGAAAGTCATGAGGCACTGGAACAGATTGCCGAGAGAAGCTGTGAGTGTTCCTTCCCTGGAAATATTCAAGGCCAGGTTGGACAAGGCTTTGAGCAATTTTATTTAGTGAAAGGTGGCCCTGCCCATGGTAGGGTATTTGGAACAAGATGATCTTTAAAGTCACTTCCAACTCAAACCATTCTATGATTCTATGAATCATCCATGTTGGTTACTTTCCAATGCCCTTAACAATTTCTCAGGAAGTCAAGAAGTGTGACTAGAAGAAAAGACAATGATTCCTCACAGAAACTTAGGTGTGTGCTGGAGAAACTATCATAAGCGCATTGCATAAATGCATATTGAATATATTCTTTTTCAAGATCAGCGTCTCTTTTTTTGTTTGCTTTGCAGTCATATCTTGAGCAATATGTTTCAGTTTATCTTAATGCATTTTCATTTTTGCTTTTTCAGGTAACACTTTACTGTCAGGCTCTCCGAATGCCAATCACTCTTCCTTTAGGGCAATCTCCAGCTTATGAGACTCAAGATATCACTGCCTGGAATTTATTCCCAGAAATAGCTTCACAAATAGCACAAGAAGATCAATGTAAGTATTAGTTATATGCCTGTCCCATGAACAAACAGTGTTTACAGATGCGTACTATGCCATGTCTGGGCCTTGTCTTTCCTTGTAATGATCTTCTAGGGAAGCATAGCATCTCTAACCCTGTTTTCTGTAAAGCTTGTTCCTTCACTTAGAAGCATATTTGTTGGCAGGTGGTTGAAGAGACTCCAAACTGATGTAAATATTCAGAGCTCAGGAATCACATCTGTCTGCAAGAACCAGAGGCTGTCTTTTCCCATTCTAAGAAGGTGTCATCTCTGCATTGAGAGGCATCAGATGACAAGATAGATCATGTGCTTTCTGCCATGTTTATTTTCTTCAGAAAGGAGTCCTGTGAGTCTTAGACAATTGGTAGCTAGCACTTTTGTGGGAAATGTGAACTACTTTTTATCATGTTTTTCATCAAGAGATTAGTACCTTTTAGACCCTGTTAGCTTGAGTTTTATGTTTAGCCAGTAATCAAAATCAATACTAGTATAGTCTATGTATGTAAGTTATTCTGCACTGTATGTTAGTTATTCTGCACTGCTATCCTGCACTTACAGGCTCTAGGCAGCATCGAAAGCTTCTGCCAAGGAGATGATGAAGATTCTTTCATGTTTGCTCTGCAATTCAATCTCATAGAGGTGGTTTTCAATACTTTGCAGAAACACATATGTCATTGGCACATCTGCCATTTCTTTTCTGGTTTTGTTTTGCAGCTACATGTGAAGTCACAGAGAGAGATTTCAAAACATTTGACCATGTGAGCCATACATATTCTTTCAATAAAAGCTGCAGCCTAATAGTGGCCCAAGATTGTACTGAACACCCCAAATTCATCATTACTACAAGAAAGGTTGATCCTCAGTCTTTCTCAAGAAAGGTTGACATAAATACAACCTCAGTGTAAGTGTGGTTTATTCTGAAGTCTCAGGTATTAGCTATAATGTTTCAGGAAGTTAGTCTGGGGATGGGAGATGTCTAGATTCTAGGTGAAACTGGTTTGCAATCAGATATTTGGGGAAAGATGGGATTTTCAGAAGGAATCCTCATCTGAGACTGTTTGGTTTATTTCCACGTCTTCACTTTCAAAGCTACCATTATATGATAATGTGCTCATTAAGTTCCCACACTGTCTTTCCTTTCAAGGCTGAATCTCAAAACCCAAAGTGCCAATGAATCTTGCACTTTGGGAAGAAAACAGCTCATTTATTCATTCAAAATTCAGATATTCAAATTGATTCACTGCTAGCTTTGGTCACAAATATCTCTCCTTTTCAATTTTTTTTCACATTTATTCATTTTGGGGTTTTGGGGTTTTTCTTTCTCTTTCTGAAGGAACATCACAATCTGTCCTGCTGCAAATTCTTCTCTCCTTGTGACATGCAATGAAGAGGCAGTTATATCACACACCAAAGTTTCTGAGTATGAAAAAGGTAAGCTGCAATACCCACATTTCCAGGACTGGCCTGGAAACTACGTAACTTCAAGTTGTTTATATGAATTCCACAGAAAAATCCCAATGTAATGAAAACACAAGTGTAATGAAAGAAAAGCTATAGACTTTATTTTCTTAAGATTTCTATTGACTTACATTCCCATTTCCTTCAGTATATATGCACTTCCTGGTCTTCAGCATAGCTGTCAGGTAAATAAAGCCCTTTCTATACATATGGTGTGTTCAAGTTGGTGATTGTTTAGAGAAAAAGTTCTTGTAGTCACAGTTAGATGCTTTTGCTCAGCTATTTAGCTGGAGCACCAGCAATGTCATTATAATCTCCTTGACTTTGTAGGATGGATACAAAAGTATCCAGTTGCAACTACAGCAAACAGTACTAGAGTGTTTTTGCAAGTAAAGAGATTTCTTCAACTTTTCACTTTCTCTCTCCACCAAAAAAAAAAAAAAATCCAGCTGCAGCAAACCTACCATTGTGAAGGAAAATGCATTATGGTGCATTTTGTGCTACTCAGTTTCTCTATAATTTGGAATTAAGCAGATCATCTTATGATTCACTGTCTTTTTACAGACAATGTTAGAATCTATAAAAATGGAAGAAAAGTTATCGTGGAAGCTCCAACACATGGATTGAAGAATGTGATTTTTGACGGTGTGATCCTTAAGGTATTTGGCTTTGAATATTACTACTTTCTTTCTGTTTATTACCTTGGCAATGTAACAGACCAACACTTCAGTATTTGCTACAAAGATGTGCTGTTTCATAGGTTACCGTCACTTCATGGATGAGAGGAAAGACCTGTGGAGTTTGTGGAAATAATGACAGAGAAAAGTACAATGAACTACAAATGCCAAATCATAAGCTGGCACACAGCAGTTCAGCTTTTGTTCATTCATGGGTGTTGCTAGAAGAAACCTGCTCTGGTGGTGAGTACATCTGAAAATGCTTTATGCTTGTGAAGAATATGATTTTACTTTTTCTCTTCCAATAGCTAGATTATTTTTTTTTTAAGCAGCAGATATCTTTTACCTAGAAAAATAATTCAACATTAATTTCATTAACCACTGACTGTTTCAAACAATGTCTGTGAATACAGAGAATATATACCACAGCAAAGGCATTTGTATCATGTGCTGTTCAATGTTAAATAAATTATTCTACTATAATTTCTTCCACTGAGTAGCTTTATTTTATTGGAGAAGCAAAGTCAGGCCTATTCTTGCTTCAACTGAAATAAGTGTGATTTTCACCACTGAAACAAAGCAGTTTCGGCTGTTGTCTGCAGTCTGAATTTAATCAAAGTTGCAGTCTCTGAATGCAGTGTCAGATCTTAAGTTTATGTAAATTTTCAGAGTGAAAAAAACTTTCACTTTTGTTCTACACCATCTGAGGGTGTAATCTGAGGCAAATATGAAAAGAGATTCTTCACATGTAGCTGGAAATACAATGACAGTCTCCCATAACATCAATACTGTTTTGTTCTGCAGGTCTCCATTTACCTTGGACCTGAGATAACTTTATTGAAGTTAATGGTTGTTTTCTCCTTGACTTCTCTGGCAGCAGAATTGTACTTATCTGTGTGTCAGGAAACAAAATCATAGATAGGATTCTGTTAAGTTACATTATACCTTTCTAGTGAAATAATTGCAGCATTATAAAAATCATCCAATACAAAAATTATCCTTGATGTTATTACTTAAATGCTGCCTTTTTTTTTTAATCTATTCACTACAGATGACATTTTTCCTAATGCAATGAAGTAGCCATTGTGCTTGTAGTATCTGTTCTTGATAGCTTTCAGACATGAGAGGTAATTTTCTTTGTATTATGTAGTTATAAAAACCTGGATATACATTATTCCATTTGGGTTATATTGTGCAATTAGATTTGAAAAATAGCTTCTCTTTCAGACTCTTTCTTCTGTCCCCCAAACTTATTATCATCCTATCTTGGTAACCTTGCTACTGTGAAAATGATTTGTCAGGCACCTGTGTTTTAATAAAAGCTGAAGAGAAAATATGGACCTTTATTATTGCAACAATCAATTGGAATTTATTTCTACAATTTTAACTGTGTTGTCTTTTCCTCTTAGGGTGCAAGCTGCAGCGCAGTTATGTGAAGCTGAATCAAAATCCTACTATTGATGGAGAGGAATCTACGTGCTACTCTGTTGACCCAGTACTGAAATGCAGGAAAGACTGTACTCCAATCGAAAAAACTTCAGTTAAGGTTGGCTTCCACTGTTTCCCTAAAGGTAGGATATTTTTCTCTCTCTCTGTCATGTACTGTAGGAGCTCTGTCAGAGCACTCAAAAGAACAAAACACAGCACAGCCTAACACAGACCTGTAGTGCTCCGGCTTCTCTCTGAGATGCTGGGTTTAATCCCATTAGTATTTCCTACAACCACTGACAGCACTGGCCAGCTAAAAGCTAGGTTACATGACGGCAGGTAGCATCATCTGAGGAAAACATCTGAGGTGGCAAAAGGGGCAGCAGTAATCAATATTTTTTTATGGGTTTGTTGTTGGTTTGGGGTTTGTTTTTTTTTTTTTTTCATTTTTTTTCAGTATCTCCATAAAGTTGAGATAAGCAACACTGAGTCCTTTTATGCACATTACAGCCTGCAATTTTGTGCAGACCAGGGCAAGCAAGGCAATTGAAAGTCAGTCAAATAGCATGACATGACTGCTATGATTAGGCTGCTGTGCTATGCCACTGTGCAATACATCAGAACAAAAAAAAAAAATCCATTGCTGAAATGTTCTCTAGATTGTTGGGGGGAAAAAAAAAAGGCTTGTTTTTGAAGGTATTTTATACACCTACACTTGTGCCCCAGAATTTTAAAAGCATCAGGCCTTTTTCTCCTTGCACTTATACCAATTTGTCAAGGGTGCAATACATTGTCTAACACAGGTTCACACTGAAGTTAACCTAAGTGTGAGAGGAGAATCTAGCCTGGAACCTACAGATATAATCTTTTAATGAATGAATGACACAGTATTTATATACCTTAAAGTGAAACTTGCCATTAGGGAGTATCTACTGAAGTGCTGTTTTCTGTGTTAACCATTGTTGGCCAAATTCATTATTGGCTGGAATAACCCAGCATAGTTTCGCTAAAGCAAATGAACCCCTGAGTGCAGTAACAGTGGAGAGGAACAGGGTATCACAGTATCACAGTATACTAGAAGTTGGAAAGGACCTCAAGAGATCATTTGGTCCAAACTCCCTGCCAAAGCAGGATCACTTAGGATAGTCCACACAGGAATGTATGCAGGTAGGTTTTGAAAGTCACCAGAGAAGGAGACTCAACAACCTTCCTGGGCAGTCTGTTGCAGTGTTCTGTCATACTCACTGTACAGAAGCTTCTCCTCATGTTGAAATGTTCTATGTTTGAGCTTGAACCTGTTGCTTCTTGTCTCATTACTGTGCATCACCGAAAAGAGCTTGGCCCCATCCACTTGACACCCACCTCTCAGATATTTATACACACTGATGAGATCCCCTATCAGTCTTCTCAAGACTAAACAGCCCCAGGGATCTCAGTCTCTCTTCACAGGGGAGATGCTCAAGTCACGTAATCATCCTTATGGCTCTCCATTGGATTCTCTCCAGCAGTTCTCTGTCTTTCTTGAACTGGGGAGCCCAAAACTGGATGCAGTATTCCAGGTGTGGTCTCACCAGGGCAGAGTAGAGGGGCAGAAGAACTTCCCTAGACCTGCTGGACACACTTTTCTTGATGCTCCTCAGAACACCATTGGCTCTCTTATTTTAGGGCTGATACACATCTGTGTAGAACTTCATGCTTTGCCCATGTTACTAATATCTGCAATGTGCTGATCAGCCCATAAAGCAATGAGTACCTCTCTATAATAGTGAACCATCTACAACCACCTATTCAACAAGCAGTACAGAGAGAGTGCTAATAGTTTTCTGGCAGTTCCCTGATATGTGAATAGATGCATCCTTTTATGAAAAGAAAAAAATACACTAAAAAAAAAAAAAATCAAAATCTTGTCACATCCATGTTTCACAGGTTTCTTTTGTGTGTCCAAGTCTGTATCTCTGAAATGTCATCACCCTAGGCCACTCACTGCCTCAGTGTATTAGGCTATAATAAAGCTGTCTCACTCTCAGACAAAAATGTGTGAGAAAAGATGAAAATCAGAAAAGGGAAAAAAAAAAAAAAAGGATATGTTAGTTGTCACAGGCAGTGCTGCCTTTACAGCAGCTGTAGACTTCTCTGGTTCATTTACTGAACCAGAGGCTGGGAAGTCTGCTAGCAGCACTCCTAATCAAAGGCTTTTTAAATTTATTTATCCTGAGGAAGAGGAGTTTGGGTGGGGAAAGAAGGAGGAAGATGAAGGAGAAGGCTACCATTTTGGGTTCTTTTTTCACAACTGATTGCTTTTTTTCAGGTTAAGGATCAGTAGGAATTTAATGCCAGCCCTTAAAAACTGGTTTTTTCTTTCCTTGTTTAATGACATGGAGAAGCAGCAATGATCAGACCCACAGTGTGGCCAGTAGTAACAGACATAACCAGAATTGATTTATATAAAAAGCAGAATTAATATTTCATAGCATTTCTTATTTCAGAGCTTGTAAACATTACATTTATTTTTTAAAAAGCATCTGCAGCTCTTTTCTGTGAAATATTTATTTTCCGGTTTAGTATGTGCTTCAGGCTGGATAGTAATTTAGCCAAATAGTGTTAGAATTTCAGGAGATAAGTAACTGATACAACCTGAACCCATGTAGTGGTCTCCAGGTTTCCCTGTGATGGGAGATGGCATGTTATAAATATATTGTCCAGCTAAGAGCTAAAACAAATGGAGGCAAAATTATGAAAGCTTTACCATTCTCATTAGAAAAACTTAATCTAAATGGATGTTCTAATATTCTTCCAGATGCAATGATAAAACTTCAACTAGCTAAGAATATTTATTGGGAGGATGAATATCATTATTCCAGTTAGATTATTTCAGCATTAAGGGATATGGCTTATTCAAGCTGCTGTTGATAAAGCAGTGTGGTAAGGTTAATACTGTAACTGACAATGCTCTGCCAGATTTCACAATATATGGGAAACTTTAATTAGAAGTTTATGAACCTCTGAAAATTCTCCAAAGGACTTATCCTTCAGAATGAACTTTGACAAATAGTTGGTGGAAATATGCAGTGATATGCAGCAGTAACATAAAAAGGGATTTCTGATGTGTATTAGTACGTGGTGGTCTTATATCGATGGTGGCTACCTCCAGCACTTCTACAACCTCCTGCCTGTTGTCTTTGTGCTTCATGAAATGTTATTCACTTGGGGGTTAGGGAAGTATTATAGTAATTATATCATGGATGAAAATTCTGTTCCAAGTCAGTGAGTCAGTTAGATGTCAGTTGTGGGGGCAGGATTTCATTCTTTATGTGATGAGGGAGTTGGCAGCCATCAAAACAGTATTTCCTTGAAATGTGTTAATTTTCTTGATGTTAGTTAACAATGCCTTCTCTCTTCTGACAGATACTGCTGTAAGCCTGCTGGAGTGGCAAAGAAGCAGCGATAAGAAATCAGCGTTTGAGGATGTTGTGGAGTCTGTGGATGCTGACATCGATTGTACCTGCACTGGCAACTGTAGTTAAGCTAAATGTCTTAGTGTTCTGCTATAGACATACTATACAAATAATTGAATAGCTGGACAGATAAGAAAGGAATGTCATAGCCCTAGTAAAATATTAAGAAATGTGCTTGAAGAAAATAAGCCTACTGCATTGCATACAAAGTCAAATGCATTATGTACAGTCTGCACTGCTTAATAAATATGTTGTTCATTAAATAAGTATTCATGTGGCCTCTCTCTTTATTTTTCCCTATCAACAAAACAATCAGGCCAACTATAATATTATCCAGAAATTCTGCTTCCTTTCGTCTGAAATATAATTACAGCAGTCCTCTCTTAAAATTACATTCACTAGGTGATGAAAGGAAAACATGATTATGGCTACTGCTAACATTCCATTGTGCAAAGAATTTAATATTTAGCATACTAAAGACACAGTAAGCATTTGTTTTCTTTTATGTTTTCTGGTAAAGAGCAAAGTCTGTTCTTGGAACCGTTCTGCAAAAAAATACGTTTTACTCCCAGCAAGACCATTAGCCTTAGTATATTCTACAAAGGAATGAATTGGACTGCTAGACTCCCACTGTAGCTTTCCAGAGAGCTATAGTGTGTGACACAGTCCTCATTTTCATTTCAATTTCAATGGATGTGCTGTTGCTTCATGAGCTAAAAGTGTGAATAGGAACTTTTCTTTTTTTTTTTTTTTTTTGGTTCACCATCTCCTATTGTATACCTATGAAAATGATGCCTTCAAAAACTTCAGGGAACAATAATACATAAGGTATAATTCCAAATACTCTAAAAAATATAATATAGAGAAAAATATGTCAGATCTATAGCATCATAAAGCTAAGATAAAGTACAAGCAGGACAGTTAGATTCTGTTTAAACAGTGAAGTGTCAATCTGTTAGCTTTCACTAGATCTGTGCAGAAAGGCAATTCTGTCCCACCCCAGGGGACCAGGAATAGGTGGCACCTTCAAACCTCCAGCAACAGCACAGTATCTCTTCACCTTGTACCCGAATCAGCCGTGCAGTGAGCCATGATATGTTTTCCACAACAGGCAATAGCAGCCAACCTGCTCTTCCAAGAGAAGCCTAAGCATGGGCAAGGTACTGCTGAACCCAAATCGAGTCGGGAAACCATCATTAATGAAAACACTTCTCTTTCTAATCAAAAGCTGAGCCGTCAGAAAGATGACTGAAGACTAAATAGCTGAAAAATTACAGAATTTCTCTGCACTTTTCTTTCAAGAGCAGAAACACAAGTAATGTATTATACTCCTCTCTCTCTCTAGTTGCAGCTTGCTACCAACTTAAAATTAGAAAACATCCGATTTTTCTCAGTGTGCTTGCACTTAATTATTTCCAGAAGCCAGCCATTATGAGATTGTTCAAATCAGAACTCAGTTCACTGAGCCCTGGTGTTTGATACGTACCCTATGGCAAGCATGTTTACTTCTGCCCCTAAGCCCCTTTTCTGAGGATAACCCACAGAGACAAAAAGGAGGTTGCCTTCCTCTTTCCGCAGCCTTAATTTAGTCTGTATGTTGTATATGAGAAGCTTCATGTATACTGGGTCTATATGCAGACAGCCAGTGCTCTCTTTTCATGCAAGTATGTTCAAACTAAGACCAGTGATGTGAGTCCTTACAGTTTTTATTTATAATAAAGCATCATAAATTCCCTGTACAAAAAGCATTGTTTTACCAACCCATCAGAAGAGCTACACTACAAAAAGTGCATCCCCAAATAAGAGGAGAGATAAACAATATTGCATTTCACTTTCCTTTAAAATCCTACTAATATATACACCTGGAGAGCCCTTTTCTTCCTGGAATTGTTTTCACCATGGCTTATGGGAGATTTGGCACCGACTTTCATAGGATCAGACTGTCATCTTTAATCCAACACTTTGCTCTTTAATCTCCTTGTTTACAAAAGAGAAATTTTTGCCAGTTAACCACTTCTTATAAGACAAAGGTAGTGAAGAGATGTAGTGAGAGAAGGAAAATGAACTTTCACGCTAGAACAGGAATTTAGTAACAGCAAGGAGTCATTAGTAATAGAGGTAATTCTGCTTGCAGTAAAACATAGTTATCTACATAGAAACATGACACTAATTAACAATGATCAGGCTGGAATGTACAGTACAAGAAATACAAGCAGCTCATAAAGGCAAATGCTTCTCCCAAAAAAAAATCATAGACTGTTGAAGTCAGTGGGAAAAAAAATTGACAGCAGAGACTGATCAGCAATCCTAAATTAGTTTATTCTAAAATGATTATATATAATAATAATATGTGCTGTACAGTACACGTGCCAGTGTGGGCCTGCTGAAAACCTATTTTGATTCCTGTGAGATGGTTCCTCCAGCACCCCAATTAAAGGGAGCCACCAGAACAGTTACCACGTCTTGTTCTGTTAAATTGTCATGCCTGGAAAATGGTATCCTGCCCATGCTAAAACCACACACACATGCCTTTTGCCCTGCAGAAGCTCCTCTGTCAATACTGTCTACTGGCTGCGGTGTTCTTGGGCAATAAAGTTCCCAACAGCGAGATGCTGTGTCCAGCAGCTTGAGCCGAAAGTCCTAAAGAAACTGCTAACTCACACACTGTGCTAGACACAAGGAAAGAAAGATGAAAACACCCCAGGGAATTCACTCACCATTACTCTACTAGTAATGAAGCCCAGGCTGGGGTAAGGGCTCAGCTAGAGGGGAAAGCAATCCCTAGTAAAAGCCAGGCACACAACTTTTGCTGGTCTGTGCAGGGCATAGGTGAGACACAGCTCTTATTATTTCCATTTTGAGGGGGCAGCTGTCATTGTTGTCCAGTTCCTGTTCATTAGTTCCCTCTTGCTGAGATGACTGAATGCCTTCAACTGACCGAAAAGACTCCACTGATGTTGCAGCTGTAAAATCTAAATATAATGAAAGTTAGTAAAGACTGTGGTTGGCCGTGGGCATAGCAAAGCAAAACACAATCAGCTCACTTTGCCAAAAGAATTAAGAGCATTAGCAGTACAAGTGTAAAAAAAAAAGCCCTTCTGGAGTTTCTAATGTACCAGATAGACATTTCTAACCCCTCTGGGAGGATATCTGCAGTCCAGGTTTAAACCTCACTTGGAAATTGTGCCTGTCATATCTTTTAAAGCAAAGCAAACTTATATAGCCTACCATCTATTAAAATGTGTACTTCACAGTCTGCACTTTTATGCATTCTTCATTCCTAGTGCTTCTCAAGTTTATGAAATAATGAACTCTGTATTTTACTATTGTCATCAAGGAATATGACCTTGCAATTACAGTATTCCAGTATTGTTTAAAAAAAAAAAATAGTGCCAGAAAAAAGGATGCAGACCTAAGATTAGGCTAGGCTTGAGTCTGAATCCTGCCTTTACAGCTGTGTAATGCAGTTTTACACGAGGCTGGGGATTTCTAAGCCTCATTTTCTGCTTCAGAAGGATATGACTACTTACCTACTTGATGGAGTCAAGCAAAAATGTTTATGAATTTATAGTCACATACATCTTTTGCAAATTTTTCAGTGATTCGAGGTATGAAAAAGTTTTCCACTAGATCTCCTCACTACATGAGTATATTTTATTGCTAAGTTGAAGAGTTTCATTTTCAGATTCATCCAACTGTAAAATAACTATACATTTGGGGGGAAATCAAAACAATGGACTTAATTTGCTCATGGTCAGCTGTGGTTAAACTTTAGTGGATTATTCATAAAAGCCTAGAATTAGATCCTGCTATCCCAGTGAGATAAGCAAGAGGTTATTGGAAACACAGCCTTTTGTGTCCCAGACAAAGACAACAAACCCCTTCCCTTGCCTGTCAGATCTGACTCTTTCACTAATTTTAAATGACATAGCGACTCTCAGGAAAGCATGGTCATTCTGCTCCAGAGAAAGGAGCTGCAGTATGATAGGAAAGGACAAAACCGTTAGGATCAGACCCCTTCTGGAAAAGAAATGCCTGCTCCGCAGCATGAGCATTTACAAAAAATAACATGTACAATTCCAACCCCACTGAAGTCAATGGTTAAACTCAACAGAGCCAGGCTTTTACTCAGCATGTTTGAATGAACTATTAAACGAACTTTAGTTGTCCCTAAAAATAAATGTACTGTGTGGATCTAAGTGTAGCTGATGAATAAGAAACCTCAGGAATCTAGCAAATACAGCAGTTAGGGCTAAAACCAGAGACAGCACAGAAGGTTGCAGAAGAGAGTAGCTATTAGTGGCCAGCTGAGCTTTATGTTGAATATCAAGGTCTCTCATGCCATCTACTGGCTTTTTTGTTTACTAACAATAGTTTAAATCTTTTTCCTCCAGGTTTATTTATAGTACATTCCAGATAGTTTTATCTAAATTCTAATCAAGGTTTGGGGGGTAGGGTTTTTTCCCCCCTCTAACCTTGGTAATTGATTGCTGTGTGTGGTTTGGGCTTTTTTTCCTGTAAGCACATTACAATTCTGTACCTTTCTGAACACCATTTCACATCGTCTCTGCAGGTAAAAGACATTGCCTAAGACATTCTCAATTCTATTATGCTGGGTAGGCAGTAATTACATTGCAAGCAGGGCTAAGAGAACAGTTTACTGAGAAAATTCAGAGTTGTTTGAAAATAGCACTTACAGTTCTTCCTTGACCATTGTGAGAAGGTTGTTATTTTGGTACCTGAAAATAATGTTAAAAAAAAAAAAAAAAGTATATGCCCCCCCCCCAGTTTTTTTTTCCTTTTCAGTTCACTTAGCTGTAGTTCACAGAGAACACTTATATGTCCTAACATTATTGAGTTTACTTTCAGATGACTTTTGGGAAGCAGGAATTATGTATAGATAGATCTGATCACAGCACTTCCCTTTATTATCTGTAGCATGTTTGTTCCTGACATCCCAGTTTCCCTTCCCTATTTATCTGTGTGCTCTGGCCTGTTCATCTTCTCTTAACATGACAAACTTGGGCAGCACAACACACTTTCACTCAGCTCCTGGCAGGGGAGCAGGCAGCCCTGCACCTGGGCACCATGCTGCATCTATGAGTTATTCAGGAAGCTTCAAAATTCACAGTGCACTCCGTGTTAAAACATCAGCCTGCTGAATCTTTTGGAGCTTTACAAACTTGCTTTCTCTCTCTTCTGCTTGTGATTTCCTTATGCCCTATCTTTCACTTATCTACAATTATAAACTGTTTAAAGGCAGGGATCTGTGGCATGGTAGTTGTAACAGTGGGTTGTTGGTCTTAGGAAAGTTCAGGTCCCAGAAGAAGTCTGAACATCCAAGACCTCTGTGGATTATTCCACAGGACTCTAATTTTCATCAGCATAATAAAGGCAAACTTAAATCAAAATCTTTACAGTAGTAGCTAGCTGGGATTTATCAGGTCATGCATACTGCTAGACAGAGGTAGTTAACACCTTCTTTGCCTCAATTTTTAATAGCAGGATAGGTTGTCTTCCAACCTTCCAACTGGCCTCCTGAGCTGACAGATGGAGTCAGGGAGCAGTGTAGTTCCCCTGTAATCCAGGAGGAAGCAGCTAGAGACCTGCTCAGCCACTTGGATCCCCACAAGTCCATGGGACCGCATGGGATCCATCCTAGAGTGCTGAGAGAGCTGGCAGATGAGCTGGCCAAGCCACTCTCCATCATTTTTCAACAGTCCTGGCTCACTGGAGAGGTCCCAGATGATTGGAAGCTAGCCAACGTGATGCCCATCCACAAGAAGGGCCGGTTGGATGAGCCAGGAAAATATAGGCCTGTCAGCCTGACCTCAGTGCCAGGCAAGATTATGGAACAGGTCATCTTGAGTGCAATCACACAGCACTTACAGGATGGCCAAGGGATCAGGCCCAGCCAGCATGGATTTAGGAAGGGCAGGTCCTGCCTGACCAACCTGATCTCCTTCTATGATCAGGTGACTGCCTCGTGGATGTGGGGAAGGCTGTGGATGTAGTCTACCTGGACTTCAGCAATGCCTTTGAAACCATCACCCATAGCGAACTCCTGGCCAAGCTGTCAGCCCGTGGCTTGGACAGCAGCACTCTGAGCTGGGTTAGGAACTGGCTGGAGGGCTGTGTCCAGAGAGTGGTGGTGAATGGTGCCACATCCAGCTGGCAGCCAGTCACTAGTGGTGCCCCCCAGGGATCAGTGCTGGGCCCTGTGCTCTTTAATATCTTTATCGATGATCTGGATGAGCAGATTGAGTCCATCATCAGTAAATTTGCAGATGACACCAAGCTGAGGGCAGGTGTTGATCTGTTAGAGGGTTGGAGAGCTCTGCAGAGGGACCTTGACAGACTGGACAGATGGGCAGAGTCGATTGGCATGAGATTTAACACATCCACGTGCCGGGTTCTACACATTGGCCACAGCAACCCCATGCAGTGCTACAGGCTGGGGTCAGAGTGGCTAAAGAGCAGCCAGGCAGAAATGGACCTGGGGGTACTGGTTGATAGTAGGCTGAACATGAGCCAGCAGTGTGCCCAGGTGGACAAGAAGGCCAATGGCATCCTGGCCTGGATCAGGAATAGCGTGGCCAGCAGGAGCAGGGAGGTCATTCTGCCCCTGTAGTCAGCACTGGTTAGGCCACACCTTGAGTCCTGTGTCCAGTTCTGGGCCCCTCAGTTCAGGAAAGATGTTGAGTTGCTGTGTCCAGAGAAGTGCAACAAAGTTGGTGAGGGGTTTGGAGCACAAGACCTATGAGGAGAGGCTGAGAGAGCTGGGGTTGCTGAGCCTGGAGAAGAGGAGGCTCAGGGGTGACCTTATTGCTGTCTACAGCTACCTGAAGGGAGGTTGTAGCCAGGTGGGGGTTGACCTCTTCTCCCAGGCAACCAGCACCAGAACAAGAGGACACAGTCTCAAGCTGCACCAGGGGAGGTTTTGGCTGGATGTTTGGAAGTTCTTCACAGAAATAGTGATTGGCCATTGGAGTGGGCTGCCCAAGGAGGTGGTGGAGTCACCATCACTGGAGGTGTTTAAGAAGAGACTGAATGGGTTTAGTTGTCTAGATGGTGTTGGATGATAGGTTGGACTTGATCTTGAAGGTCTTTTCCAAACTGGTAAATTCTCTTCTCTCTTCTCTTCTCTTCTCTTCTCTTCTCTTCTCTTCTCTTCTCTTCTCTTCTCTTCTCTTCTCTTCTCATTTCTATCTCTGATGGGATTTTGAATTTGCCCTAGATAGAGCTACTTTGATGATTTGTTTCCTTGTGAACTGATAAAAAGATAATTATAGCAAAAGCAATAGAGCCAAAAATTTTGGATTAATAAGCCAAGACTAGAATTCTACTTAGATTCCTGCTCATGCTGTCAAAACAAAATTATTAGTAGTCAAGATCTGTTCAAAATCATGAGGCATGTGGAATGACATACAGCTTACATTCACTATGGGCATAAGAGATTGATGTAGGCTTAGGCTGTGGCTAGGACTGGCAGTCAAATGCTTATCTCACCATGCCACTAACCTGTCAACATTATTTCAAACTCAATGCAGATAATGTTGGTATCTGAATAGTGTTTTGCCTTTGTGAAAAGTGGCTGCACCACTTCCATTTGATATTAATGGGGACATCTCTACACCATGAGTCAGTGTCCCCACCATCTCTGTTACCATGTTTCACTGTTTTACATGACCTGACTTGCACGTGCCTGAAGCCAGATTCCAATCTTCTCCCCAGAGTGATGTACTAAATTACATATATTAAGGAGAGTTAAGGACTTTGGGTGGGATCTAAGATATCTTCCCCCTCCAGCCTGATAGCTCCCTTCAATAAGAAATGCTGAAGAGATTAACAAATTCATCCCATTTCCTAGAGCCCTGGGCTCCCTTGTGAACAGGTTTCCACACCTAAATTTATCTTCCAGGTTCTGGCAGCTGCCTTGGCCTTTCTGAAACATAGCTGGGAGATGGTGGGAAAGGGGACAAGTCTCATATCTCAGGTGATTGCTCAACCCATGAATCATTGTTACAAAAATGGGTAGCAAACACATTTGGATCATTGAAAAAGCTTAATCACAGACACTTTGTTTCTGGGGGGGCTCACCAATAGAATATCTTGTGTGAGGCTTTTCATGTCTAATGTGTGAGAAGGGGTTGAGCTTCATGGATTTTCCAGCACTTCCGAGCAGAGGCAAGACTGTTTTAGGATGCTGGAATGCTGCACATTCTGAAAATGAGCTACCAACAGACTTTTTATTTAATTGTATACAAGGAATTCAATCTTGAGGATAAGGACCTACATTATGTCTGTCTTTTATTTACCTCTTTGAAGATGAGTATCAGTATCTACAACACTACGACTTCATATTGGAAAATTCTGATGCAAACTGAAATGCTCCAGAGGAATTAATTTATGACCTTGCCCGACAGACCAAAATAAATCTGGCAGGCACGTTAACCCCTTTGCCAAGTCCTCAGATCCCCAGCTGCAGCCTTACAGATTACACAGCTTCCTGGGCTGGGTAAGGTTGCCAGCTCTGAGTCCAGAAACTAGCCAGCTCCCCTGTGCTGCCTCCTGTCTTCAGCTTGGCTCTGCAGGCTCCTAAGCATGCCCAGGGCCAGCTGGTTAGCACCAGGCAGACAGGGAACCTGGCTCTCCCCCTGCCTTTTGGCCAGCTGGTGGATTGACAAAATGGATTGCTCCACTCATGAGAAATGCTGGGATGCCGACATCTCCCTCCTGTGCAGAGTGAGATGCTATGTGACAGCCCAAAATTCCCCTGAGATACAGATCCTTTCTGCCATGCGGATGGGCTACTCTTCACTTGCACAGGCAACAGAGGAGCTTTTCAGGTGTGTGACTTTATTTCATTTGTATTTTTGAAAGGATCTGAAGCTCAAAGCACTAATTTTCTATATATTGCTTGGCATCCCACTCCAGCTTTCTCTTGGTAGGTAGGCACAGGATAGCCAAATTAACGATCAAGCTTTAGATTACCAGCACGGACAAATCTCTGTGCTTTGTGTGCTGCTGCTCTACCAAATCAGAAACTTTCTATGAACAAACACCTACAGAGAGAAACCTGGCCCAGCCAAGGCAGAGTCATAGCTCACACTATAGTATTTATTTATATCATGTCAATATAAATATAAGTATAAATACAATTAAGAAGAATTCGTCATTTCTTTCAAAGATTCTACCAGCAATTCCAAGGCTAAATGCTTTGTGGCACAAACATCTGAGTGACACCTTCACTCACCTGAAGCATGCTTTCACACATAGCACTGGAGAGTGGTTGAAGAACTCCTCATCATTTGCATCCTTTTAGACAACATTACTCCCTTAAAAGTCTCACCTTAACTAATCTGTTTTGAGACTAGGTGATCAGGACTATATGCATGAACTGCTCCTTATGTAATGGCAATTCAAACATTTTCCATAATTGTCTCCACTACTGTTTCAGTCATCAAGTCCCCTTTTAACTGCAGCTCCATAACAAGCACAGGAAACAATCATTGCACCGCCACAAGAGCTTACATTTACATAACCTCCCATAAGCTCTGTGCTGTAAACCATGTGAGATTTTCACTAGCTGTAAATATATTTGTTTAGCCAAGCTGCCAAAACTCATATTTTAGCTCAGGAAGTCCTTCATCAAATAAGGTTCTCATTGGACTACCACCATTCTACAAGCACTTCAGCATAAGGCAGCCAAGATGGTTAAAAATAGTACTTTTTCAAACCAAACAACCTCAAGTCAGTACATGTTTGGAATACAGATGAAATGGCATCATCCAGTGTCACTTCCCTCAGGAAGACACCTGATAATTTCCATATTACATCATCCCTAAATTATAATAATTTCTTCAATAATTGTACTAACAGCACTGCAAGCACTGAACCTCACCAGTTTACTCCACATACACACTAGGAAAAAAGTTGCTTCTGCTTCAGAGATGCTGGTAGATCTTTTAAAGAGAAGTACAAGAAATAACATACATGGCATAGTCTGTCATACTAGTCCAATGGCTCAAGTCTGAAAATTGCAGTATTTTTTCTGAATGAAAAAGTGTTTCCTCGGTTATCAGACAGCAATTTCACAGCTACTGGTTTTCATTGCCCTCTTCCTTACCCAAAAGATTTTATTCATATGAACTGACCTTTCCTGCTTTAAATTCTTCTCTTTGCCTGAATTCTTCATTGTGCTATTTGTAGGGCTCATTTTGCCCTTGTTAGGCAGAAAGCAGTGTTGTAATGAAAGCACTACATAATCAAGTGTGTCTCAAGCTGAACACATTACTACAGGAAACCCCCAGAAAACCTAACTGCAGCACCATCCACTCCTACCACTGGCTGCTGCACTTCTAAGTAGGAGACGATCTCCTCTGTCTTTGGTTTTGAGACAATGGAGCAACAGGAAAGCAGACTTACTCACACTTCACACTGATGAGCAGAAGCATTCCCCATAAAGTTATATGCTCCCAGTAGGCGCTGCTAAATAGAACCAACCATCAATCAAAGCACAGGGTTAAATAAAATCCATTACCTATGTTCTCTGTAGAGGTTCCTCACTGTTTGGCTCCTGAGGGTCCATGGTTTGCAAACTTGCTGCCATGAGAGGGCAAACATGACGAAGCCATTTAGCAAAAGAAATCTTTCATATATATTATCAATTTTAATTTTAGGTCTAACTATACCTTCAAATAAGATAGAGTAATTGTATCTTTTACCAGGCACATGAATGGAATGGAATGGAATGGAATGGAATGGAATGGAATGGAATGGAATGGAATGGAATGGAATTGACTAGACTAGATTGGAAAAGACCTTTGAGATCATCAAGTCCAATCTATCATCCAACACCATCTAGTCAACTAAAACATGGCACTAAGTGCCCCATCCAGTCTCTCCCTAAACACCTCCAGTGATGGTGACTCCACCACCTCCCTGGGCAGCCCATTCCAATAGCCAATCACTCTTTCTGTGAAGAACTTCTTCCAAACATCCAGCCAAAACCTCCCCTGGTGCAGCTTGAGACTGTGTCCTCTCGTTAAAAGTATTCACATTTGCACCCATGCCAAAAACACATCACCACTTCACCACAGGTGTCCCTAAACATTTTATAAACATGCAAGTCAAACACTTTTCTCAAATATTTGAGTAAAACTCTAGTATACCTCTTGATATGATTCAAACTTATCCAAATGAAAGCAAATTAGATATATTTCACATTGTGAGAAAATAATTGTTTTGAAAAAAATATACTCACATTAACCAGTGGGAAGGTTTCCAGAAAACTGTTGAGATTCTGCCCTAGGAAGCTCCTATTCAAGGAAAAGGTGATGCAATCAAACATCTAGACTGGCTCACTCTACAAGGCACTTGTCTGGCTTTCATCTCATTCTAAATGAGCCCATTTGCAGTTCAAGTCTCGTTCAACAGCTGTTCAGAATGGCTTTAGGGTCTGTTTCTGGAGTTAGTCATTATCACATAATACAGACATTTTGTTATTCAAAGTCAGGATACATGACACAGTTTCCAGTGTAACAAAGTGAGAGGATGAAAGTCAAGAACATGCACAATGTGTAGGCAATGACTCAATATGTAATTTAATCTAGAAGAAGGAAATAATATTGTTTTCCTAATTTCTTGAATGGTTTGTTCAGATGCTTTTCTAATGAAAAGAAATTATAAGTTTGGAAAGATCCTGCAATATTATGAGCCTGCAGAGCTGCTATCAAAGCTCAGAGAGAGAGAGAAGTTGGTGAATCTGTTCTCCCCTTAATGAAAGTAAAGCAATATTAGGGGGTCCAGCTTCACAACTGCAATAGGATGAAATCCCACTAATGTCTCTGGAATTGCATGTGCCTCTGGTAGCAGTAAGTGTGACTCTCTCCAGTGTCAGGATTTTATAAAGATTAGCCTGGCAAGCACAGAAAATATCAAAAGGTACAGAAATTTTTCAGCATTTCCCTTCAGCTCTTCAGATGAGAAGTTGTCAAAAGTAGCTGTCTGCTCAACATAACATCTGCCTTACCATAGAAAGAAGGATATCAACACTGCATATCAAATCCAAACCTGAGATACATTTTTTAAAGGGCAGGATCTGACTTAGATCCCAAATATCTCTGCAATTACCCAAATCTGTAGGAAAGGCACAAAAAAATTATCTTAAAGAGCTCACAAATTATTTTCCAGTCCTACTCTTTTCTGTGATAGAAGCAAAATGAAAATTGTCTTTTCCCAATAGTCTTTCTTCATGGTCAAAGCAGATTTCAAACACAAGTAGCAATTTGACCTAAAGACTAAACTGTGCTCCAAGAGCTCTAACTTCCAGGTGCCATTCTCACAGGTAAAGGGAAGTCAAGTTGGACAAGTGTGAGAGTCACTACATTTAATAGCTGTTTTCTCAGGTTCATTTTTCACATCTCACTACAGTCACTCTAGAACTGTACCCAGTCAATATAACTAATTACTTATGTTTTATTAGCCTATGAGTAGGTCTACAGATACAAATCACTAGTGAAGGCAGTCTTTTCTCTGTGTGTGTAATTTTTACACCTACACAAGGTATGTACAGAGCCCTAGTGTGTCTTTCAACAACAGCAAAGAAAAAACAAAGAAACAAAAAAAACCCAACCAACCCACAACATCCAAAATGTTCATAGAAGTGAAAAAAAAAAGGAGAACCTTTATTCATAGAAGTGAAAAAAAAAAGGAGAACCTTTATTCATAGAAGTGAAAAAGAAAAAAAAGGAGAACCTTTATTCTCTCCTGAGTCAGATTCACTAAGCATACAAAAATGTGCTTTAGTGGGCCAGGGAAGCAAATGTCTGGGCAAGCACCCTAATGGATTCTTAAGCAAAGTGCCAAGGAATTGTTCATATTTAATCCAGTACTGTGCAAGTATTAGGCGATGAGACAGCACATGAGCTGCTTACCTGGCACACCTTCCTTTCTTTCTTTCAATGTTTTTTGGAACAGGTTGCCCAGAGAGGTGGTAGAAGGCCCATTCAAGGAGGTTTTTAAGGCCAGGCTGGATGTGGCTCTGAGCAACCTGATCCTAGTGTGAGGTGTCCCTTCCCATGGCAGGAGGGTTGGAACTAGACAATCCTTGAGGTCCCTTCCAACCCTAACAATTCTATGATTCTCTTTCTTCCACTACTTGAACACAAGTATTAAAACAACAGCAAAAACATCAACAAAACACCAAACAAATTTAAAAAAATAAATATGAGAAACTGTATGAACAAGATTTTTCTTCCCTTTAAGGGAATTGGGTTAGGGCAGGTAAACTCGTACCATTCTGGATTGGGTTGGATGCAGCAAGTAGTGCTTACTTTTCCTAATTTTCTGGTATCAGTCTCTGCTATCATGAGCCAATTCATACTTCAAGGGGCATGTACATTTTTAGAAGGGTAAAAAGACTTTGAAGTGTCACATAAAATATGGTAGCTCCCAACAGGAAAAAAGTATGGCAGAAATGGAGTATGACTTTCCAGCTGATGTGGTTGCATACATAGCCTGAGCACCTACTTCAAAAGAAGAAATCTTTTCTTCATTCTAGAGGAAAGGATGTACTGGTGCCAAACAAATAGGTAGTTTTCTAGGAACTGCTCCCCAAGCAGCCTCTCTGCAATTGCTTCTGGTTGAAGACAGCACAAGAATTCAGTTTTTCACAAAGGCATTAGGTAGAAAAGCTTTAATTATTAAAAGAGTATGAATTAAGCAGATACTGCGCTACACCTACGGTGCCTTGGTGAGAAGGGGCTCTGTAAACAGAATTATTATTTCATCAACACAGTAGACTCCTCACTTAATGGCTCACTAACTGGGCCAGAGATGAGATTCAATGTGAAGAAATCAATGACTCAAAGCAAGAGATTTCAGCAAATATGAAACACCTAGTGCTTAGCTCTTAGGATTGCATATTGTCTCCTGTGGAAGTGACTCATACCATGCAGGGAGAAAATAACACTCCTGCTGCTGCATCCAACTGTATCCACAGGAGATAAGACTGAACTGGTGCTTGCTAGCACTAGACTCCCATACTTCAGGGGTTTTTTATTTGCCTTTTGGTGTTTTCCTTCTGTGCTATAGCTGCTAAATAAATGAGCATTGTTATTTTGTATTTCCAAAATGGTCACAGTGTTCTTTTTTTTTTTTTCCCTTTTAAATTCATTACGTCAAAGTCAGTATTTCTTAAAAGAAGTAGCCTTATTTAGATGTCCACCAGATGTATACATCAATCAGGATGACTCTACTGCACTGCAGAGCAGAAGTACCAAAGGGCATCTTGCAAAATTAAATGGGGAGAATAATGAAGTCCTTCAAATTCCTATCTGTTCTAACCATTATAACAACTTGAGAGAGCAGAGAAGATATTTTCAACATGTGGCTGTAGGTGCATGACTCTTCTTCAGACAGCTGGCTAGAGGGTAAATGGCAAGAGCAATAAGTATCTATCTCCCCTCCCTGGGAGTGAGCATGATTCATGGATGAAGAATACTTTATTTTCCTACTCACCAGCATACTGAAGCTGTACTGTGAAATTACTTCTTAAGTTTTCCCCTTCTCTTCAGTGCTAAATTACGGATATAAAACTCACCACGCTGGCTCACTTTTCACTGAAGCAATTTCAGCTTCTCTTCCAGATTCTCAGGGAAAGTCTTGACTACATTCAACAGCTTCTAATGCAAACCAGCGAATCAAACTCTGCAGAGAAAGGTTCCTGGTGTATCTGTGCAAATGGGGATAGGTGAGTTAAATTGAACTGGAAATCCTTCACTAATAGTGCCAAAGGAGTGTGCAAAACCTGACTAATTCTCAGAAAGAACGAGAGGATTAATATTCCATTTACAGGGAGGAAAGTGAGTTAACAGGGCAAACATGCAGGGAAAACGAACAGTCAGGATCACCATGGCTTCAGTTCCACATCCAGTCCCATGGGTGAAGACCCAAATTTGGGTATAACCTCTTTTGCTGGTGTAGTTGGTTGTTCATTGCTATAGAACAAACAGCCTAGCAAAATTTCCCTCCAGCAAATTTCTTCAGAACATCTTGTCGCTTTCATTTGTACTCTTTTTCTAACATGCATCTTTAGAAAATAGGTCGGTTAATGGTTAACATGACAGAAAACAATTACAAATTACACAGAACTGTGTTGAAACCACACTGCCACCTTTCATGTGTTTCTGATGATACCTGGACAGGCTAAGGGAACTGGGATTGTTTAACCTGGAGAAGAGGAGGCTCAGGGGAGACCTTATTGCTGTCTACAACTACCTGAAAGATGGTTGTAACGAGGAGGGCGTTGGTCTCTTCTCCCAGGCAACCAGCACCAAAACAAGAGGACGCAGTCTCAAGCTGCACCAGGGGAAGTTTAGGCTCAAGGTGAGGGCAAAGTTCTTCACAGAGAGAGTTGTTACCCATTGGAATGGGCTGCCCAGGGAGGTGGTGGAGTCGCTGTCCCTGGAGGTGTTCAAGAGGAGATTTGACATGCTACTTGGTGCCATGGTCTAGTAGGCATGCGGTCTTGGGTGACAGGTTGGACTTGCTGATCTTTGAGGTCTTTTCCAACCTTGTTGATTCTATGAGTCTGACACACCTTTCTGGGTGCTTCTTTTTGCCTTTTTTTTTTTTTTGGGTCAGGAGGAATAATACAGCACAGAAACACACCATTGAAAAATGGCAGCATCCAATGCTTTCCTCAGAGAAAGCAATAACCTGTTACTATAGGTAATTGCACAAAATTCACCAAGAGCACATAATGGACAAGAATGCAAAATGAATCACAGCATTTCTATAGGAAACAGCTGCTCTATGAACTAGTCATGATGGGGTTTTATTTTAGATTTTTTTTTTTACTATATGACTGCGTCTGTAGTTTGGAAACAATTAGCCAGAAGCAATTATTTATCTTCAGTCATCACACTTGTTTTATCAGCTCTTTAGGGGGTTCTCATGTAATCACAGAACTCGCAGAGCTGAAAAAGCAGAATTTCCCTTATCCAGTTGGACCAGGTAATAAAATGCAAATCATGACAGCATGTTTAAATAAAATTTGAGCAATCCAATTTCATCCATCATTTTCTTCCTTTCCTTGTTAAAACCAAAATATTACATGTTCTCAAAGACTCAGGAGATCTCAAAATATATGTAGTAGTCAGACCAGTATACTGGAATCAGGAGAATGAAAATAAATCCCATCCTTCATTGCTTCATACTTTCCACTCCTCTAATTTGCAGTGGTAAATTTGAAATGTGAATAGTCTTATTTTTCAGAAAGCACTAAGCACTCCCCAGTGCATTCTGCAGCCACTGGGGCATGCAGCTCTGACCTTCAACACCTAAGTAAATCTGGGCCAAGTTATCTGTAGTAAGACAGTTAATGTAACTCAGAAAAAGAATTGCTTTGCCCTCTCACAAGGGAATGAAATCTCTTTTGTGAGTTGCTGGCTCTGTTGGAGGTAACTCTACAACATTGCAATAACGTAAGCAGCTTTAATAGGCTAAAAGTCATTAGGAGGTTGGGTTTCAGAGTATATCAGGAGACAACATACCGCACCATCATGCATTCAGGAAATCATGTTCAGGTTTTATAAACCACAAATGTAAATAGGGCCTGGCAAGCTTTATACTCTGAACACATAGATAGATTTAGCATGTGTAAGCCATTGTGTAGCTCAGCTGGAGAATTAATACTGTCCAGGAAAAGATATGCCAGTGTAGTAAGAAGTTTGTGAGTAATGTGTGGTGAACAGCACCCATGACAGTTACGTCAAGCTTTCTAGTTTCACATTTATGAAACAAGAACCAAGACATAAATGTCTCCTCTATACTATTGACATCAGACATCATTTTCCAGGATATCCTGAACAGTTAGCCAGGTGCAGCATAGCTGCACAAAAGAACTTTCTGTTGCTCATTATTAAACTATGTGGTTGCTTAGGTATGGTCCACAGCCTCTGGACAGTTGCTCTGAGTACTCAGTGTCAGCCATATGCATCACTGTTTTTGGAAACTAGTAAGGTTCAGATGTCAACTGCTCAAGTATGTATTAAAAGGCCATTTCATTTCAGAGCTGAAGTCAGACAGTTTTTTTTTAAATTAACTTCTCTATTTTACCTATAATATTTTCTTCTTTTCTTTCAGAAGCAGTTTTTGAATGTGCAATCAGACTGGGGATCTATTTACGCTTCCTCTGTTAGAACATTCACCCACCTCCCATGCTGAATCCTGATTCACTGGCTCCTGGATGCTGCCAGGCTTGTGTCCTCAACGAGTGCTAGCACTACTCCTGAACTCACTTTGCTCCTACTTTCTGGACACAAAACCTGAAAAGGGGCTCTGGGGCCCAGCTGCTTCCAGGTGCATAGTGTTGTCACATAGGTGTTTGATTCACCCCAAGTATAGCTTCCAGGACAAGATGTAAGCAGGCAAAGACAGGCAGAAAGCTGAAATGCACGTCATTCTGAATGCTGAATATGAATAATCTGCCTCAAAGCTCAGGGAGTAATGAAAACTGAAGGCACAAAGGGATTTTGCGCTAGATTTCTGAACATTTCAAGCTGAGATGACAATCTAAGCACTTTTCTGTCAGCAAAAGATGTTCAGGATTTACAAACGACCTGTCTCTCCTGAAAATTCTTATTTATTTGATAGGCTCTTAACTACCTTAGCACATTCCAAATTTTATTCACAGCCATGACATTTTTGCATAATATCCAAGTATTTGTTTAGGAAGTGGTAGACTTGGATTCCACTGGTAGACCTGGTTTTCCACTGCTGAGCAGGGCTGAAACAATGGCTCCCACCTCCTATGGGAAAACTCAGGGGAGACTAGGTCAAGCAGAGCCTACACACAAGTACAAACCTGGATCCAAGTGGAAGAGATCCAAGACTCAGTTTCTGCTCCCTGGGATGTTCAATCATCTAATATTAGATGGTATCTGGATTTTTTTTTAAAAAACAACAAACATAAGCCAGAAGTAATCAAAGACAGAGAGACTAGGACCAAGATTACATCAGTCTTGGCCAAGATCCATAATCATGAGGTTAGATAATGATACCAGTCCTCTTGGCAGACCTTATTGGCAGTGTGCTGATGCAGCTATATTATTTCAGTTTTGCAGCAGATGAACGTCACGAGTCATGAGTCTCTCTCTGCCCCTCCACTGCACAGTGCAGACACACCTGCTTCTCTTTTGAAGCAGTTTGTTACAAACTACCCTACTATTCCCTGACTCAGAAAGAAGTTACACATAATACTAACATCCATGTAACTACTACTGCTTCACTATTGTTATGCATTTCTAAATTGGTACTCTACATATCCTTGGTATCCATGATACTGCCTGCACCTGGAGCAGGAATCCTTCCCATTTCATTTCAAAGATGTTCCATGATTACTGTAGTTACCCATTTCAGGGAGCATCATCCCTCTCTTTCAAGTAATATTTAATTAAGTTGCAGGAAATAAAAGAAAGCAAATCAGGATTCTCTACTTAGAAATTAATACCCTAGAGGATTTTAGAATAAACATCCTCGAGGATTTTAGAGTAAAAGTTATTTGACAAGGTATAATCATATTCATCTGACCTTGTATTTATTAACACATCTCACCCTCCTCACTTGGGGTTGAGATTTACCAGACAGCTGCATTTCCAGTCAGCACCCTAAGATGAGGGAACATGCAAGAGGCACTGTCTCATTCCTTCTCCCTGGAGATAAAGGATATCAGGGCACCCAAGAGTTAGAAACCTGGACTCCAAGCATAAAATATCCTGTGTCTCCTTAGAGAATTATCCTTCAGTTTTAGTCTGTGAAATTTCCTATCTAACTGAAGCAGACGAAGCATTTAAACCTAGAAGGCACTCCAATTTCATTGGGGTGGAGAAGTATGCAAGATTCAAGTATCAAAGACAACTAGATGACCTCCTAGTTGAACAGGACTCTATTTCAGTCAATTATCAAGATAAGCCACTTGGCCAAGCTCAGTCATGAATAGTTGTTGCAAGGGTTAACTACCATGCAATTTGCATCACTGGAAGTATCAGACACTTGCAAATAACAAGGGGATATAGTACTGTAACATTAAAGGTAGGTCATCACAGTTTCTACAATAAATACATCCTTTTTTGACATTAACCTGCCTTTCACTCAGAGCTGACAAAAATTAGATCTCCAAGGAATTCTGCCACATTGAATGTACAGTTTTTAAAACTTGGTGTTATGGCTGTGCTATTACTGTGAGGCACAGCTTGCTGGCACAGCAAGATTAGAGATTCATATCCAAAATTAGAATCAAATTTATAAATCCACATACAGTGCATTGTCTCTTATTGCAATAGAATTGTTTTCCTTCACACACTTTCCTGTTTAATGCAAAGTGAAATTCTAATTCATCTTGACTAAACCTTTCAGCTGAAATATCATTTTGACTAATAAAGCCTCCATAAACATAAACACTTTTATCATGTATGACTGCAATAGTCAGACCTTGATAATAACACTTGTCATGACTGGCAGCAGCAAGGTAACCATAGACACTGCCCTTAGGAAAAAAAAAAAAAAAGAAAGATAAAATCCCAGTAGTTTGAAGATACTTCTTTTCTCTTGAAAGGGAAACTGAAGAGGAAAAAAATATTTACAGATATATTTCCTTGTCAGGTGTCATGTCTATTACTGGCAATATTAATATTATTATTGTTTTAAGTGTGGTGCTTATAAACACCAGTCTGAGGTCAGGGCTACTGAGGCCTGAGAGCTGTCTAAACTGAAACGATGCTCCTTGTGATCAAGGTCCAGAGTTGGAACAAAAAGGCAAACAAGAGTAGAAGAATACTGTTTATACCTCCCCTTTTTAGATAAAACTAAAGAAAAACAAGAAGGCAAACCTTTAACCAGTATAAATCAGTAGAATTTCACAGACATTGCCATTTTAGGACTGACTGATTTCCTGTGTCTATTAAACAGTAAAAGCATTGGATTAGTCAGATCAGCATAAGTGAAACTATATTCATGTCTTCACTAATCTTTTGCATTACTATTTTTTTTTTAAGACCTGTTTTAAATAACAGTTTCTGTAAAGGCTGATCATAGAGCAAACTGGTTTACTGACACTTTTATTGTCTATAAAAGCTTCTTCAGTTCTGGAATTCCAGCAATTTACACCTCTTAAAGAGCAGATAAATTTTCTGTGCATTTTCCTAACCAACTTACCTTCTCCCCTTTTTTGCATGGGTGTCATAAAGTGGTATTTGGGTTGAGCCAACGCAAACCAGCTGTTCCACCGGTTTTCTTCTTTGAGATGTTTTTGTATTGCACCCTGCTTGTGCCCTTTGCCTTTCTCCGTACCAACAGCTTTGCCAGAACAAATCTTTGCTGTTCAGCCAGTTGCAAAAACAGCTTGCAAACAAGGTTAGTGTCCTTTTTTGGTTAGGTATGCCTAACCCAGACTGCAAAGTACCTTAGATTGTTTTCAATCTAAGATTGTTATCTTAGTATCTTAGATTGTTTTCACATATGTTACTTCATATTACAAAATATATCTTTGACTCATTAGGTCATCTGCCTGTAAATATGCTAAGATTTTTATTGATTATGGTTAAAAAATAAATCTCCATGTGGCAAAATGAGTATACTCTGCCTCTAATATATACAACATTATCTCCTCTCTGACCCAGATAATTTAAAAGAATCTTTCCAAATTTTCCTGGGCACATCAAATCCAGGCAGATTAAAAATTACATAGAAGATACCAAAGGCAATAAACCTGTAGTTCATAGTAGTCCATGGACTGCTCCCTAGTACCTGCTGTTTTGAAATCACCTCTGTTGTAGCAGCAACCGAGCATCTGCTCATTCACTTAGAAACAACTGAGTTATTCTCCATGCTGTCGAGTGTTTCCCGTTCTTGCATTTCCCGTTCTTGCATTCCAGTCTCTTGGAAGTTCAGCACCTAGCCTGCAGATGGAGAGAGAGGGCTGTGGTTAACACCACTCACAGGCCTTACCCACAGCTTACGTCTGAACTTCATCTGAGACCCAGCACGCTGGCAAAAGAGGATGCAGAGCGAGCACAGCACACGCATAACTGACAAGATACATTCGAGTCTTAGCCATACAGTTGTAACTTGGAAATATGCTCTTGAAATTCTGTGTGTGCTGACCATTAGCATGTTGTGCCAGAACCTTACTTCAGAGGAAGTTTTGAGTGCCGATTGCACTGAATTCAGAAATCAACACTATTTTCCTCTGGCTAGTGGCTGATATCATTCCCCCATTTTTACAGCACTGAAAGTCTGCTTAGTATCTCTGGCACTCAGGTAATTTCTAAAGCCTGAGTCAGGTAAATCTATTTTCACTTTTCATTTTCTGATCACTTGTGATTTGGGGCATAAATATTCAATACAGCTATCATCAGAAGGAAAGAAATTTTTTTTACACACAATTAAAAAAACAATCTGTACATTAAACTTCCAGAAGATTTTTTTCCAAAGAGTTCATTGATAAAATGTATGTTTGTATACAGGAAGCGAGACAATAAACTGTGAGTATTGTCTGCAAATGCAGTGTGGAATTCAGTGGCACAGGACTTCAACCACTGGAATACTGCAGACAGTTCCACTGCTGAAACTATGAGCAAAGAAAAGTTAATCAGAATTCATGCCACATCATGTAACACTTCAGGGATGAAAAATTTACCTTCCTTTATTTTCTGCATTGTGGGGATAGGTGCTACGCTTAGCACAAGATAACTGCTTAGACAAAAGTGTACTGCAGTGGTCACTTTCCAAACATGTCATCAGGTTAGTGGTTTGAACAGGCACAGTAGTTTCTGCTCCTGTGATACACAGCTCTCCAAGGACATACCAGTTATATGACTTGTAAATTATAAATACTCGTTCCTAAAAAAATTGCTTTATGTTCTGCTCAAATATTTTCCCAGCACATCAAGAATTGTACTGCACATCTCTAATGCTTTTCTTCTTTTGTAGAACATGTCTTTTACCCAAAATACATGAATGTATAGTTGTCTTTAACACATTATGAACCACTAATGTAATTATCAGCTTAAGCAGCAGGAAAAAAAAATTCTTTTTAAGTGACATTAATTCGTTCATATGTCCTATGAGAAAGTACAAAATTACTTAGAACTTCACTTCTATGTTTTTAGCAATTTAAATAAGCAAAACAGATTAAAATTGTGAAAATTATGGTTTAAAATATCTTTATTGTCTTCAATGCTAAATTATTTTTGTTTAGATACTGTTATTCACCTAAACTTTAATTCAGTGTTAATTTTTCCCTCTCTCCTTCCATATATTTTTTTCCCTCAGGCACAGATCATGCATTTCCCCCATCTTTTTCTTCTACTTCAAGACTGATTTTTCCTAGGGACAGCTTTGTTCAGCAGCAAACAGGCATTTTAATTTCTTTATTGTCTTTACACACATACAACCCCAACCCCACCCCCCCCATTTTCAATTATATTCAGTATTTTGTAAATATAAAGGATACATCTAAAGTGAGTTGAGACACTATTCACCAGATCTTTCTGCCCACCCCCATCCCAATAACAATAATCAGAGACAAGATGTCCTTGTTCTTTCCTTGCTACCAGAACCTTAGGGATTGACAACTCCATACTAAGCCGCTCAGTTAATCATACATGCTATGGCAGAAATTATTACCTTTATTACAAAGCTGTGTATAGATAGAACTAAATGCTCATCTTTGCAATAAAGAATGTGCTCTTGTGGAAAATAATTACTCCATTATCAGGTGTGCTTCAAGTATTGTGAAGTTGCTAGTCCTTTTTTTCCCATTCTGTGAGGATTATAAGAAAGAACTTGAATTTCCGAAGTACAGGATTTAAGACTATCAATTATTTTCTTTTTTAGGTCCCTCCCTCTCCAAAAGAAAATAATCTACTCTGAAGAATGTGTCATTCTTATAACAGATGGAGTACAATATCACACATTCAGTGAGAATGTTAGTCCTGATTCAAAGTCCAAAAATTTGAAGTACATGGAAAATATCCTATTAACATCAGTGAGCTGTTCATCAGCTCCACTGAACAAAAGCTTCCCCTCACTTAAAGTCCTGCTGATAGCTGTCAGGCTCTTACAAGTTTTGACATGCTGGTGCCAGTTACATCAGCTCCCACAACAAGATTTGTACAGTTTTTCTGCTCGTCTTTGCTGGTTAGGTATTCAAGTTCTCCTTCCTTGCTTCAGAAACATGTTTTATATAGCTTAACTTTCAGTTATTTACTTCAGCTTGTTAAAATGACAAGCATCACAGGGATGGCGCAGACAGTAATACCCAGATTAAATCATATCCTTCTAAGATACATAGATGTTTGAAACCAAAGAGTTTCCCCATGTCATACAAAAAGTTGAAAGAAATTACTGTTGTGTAATTATAATTTCCTGCAAAAGACAACCACTAAAATAACTTTCAGTTCTGAGTGTTAGATGTAGCTGAATTCATTTATGCCTTCAAGAAACATCAGGAAGTTCTTTGATTTGATAAACACTCTTGAGAACTGATGGGCTAAATAATGCTTCCCTGCCAGGTGTCCTCTTTTATAAAACAAAGCTTCACAGCAGCATGTAAAGAAAATAAATTAATTAAAACACCAGGTGGAGACAGAAGAGAAATAAATACCCCAGGGCAAGGCCACAAAACAGGAAATCCAGCCAGGAAAATGACAAGCCCTGTAAGTATAGCAGAAAGAGGGAAGAAAATAGCATACATATGTCACTGGGGAAGGTGTCTTACATCCAAACCAACCCAACTACTTCAGTATTTTATTTTATTTTTTTTCTCATCCAGCATCATCACTGTAAAGGTTTTTTATTTAGAAATGGAAGGTAAATGGAAATCACAGCTGAAAAGAAAATGTACTGCAAAAATACCCTGGTCCAACTGAGTACTAAATATTTATCTCTCAGAAGAGATAGAAGGGCTTAGTCAAGACTAGCTCCAAAATCACAAACTCAATCCTCTTTTCTCAAAGGTGGCAAAAAGTAATGAAGCTGCATGAACCAAAGCTGAAATATTTCCTCTGCCTGTGCTCAGAAAGAAGAATCACAGTGAGAGATACCCAACATTTTTCACTAGGAATTGATATTTGGTTTACGGTAACCTGGCCACAAGGTTCCTCCTCAACCCCCACAACCACAGCAGCACTACATAAAGGCTGTCAATCAGGATAAATCAGGTAATGTCAGCTGAAACACAGGGAAGTCAAGCTGTAGAAGCAGCAACAGCTATAGCATTCATTCCCCCCATTTCCATTGTCCAAACAGGACTGTTGACATTGGCAGTGCAATGGATTCCCCCAGGCTATCACAGCTGGTCCACATCCAGCTCTTGTGTTTCCTGGTGCTGCACAGAGGTGCAGTGAAAAATGTTGTATGACATTGCAGTCAACAGAAAACACTCATGATTTGGAGCAAGGGGGTCTTTCTGGACATGCTAGTCAAAGCATTTTCTGGAGAGTCACCATTACTTTGAGTGACACACTGGTATTTTGATCCCAGATATGTGTTCTACTCCTCCATCTTACTAATGCCAATGTCTTCTACAAAAAATAAGCTTGGTAGCTGGTCTTCACTGGATGATTTATGTCATCAGCTTGCAATAAGTCATGCTGAAGTTTCCCTGCCCTACATTCACTCCAACATAGTTTGGGGCCTTTCTACAGTCTCAAATCCATCATTCAGCAAGCCAGTGCTGACGATGCACTTTCAGCCAAGCTGCTTTCATCTTACATTTTATTAAATGCAAATTAGATTTGAAAATGAAGGCGGACTCTGCTGTAATCACACTAGCAGGTAGCAGTGTTACTCAGCTGTCAACAGAATTCACACTAAATAGATCATGTCACAAGAAAGAAATTGTATCAATGACTTTGCTTTGCTTATATTTAAATATTACATCAAACCTATACTCTCACAGGGAACAAAAGGGGAGCACAAGTTGCAAATACAGCATTCTTATTCTACATTCTTTCTATTTTCCCTTTCTCTTGCTCCTTAGTAAACCCAATGGGAGTACTTATAGAATGAAATTTGTGCACTGCTTTCCAAAAAGGTAGCAGAATTATAACAAACCAGACAGCATCAGGGCCATAGGGCCTACATTTATATTACTGGTTTAGATAAACTAATTAATTACAATGTTAAGAGTGTACTTTACACGTGAATACTCTCAAAGTCTGGAAAACTTAAAGCAATAGAAAACACTAGATACGGATATATACCATTCATATTAATTTGCTGGTCTTTATGCTATTTGTATAAATAATACAATTGTCTGCTTTGATTAAAGCAACATTTAATAATTAATTAATTGTAGTAACCATTTTGAACTATACATGATCATAACCTTATGTAAAATACAAGCCAGGTGTGGCACAGTCAACACTAACAATGAGTAGTAACCAGATTTTAACGACTACTTCGATGAGGCCTGGTTCATGTATTGGACAGTTTGAATTTTTCCTATCTTTGCTAACATTTTAATACCAAAGAGCATGCTGATGCCCAGTATTCTTTGTTATTAGTATTGAAATATGCTAGGCTTATGTTAGAGAATGAAGTTGATAGATGTTTGACTGTGTTTGGGGTTTTGGGGTTTTTTTTGCAAAGGGGAGATCATTCCCTGCAAGCAGGAAGGCAATGCAGCTACAAACCCTCCAAAGAACAGAATAAACCTGGAATATCTCAGCACAGGACACAACATTTAGCACAGTCACAGATGGAAAAATCTTGGTTTTCCGTCAAGTGGTGACATTTTATTCTTGAGTAGCAATGCCATAAAAAGTTGGGAGGGTTAAACATCTAACCTGAAGTCTGGCAAGATACACCCAAATCTTTGGGTATGGCATCAGAATCATTCCCGAAATGTCTCATTAATTCTGTTTATCTGTGCAAGCACCAAAGCCCATTGCCAAATGTCTATTGTCTCATTCTGATTGCAGAAAGCAGCTTGCTCACCCACTAAAGAGCTATAATCCTACAGGCTTGCCACTTACTACAAATGCTGTCAGAAATGGAAATGAACAAGTTGGAGAAATACTTAAATCCTGCCATCCTTCCAGTGAAATGAGAAAGCAGAAGGGAGTGAATAATCCTGCTGGTGCAGTCAACCTCTTCCTTGCCTCTCTCCTAGCCAAGACTGAAAACTCAAATTGAAAACTTCACGCCAGGGGCCAGCCACAGTCAATGGGTTTCAGAGGTAGCAGCTACCCTATGCCAAGACACTGATTCTTCTATTCCTTTGCACAGGTTCCTTGGCTAAAGGCAAATCAGTTTTCTTTCATGTGCTGGAGAAAAATCTGGCTAAAGAGACACAATTCAGCGTGAAGTCAAGCAAACTGGCTTTGGGCTCAAATATCTTTACTCCTCTAAAAGCTGCAGAAAGATTTCAAAATGCCTCTCCCAATGCTGACTGAGTCCCAGGCAAGGTGGACCCAGATATTTTGCAGTTCCAGGATTTTCACTGTTTCAGGTGAAAAGCAAGGAATTAATAGCACTTTGCATATATGCAGATATGTATGTGTGTGCTTTCATTTGGGGGGGGGAGGGGGGGGGAGGGGCGGGGGGGAATCTCCTATCTATTTTTAAAAAATCCTTAAGAAATTCAGAATTGATTATTTCTTACCAGGCCATCAATGTAAGAAAGTGTGCTGTGTACACTTATTGTATGCACATATCTGGTATGCTTTCTGCCATCCTGTGTGTTTCACCTCCAATAAAGCATCTCAGTGTTTCAGTGTTGCAAGAAAACTCACCAATATCTCTAACAAGGATTCTAACACTTGCATACTCTCACAGATGAAGGTAAGAAAAACTTTTGTTTCTGAAAAATAAAAATTCAGCAGTAGGATAGGGTAGGATAGGATAGGATAGGATAGGATAGGATAGGATAGGATAGGATAGGATAGGATAGGATAGGATAGGATAGGATAGGATAGGATAGGATAGGATTAACCAGGTTGGAAAAGACCTTTGAAATCATCGAGTTCAACTTATCATCCAACACTATCTAACTAACTACACCATGGCACCAAGCACCCCATCCAGATGCTACTGACAATCCCTTTACTGTGTCAAGGACTTCTTTGTTCATAGACATATTTCAGTGTTGGGAACTGACCTATTGAGAAATACCTAGTTTCCCAACTGATGTATAACAGATTAATAGCTCTGCTGTGATTCGAATTATGAGCCTGCAGCAGCAGGCACTGTGAAAGCACCCTGTCATAGAATCACAGAATTGTTTTGGTTGGAAAAGTCCTCTCAGTTCATCAAGTCCAACCATCAACCTAACACCACCGTGGCAAATAAACCATGTCCCAAAGTGCCATGTCCACACATTCTTGAACACCTCCAGGGATGGTGATTCCACCACTTCCTCGGGTAACCTATTCACCTATTCCAGTGACTGATCACTCTTTCTGTAAAGAAATTTTTCCTAATATCCAATCCAAACCTCTCCTGGCACAGCTTCAGGCCGTTTCTTCTCATCCTATCACCTGATGGCATTTAACAAGTCCAAGTACCGTGTGCTGCACTTTGGCTATGGCAACCCCATGCAGAGCTACAGGCTGGGGTCAGACTGACAGGAGAGCTCCCAAACAGAGAGGGACCTGGGGGTACTGATCGACAGCTGCCTAAACCTGAGCCAGCAGTGTGCCCAGGTGGACAAGAAGGCCAATGGCATCCTGGCCCGTATTAGGAACAGTGTGGCCAGCAGGAGCAGGGAAGTCATTGTGCCCCTGTACGCTGCTTTGGTTAGGTCGCACCTTGAGTACTGTGTCCAGTTCTGGGCCCCTCAGTTTAAGAAGGACATGGAGACACTTGAACGTGTCCAGAGAAGGGCAACAAGGCTGGTGAGAGGCCTTGAGCACAAGCCCTGTGAGGAGAGGCTGAGGGAGCTGGGGTTGTTTAGCCTGGAGAAGAGGAGGCTCAGGGCTGACCTCATTGCCCCCTACAACAACCTGAAGGGTGGTTGTAGCCAGGAAGGGGTTGGCCTCTTCTCCCAGGCAACCAGCACCAGAACAAGAGGACACAATCTCAAGCTGCACCAGGGGAAGTTTAGGCTCGAGGTGAGGAGAAAGTTCTTCACCGAGAGAGTCATTCATCATTGGAACGGGCTGCCCAGGGAGGTGGTGGAGTCACCATCCCTGGAGGTGTTCAAGAGGAGATTGGATGTGGCACTTGGTGCCATGGTCTAGTCATGGGTCTGTGGTGGCAGGTTGGACTCCATGATCCTCGAGGTCTATTCCAACCTTGGCTATACTGTGATACTGATAGTAGAGAGAAGAGACCAAGCACCACCTCACTACAATCTCCTTCCATGCACTTGTAGAGAGTAATGAGGTCTCCCTTCACCTTCCTCTTCTTTGGACTAAACAACCCCAGCTCCATCAGCCTCTTCTCATAAGACTTGTTCTCTAGAGCCTTCACCAACTTTGCTTCCTTTCTCCTCTTAGTGAGGAGCCCAAAACTGAACAGAGTATTCAAGGTGTGCCAAGTACAGGAGCACAATCCCTTCCCTACTCCTGCTGCCCACGTTATTGCTGATACAGGCCAGGATGCTGCTGGCATTCTTGGCCACCTGAGCACACTGCTGGCTCATGTTCAGACAGCTGTCAGCCAACACCCCCAGGTCCTTTTCTGCCAGGCAGCTTTCCAGCCACTCTGCCCCAAACCTGTAAGTGATGCTTTGGGTTGGTGTGACCCGAATGTGGGTCCTGGCACTTGGCTTTGTTAAACCTCATACAACTGACCTCAGACCAGCCTGCCCAGATCTCTTTGCCAAGCCTTCCAACCCCCATTTAATGTCATCTGCAAACTTATTGAGGTTGCACTCAATTCCCTCATCCAGATCATTAATAAAAATATTAAAGAGAACTGGCTCAAATACTGAGCCCTGGGAAACACCACTGGTGACTGGCTGCCAACTGGATTTAACTCTACTCACCAGCGCTCTTTGAGCCCAGCCACCCATCCGTCCATCCAGTTCTTAATCCAGCAAAGCATCCACCCATCCAAGCCATTAGCAGCCACTTTCACCAGGAGGATGCTAGGGGAAACATTGTCAAAATGCTGCAGAAAAAATGCTGCAAAAAACACGCTAGAGTCCTGCACAGAAAAAGCCGGAAAGGGAGAAAGGACATGTGCACCTCCCTTCCTGATGCTTCTCTCATTTTCTCTCCTGGAAAGGTGACAGTGGTTCCACCTCTGAGCACACTTCCAAGAGGCAGACTGTGTAATAACAGCAAGCTCCTAAAAACAAAGCCAACTGAGTCTTTACTGAATAGTTGCTGTTGATGAAACCTCTTTCCAAATGAAACCTCTCATGACTACTGTAGACAGCCCATCTCTTAAACCCTGCAGCTGGAAGCACTGCTGAGAAGATGGACAGGGACTTATAAAACCATGACACTGGGAAACAGTACACACTCTACCAGTGAATGACTCATGTCTGTAGAATCAATGGATTTGCCTGGTCCATAAAGTCTACTTGGGGCTTTGCTGGCTTAACTTTCAAAAGATGCCTGGGAGAGACAATGCCATTAAAATCAGAGTTTATAATCAGTCATTTCCATTTGGAAGCTGAAGGCAGCTCTCCCCTGTTCTGCTTTTATATTCTACACTATCAGATATTCCCAAACACCCTACAAAGAGGCTAAGCCTGCAGAGCCGAGATAGTGAGTATTTACAGCAGTACTCAGCAGCCAGCATCTCTGAATCTATCAAGAGCTTCTTACAGGAGAAATCAACCCTGTCTTTCTCCCTCTGAACAAGTACTTTAAGTAATAATTTTAGAAAGCAAATGAGCCGTTGCAAAGCCATTAAAAGAATTAAATAATCCATAAGTAGCAGTAAAATGGCACAATAAGGGACATTTAATGTTATTAGGGAAGTCAGTTATGTGTGGACAAAGACTGGCTGATGAATGGGAAAAATATTTTTTACTGTGAATGATCTACAGCAGACCTACAGCCAATGGTACCAGATGGTGGGGCTGGTTTTGGTAAATGCACCTCTTCTAGAACCAAAAAAATCCCTGTTAATCGTCCATGGATCATGGTCAGACAAACTAAGCAAAGCTGCATCTGTCCAGCACTGTTGACTGACAGCTCCCGTTAGGGAAGCATTAGAGAAAAGTTACTGGTTTCTTCCAGGGGCATCTGGATTAACTGGGAAGCCAACAGGAAAAAAAGAAAGAAAAAAAAGATTGAGTAATTGTAATTCTGAGTGTGGAATGGATGATAGAGAAAACATCGTATCCAACTTAGTACATCCAAGATGGAGAATACATTTGATTCAAATAGGCAACCTTCACGTTAATTCAATACTTTTTAGTCTTTAGCCCAGAACAGAGTCATATGGAGCTAAAGAGCTATGCAGCTGAGAAATTTATCTTGCACAGAGAGAGTTCATTGGATGATAACCATGAAAGAATGTTGATTCTTGGTTTAAACTGCTATTTGGCAATAGCTAATAGTGTTACTAACTCTAGCACTGTGATGGTATTTAATCCATGAATTTCAAAGAGCTTTTCTATGATATAGAGAATTAAAGGCATCTCCAAAGCAAAGAGGCATAAAATATTCATCAGGGTAAAAGTCTAACTCCAGTTATTAGTCTGCAACAGCCTTCCCAACCCATGGAACACATTATTTTGTTCACTGGCACAGTATCACAGCCAACCCTGCTGTTAGTCACATGAGGATTACTGAGCAGCTTCATCCTGTGCAATTGATCAGAATCAATTCCTAAGAACTACAATCTAGCTGACAGTATCTTCAGGTATAGAATACATTTCTGGGGTGGTTTGCTTTTTGGTTTTGTTTTTGTGTTGGTTTTTATTACTATTATTTTGTTCTCACAAAGAATAAACTTTCTTTGACCACAAGATGGCCCTCATAGTATATTGTCGCTGCTATGGTATACAGCATCCTTGCCTTGTTTATGGATGCATACCTAGTAATATTCTGGATTCGGTTTTATTTATTTCTAGATATAGACACATACAAAAGAGTCTGTTTCTCCTCTGTTACCTTTTGTTAGCAGAAGACAAAGCCAAAATCCTGAATCTGTCAGATTCATGGAATCTGAGGGAGTCATGCTCCCTCAGGCTGATTTTGTGGCTGCATGGTCCCAGGACATGTGACTTTATGCACTGGCCCCAGCACACCCAAGAGCACATGTTGCTGCCCATTGAAACCTCCACGGTATAAGTTTTGCACACCTGTAGCCACTGGGAGGTCAGATGTGTGTGTCTAGAGAAAGGTCTTCTCTCCATCAAAAGGGCTGGCTGCTATCAGGTCAGATGCTGGGCAAGCAAAGGTCCTACTCATTCTCCCATGGGGATATTTTGCATTTCCTGATTGTCATTGTCAAGGATTCTTGGTGTTCCTTCTGCAGGTATATTCAGATTGGCTTTGTTTTGTTTTCTTCCCAATGATCAGGTATAGTGACATCAGGCAATGAAATTGTTTCTTTCAGTCTCTGGTTTAAGCTGGACCCTCTGAAGCCTTTAGCCATAATGACAGGGCTCAGGTGTCTCTCTTTTAAGTCTGATCCCAGTCTAGAACTGGGAAATTTCCTAAAATCATTTTCTGAAGGTTTGGCTCACAATTATTCAAGCCAGACCAAGGAATTCAAGACCTATATAGTTTTCTGCCTACAAATCTTCTATTTTCCTCACTGAATATGTTAAAAATGTGAAATGGAAGTGCAGCAAAAAGGAGTGTTAGTGGGAGGAAGGACAACCTCATCCCAGCACAGCTGAGAGGCTTTCCAATATCATGAAAACATGGAATCATTTCATGACAATGTGATGCTGATTTGGTAAAGTGTGATACTATCCCAGAATAGGACAGGGTACCACTCACACTGCAAATGCATCTATTGAATGAAAAAGCAGCAGTAATTTATGCTCCAAGAATTAGGCAGGTCTGCCTACTTCCCATAGACTTCCAGTGCTCAAAAATGGTGACAAGCACAATTAAAGAAGAAGGGAAGGGGTAAAATCATTACAAAATTCAATTTAGAATGTTTTGTTGTTTCTAATTCCACACTGTAGGGGCAAACTTTAGGACTTCTCTGATTCCTGTGACAAGAAAAGAAGCTGAAGGTCTTTCCATCCCTTCTATATGTGCAGGGCTCAAGACAGGAAATGAACTTGAGGTTTTGGGGATATCAAACATAGCAGCTTCAGCCTCTACAACTTCAGTCTGTCAGTGAACTCTGATCTTTGTCTTCAAGCTAAAATGCTTATGTGAGATATCAGAAAAGGCCCAATAATAGGGCAGTTCTTTAAAGCATGAAAGATACATCCTTGAGCAGTTCCAGAAAACTTAGCAAAAGTACTTTAGATTCATAGAAACAATTATTTCTTGGTTATCATCCCAATAGATAAGTTGAATACAAAAGGAAAGCAATAAATTCTCGACCTGTAAAAATAGAAATAATTCTTTGTTGATATATAACCTGCCAAACCCAGTTATAACTCAAAAGAACAGTTATCATTTAATGCAATCAGTGTACTTTTATATCCCATTTAAACTGATGAATATATTGACTGATGCCAGTAATGCAAATTAAGAGTTCTCCATAAGGAACAAAATCTAATTCACTGCTTCCCTAAGAAAAGATTTATATGAACAGGTCTGAGGACCAATCCATTATGTTTTCAGCTCTGAAATTTCTGGCCTATAAAAGAGATTGTAATATCCAACAGAAGCACAAGAATTAAGCCACATGAATAAATCAGACCAAAGTCAGTTTAGCTCCATATTCTCCCCTGTGTTACTGACTATTCAGCAAAGGATGGAAAAAGAAAGGAAGCATCCTCTCCTGAAGTTCTTTCCTGAAACTATTACTGCTGCTACTGCACCTACTGAACTTTTCTGGTACTAAATTCAAAACCAAGAGCTTTGCAGAATTAAACACACACATCTGTAACAGGCTTTCACAGCCCTAAGTAGAAGACGGCCATTGATTTATAAGGTGGATCAGATCCACTTTACAAATTTCCTTTGTTTTCGTGATCATAGAATCATACAACCAATCAAGTTGGAAAAGACCTCAGAGATCATCAAATCCAACCTATCACCAAACACCTCATGACTAACTAAACCATGGCACCAAGTGCCACCTCCAATCCCTTTTTGAACACCTCCAGGGATGGTAACTCCACCACCTCCCTGGGCAGCACATTCCAATCGCTAACAACTCTCTCTGTGAAGAACTTTCTCCTCACCTCCAGCCTAAACTTCCCCTGGTGCAGCTTGAGACTGTGTCCTCTTGTTCTGGTGCTGGTTGCCTGGGAGAAGAGACCAACCCCCACCTGGCTACAACCTCCCTTCAGGTAGTTGTAGACAGCAATAAGGTCTCCCCTGAGCCTCTTCTCCTCCAGGCTAAACAGCCCCAGCTCCCTCAGCCTCTTCTCATAGCGCTTGTGTTCCAAACTCCTCATCAACTTTGTTGCACTTCTCTGGACACATTTGAGCAAGTCAACATCCTTCCTAAACTGAGGGGCCCAGAACTGGACGCAGTACTCAAGGTGTGGCCTAACCAGTGCTGAGTACAGGGGCAGAATGACCTCCCTGCTCCTGCTGGCCACAATTTCTGATGCAGACCAGGATGCCACTGGCCTTCTTGGCCACCTGGGCACACTCACACTGCTGACTCTTGTTCAGCTGGCCATCAACCAGTACCCCCAGGTCCATTTCTGCCTGGCTGCTCTCCAGCTACTCTGTCCTCAGCCTGTAGCACTACACGGGGTTGTTGTGACCAAACTGCAGCACCTGGTACTTGCACTTGTTAAATGACATCGTGTTGGACTCTGCCCATCTGTCCAGTCAGTCAAGGTCCTTCTGGAGAGCCCTTCTACCTTCTAACAGATCAACACCTGCTCCCAACTTGGTGTCATCTGCAAATTTACTGATGACTGACTCAATCCCCTCATCCAGATCATCAGTAAAGATATTGAACAGGAAATAAGCTGAAGTCTGCCCTCTAGAAGTCCAAAGTAAGGGTTCTGTTATTGTTCCTCCTTCTTTTCCTGCATATTGAAAACTCCACTAGCTCATGGTCACTGCACCCTGGACAGCCTTCCACCATCACATCTCCCACCAGCCCTTCTCTATTTGAGAGCAGCAGGTCAAGCAGGACCTGATCCCTGGTAGGTTCACTCAACAGCTGCATCAAGAAGCTGTCCTCCATACACTCTAAGAACCTTCTGGACTGCCTCCTCTCTGCTGAGTTAAGTTCCCAGCAGATGTCTGGCAGGTTAAAGTCACCCACAAGGACAAGGTCTGATGATCTCGAGACAGCCTCCAGTTGCTTATTTCATCAACCTCTTCATCCTGGTTGGGTGGTCTATAACAGACTCCAACCAGGATGTCAGTTTTGTTAGCCCTCCCTCTGATTTTAACCCACAGGCACTCAATCCTTTCATCCTCAACCCCAAGTTCTGTGGCATCAAGACATTCCCTAATATACAGGGCCACCCCTCCTCCTCTTCTCCCTCCCCTGTCTCTCCTAAAGAGCTTATAGCCACCCAGTGCAGTACTCCAATTGTGAGAATTGTCCCACCATGTTTCTGTAATGGCAACTGCATCATAGTTTTCCTGGCAAACCAAGACTTCCAATTCCTCTTGTTTGTTACCCATACTGCATGCATTGGTGTACATGCACTTCAGCTGGGCTGTGGATTTCTCAGCCCTCCCAGTGAACCCTGCCAGTCTGAAAATCAGCCTGTGGCTTTTTAATTGGTTTTCTGTTTTAAAAAGAGTTCTCAAAGCTCACACGTGGATTTAGAAGTCACAATGAGCCAAGCCGCGTGTTTGCGTCAACTCAAAGTACACTGAAATGCAGCATCCCTCCTATGCTTACAGTCAGTAACCTGCCTTTATACGTCTGCAGTTGGGCAGAGCCCAAGTCTGACCCTTTAGTACCATCTGAATGCAAACCACCGGGGGGCAAAATTTAAAGCAAAAAACTAATCAACAAATCCCTATAGAAGCTGTGCTTCATTGGTTCATTCCAGTGTCAACAAACTCTGTCTGAATCTAGATCTGAGCTGGGCTTATTCACCGTTGCAAAGAAACTTTATTGATGACACTTTCTCGCTGTCACCTCTAATCTGCTTATATTCCATGTTCTACACACCATTCTGTTCATCCTTTCCAAATTTTTATTTTCCATTGACTCCACACTTACTTTTCCTGCACACTCTTGCAGCTGGACCTTCTTGAGCAGGACAAAATTTTCTTTACTGCAAAGTTCTATTTGCTTTGTATAATTTGTGGTTATGAATCTATCAAATAATATTTTTAGCATGACTCTCTATGCGATTTCTCTAGAACTGTTATCCAAGTTCTCTGGTGTTAAGACTTCATTTAAGCTTCAAAATAGGTACTAAAGAGGAAGAAGCTTTAGATATGGACAGCAAGAAGAGCCCTTGCACAGTAATGTATCAAGGAGACAACAGGCTATGAAGCAGCTGGGCAGAAGTGGCCCTACAGCTTCCGGTGGGATAGGAGAAGAAAGGAGGTAAAGGGTGTACAATAGCTTAAGACTCATAGTCATTTGTCTTTCTCCTGAGAGAAACAAACACTTAGAAGCTTTTCCAGTGAATTATCCATCATACTGGTTGACAGTTTTTAATGAAAAAAATGCTATTTCAGATTGTATATCTTCTACCCAGAATAGGATGAAAAAAAATGAGGCTGAAAAGCATGAAAGTCTTCATGGAAATAATTTTTTCACTTCTCAAACCACTGAAAAACTGATTATTTTTCTTTCTTTATTGTCATTGGAGCAACATTGCAGGCTCCATAATGCAGAATAGGAGCCTGGATGTCACCGAAAAACAATTTTGCCTGCTGCACACTTCCCCACTGCTATTATGCACAATTAGTCACTGTAAAACACATCTGGAGCAATTTATGTCACTGCACTGCCTCTGCTGCTTGGCTGCAGGGGCAGGTATGTTAAAAACAGAAATTTGGCTTTATCTGCTCTTTGTTATTTCTGAGACATCTGCTGAGAGGCAAAAGAAACGGGCTCAGTCTTTGCATGCAAAATTAAGTGATAAGGATAGGAAGATGATTTTATATAAAAGTACTTAATCAGAATTAACATAAACATGAGTCTGTCTGACCAATTCAGAACTGCAGTACCCAAAATGGTACTTTAAAACTTTGTTACAGATTTTGAGCAGAAAAGTAGAAAAATATAAATACATCACTATTGGGTGTAAAAAGGAAAACTAAAGATAATTCTAAACAAATTCATTGGAGAGAAATCTGCTATGAGATTGGCTGTACCAAAGCAATTCTTGCTCTTTTCTGATCTCTTCTCTGCTTGCTTTGCTTGGGAGAGATTAACCTGCTTTCAGCTGACCTTAGCTGCATTATTTTGGTTAAGTCTAGCCACTGCTTTCTCTTTGCTCCTTCTTCCTTTTGGTCAGGGGGTAGGGGGGCAGTGGAACAGCTTCCCCTGTCTTTTTGACCAGGGAGGTTTTTGTGTTGTTTGCTAATTGTAAATATCTGTATAATATTGTAAATACTGTATATTTTGTACATATTCATTGCATTCCATCGTAGAGTGTAGTTTTGCTTGTAAATACAGCTTCCATTTGCTTCTAACTGAGCTGGTCTGGCAAAGTTGATGTTGGGGGGGTGAGGGGAATGTGGAATTTCAACCCACCACATTACAAAAAATAATTGGCACCCAATGTGGGGCAATTGCTTGACTGATTAATTCCTGCTCAGATTAAGGATTTGGGAATAGAGAAGAAAGCATTAGCAATATCGATGGTAGAATACCATTTGGCCTCTTTGGATTCCAGCTCATACTGGAGTTCCATCATGTCTGTTGTGGTTTGACCTATTTTGGAATGGCCTCCTTGGAGGATGTCTGTTTGTCCTGTCTCTGTATCTTCCTCATCACTAGAAATTTCATCATTAGAGCTAGATTTTCTACGTCTCCTTCTGCATCTAAAAATAGAGTACCTATTTGCTGCATGTCTCTCTCGATGCAGTGCTGTCTATAGGCATACATTTATTGACACCGATAGCAGAATCACACATAGTAAATAAATCATTTTAGGGTCCCAGCTGCTTACATAAGCTTCTGTAACTGGAATACTAAACTCATATATCTCTGCAGGAATGGTTACAGTCACAGACAACAAACAAAAGAAGGCCACAGGAAAATGTAGCATTGGTTAAAAAAAGAAAAGCTGGTGCTAAAAAAAATGTTACACAGCTTTAAACAGAAAAGATTAAATCATTTCAGGTGTTTTTGAGATTAATATTCAATAAGGTACCAGCAATAGGAAATAAATACTGGGGTTTTTTTAAAGAAGAAATAATGAATTAAAAGAAAGGTATACTTTCAAACTTCACTTTAGTCCAAGATGAGAATCAATTTTCAATGAGAAAGTGGGATGACCTGAACAAATAACTTCTTTATGACACTATTTTCAGTCTAAGACATGGGTTTCAGACATAAATTAAATTACAACTTTGATTAAAAAAAAAATAAAATTTAATCCCTGAAATCTTTAGGACAGCATATGCCACTGCCAGCAGCACTCAGCATCTCGGTTCCTGCAGCTTTCTTCTACTGCTGAAATAAGATTATGTGTTATCCAAAATGATTGTCTAATACTGGCAGTTAAAGCTAATATTTCCCTGAAACTACTGCAACATATTCTTTGTCATGATGAATGATACAAGACACTGTATCATATTGCACACATCTATATTTTGCTTATTGTTTATCTTATCACAGGTCTTTTGTGGGCAGAAGACTATATATCCACACAGAATCTCTCTATACCAACAGAATCACAATACAAGGAAGAATCAGAAAGGAAGGAGGCTGGAGAACGTCTTGAATATGAGCCCTGCACCAGAGTACAGATCAACAGGGAAAAACCAGGGCATAGCACATTACCTTCTCATCCTTGATCAGCATTAAATAAAAACACTTTTTGACTACTTCGTCATTCTTAATACACCATCCTTATTCTTACAATAGCCAAATCAAGAGTAACACTACTAAAGTTAATCAAAGTGCATAAAAACTAGCAGAAATTGGTGAAGAGCAGATTGAAAATTGAGTAATGTGACTAAGTCTTCAATGAAGCTGAGCCTGTCAAAATATCACGTAACATCAGTTGCCATTGCCTTGTTCTGCTATGATTATTGTGTTTGCCTGAGAAAAATATCCCAGCTTTCCATAAATACTGGCATGCGTTAAAATTGCAGTCTGCCTTCTAAAAGTCCACATCTTCATAATTTTACTTGTCTGAAACTATGTTTCTTTATGAAAGTCTTTAAGTTCAGGTCTTGTAAAATGGTGGAGCTATTCAGGGAATTCCCCTTGAAAATCAATTGCACTTCTGTTCCCATTTTCAATTCCCTGTAGAAACATTATACATATAATTTGAACTCATATACATGTGTACATAGATATACATAGGTATATCTATATATACATATCTATATATATACACACACATCCTCATACTCTAGTTTTGTGTCATGATCCTTTGTGACTTGTGTCCATGGAATTCTTTCTGGCTGCTGTGAACAGAACTAGTGGCAGCTCTCAGTTGCTCTGCACTTGGCAAAGGTGAGGGAACAGCTGACAGAAGCAGTTACACAGTTTACACTCTCCCTGCACAGGGGCTATGAGAGCCTCCTCAGCACCTGTAGCAAAAACAAGCAAAGCTCATGCACTGCTGAGGTAGCTTAGACTCAGGTTTGAGAGTTTTGAGCAAAATCAGGGATGGTTTTAAGTGCTTGTTCAAACAATTTGTTTTGCTAAACCCCAGAAGGGTGGTGCTCAGTGGAGAGCAGGAAGAAATATGCCAAGAAAAGGATGGATCTAGAGCATGTAAAAGCACCCTCCAGCACAAATGGCCTTCTAGCCCAAGCAGAAATGTTCGAGACAGACATTACTTGGAGCTGCCAGTCAGGAGCCCTTGGCTGAAAAAAAGTCTGCACCAGGTGTGAGTTTACAGCATGTGAAAAGTCGACCTTGAAACCTTGGGAATTTTCACATCTGATGTCTCTATGAAAAAAATACTTCTTTCGTTTCAATATTCCTGTATCACCTGTGCTTAACAGTTATTTTAACATGAAGCCATACAACTTCATTGCAACCCTAACATCATTTTCCATTTCACTGAGCATCAGCCCTTTGCTGCTCCAGTGAATCAATTATTCTGCAGTGCTATCAGAGATGCAACCTGGTGACAGTCCAGTTTAACTCTGATGCTACCAGACCATCAGAACAGATTACACATTATTCTGAGAGCCTAACTTTTCCTGCTGGCCATTTACTGCTGGTAACGAAATAGAAGTAAAGAACATGATTTGACTTCCAGGGCCAAAAACTAATTTGCTAGGCTGGCACTTACAGGAAAAGAAATAATCTTTTCATTTATCTACTGAAGATGTTTGCCTTTTGTTCCTGCCACACAATTTAAATAGATGTCTGCAACACATCTGAGATTGAAATTAGTCTTCAGTGTAGATCAAATATAGGAAGCAAGGAACCCTCTGGTATCAATATTTCAAATATAATTTCTAAACTGCAAGAAATGTTCTTACTCTCTTTCCTGACTAACACTCAATGTCCTCACATTAAACTGTTCAGCCACGCCTCCAAACATGATTAGAGAAAAGGCATTTATTTTTGGCGAATCTTTGATTTGATAAACTCCTTTGCCAAACACTTCAGGAAGGGTGAGAGCAAAACCATGTAAAGTGCAGAGCAACACATTATTACAGAAGGTTTTCCCAGGGCCTGATAAGCCCTGATAAGTTCATTGCAGCTAAGGGAATCAAAGTATCCCTCCATATCACTACGCAATTTTGATTGCCAGTACTGAGAAGTGAGAAGACGAACCAGTAAAATTCCAACAGTGAAGAAAACACAGCAAAAGTGGGCTCAGGGTGACTTATTAGATACTCTGAATTGTGAGTGGCTGCAGCCATGATGCTTGGAACTCATTTCCAGTGTTACATCTGTTCAATGTAAATGTGCAAGATGCCCAAGACCTGTCTACATAAAAGAGCACTATGTGCTGATCTCTGAAGACTGAAGGCAAATATTAATTAACAGGATTCAGGGAAATTTCAATGGAAAAAATTATTCCCCTTGTCAAACATGAGGTTCCATTTCAGACCACTTTTTATTCTGTCCTATAAACTCATAGAAATAATTATAAAAAGAGTATAGTATTATTAAATATATTAGGAAAGCTTAGCAGATACATCAGTACCTCCACATTTTACTTTGCTGGGAACCAGCATTCATAATAAAATGCACAGCACTTTACCATATGATTCCTCCTTAGTAAGGAAGGTTCATGCTTGTTCAGAAATATGACTACTATTATTATCATTATTGTTGTTATTATTATTATTATTATTATTACTCCACAGGGAGAGAAAAAAAAAAAGGCATTTTGAAGATCTAATAGCCTGAAATATGTAGCTGCTAATTTCAGTTCTGACTTCCTCATAGTTAGAGACCAGAGTTTTGATGAGAAACATTTTGAGGTCAATATTTGGAGAAGCACATACCTCTGCTCCTGGATCACTTTTTGAGAATATGCTGTACCATTCCTCATAGCTGAACAGCTGCTCAAAAAGGTTTGTCCTTACTTCTATTTAATCATTGCTTGTAAAACCATGGAATGAGAATTTTCAGAATGTTATAAATTCTCAAATACTGTTCTTAGTACTTTCATTTATATCATTGCACATTAATTCCATGGATTCTTTCCTGAACCTTCCCAAGCTACCTTATAGCAAACCTTTTTCATAAAGGGTAGTCTAGCTAGACTGCAGGCTTGGACCCAATTCCTCCCCACCTCCTCAACAATTTGTGGATTTTCTGGAGACAAAAAAAAACAGATGTCTTCATAACAGAAGTAGAGTTTCTAGGGCATTTACTTACTGGGAGCTCTCAAGAACTTTAGACAAGAGACTCATTCAACTATCTATTATCTAACATAAGAGGCAACTGTATAGACCTATTTATGCACAGAGGTCTCAAGCCTTTAAAACTGTGTGACCTGCACATTTACACACAGCAATGTTGGATACCAGAGCAATCTAGCTGGCATCTTGCTTCCAGTGCCAATATTGCTTTTACCATCTGGCAATGAAAGTGTGTAAGAGGTAGCAACCAATTTTGCAGAAGCTGTCCATTTTCTGTCCAGATGGGCAATTCAACAGTTTTATTTATAGCATAAAATATCAGGGCTTAAAATGGGTGGTTTGATTTTATTCTCCTTTTTAATAATTGCTATATAATAAAATAAGATGAAATTTTGATGAAACTGCTTGCTTTTGCCCTAACCCCTGAGGTAACCTACCTTTTGGAAGAGTATTCAAATAGAGCAGCAACTCCTCACTTGCATGGGGTGTTTTAAACATTACTTTTCCTTTGTGCCAGTCCCAGCACTCTGGTTTTCATGTTTTTTTCCTCGTTGTACCTTTTTGTGGTGAGTTCCCTGATGTCAACCAACGTGTTACCCATCACACTTAGGGGGAAAATTCATCTCTCCTTCCTGCTCAAAATACATATTAGCACTGTATTAAGTTCTATGACTTTCTTGTTCACAGAAGGTACAAAAAGCCCTTTCATCCTTTCTCCTTAAGGTGCAGAAAGGAACTGCTTCATGAGTCCCAAACATTTTCAAGATGACAGGGAAGTTTATGGCTTCTTTTTTCTCCTTTAAACATTTGAAGAAGGACCACAGGTCACAGTCACATTAAGGTCTTCTTTGGAAATGGTCTGGTTCCTATAGGAAGCACAATGGTTCATATGACATAATTCTACCTCGAAAACTACCAGGTAAATGAATACCTGAATAGCTTTTCAGTGATCAAACTGAGTCTTTTATGAGACACAGTCTAACTTATGCAGCTTTCTTTTGTGTGTGAAAAATCCCATTTTCCTTTGTTCATTTAACAGAAAAAGTCATCAGTCTCAGGTTGTTAGTGAGGCTGTTATACCATGCTTTAGGTTTAGAGCAGTGCTCTTAATACTGTGAAGCTGAACTACCTCAAAAACCTTGCCCGTTTTTCTAGAAAGGGTCAGACAAATTATAAGGAGAGAAGATGAGAGGAGAAGGGGGGGGAAAGGGGGGGAGAAGGGGCCGGGGAGAAGACTATCACTCACTGTGGATTATAAGTTTTTGACATCGATGTCAAATCCCTTTTCCTAAAGGGGAGAGATTCTCTATAAGACAGGTTTCTATAACTCACATGGCAGGTCATTCATATAAAGTGGAAGAGATCCACAGCTAAGGGCCTCCTCTGCTCTCTAAGACTGGACTCCCATTCTTTCACAAGCTACATAGCTGTTCCTGTTAGAAGAATTTTGGCATCTCTCTCATTTCTCTAAAAATCATGGCCTATTCCTATCAAGTCTTTCCATGGAAAATATTCTCAAATATTTATATGTATGCATGTAAAGTGAGGTTATACAAGTACAAAGATATTCCAAATTGCAAAAACTTAATAAAATAAATTTTTAAAGAGGTGGAAGGCAGGTTTCTTGGCTTGCTGAACACTTTTAATTGAAAATTTGGCATAAACAAGAACAACAAAAAGTACATTTCCAGATTAATCTGCTCTTCCTAAGTCTTGTTTGGGAGTGAGCCAGTATGACAGAGAAATTAGGAAAGCAGTAACTACAGATTTCCCAGAATACAGGTCACAGTAAAATTGAATGAGTTTCCTGATATTAGATGCTCGGTCCCATGCCTCACTGCACCCTAATGATACAAAGCCCTTTCAGAAGGAAAAATGTGGAGAAAGAAGGTTGTTCCCACAGAACCCTGCCCACTGCAAAAAAAGAACACCTAAAACCAAAGAACTGGAGTACAGACATGAAAAAGTAAAATGTGTCGATTACCTTTAAAATTCACACCCTTTTTTTCCTCTCTCATATATATCCTGTAACATATTATTTATATATATATATATGTTTAATTTTTTAATTAAGCTCTGTATGTGAAGTTGTTCTGTCATCTTTTCTTTCATGGCAACATGGAAGTGGTGTATCAACATTTCTAAGGTGTAATCACTTGCCATATTTCTTCCACAAGAGATACATAAGGACTGACATGAAAATTCAAGGTTTACAGGGGAATAGTAAAGAAAGTGCATGGAAACTTCTGGTTCAAATATGTCATACTTGGCACTTCCCCTGACAAGTACAACAAAGAGCAATGTTGTAAAATGCACTTCTTCACAGGGCAACACCTCTAAACCTCAAAGCAGAAAGCATTAAAATGGTTATCACCATGAAATACTGAGCTCTAAAGCATATAGTTAAGGACAACTTTGCCTGTCAGTATAAGAGCAAAACTTTTTCAGGAACTGCCAGTGAGATTTTTTTATTTATGAAGGGAAAAAAATAATAAAGGGGAAAAAAGGTATTGAAGACTTAGACATGAACTAAAAGAAAATAACTGGTAGTAATTGGGAAATTAAATTGTATTGTGGAAGTTCTTATTACAGAGACAGACTGAAAATTGGATTTTGCTACAGAAAATGAAAGAGTGAAGAACTTTACTTTCACCTTTCTGTTTTGGCAAGATACTTTTGCTCTTTTGTGTCAAGGTAGTTTCCTGGCTTATTAGAAAACCCCTAAGACTTGGCATTCAGACACTGATCCTGATAGAGAATCTGATTACCAAGGCAAGGGAAGAAAAAACTACAACACTTCAGGTGTACAAAAGTCAGATTCAGCCTTCAAAATGTTATTTCATTTGCAATTACATCTGCAATTTCCTGAACACTGTGATGGATGTTTACTAAGAAGTATTTTCAAAATTTTGATCCCTAGTAAGATTAATGGCAGTAGTTTAGTTTGCTTCTACAGTAAAGTACAAGGCAAGGGGACATTGCGGGGAAAAAGGTGAAAAGTTGCACCAGCTGTCTGAACCATCTTCTCTACTATCCAGAGAAGGCAACAAAGCTGGTGAGGGGCCTGGAGCACAAGCCCTGTGAAGAGCGGCTGAGGAAGCTGGGCTTGCTTAGCCTGGAGAAGGGGAAGCTCAGGGGAGACATTATTGTTTACAAATACCTGAAGGGATTTGTGTCAGGTGGGGGTCGGTCTCTTCTCCCAGGTAGCGAATGACAGAATGAGAGGACAGTCTCAAACTGCACCAGGGGAGGTTTAGGCTGGATGTTAGGAAGAAATTCTTGACAGAAAGAGTGATTTGCCATTGGAATGGGCTGCCCAGGAAGGTGGTTGAGTCACCATCACTGGAGGTGTTTAAAAAGAGGCTGGATGAGGCATTTAATGCCATGGTTTAGTTGATTAGATGGTGTTGGGTGATAGGTTGGACTTAATGATCTCGAAGGTCTTTTGCACCCTGGTTAATTCTATATTCTATCTGATTTGTACCTGAAAAACCACTATGGCTACGTCAGTGAGGAGAACGTTACAAACATCACTTCAAGACATGTCTGAAAACACAGCTCTTTTACCTCTCTATTAACTTGGTCAAACAACAGAATAAGAACATGTTGTGACTTCAACACACTCCATTTTTCTGTTCTGTGAGAAGTAAAATTTTACTGGGTCATGTTAGTATATGCAGAGTCACAGCTTCCTATGTACTTTTACTAACAGCCTTTTACTATCACTCCTTCCTGTAAACACTGTTGGCTCAGCAACCGTAAGAAGGAATGGGATTATGGACAAGACCCACACCACTTGCAAAAAATAAATCTTGCCATCTCCAAGGACACTCTAACAATGTTTGAGAAACTGGAAAAAGAAAGAATATGATGATTTTATCAACTCATATTGACAGACAGGCCAAAGAAAAATGCCCAACCTGGGTTAGGTGTAAACTATGGTCATGGAAAGACAATAAATATGAACATTTCTTGAGCTCTTGTGTGTGTGTGTGTGCTGTAGTACATTTTTGAAGGATCAGACAGAGCGTAAGGACAGTCACAGAATTATTGTTGGACTGGAGCTTCTGGGTAAAAAGCCATTTGGAGCAGAATAAACAACAAAACATGAAAGAAACCATTAAATACAGAACTAAGAAGTTCAAAATATATGACAGATAAACCCACTTGAAATGTCCTTTGAGACTAATTACTGCTCTGGAAAGATTCCTTAACAGTGTGGTTCCATAGTAGTACAACCAACTACCACTGCCAATTAAAAAAAAAAATTAATAAATTTGTCATATTAGTTATAATTAAGTGTAAATAAATAGGTATAGCAATAAGGATTTGTAGCAACGCTGTTATTGCAAACAAAGCAAGCAGATGGTTAATGGGTTCAGTAACTGTTTGGAGCATTCTGTGGTTTGTAAATGCTCACAGTTATGTTTAGAAATTAATTGTATAGTGCTGCCAAAACAACATCCAGGAGGTCAAAAGCACCTTTCTCTCTCAGGCTCTAGCAAACCACCAGTGAAGTACTGGAGTAGCAGAACCAGAAACAATAAAAGGTTCAGCTATATCCAGTATGAATCACAGCCAAAAGAGAGAAAAAGCAGTTTCCTGACTTGGACATTTGATTACAGAGACAACCATGATCAGAATGGAAAATGAAACATGCAGAAACAAGGACAAGATCTGTGCTCTGGATCTTCCCCACAATGCAAGATGGAGTCTAACAGCAGATCCACACTCACCTGTGTGAGGTGGCTTGGTACTCCTCACTTCTCCAACCTGCTTATATACAACCCCAGTTCAGAATCACCCAAACAGCCCTCTCTCCCTTCACTCCCACCAACAGCTTATTAGCTGAAACTCCGAATTCACTTGCATTTGAACTTGGACACCAGATTGTAGTGCAGAGCTCAGACACACTCCTAGCTTACTTAGAGTGAGGAACAGCTCAATTCGCAGCAACTATTTGCCCAGTGAATATAAAGTCCTTAGACCTACTTGAATATAACAAGTTACTGCTATCCATTATGACTTTGACATGACTCTAGGACTCTTTCAAATTAAAAACAAACAAACAAACAAAAACATAAAAAACACAAGAAAAAACCTGAAGAAAATCCAGTGTCTTCTCTTGACCAAGGTTAAAATATCACTATGAAATTAATTCATCATCTGATACTACAATGCCACCACTTTTAACCATGCACTTCAAGCTGTTTTTTAGAAACATTTTCATGTTATAAGGGAAACCTCTACTCAAGTGACAAAAGAGATTGCACTGGCTTTTGAGTTCACTAGGAATTCAGATGTTAGAATGTAGGAGAATAACATGAGCTGCTTCTAAAGATGACATTTGGACATAATAGAACCCAAAAGAGAATATGTCTTCAGAAGATACACAGACCAAACTTGTTCCATCAGGATCCTAAGGTGAGTGTTCATGGCAATACATGTGTTTACCCTTGGTCCCTTACACTTTTAGTCACATCTTGAAATACTTGAACATAACGTATGAACTACAGCATTATCCTGGTTCCATTGCAAGGAATATTCCAAACCCTTCAGCAGAATAATAGGCAATCCTAGTACCATACTTGTTCTTTTTCAGACTTCATACTTGTTCTTTTTCAGACTTCATACTCCTAAGGGATTTTGCACAGAGAGATGGAATCTGTAGGCACAGTCTCTTGCCTTACCTATAGCTGAATTTAGTTCTTCAAGTGGCTCAGTTGGTAGTGCATGAGACCCTTAATGGGAAGGTTGTGAGTTCAAAGCCTGCAGTGGGCAGTAGTGTCCTCCCTACTCTAGTCATGAGGTCTGGGGTGACAGGTTGGACTTGATGATCTTTGAGGTCCCTTCCAACCTTAGGAATACTGAAATACTGAATCTGTATTTATAGACTGCTGCTTTGTGTGAAGCACAGAGAAGAGACAATTCACTAAAAATTGTTGTGACTGCCATTTGGACCAGTTATAGCATGGAGTATGTAACGAAGTCACCAGGAGAGCAGAAGAGAAGCTATCTGTGCCTGTCGACACTGTGTGACTCGTGATGATTTTAGCTCTTTTAAGAAAAATTGCGCATGCACTCAAACATATTTATAAACAGCAATTCTTGCTCAAATTTGTGAGAGAAATGTCACATACCTTGTGTGAATTAAGTAGTCAGGGAAAAAAACAATGCCATTTCTTCATAAACAGGGTTGGGTTTTTTGAGAAATATTCACATCAGAGCAGGATGCAGCACTCCCTGTGTCCCATGTTCTGCAGTTGCTCAGGCTGACTTCAGAAACCAGTAATACACAGCCTGATCTCCAAGGAGCTGAAGTTTCCTGCTTCAGATCCTGTGTGAACCATTATGCCAACTCCCACATCAAAACTGAAGGTTTAGCACTCTCCTCCACACTTGCATAGAAATATTATCATGTTGCTTGCTGAGTGCAGCATGCAATTATGTCATTGCAGGCATACCTGGGTAAAAGAGACACATAGGTTTTAAAAAGATATATTTGCAGAAATTAAAGTTAGCACTTCCTGACACTATTGTGTTAATTTTTGAGATCATATTTTGACAAGCTGTGTTTGCAGTTCCCCTTATGTGTATTAAAGAAAAGATAAGAAAAATATAAATTATCAGATTTACTCTGAGAGGTTTGACAGGGGATTTAATAGCTGATGAAGATGCAAGTGTTGTGGGAGATTATTGGTTGGTTGGGATTTTTTTTATTTCTTCAAGATCTTCCTAAGGCTCTGCACAGATGCCCAGGAACCATTTTGCCTCAATTTTTTAATATAAATAATAGCACAGCAGAGAACTGGGGGTTGTTCTGTTATTCTCCTTCCTGAAGCAGCACAGCAAACAAGATAGTTTTCCTGCTCAAAATCTATTTCTCAATTTTCAGAATTAGGAACATCTGGGTTTCCCATGTCAATTCATGACATCTTGAAACTATTCTGAAATAAATGAAAGATCATTTTTCCACTGCTGAATATTCTGACCCAGGCTGAAGAGTAATTTTACAGTAATTGGAAAGAAAACACTATTGATTGTAAAAAAAGAATTTAAAATGGAATTTTTTATTAAGTCAAAATGGTTTTAAGCAGCAATAAATGATATTAGTTTCAGTAATGTTTCAGAAAAGGTCAGCCCTCTTGGAGTAATTGGGCTATTTCTGCTCAGGGTGCAAGACTGCTCCCCAGTAGAACCATTCCCCATATCCCATTATTACTGAGCTTCAGCACTTCAGTTTCTCTGTGGACCAGGAACACTGACTTGAAAAGGGCTTTGTAAAAAGGAGGTGGAAAATGCTTTATCACCTCTTAGTCTAAACCTTTCTAATTAATGACAGAATAATTGGTTTGGTCTTATTGATCATTTGGGTTTGATGTGTTAAATTGATTTATCCTAATGGCTTTATTGAGTAGACCATTTCCACAAGATCAATTTGCAGTCAATGAATAATACAAAAATATTTACTTACAGCCATTTATAGCATATCTGTAAGGCTGTATAGGAAAGGCTTCATGAATATAGTCTGAAGTACCAGGAAAGCCAGGTTAATCTGCATCCAGTTATTCTTTCAGAGATGAGACATGTGAATCTTGTTATCTCAATTCATTGACAGACTGCAGGTGTCTCCAGCCATAATAAATCCTAGCTCCCATTTCTCAAACCTGTAATAAAGCACAGAATTCAGTAAATAAGCATAGTTTCTATACTGCAAGTCTTTCGAATCCTTCTTGAAGCTCTACTGTTTCAATTTTTTTTTCTTGCAAAAATGACCTTAAATCAATGTCATAGGCATTGATGTAAGATTTAAACATGGTATAAAAAAAAAAAAGTCAGCCAAATAAACTGTTATTTTGCTAATAAATTCATAGGTTGAGTGGGTTTTTTCCAAAATTAGTTGAAACATTTTTTTTTCTCCTGATTTTTTTGACCCTGAGGAAGAGAATACAAAAAGTGAAAAACAGTATCCTCTAGCTGATTGTCCCTTCAGATACTATTCAGTATTTGCTGTTTTTAAGTGGTCATCAGGTATGAGTTATGTTAAAACATAGGGTTTGTCAGAGACTTTAGGAGCAAGAGATATCATTTAATTTCTCTTCTATTTGAAGTTATATGAACAAATACTAGCTTATGTGAAATAGGTTGCTCCTTCAGGTCTAAGCAAGATTCATTCAAATTATGGTACAGTAGCCAGAGTAATTTTTCAATTACAAATAAATACTGTGCATCCTTATAAGGCTTTGCTCACCTTCCTGCATCAGTCCACCACAGAAGCCAGAGCAGTAGAGCTCGTTCAGACCTTGCCTTCCAACCACAGCCTTGTAACAGCCACCTTCTCTTCTCTGGTATTTTCCCCTCTCTCACTGCATAATTGTTAAGGACAGAACTAGCTGGTAAGGTGGAATAACACATTTATATTTACACTGGGTCCTTTGATGACCTCGGATTCTCAGTAATAATTCGATTTCTCCTTTTTCTCTTATTTTACTCTATTTTTCATTAGTGCAAGCTAGCCACCAGGATGTCTTAGACTGTTTTTTGTGTTTGCTCCCTACTTACCTTACTGGCAGTCCAAATCAGCCACTAGCAGTCCTGGAAACTTCCTGCAAACAATTATATTATAGCATATATATATGTATATCTCATATATATAGCGCAAAGAAAAGATCACTCCATGGAGAGATTTAGAAGCAACTTTTACTCATTTTAGAAGTATCTACTATAATGTGCTGGATCACTGCCAGGCCACAGAACACAAATCAAAGATTAAAACCCAAAATCACTCATGCTGTTTTCATAATTAGAAGGAAGAAAGTTTTTACATTTTTTCAGGATATGCATAGAACCATAGAATCAACAAGGTTGGAAAAGACCTCAAAGATCATCAAGTCCAACCTGTCACCCAAGACCTCATGCCTACTAGACCATGGCACCAAATGCCACGTCCTAGCCCTTCTTGAACACCTCCAGGGTATCATACTGCCCCGTATCATCCCTTAGAACATTACCATAAACACTGTAACTATCATAGAATCATAGAATCAGTCAGGGTTGGAAGGGACCACAAGGATCATCTAGTTCCAACCCCCCTGCCATGAGCAGGGACACCTCACACTAGATCAGACTGCCCAGAGCCATCATCTTTGTAGAGATGAGAGCTTTCATATTGTGTTACAGTTTAGGTCTATAATAGGATATTCAAAGTGCACTAGAAAACTTTTTAATTACTTGTTTTTAAATGAAAGTTAATTGAATTTGAAGTCTGAATGGTATCCTGACGCCAAGGACAATAAAAAATTCAAAGTAATGTGGGAAACACAGACAGAAATGTGACTTTCAATCTTCAAGACTGTAAAACAAAACAAATGGGATATTTGGGGAAAGATGTAAAAACTTCTCATTCTGGTTCTTCATTTTCCTTAAGTGAATTAAAGCTACTTTATGTGAAACTTAATCATTCTAAGGTGTTTGATTTAAAGGTAGATGGTAGAAATTAATTTTAATCACAGTTTTTATTGTCTTTGCTAGTAAAAAAAAATCAAATTTATTCTCCCTTTTCTCCCCTCTTACAATTTCATGTCAAGGATCCGTGATAAAACTGTCTCTTTTAAGAACATCAATGATTAAAATTGTTTATTTACAGATCCATAATATGTTAGGAAATTAAAACCTCTTAATAAAGCTGTGTATGTACTCTGAGAGAGCAGTGTAATGGACCACAGTGGCCCAAGATTTTCTAATATATCTACTAATACACTCCTTGACCTCTACACTTACACTTAAAAAATGCAAACTGTCCAGTTTGTGAATAAAACCAAGAAGGTATCTTCCAGATAATAACATTTCCATGTGCTGTTTCACATGAAATTATTACAGGATAGTTGAATATGCTTCAAAGAGGAACCTTTTATACTTTATTTCACAAATTATTATAGAGATTACATTGAGATTCAGTTGTAGAGAATTTCCAAAAGCCTAGCTTTTGGACCAACACACCTGTACTTCACATACCACAGAAAACATACACATTCAAGAAATTAGAGAGAAGAGATAAGCCAAATGATATTTTCTTGTCAGATTTGCTCAGTAATATTTGTCACTGGAATTATCCTCTAAAATGTCAAACTTAAAATTTTTCTGTGTACTTTAGGCATTATGTGACCACCCACACCCCACCTATTTTTTACTTGTCAGAAACATTATCATGCAGATACTATACAAAGACATTATATTGGATACGTGGTTTCCAGATTGTGCAAAAGAATTCCAAAATCAAATTTGTTCAAAGAAATTTCACACTAATTTTGCCCATTTTCTTACAAAAAGGAAGAAGTATTCCGTCACAGTTGCCCTGGGACATCTCTGTTTCTGGGACATCTCTGTCTCCAAATCTCCCTTTATTTGATTTGTAGGCACAGTGCCCAGTAATATGTTCTGATCATTAACCAGGCCTAAATATTTTTTTCTGCTTTGTCTTACATAAACATGTGGTTATTTGGTTTTATTTAATTCAGAACTTTTCAGTCATACTAAAAATCATATTATGTTACTGAGGCACATTTTAGGATAATTTAATGAAGACGGATTTTCCTGGTTTACACATTAAACCTGTGGATCATATGAAAAGTACAACCAGTGGGTTGTTTTCTTGTTCTGTCTGCTCTAAATCCTTTTAGATTGGGGGGGGGGGGGGGGGGGGGGGGAGGGGGGAAAGAGCTGATTTTCTTTTTTTAAATATCTGAGACACAGAGCCTATGTCCAGCTGTTCCTGACATCATCTGGACAGACTTCAGCTGCTCCTCTCCACATGATGAATTTTGCTACTGAAGCAATGAGCAAGACAAACTTACAGCCCCACAAGAGCAGCTATTCATGATTCCATCTTTCTTCAATGGGTAACAAGTTTCCACTCCTTGTCTACAGTTATCCATCAGGCTCTGGCTTTGTAAGTCCTTGTCTCCTTTGCACAGTGCTGGGCTTCAAGCACCCTATCATAATTTCACAAATCTAACAGATGTAGTTTTTGTACTGACTCCATCTGTTCCACTATAAACTTCTTCCTGCCAGAACTGTAAATGCAGATGGAAGAGAAAATTACACTCAGTTGTTTGGAGGATGGGAGGGTTTGTGAGGGGGTGTTGGTTGTTTTGTGTGGGGTTTTTTCATCTGTACAATCTTTTGGAAGCTGAAACAGAAAACAATGGGGGAAAAATCACAAAAGATAAAAATCCATACCAAACAGGCATAGCAAAATTATCGTCATGTAGGTCAAATAAATCTACAGAGAGAATCTACTTCTAATAGTCTTGCAATGTAGAGTTTGAAAGGGAAAACAGTGTAAGCCATTAGAGGACAAATATATAGCATGTAAAATAGATCAACCAAAAGATAGCATCTCTCACAAACATATGCACTAAGTATTTTGTTTTCTGTGCTTTCTCATATCTTTAGAAAAAAATCCTTTAAATTTCATATATAAAGTTCTGACACTGATGAAAGAAAAGCAATTACTAGTATGACAAGTCCATTACTAAGACAGCTCAGTTAATGTCTAGCCCACAGGAATTATACCCCCACTTTCTCACTCAGCTAGAAGAACTTCAAAACGTTTTAATAAACCTATCTAAATCCCTTAAAAAACAGAAAAAGTTTCATAATTTTAGAAACTTTAATAAAAGTACTATTGACAATCTTTAATAAGTCTATATCCTTATGAGTATAAATCCAGTTTCAGTCTCAACACAAAGTACATTTCAAGAAGCTACTAACACATTTTTCAATGTAACACTAACAAAACTTACATTGCCTATCATATGTGTAACAGTGTCTGATGCAAAGTGTGATGTGTGATCTTGATTATACACCAATAATCAAGATCTGTCTGGTGATCTTGACTATACACCAAGCCTCAAATGCCTCAGGTACATGGAGAAGGAAAGAAGAGTAGCAACTGAGCTTTAAAGCTCTTCTCCACAGGGTAACAAAACAAATAAAGAGGGGAGTGCATGTCAGAGAGGTTGGAACTAGATGATCTCTGAGTTCCTTCCAACACCAATCATTTTATGATTTTATGATCACATTTCCCTGTGTTTTAAATTGACTTAGAACACTGTAATGCCTTGCAACACTATGGGCAATGATTTTTAGTGTGGTACTAACAAGTGTAAAGTACCACACTTTTCTGTGTGGTTTCTGAATTCCAGCTGAGTAATACGGTGGTCAATATTGCATACAATTAAACAGTGTAGCAGGTCAATTGAAACCAGAGCATAGTTAAAAAAACCTTCTAAGATGAACTTACAACATAAGTAATAAAAGTATTTCATATGAGGATAATAATGTCAGGCTAGAATCATGAAAACAACAATCCTTTTTACAGAGCACTGAAGTGCTTCGTTCTTTCCTTTTCACCGGTGAAAGCACTAGCATGACTTTTGTACTGAATAGATGTATTTTATTCACACAGATATATTTTTTTTCTTGCACGTAGAACTTGTCCTTCTCTTGATATACAGGCCATTTTAATAATTATAAAGGGAAGCACAAGTTTTGGATCTGCCTTCTCTTCTAATAAATAAAACCCTTCATGCTTTGTTATAGATATGTATATGTGTGTGGGTGGGCACATCTGTTTACGTACAGACATACCCCTAGCAAAATGTTTAAATAGTTTTACTTCTTCACTGCTTTGTTATTGCTGCATATTCATTATTATTTGGTGTCTGTTCCCAAGTAAGCATATATTTCTGTGATAAAAATATAAACATCCACAAATATTTAAACAGATAGGATTAGTTTATTGCTAGCAAGTTACAAGGCTAGCAGTATCTTATGTGAAAGCAAGTAAGGTAATGGTGTTTGTCTTTTCTTTTTTAAATGACATTGCTGTTTCTAAAATTAAAGATTTCTATATATACTTAATTTTTTCTACATATATAATCTGAATAAAGTTGAATTTTGTGGAAGAAGGAAATGGAGGAATTGGGGAAATGTGTTATTTTTTTAATAGCTAATACATTTTCCCTTTCCAAGAAAAAAAAAAATAGGAGTTTTGTGATATTTTCATAGTATTTTATGCTCAAAAGTAAGCTTCATTTAAAAAAAAAAAAATTGCATTTTTTATTTACATTTCTTTTCTCCTAAAACATTGAAACCAGCTTACCTCTTCATCAGAATTGCATGACTAAACCAGCTCAGTGATGAATGCTCTCCTGTTAGCGGCTATCATTTTTCAGTGTTGTAAGGAAAGGAAGGTGTTATTGCTCCACAGTCTGGAAGTTCAGACTCCCAGCAAGTAGTGGTCTAAGGACCAGTAGTTCTGGGCATCTCCACACCACTTTATTTCCCCATTCACCGTTGCACCTTCTCCCACAGGAACTTCATATACCACTCCCTTCATCAAAGGCACAATTGTGATGTAATTCCAGAGGAATTCAGAATGGATACAGCCCAAAGAGTAGCTGCTTTCTGGATGGTTGAACTTGTCAGTTTATTTCTGATGAGATTTTATATTAATCAAGATTTTATGAAGGCAAGCTTCTCTATCATATATATATAATAAAAGTCTTCCTTAAAGATATGAAGGTTTAAAAGTTAAGCACTCAGAAGCAACAAAATGCCTAAATTAATGGTCCCTTTTGCAGCCACTGACTACACTGCATGTACATATGCATCACAAAACAATCCTTAGCTATTTTTACCACGTGCTGTAAGCCAACTAATGTATTATTCCTCAGTCCCCTCCCCACAGACAGCTGAGCTTCTTCAGTTGATTTTTTTTTCCCAAAAAGCTGTCCAACATGACTTTTGCAAGCAAACAGTTAATGTTTTAAACTTCACCAAATACAACTGGTTGCACTCTGAGTTCTCATGGAGTCTCACAGATGGTCCCATAGACAAGACCTCTTTGCAAATATGTAGACAACAGACACCTTTTGTAAGGATTCAAGGAAAAAGAGTTCATTAGAAAAGGGTTCATCTGTTACCCAACTCACCTACCCTTCCCTGCCACAGAAGCAGCAGGAAACGGATGGAATAGGCAATGATGATTGTTACACTTGGGCCATAAAGTTATTTCAGGACTGTGACCACATTGAATGAATCTGATCCATGCAGCTGCTCATGACAGCACCTTGAATATTACTCTACCTGACAATTTTGATGTCTACCTCAGATGCAATGAAACCCCCATTCGGTTTTGATGACCTGCCTCAGAATGCTCTATTTCCTCCCTGATCTCAAGACAGAATACACATGCCTGCTCAGCAAGCCTGTCTGCCACTATTTTATAAACTCTGTTTTTGCTTGCTTTTTCCTTCCAGGTTCAGTTAGGAACATGATCTAAATTCCTTCCCCATGTAACACAGCCTAATAAGAGGTCTGTATTAGATTACATCAAAAGAACTTGCAAGCAAATCTTATCTCTCTTGCAATTATTAAATCTACTACTAAGTAATATGATTGCACATAATTTGTATGTGCTGTGTGATTATATATAACTCCAGTATTTTAATTCCACTAAAATATGAAGCCAAATTGGCTAATTTCACTGTATACTTATTTCTTTTATGTTCATTTGAACCATGTGCATTTATTATGAGCCAATTTCCTGAATTGCAAGGCCATCTCTTGAATTCTGTTACTACAGGCATGCATACCTTGCAAAGCTTCACACTGGACTGATGCTGTTTCTGATACTCCTGTGTGGTGGGTTGAAATTGCCTCCAGAATAAAACTGCCAGACCAGCTCAGATGGAAGCTAATGAAGCTATATTTACAAGTAAAACTATAATCTAAAAACATAAAGTGCAATGAATATGTACAAAATAGAAAATATTTACAGCTATTTCGAATTTATAAACAACACATGAACCTCCCTGGACAAAACCAGGGGGTTACCCACAGCTTCCCCCTCTCGACTCTCTTCTTTCCCCTGTACAAAAGAAAAGAGAGAGAGAAGAGCAGAGAGTAGCTGGCTACAACAGGAACACAGACAAGGTCAGCAACAGCCATGCAAAAGCAACCAGCTAGTATGTGGTAGAGCAAAAGAGCTGAGAAAAAGTTAGTTGTATAAACTAGCTTTCTCTCTATGTTAGTTATCAAACCAATGGGATTTTATTTAGACCTTATCATTATTTTCCCTTTACATCCAATGGTAATTTATTTATATTCTCCCACTTTCTACTCAATCTGTGGAAAATTTCCTAGGCATCAGCCTAAAACTACCACATCCTGCTACATTATTTGAGTAAAGCATCACTCCACTGCACACTGGAGAAGGAAATGTTGGTGTGTCCTTAAATTGTTTAGACTGTTTTTCCTCTTCCATTAAATGTTTTTTATTTCTGTCACTAAGAGACCAGAATCAAATCCAAGACTGAATCCTTCTGTACATTTAATCATGCTTTTCTTGTTTTAATTGCAATTTAAAAGCACATTAATACCTAATCTTCATACCTATCTTGATTGTACTAGCTCAAATTAAGTAATTTATTGTCTTCAAGGAATTATTTCAAAGCATATTAAAAAAGTATAAGACAATGCTTTAGAAAGCACAGCTGTGGTTAAGGTGTACACATGCAGCTGTCAGCAAACATCATTTTGCTCATGACATCTAGTTAAGGGGCTCTTCTCTAGCTCCTTATGATTTTCACAATTTAGAGACTGAACTGAGTCTAAATTGATTACTGGGCTCTCCCTCACAAGCAAATACATCTTAAACAACAGAAATACAACTCTGAAATATGTTCAACAGTTTTACCTTTAAGGCATGAGAAATAAACATTGTTCTAGTCACCAATCTTACTTAGCTCATAGCACACAATTGCCACAGCTTGTGACGCTAACAAGGAGGCCAGCGTACTTTGATGAAAGTTATATGTCAAATGAGTTATCTGGCATTTGGAGGCTTAAAAATGCAGCCCTCCATTCTCTGAGGCCCTTTGCATTTCAGCTATAAAAGCCCATAGGGCTTTTTATGGCTAAGCTTGAATCATAATTAAAAAATTAAAACCATGTGAGGTTGCCTGTTTTTACTGCTGTGCCATTAAACATCAGTTGATTGTCATAAGTGGGTTTACTGACATGTAATCTGAAAGCAAATCTCTTTATCTTCTCACCAAGAATAATTACTTCAAGCTGAGGTGTTCATTATCAAAAATTATCTTCATGGCTTCTCAGCCTGAATATATTCTCCAACATTCGAAAGAAAAGTCACATTTCTTTGCATATTAAAAGAAAAAAAGAATTAAAAAAAAAAAAAAGGCAAAGAATGGCATCACCACAGAGGACAGGTCTTGAATTTACAAACCAAATGAGAAATGGAAAAGTAAAATAATCCACCTTTGACTTCCAAAGCATTATGTGAAGTTCAATTTCCCACTAATCTTTATCGCACCTTTAAGGTTAATCCAGGAAACTGTTCTCTATTAAAATATAATACAAATAAATGAGAACTAGATGTTAGAAAAATTAAATAGTTCAAAGGAGTTCTCACTAGTGCCTTCTGAACTCTATGTCTCATTCTAAATCTACTGAGAATCCCAAGATCCCAAAAGGAAAAAAACAATGTGGATAGTTAGGGAACATCCTGCACTTGGCATTTTATCCTGAGTGCAACAACAATGAAATGAGGAAGACATATGACCATTCAGCTTCTAGTGGATACTGAAAATTATTCCATATTACTCAATTGCAATTGTATAACAATTTATGCCCATTACTAATATTTTAAAATAACCAGAGTGGCTTTCAATATGGATGTCAATTTTCATTATTTTTCCAATTCTCTTAAGGCTGCCTAACCAATGTTCATTCTCTCTTACTTTTTCTAACCACTCTAAAATCTCAGCTTTTCCCTTCTGCTTAGAATGCCATAACACTTTTGACCAGAATGCTTGAAGTAAGTTATGTTTATCATGCATGGAGCTTTGAATAAATTGGGGAGATATGCAGCCTGGGGATGTGAAGCTGGCTGGAAGCTTTGGAAGTTGGCATAACAACATCTAGTTTTGACACTGTGTTTCTTTGCTGGGTGAAAGACAATAAAGCCTTCTGATGGGGTAATTTATAACCTTGGAATCCTTTTAAGGAATGAATGTTTTGTCATGATGGCTCAAGAACACGTTTGTCAGATTAGTCCTTTAATGCATCAGATATTTTGTTTACATATTAATATATTTAGAGCAACTACAAAGATTTTTATAAATTTTTGTTAGGTCTCTGTGGCCATACGGAATCTTAAAATATAAAAACTATGTTAAATATAAATAAACTGAGTTCTATCCTGTGAGACACACTGGACAGGGTCAAATAAAGAGGCAAAGCTCCAAACTGCAAATTAACATTTTTAAGGGCTCACAAAGAAACAGCCAGAAAAGTGTGGAGCCTGTGCACTGTGACATGTTTTCTTACAGCTTCTGCATTGTTTTGGTAAATAGTTTGTTAAATAGTGGCATGTTGCCTCACACATGTTGCCGCACATAGTCTGAGTCATCAGCTAGCAGTGACCAAATTTTGCATAAATTGATATGAGTTGGGGAATAATCTCCTTACTCATCTTCCCCAGATAATTAGAAACTTTCCTCATAACCATATCTGGAATGGAGTCCCAACTAGGAAGGATAAATCCTGCCATGAAAATTGAAGTCACCCAGATCCTCCTTTCCTCTTGATGGCAGAACTTGAACATACTGTCTCCAGCACAAGTGGCATTACTGAGGATCATTGTTTTAACCCTGCTCAGACATCTATTTTTGTCTTAGGCAAGCCATGTGGTTGTGGAATGCCATGTTTACTTGAGACATTAGATTAAGACTAGCAGACACATTGCACTCGTGACATGCTGCAAGGTGAATCATCACTCCTTAGTAGCAGTGGAATCATTCACCGAATCTCACAGTTTGTATAACTCATCCCCAAATCAGAACAAGCCACTGCAAACTGGTAGCAGTGGGAGAACCAGCTTTTAGAGACTGACACCTGCACAAGCAAGCACAGCACACAGAAGGCATTGAATGAGTAGCACACTGTTGTTCCTTGTAGAGAAAGCAAGTAATAAGCAACAATGCTGATCTGATATCCTTGGCCAAGCAGACTCTCCCAGCAGGGAATGGGGGTTGCAGATGCTGTTCATGTTCCCCCCAGCAGAGTTAATGCCCTTCAGTGTGTGCCTTCTAATCAAAAATTTTCTCAGAAAGGTGACAGTTACAACTCCTTTATTGGGTAGCAGAATATACCATCAGAAACACCAGCAAAAAATCATTCAGCCCTGCTTTAAATGGTCTTCCAACTCCTAAAAGTAGCAATACTGCTCTTCACATAAAAAGCTTATATCCCAGAAATTTATTTACACATTTTACTCTCTGAGATTGCTACATGTCAGGTGAACCCCCCTAACACGGAATCACTGACCACATTTGCAAGCTGCTTTTATTAAGTTGCCCAGGGCAGGAAACCCAAGTGTCTCAAGCAAATGAGGAATTCCTGTTCTGCTCCTGAGAGCTGTACATACCTTTCATATGGGCTTGTTTGAGAGATTTCCTTGCTCTGAGTGCACATAGTCAGTAAGGCCTGAGGCAAGTGTGAAAACATAGAATTAGTTATTGCTCTCACATGACCTCAATCTCACTGAGGAATAAGGATCCCAAGAAGAATGCGTACCGGAGCTGCCCTCTGGGCAACATGTTCTCACAGAACAGTATTTCAGGTGAAATGCTTTACTTTTTTAAAAATCTACCACAGGACTGACTTTTTTTTCTTCTTTTTCACAATGAAAAGAATGCTTATTCATCTCACCATCCCAGCTTCACACCAACTGGTTTTGTACCAGTCAGTAATAAACTGATTCCACCCACCTTGGCAACTGCATAGTGGGGTCTGCTGATGCTGGTAGCTTGCAGGGCTTATAGCTGCTCCATCCAGCCTCCTGAGGATATTTACACATCACTGCAGCTGGCTTCAACATCCCCCACCTCTGAAGGGCTTCCATGGCCCAGCCGCTAATGCTGCTGAAGCATCACATCCTAGCCACAGAACTGTCACCCAGAGGAACATGGGGAGTGCTAACAAGTGGATTTATATGGGGGTCTTTCTGGAGCAACCTGTGGCATAAAACAGATGGGGAAACATTGCCACATCATCTTGTTTCCTGGAGGGAGAACAATCATCAAGAGTGACTCTTCTGGCTGGGATTCTGCTGGCATTTTTATGACACTATCATTTAACCCACTTTATACAATTTTCCTTGTCTCCAGCCAAGTTTTTCCCTTGTTTGGACACATGAATTAAGATTGGGAGATAAGGGCTAAGCTCATCCATTCAGGCCATGGTACTGGACTCTGTCAAAAGCTATTTTGAAATCCAAGAACATCTGTAACTTTCCCTGTCTGTACTTTGCATAATTTCCTTGAAATTTGAGATTTTTACCTTTTTTGAAGTTTTACTGACTTGTTTTTTTACAGATGTTTTGTTATCTAATTTATAAATAACATATCCAGGATCAAAGCCTTGCATTAGTACTGAAATCTGACTCAACACACTTACTTACAAAGTCTAACATAATATTGGATTTTATTTTATTTACATCTCCCAAGGATTTTCTATGGGAAAAAATAGTGCATGCAAAAATTTCCAACTTTCAATATCATCAGCAACTCCTAATAATCTATGTCAAATTACTGCTTTATTATATTTCACTGCTAAACATTTACCCAGCAAGATGATTGCACATCTATATTTCTACAGAGAATATGCAGTACACAGACATAAAGATCTGGGCTGAGTTTCCTGTTATTCAGTCCACAGCTCTGAAATTAAAGTGGCATTTCTAATTTTCACAGCTGAGAAAGCAAAATGAACTACGCAAAACATGGCATTATGTTTGACCACACACCACTAATTACTACACTGGCAGGAGCCACTGGCACTCACACATAACTTAGCAAGGCTTTGACTCATGGTGTTATTTTTCTACACATTAGCATCCTAAATTCAGTCTATTTTCATGAACTACTGTCATTTTAGCACTAGTAGGACTATACACAGCAAAAACTGGGACCAAAAATGAGCATATAGTTTATTGACATAGTAGGTGAGATTGCATTATTGGGATATCAGCATTACGATGATTCATTTGGGCCTTTTTTTACCCCTTTATCAAAAGAGCATCCTCTTAAATTAGTTACAGTGAGACGGATAATTCTTAATAAAGAAGAAGTATGCAAGTTGGAAGACTCATCCCTGCTTAATTACAGCAAGAAGCGTAGTTCCCCACTTGATGACCTGAAGCATTTGAAAAAGGAAAGTTACTTTTCATATGTGAATTATGTTAACTTTCCCTTGACAATTGTTTTTCTTTTGTTAGAAACGTTTTCCAAGACCCCCTGCCATTTGCTAAATATAAGGCCTTGCATAATGACTGTGTAAAAGCAGGAGGCAGAGGATTACTGAAGTAGTAAGGTGTTAGTTATGTTGTGTCAGATTAAGACACCTTAGACTTCTTAACTGAAGTGGCAGAGGATTTTTTATGGTTATTTTCTAGAGCTCTCACTTAAGCAATAATTGGACCCCAGGGCTCAGCACAGTAGTCTGTTGAGGAGTGAGTACTTCAAATACGCATTACAGAGTCCTGCCTCTTCCCTGCCAGGGGGTCAATCACAGTGGTTATTTGAAACCATAATATTTTCAACACAGATGTCTGTTTTAGGAAGTAAGGGTTGAATTGCTCCAGTCAGTCATGGATTAAAGTTCTTCCTTCTTCATTTTTCTCTCTCAACTGTATCATACAGACCTTAAGGAGCATCAGATAACCTAATATTTCAGGCATCTGAAGAACTTAAGGGATGAAAATTAAGGCACCCTAGAAATTACTAGAAGTCACTGCTCATCAGGAGTTATAAAAATAAAAACTTGAGTCCTGGAATGGAAATTAGGCTTTATCACTTATCCAAGTATCATTGCAAAAGTTTCAGTCTAGGCTACCAGGATGCTTTGGAATGGACTATTTTAAGTTCGTTCTGCTAGAGTCCTCACTTCCATGCAGATCTGCCTCCAGTGTGTCTGAAGCAAAAATAGACTGAAAGATGTAAGCCAATGAAGAAAATTTTTCAGATTACAAATACTTTACATTACATTATCAGTTATAAAGTCAAGTATTTTTTTTTCTGCTGGCTTCAGAAGAAAGTAAACACACAGAAACTTCTGCTGGGAATGGTAGCTACTTGCTAGTGATGATTTAATGATAACAGTTTTTTGCCTCAAGTATTTTAACTTGTCAACCTCCTACTGGCAGTAATTCATTTATTTTTTTTTAAAGTGAAATGGATTTATGTTTGCAAACTCCTGTAGCAACCATTTATTTTGCAACCATGGTGCTGAAATTAAACAGCTGGATAGATATATGTCTATATTCCTACAACCACAGGACATTTTTTTAAGACTACATGAATGTGTTTTAAGAAACCAAGTCCTTAGCATATCTATCTCACTCTTTCACTTCTAATTATAAACCAGAGGGGGTTTTTAATTGCAATTTTAACTATAATTTTTAATATTTTATCACTACCCAATTTTATCACTACCCAATAACTTCAGGTGTGATCTTGTTTACAAGAGACAGTAGGAAAAAGAGACAAGTGAGGTAGCTTTGTCCTCAACAGTACCATCATTTGGAGTTCAGAAATGTCACAGGAAGCCTTTTTCCCCACATGGGGAAGGTCAGACCTATTACAGTAAACAGTTGTGACCGACCAAATGCTTGGCATTTTTATGTTATTAATTCTTCCTGTAACTTGCTGCAAATATGTTTGTTGCTTTTCTTGTTTCTTATTTTTAAAATGTACAGAGTAAGACATAATGTTTTAGTTTGGCATAATTTTCAGGTTCTCTGATCAAATCCCTAGGTTTCCACCAACAGATACACTCCTTGACTGCTCTGCCTACTGCTTCTAAACGTGTATCACCCCTAAAAAGTTATCAAACTACTACTACATTTCTCCAGCACTGGATGGGAATTTTTATCCTAAAGACCAAAGAGTCCCATCACATCCTTCCCACCCCACCACCATCATCACCACCACCACCACCATCACCCCCCCTCCCCAAAAAAACAAAACAAAAAACAAACCAAACACCACTTTATTTTGGTAGTGGAAGGAGCATGGAGAAGAGCTGGAAATCGTCACACTTATGTTCTGCTGTCCTGCTAGGGCTGGAACATTCCTGCACACTCCCTAGTTCAGATCTCAGAAAGAGAAGCCTGCTGAGAATGTGTACTCAGCTATAACAGGTACTTGAGCCAGAAACTGCAGGTTACAGAAGCATATTGTATTTCTCTACATAAAAGCAGAGTACCAGCTACACCATTCAGACTGTGAATGTATTTTGATTTGCCAAACACCATTCAACTGAAATGAAAACAAGAAATACGGATTGCTACTTACCAAAGAAGAGCAAATAACAGAGAAAAACATGTACCAGCCATTGCCCTTTCCAACCTTCACAAAAAACTAAATAAAATTTAAAAGTGACCTAATTAGTTTAAATAACCAGGAAAGCTTGGAAAAGCCTGACAAAAATGTGTGTTAATGAATCTGTGTGTTACATTTAAGAACCCTATAAAGATAAGTAAATGTAGGTCCTGATCTCCACCCAAGGGCATGGCTTCACAAAACAGCTGAGAAAAATTAACATCTCCTAAGCCAGGGAGGTCTCAATGCTCATCCTTTTGCTGATGCATTCCCCACCATGCTCTCTTGGCTTCACCCTTACAAAATTTCTGTCACTACAACAGAGCAATCCAACTCATTATGCCTGTAAACAGCTACTACCTCTTTTGCTGAACTAATTTTTTTTGCCATTTTTGCAAGTTTAATCAACTAACAGTGCATTTAAACACCATAGGCAGCATCAAGAACACATGGCTAGACATGTCATCCTCCCAGCTGTGGTTCAGCCAGCTCACTCCAAAAGCACCCCAGCAGCCCAAGAACCTGCTTGGCGAACATTCTGGTGTAGAGGGGATCAATTACTTAACAGTCTGAATTGCATTTACAACAGAAAAAGGTCTTCCAAGGCATCCAACTGGATTTACTAATAAACATGCATCATGGTTAAGTGAGCTGTGATAATTGTTTTATGTAGAGAATCAAATATGATATCTTTCCCTACTGTTTACCCAGCTCCAGCACCTGAGACAAGAAGCTGTGAGATGCACAACCGACACCACCACCCCCTGCATTGCAGCATCCACTGGTAAGTAGCAGCTCACCTTTCAAAAGTTATTTCTATGAGAATAAAAAGCAAGTCCTTACTGAACTAATTAACACAGCACTAAGGTGCAATATTTTCCATCTGAGATATACACCAAGTATCAGTGGGTTCTGGGTACTCTTCATAAGCCTGTAAACTCAGGGCCATGTCAAGAATACAAACTACTTATATTAAATAGCCTCTCTTTTATCTCATCTTTGGAACACCATTACCCTGTTAGAATTTGAGATTGCATACTAAGTATTAAAACCAATTTACATCCAGCAGGAAATCATTGCCTGCTGAAATCAAAGACCAGTTTTGCCATTTTTAATCATGGCAGATCACAGAGGTTTAAACTGAAAAATATCTGGGTTTTTTTTTTGGTAGGAGTGAATATAAGTCAGAACAGGTGTTATAAATACCTTAGGGATTTGAGTGCTTTTCCCTGGATGCAGGTGTTGAGAATTAAATTTAATGTCAATCTATGCAGTTTATCGGTGGTGCGTTGCATTACTAGTAACATCCTGGAGGAGTGCATCAAAAAGCAAGGAACATCTGAAAGATTTCAACATCCTAAAGGATCACCATGGCTACAGAATTGGTACATATTGTTCCTGAAATCATTCCTAACATCATCCCACTAAAGCAACAAAAACATTTCTATGTAAATACCTGAAAATAAACACACAAGGTAGACACATCACCTCAAGAATCAGATCAATAAGACCTTGAACCTTGCTCTCGATCTCTGCATCTCAGTAACAAACTACAAATATTTGCCTAATCCCCATCATGATCAACTTGTTACTGATGCTTTCTTCGCTTTAGCAGGTTGATTCAGCCCAGGCTAGGACCTGGGCTATACAGGTGGTACAGCCTGCCATTGCTTAAGTTTCCAATTAGATTAATATATTCACCCACCCTGAGTATTTCCTCAGTCATTAGTCAGAAATGAGATTCACTCTCTTCCCACTAGAACACTTACTGCCCCTGCCTGCTCTGGAGACACTAATTACTGCCTAGCCATAAATAAGCAGCTTGTGACTGCTGATGTGGTTAGCCAACCTCTAAGTTGATCATCAGTACACTGCTAAGCAGACTGCCCTTTTCTCCCTGCATGAGCAATACTCAGATCATAGCATGAAGCTATCTTACTGATTTTCTTACAATCTCACATTCCATAAAAACATATAATTTGCTAGTCATGGAGCACAGCATATTGCTGCCTCTCCCATGAGATGAAAAGCAATGATAATCAAATCGCTCTCAGTAGTAACAGATCCTTGAGTGATCCTGTCCTGAGCTGTCTTTGCAGCTTACCACCTCACTGATCAAAACACAATACCAGCAGCAAAACTCTTTTTATTCAGGATTCCCAGTATATGTGAAACTAATCAGAGCCTGTGTAACATGTTGGCATATACTTGGATAAAAACACTTTAATTCCAAGCTTCATTTTACTTTTATTTTCTAAGTATGGATCATCAGAATTTTATATTGCTCCTCTTACACCAGTGGGTTGCTCACACAACAATGAAGTGTACAAACACTGTGAATGGCAGTGGTAGGCTTGATTCTAATGTGAGGGATTTTGTCACAACAACATAACAATTTCAGATCACTTTTGTTATGTAAAAACATCATAACTCTCAAGATACAGTTTGGTAACTTTAATGAGGCTTTGCAATTTACATTCACTGTGTATTAGTACACAAAATATAAGAAATCACATATACATATAAACTTTTGTTTCTTTGTTTTACAAGTCAATGATTATGAACTACACAAGATACATTTATTCACATAACAAAATGGAACATTGATGAGTTTCATTCACCAATCACATACTTCAACAATTTACGGACCAACAGATTTTTGCAGATGCTAAGACAACAATCTTCCATAAAGAGCAAATAATTTATGTCAGCAGATACAATGCCATCACATTCTATGAAACGAAAAAGCCAAACTGAGCACTGACTGAATGCTTCCAGATTTCATCAAAACTCACATAAAGCAACAGTGTGGAGCTTATACCAACATCAAATCTGTCCATGGTTTATCAGCTCTTTGAGAAAATAAACCACATACAGGAATTCCTTCGGGTAAATGAAGCCATCTCATTTCATTACAGGGTTATTTAACCCACTTCCAACCTTTTTAGAACAAAATGGAAATAGCTTTTAAAACAAACAAAAAAAAAATTAAATATTTAAACCTTTTGGGTTTCTATTTTCTGACTTAAACTATTCCCACATACAACACATTTCTAGTCTGTGAAAAGCTTGGTCCCTTGGATTGTCTTCTTTGTGAATCAGTTTTTAACTACTTTGGACAAATACAATCACGTAGCTATTTTAAGTAAAAGACAAACATTTCTATCTTAATCCCTCTGCTACAAAGTCTCTGCTACTCTCATTTTTGCTTCTGAACAGAATACTGTCATAAAAACACAAAGCTTTTTTTAGCAGCATTAAAGATGAAGAGGCCTCCTGTGAAAAGGCCTGGAAACTTTCTAGTACCTTCAAGTATACTGAATGCCCTCAGCTCTTCAGACACAGACTCTGCGAAACTGAGCATGCAGCTCACTTTCACAAACAAAGTCATGCTCCCAGTGCAGTTACCTGTAGAGGTGCCCATTTGGTCACACACGTTTTTAACGAGATATGCAACCTTTGACAAAGGAAGATACTTCATGAGCATTTCAGTATATGCATTAGGGGAACACTTCAAGAAACTTCCTTCTGTTTGGGGGGAGGGAGGGAAATACTCTTTTTACAGACTAACCACAGCTTTATGACTGTTAGTATCAACATTTGTTGAAAGGACTAAAAACTCACCAACAGATCTGAAAATATACCTGTAAGCAATCTGAACTGATCTGCCTCTGTGTTCCAACAAGGAACTCCATGTTTTGTCAGTGATTTGAAAGGTACACTTTCAATGATTTAAGTTTACAGCTCTCCCAAAAATTCACAGAACAGGTCAAGGTAATGAACCAAGCAAACTGGATCATTTAATAAGCTGAGCACAGTCAAAACATCTTTTTATCTATCCAACTGGAAAGTTCAATGCGTAGAACCAAAAAATACCCCTATGGACAGGATAGTGGACGTTATCCTGGGCATCAGTGACTCTAAAACAGATCTGGATTATCACTGGTAAATTAAAAATCACCTTGGAGATCACTTGCACACTTCCATGTGTTGTTAAGAAGCAATATAAGGAACCCTGTTCACTTTAGTGCCTGGAAGGGACAAACACAAGATGATTTATCGATATTCTACCAGTTTTGAAAAAGATGTACTCTAAAGGGAATCGAAACATTCAAATACAAGTTTTGGAGTAGCAATATCAAACTGGTAAGTGACAAGAGCAAACCACTCACAACTTCAAACAAATGCCAAGCCACCAAGCCTTGGCATTCATTTTAAAGTATTGTCCATGTACGAGCGTTGCCTCCATCATCTCGTCATACACTGTGTTGAACTTTATTGCCCCGTAGAGTTGAGTGGATGCAGGTTTATTTGTCTGGCACTCACTGGTGACTCAGATATTGCTGCAACTTTCAAAGAATTTTTGATGGAGCTGAGTTCCAGCATATGTAAGTTTACGATGGGCACGCCACAACATCCCCTTGTGATTTTGTACAGGTTTTTAAGTACGGCTTTCCGGAGAAGAATGTACACCCAGGGATCTAAAATCTGATTCCACGTTGCCATTCGGAGTGCAAAAAGTATTGTTTCACAGGTCTCCTTTGAACGACTCTCACTTATCCCAATTCTGGCCATTGTCACCTGAAAATGGAACATTTTTTAATTATACATCAAAAATGTAAAATAAGAGAGTATGTAAATGAGTGAAATTGTTTCAACATTATCTCTAATCTTCACACCTTCACAGCATCTCTCTTTGGAACATCTGTCTTACAAGGAAAGACTGGGAGACATGGGGTTATGTAGCCTGGAGAGGAGAAGACTGAGAGTGGATATACCAATGCTTATCAATATCTGAAGGGTGCCTGACAGGAGCATGGGGCCACTCTTTTCAGTGGTGACTGGTGACAGGACAAGGGGCAATGGGTGCAAACTGGAATGCAGGAAGTTCCACCTGAACATAAGTATAAACATCTTTACTTCAAGGATGACAGAGCATTGGATATGGGCTGATCCTTCTCTGGAGATATTCAAAAGCCACCTGGACTTGGTCCTGTGAAACCTGCTTTATGTGAACCTGCTTTAGCAGGGAGGATTGGAACAGATGATCTCCACAGGTCCCATCTAACTCTTACCATTCTGTCATCAGTGTATCTCAACTGCTAAGTAAACATTCTGAGGCTTGTAGCACCTATTATCCTAGAAATCCCCTGTAGTCGTACATAGGACACGTGTCTCTGCTGAACTACTTCTGCTGAACCTTGGGCAGAGAATGCCAGGCAGCCAGAGAATACTCTCCAAAACTGACTTCAGCAAAGAATAAAAACTTATCCAGTCTCTGAGGTAACAAAGCATATCAAGACTGTTCCGGGGATGGATTTTTTCAAGTGACCACTGGTAGACTAGAACATTTTATAAATTAAAGGCTGTATAAGGAATACAGCACCTAGATTTCTTCATGAAGATTCACACATTTTAACCTCCAACAGAAAACAATTTATTAACACCAGAAAGCTTAGAAGTTTCTAAGAAAATTTAAGCCACGGTGACAAAGACAATTGCTACCCCTTCTCTTGTCAATGGAGACACATAGGGCTTCATTCACTTGTGGAGGTGCTGCACATGGACAGACCTCCAACAGCACCAACAGTTTCACAGGTGCTGGAGGCATTGCTCTTCCAGTATAGTTCAGCAGGACTGCTTCTAGCAGAGGATACTCAAGAACTACACCATCCCAGAAAGTTGTAGCTGGCCTCCCTGTTTTACAGAGCTGCAACCTAGGCTTTGAAACACCAGCCCCAGTGAACCACATGCCACTGGAGCTCCCACCCTGCGGAGCTCTCCTTTATAAGCTTTCTGCCACTGAGCTTTTGTAAGCTGAGTTCCTATGTGAAGAAATCCTGACTCTGCAAAGCCAGGAATCTGCCAGAGGATGGTAAATTATCTGTATTATTAATGTTAAAGGCACATGAAGACTTTTTGGTAGAAAGATGAAACATGAAAGCATTCAAAGATTTTAAAAAGGTACAGTCATTTAAGAAACATGATATTTTACAATTGATGCTATGAGTAGACTGATTTATTGGGTGATAAGAGACAGGGTTAGACCACCCTAGTGCAGAAGGTAGCATTTTCACAAAGATACATTGTTAAAAAACAAAGAAACAAACACACAAAGAAACCCCACTAAAAATAATAACAAATTAGGAGGGTAAACTACCACTCAAGATTCCAGCAAACCTATTTTACACCTTTTTAAATGCTCCTCTGTATTCCTCAGCCCTACCTATAGCTTGCAAGGCACTGCATCTTGAGTATAAACTTGAGTGAACACATGAAAGGAGACTACATTTGAGTAAACATTTGATCAAGTGTTTCTGTATGGACAACTATGGGAGCAGTGAAGCGAGCCCCTAGGAACGTTCCTAAAGAAGCTGGTGAGACGAGCAGAAGCACATCTGGGAACTGGTGCAAGGAGGAGGAATGTCAGAGCACTAAGCCAACACAAACATCTACAAATCAGTTCCCTGAATCTGCTCTTCACTCCACAACGGTTAGGCACATTCCTCTCTGACATCAGCAGCCCACCCAAACTTAGACAACTTCTTTGGCTTTTGCATGGGATGTTTTCTTAGGACAGTTCTATGTTTTATTTATTAGAGGTCTCATAAAACAAGCCAAAAATCAGATGTAATACTCCTTAGCCATGCAAGTAGGACTTGGACAGCGAATGACATCACAACAGAGCCCACAGATCAAAGTCCTTATCCAATGCACTGCATGCCTGACAATACAGACACAGCTTCCTAAACTACTTCTTGATGTGCTTCAAACTTCTGTCTGTTCCTCTCACATTCTGAGCGAATAAATGCAAAATCCATTGCAACATCATGCCTGGCAAAGGAAGCAGTATGTGTTACCACCTAGAAAGAGCAGCTCAGTCCCAATTTTGTAAAACTCTGTTGTTTTCTCACATTACCCAGTAAACTTCTGAGAGTCTATGTAGTAGTAATCACCTCTAAGTGAATCCATTCATTTGCTGCTCAACTTTACGGCACAACATAAAGTGCCTCTGTTTTGATTATGCATTTACATAAAGTAAATCAGAACAAGGAAATCTGATACATGATCTTATGGATTCTGATAATTGGAGAAGCTTCATCCAGAACCTCTTCTGAACACTGGACATACAAAAAATAATACATCTGAAGTCACAAGTAGCAAGTAGAGCTTACATCTATAGCCATAAGCTGAAGTAACTAAGCTGTGAATCCCTGTACTAGAAATAATAAGGTAACATCTACATTATTTACAAATGTTGTTTAATAACATAAGAACTAGCCATATTACTTTCATTATTCAAGAGTGTTATGGAGAAATTAAAAAAAGTTTCCTTTCCTGTAGCACTATAATCAACACAAAATGACAACCCACAGAAAGGTAAGGTCTGGACTAAGACAGAGAATCTCTGCCTAACTCCAAGCATGAACAATTTTGCCTTAAAACTCTTGCTGCAGAGCAGTGATAGTGACAGACACGTTACCATGTCATTATTTCTGAGTAGTAGGTAGCTTCTCACTCCTCCAAATTGCCTGCATTATACTGGTTGCTCTTTCATGTCTTCTGAGAAAACACCTAAGAAAACTCATTGCAAACAAAGCCAACTACAAGCAAAGACAAGGCAAAGAGGAGAACATGTCCTGGCTATTTAAGCCCTTCTAAAATCATCTGATGATTTCGAGAACAAGATGCCAAACCCCAGCTGAAGAGGGCTAAAATGGTTATTTCTATCACATTTTCATGGTCTTTTTTATTTTTAATATAAATTCTTAAACTATTATTTCAATGTCAGTTCGAAATCCCAACTGATAAAAAGGGCTAGCTGTTTAATAAAGGATTTCTTTAAAGAAAAACATGCAGACAACCTGTATTTGCTTCCTAGGTGTGAGAAAAATCATGTCACTGAACTAGCGTAACTGCTCCAAAACTGCAACCGCAGCTTGCTGCAGTGCTGAGTTCTGAGAGCAAGACTTCTTCTGCAGGCCTACAAAGAACACTTATTTTCTTCTCACTTGACTAATTTTGCTCAATAATTAGTTAAGTCAAGAAACCAATTCAAAGATTGACTTTTGTTCCCTTTCCTGTAGGTCCAACAGTTAGAATGATGAAGGGATTCTGTCCTCTGTAGCAGAAATAAACAAGTGGGGAAGTGGGAAAAGGCAACACAATTGCAATCATATCTAGTTGCCTTTGATTTCCACAACTGCAATATTCATGCAGATTCAGCAGTATAACTCAATAAATTAATCCTCAGATGATAAATTAATAAATGTAACTCATGCCATTTTCTAACATATTTAGAAATGTGAAAATCCAAGTAGCACTTTACTGAATTATACAATGTTTATATGAACACAGCTGCAGCATGTATCCCTGGTTACCAGGAAATGAAAGTACCACATGATGTAGCAAATACAATTCAAACTCTCTTAAGGAAATAACTATAAAAGTGTAACTGTAAAGTGACTTTTCAAACCAAGGCTGCCTGTTTCAAAGACATAAAGTTACTGTGAATCCTATTAGTTCTTGATGGCCTAAGGGAAGACCTGAGAATTCCCTGTCCCTAAAAACAAATGCAGAGAAATAAAATTTGTGTCAAGCAAGGACTTGACACAATACATTAAATTTCATCCTTCTTGTTCAATTTTAGGCTTCACTGAATCCAGAGCTAACTTTTCAAGATCCAGAAAGCCTGCAAAAAAACCCTTTAAGTCATTTTGAAATCACTGACTTCTACAATTTTGCATCTAACAGACATCATCAAAGAAGTTCCATTCCCTTTTGGGATGTGCAACAAACAAAATTAAAATGCTCCAAACCTTCACACTACTCTGCAAATATAAACTGTATGACTTTAATTTCCCTTCCAATTGGTTCTCAAGTATATGAGAACAACTAATAAGCTAAATTGCTAATGTGCTGCTCAGTCACATTCCCATTAGTATTCAAGGACAGCCAATCAAAACAAGAAGCAGACTTCATTGCTGGTTAGGAAATGAACTGTAGTGCCACTTTGATGCATTTCAGCACATTGGTTAGATCCAGGTTCTAAGCCTGACTTCAGGAAACTGGATAAAAAACAATCACCAAGAGACTGACATATAAAGCAGGGCAAATAAATATCATAAATTCATTTCCTCTGCAGTAGCTCAGCCTTCAGGCTTCACATTCCTGCAGGAACTTCACAGACCCTCTTCCCCTTCCTTTGGAATTAATTAGAAGCAGTTCTGAGAACTTCCAATCGTGGAAGAAAATCCATGTGTGGTTTTTTTTTTTTTTCCAATATTTGCAGACTTGTTCTATTTTGTCACTGGGCTGAATCCAGAAATGTCTATCACATCCTCCTAAGCCACGCAGGACTTAACACAGTATTCTACAGGTTATGTCCCACTCTATGAAAACAAAGATTTTATAAATATTTTGAATTTCCAGAATTTTTTGCACTTCGATTATTCATATGTGCTACAAAGAAGCTGCAGTCTGATATAGGTATGAGCTGATGGCATTTTGTAGTACCCTATAAACAGAACCTTTAAGAAAACCATTTGCAAAAGAGAGGAAGAGAGAAATCAAAATGCATCTGTCTTCAACATTTTATGCACCATATTATATCTCCCCAGAACAGACATTAGAAAAGGAAAACCGGCAACAAATTGCCTGTATCATTTTATATAGGTATTGCAGTATACAAACTAAGCATTTGTTGGAACAAAGTTGAGTATGCTCCATTTTATTTTTTAGTGTGATTCTATATAGGTTAAAAGCAAGTGCTTCCAAGAAAAACAGGTAGCTCACCACTTCTGTCATCAAAATATTAGTACACACACTGCTTTACTTATGCCACATAATAGTTTTTATACTGAAGGTCTGCAGTATATTTTACCCCTCACATTTTCCTTTACCTTTTTAAAAGAAAAACACAAACCCTACCTTCACCTTTCATATACTAGATGATCATTTGCCCTAGGAAGTAAACTTTAACTGGGGGTATTGATTTTATACAAAGAGATGTGCACTTAAAAGTGAATTGAAGAAGATAAAATGCATTAGCAAGTTTTCCTTCACATTAAACATCAGAGGATACTTTCAAGGGGCTATGTAATAATTCCATTTGTAAAGTCTTACAGGATCATCTCTTTACTAGTAGTAGCAAAATAAGGGAGTCCCTTTCTTCCTCATGTAGACATCTGTGAAAAAATAAAAATGTCACTGAAAATTAACAACAGATCCAGTGTCTTACTATTCAGCTGAGGAAAATATTTGTCTACCTCTCAAAATCAAGTTGTAGTCCAAAACTGAGCATCCTTAAGCACAAAAATTAGCTTAATGTGCTGTTAAAGGCAGCTAGTCTGAGAAAATCCCTTCTTCTTTTAGGCTTGAAGTCTCTCTCAGGAAATACAGAACCCAGATGAGAAACAGAAGAAAAATCAGATAACCAGAGGTAGTTGAATTTGCAAAATCATTCATGTGCTCCATATTTACCTCCTTTAAAATGGAGCTGTGTAAAATTTTTGGAGGTATTGTAAGGCTAAAGGCGCTCTGAGCTCCAGGCCGTTCACAAAGAACAACTGCTGTGATACAGGTAAAAAAAAAAAAAGGGCAACATTTTTCACAAACAAATGGAAACAGTTTCTAATATTTCTTTCTCAGACACAGTTAATTCTGTGACCAGCTGACAATGCTGATTCATAAATATGGTATCACTCAGGACAGATGCACTTTTCTCAAGTTAGCAATATAAAAGCCCTGAGACAGGACATTCAAGCACTTCTCCTAATTGGCAGAGCAAATCCCACATCAACTGAACGCCACAGAAAGGACTGCAGCGTAGCAGTATATATATATGACACTGTAGCCATGATGTTAAGCCTACGTGGGTGTTTTACTACCGAGCAGCTCAGCTCTGTCTGACCTCACCACATACCGAAGATGTTCCTTTCTTCAGTTTTTGCTCTCCTTGTGGATGCCCAGGTCTGCAAAGGGCTCAAAGCCTATTGCACTCCATTACTGTGCCATTAGAGTCAAGTGTGACATTTTCACCAGCTGTATTTTTTACAGCCCTATGCAAAATATTTGTGGATGGCAATACACTTTCTGAACAAATATTTGGAAATGTAATTTGAAATTACATTTTTATGTATGCAAGAATTTGCCAAAATTACTAGGAAAAAAGTAAACTGCCACAAGGAAATATTCACTATTTATATTTTATTAACTGCCTTCAGCATTATCATACTCTATATAAAGCAGGAATGCAATTATGAATTATGCCTCATAAACAGAAGGATTTTTTGTGTGCACAGACTTGCAAACATTAACTGAACGTGATGCTTTTCTTTTCTGTCAACCTTCCCCTTAGAGACTACCTATTTTCATTTGTTTTACAGCAACATAAATTCAGCTTGAGTGAATCATTTTGGGTCATCTCTGTTTCTCCAGAAGAACCCAAACATTTCTGTCTGGGATTGACAGTCTTTTCCTTCTTCCCCTTTTCCTCCTTCAAAATTAGAAATATGTCAGTTCAACTAGCTGGCAATGTAATTACTCTCATAGCATAATCTATTAGCTCATTTGAAAGGAAAGCAGAAGGGATATGAATAAAGAAGATTTTAGAATAAAAAACTAACTTCATATGACTCTCTTCATAATGAATAAACACAGTGTCCATATCAAAGTCAAATAACCAACCTGTTTCCTGAGCTATATTTTTAAAACTTCTTTTAAAACCCTGTTACCCCAGAGCAAGGAACGTACTGCTGCCTAATAACAAGGCCTGCACCGAATTTGTATCTCTTGTACAAAAAAATTAATTTTACAGATAAAATCAAAACATTTTTACCCAGCAATGCTGTGGGAAACTTTACAAAACAATTGCTAGTCTTCTCGTGACCAGAAAACAAAAGTATGCGTAAAAAGGACCATCCGTAGAAACTTAATACTTAGGGATGTAAGGACTATACTTATTCAGGATCCACTTATGTCTTCCATTAGAGTCAGTTGGGTAAATCTTCAATCCCTGAAAATAACCTATTCTCTTTTATTGCTTTGCTTTTTTCAGGTTTTCACACTCATTTGGAAAACTATCACATTTTAATTGGTTTAATAAACATAATCACTGATTTAGGAGCAACAGAACTTTTCTCACTAATACTCTACAAATACCCAAAGAATCACAAATCACACATAATAGTGAGGAGGAAATGTCTGAATACAGAGAAGAAGAGACAATACACAGACAACCTGGAGGAAAAAGGAGCTGCAAAGGGGCCCATAATTACAGAATCAATTCAGTATTTAATTACTGTTATGCACAGGATGGAGTCAACAGCTTAGAAGTAAACTCTTTTCAAACATCAATAGGTTCATGCTGCTTCATTACTAAAGACTTCTTCCACTGTGTTTAGAGGCCTGTGAAGAGACACAAGCAGCAACTAGAGGCAAATCTTCCACTTAACATCAATGAGTAAGAAAATGACAGAACATATCACAGAATGGTTAGGGGGGCAAATGCTAGGAATTTGATTCAGAAGGATCATCTAGCTCCAACCCCCCTGCCATGGGCAGGGACCCCTCACACTAGGTTAGGTTGCTCAGAGCCACATCCAGCCTGGCCTTTAAAAGCCTCCAGAGATAGAGCTTCCGCCACTTCCCTGGGCAACCTGTTCCAGTGTCTCACCAACCTCACAGTGAAGAAATTCTTCCTAACATCCAATATGAATCCACCCATTTCTATTTTTTTTTCCACTTCCCCTAGTCCTATAACTACCTGACACCCTAAAAAGTTCCTCACCAGCTTTCTTGTAGGCCCCCTTCAGATACTGGAAGGCCACAATAAGGTCTCCTCAGAGCCTTCTCTTCTGCAGACTGAAGAGCCCCAACTCTTTCAGTCTGTGCTCATAGGAGAGGTGCTCTAGCCCATCTATAGGGAACGTAGGAGATGCCAGCTCTCACCTGGCCACTTTTAAAATTCTCTCAGATTTGTTATTTTTGTCTAAGCATCAAAGAATTAGGTTAAGCTCTCTATGGGTTCCTTAAACTGTTCACTCCCCAATTTCAGAGGAAAAGCACATACAAGCAGGATTTCAAGGCAAATACCAACAGATCCAGAGATATCCACATGTAGTTAGAAGTGTTAAAAGAAGGAAGAAACAATTCACAGTGAGTCAGTCATGATACACAGTGGCCTTTTCACTTCTTCTACAGTTCAGGAATGCAGACAGCTTTGATGTGGTCCAGCCTGCAAGACCTCAAGTAGCAACTGGTCTAAAAAAGGAAAGAACCTACTCTACTGTCAACCAATGGACACAGACCTTCAGTTCTGAGAAATTACAGTTTTTGTTACATGGGTGTAGGGGGAAAATAAGGAGAAAAATAAAAACATAATTTGTAATTATATTTTTTATATGTGTATGTTTACCATGTTATGCAACATACAGAGTGGAGAAAAACTGAAGTTTTTAAAGGTGGATCAGAGTCATAGTCACCTAATGACTTGATGCTATCTGATTTGCAGCATTGCGAAGTCTGGCTGGAGGAAAAAGATGTGATGTGTTCTGTCGGTCCTTACCCTAAACCAGTTACACAATGTGTGATATTTTCAAGCAAAACAGGCCTGAGTAAGAGTAATTCCTAGGAAACAGGAAGAATTCTTTTATATCAAACATAATTTGACCATGTCAAATTGACTTACTTTTCAAGTACGGAATCCAAAATTTTACCAACTGAATAAGTAAGAGGAGGCTCTGAATGGCAAATGTATATGGCTGAAATTTTCAGAATTCCATTTTTTAAGGTAGCAACTTCAAAATTGAAAAAAAAAAAAAAAAAAAAACCCAAAATTGTCTGTGCAAGTCACTGACATCTATTTAGAATGAAAATTTTGTTTCGATTTATATAGCTTTGTGGTTTAATGGCATATATATGTAACACAATTTTTGAAACTGAGTTGCAAGTTATTTGGAATGAAAAACAGGATCACATTGTTGTGAAAAGGCAATGTTCTCACATGACTGGAAACCTGCATCTCCTACATTTTCTCTCCAAAACAAACCAATCTCATTGCATTCCTGATGGCACTGCATTTTCAGGAAAAGGTTTTATGTAAGTTTTTCCAAACAGCACAAGTAAACATAGATAACAAGAACTATAATTATGCCTCTGGTAAAGGACAATCTGTTAATCTCAACTTTTCTTCCTTCCCTACGTTATTACTGTAGGACAATATACTGAGCACAGTACATTTCTTCTCCAGAACCTCTTTTCTGTTAAGAGAGCACATCAGCTGCTCAGTTCCCTGCCTTCTGTAAGAGGGATGTGAATGCTTGAATTACAAATATAGCCACAATTAATATAGTTTCTAAGCATGCTATGATAAACTACTCCTTGGCCCACACTTAAACAGCATTTTTTAAAAATTATTCATAATTCTCAAAAAGGCTAAGGCTCTTGAGACCTCTACAAACTGTAAAAGACAAAAATAGTAACAGACTAATTCTAACCACCAAAATGGTACCTTTGAAATTCAGTATCATTTTAGGTAGGTATACTCTAAAATGATCCTCATTCCATTTCTCATCTAACCTGGTAAAAATTTGTCAGCTGTACATCTTAGAAATCCAAAGTAACAGAATGCATCCTACAATGAATATTAGAAAAAGGCATGAATATCTAATCTAAGGATTTCTAGTATTGTAGCAACACATCTCAATAAGTGGATTGAATTTTTAATGCATTGTATTAAACTTTGTTATTATCTTTTCACAAACACCTGCAATTTCTTTCCATGGAGTAGTTCCAGGGTACCATAAAAAAACATGCTCAAACTCTCTTGAGTTGCTGCTTAAACTTTATTCTACAGGAAATTAACTGAAAAAGACACTTCTGTCTTGAGACTAACAAATACCTCAATTAAAATGAGTGCTTTCTTTTCTCTTAACCTAAAATGAACTATTTATTCCAAAAATATATTTTGGGACATAATACTAGGAATTACACTACTAGTTCAGTAATATAACCTTGAATAGCAAAAGCTCATTTGGAGGGACTCAAGCATTACATTTAACATTTGCTAAAACACTACATAATGTGTAACACAAATAGGCTCCTAAATAAAGGCCCCAGCACTTGTTATGGCTAGTTAGGTCAACTAAAATGAAGATAAAATACAAGCATTTTCTGCTAGTACTGGGACTGAGAATAAGAAAGTGTAGTGTGTTCTTCTCAGAGAGAGAAAAGTTATTTGGCTACTTCCAAACTTCTTGTCCCAGACATCAACAGCAGGACAGGTCATCTGCTTTGACATGGCCAAAGATATCTGTCTTCCAGTGTTGAGAGGAATTAACATTTCTCTAGTAAAAAGTCTCCATTAGGATGTTCTGTGGCAATTTTTTTATAGGTGCAACCTGAACAGAAAGCTGATAGGGTTTCTGTCCACCACCCTACAGATGCTGTGGTGATGCAGTGCTGGTTGATGAAATAAGATCCAACAAAAGGAAAGAATCTGAAAGGGAAAAGGCATCAGCACAAATGTTGATGATCAACCTGATCTAGCTGTGGCTGCCCCTGATTACTGCAAAGGGGGTTGGACTAGATGACCTTTGGAGGTCTCTTCCAACCCAGCCCGTTCTATGATTCAATAAGAATAGCAACTGAATTTGCAGCTTTAAAAAATGTACTGGGAGACTCAAGCCCAGATCCACTTCAAATCAGACCTTCCTTACTCTGACAACACATTCTATCTCTGTTTGGTCTTAACAACAACCATTCTAGCAAAACTTGACAAGAATTCAATGACAAAAGTCAGCACAAACATAATCATTATCGTTGATTATATTCCTTAAAATCTGAATCTTGAAAAAGGACCGACAAAGTGTATTTTTCCCTGTAAATTTTACAGCAGCATTCAAAGCTGCAAGGTTAGCTAGACATGTTTAAGAGCAGCCTTCAAAAGCAGGAAGCCAAAAGCCTCAATTATTCTTTTTTAAAAAAAAGTTCACTCTCTTTGTTGGCAGTGCCTGTGCAGGCCCAAGAACCTCACAAAGGTTGCAGCTTTGACCAAAACCAGCATGTTTTCTAGTGTGAGAGAACACATTTCTTCAGAGCAGCCACCCAGGAGACCTGGGGCAGATGTACTTCTCACAGCAACAAGGACCTCACTGGCGAAGCGTGGACCTGCATCTTGGAACATCTTGTGTCTGCTTCTCAGCTACACTTTCTGATTATGAAAATGACCAGTCATCAGAGCACAAGGCAAGGGACAAATTTATAACTCTTTTGTTGTAGAGACAATACAGCCAGCAATATCTGAAGGCATACAAACAGCATTAGTAAAGCAACGAGCTCATAGGCATGATGCCCATTGCACATATAAACACAAGGCAGTATAAGAGGAGTTTAACCTGCTGGCTTGTTAAATAAAGAGAATAGGAATGGAGGGAGACACTTCAAGGGCAACACAGTTATGACTCTTGGCAAAGTGTCACTATGCACATCTATACATGACTACATATAAACACTAAAATGAGATGCACAGAGGCCTGCAACATACAACAAAGTATCCTATACTGTATGCAACTACACAGCCTAGAGTTTAGTTAGCATAAAACCACTGACCTCCATACCAACCATGATGAACTTGTCTCAACATCCAAACTACCTGGTAGAGCAACTGGGGTGGAGTGGGTTGGGGTAAGGGTATTTCACCAAGAGCTTCCCTGTTAGTGCACCACCTCCTCCAGAAGCATATTCACTGAAAGGACCATTCCAACCAGCTCCAGCAGCTGGTTGGAGTGGTTCAGAAAGTTGTTAGCTAAATGTAGGTACATGAAAACCAACCATCAAGCTTTGCTGCATGAGACAGTCTGAGGAGAAGAAGTCAGAGCAATTTCAGAGAGATGCAATTAATATAACAAATTGGAAAGGGAAGAAATTACCTGAGAAGAGACTATTAGCAATTAATCTGGGCAGTAAAAAACGAAAAGCAACTGACTAAAAGGTGATTTAATCACATCAAATAAACAGGAGTGACTATTTTCTGCAGCAGAAGGGTAAAATTGGAATGGAAGTAATCAGATAAATGCATGGAAAAAGATGTTAACAAGAATAAAATGAATGTAAAAGTATTTTTCTCAGGCTAAGGCTGTGTTCCACATTTGAAAAAGATTAGATGTTTCTCAATTATCATCACTTGTTCCTGTAGATAAATTCACTCTGAAATAAACCCTTCCAGTTTATAAGTACAAGAAGTTCACTTTGATACTCAAAACCCAAAATTTAAAATACATTTATCCCTTAAGCCCTACAGAATTTAACATCCTGACGTCAGAATTTGCTCATACAAACACAGATCTGAAAAACAAGCTGTTTCATGACAGGGCAGACATCAAGTCACAGCCAAAAAACAGCTTTATATAAAAATCTATTTAATCACAGGTGATTATCACAAAATACTCCAGCCCACCTATTTGCTTTGGGACTCCAAACTCTATGGATCAGATCTATCCAACAAAATTCTAGCAAAGGGCTAAGACTCTAGTAAGGATGAGAGGAGACGATTTACTACATAGAGAAATTGATGTTACAATCTTTAGCACATATTTCCCTGGAATCACCCATCACAAAACAAAATTATTTGAACTATCAGAACACATACAACTATGTAAATAATTTACTATCTAGATTATCAGAAAGCTCATGAATTTCCCTGGTTGGGTTTTTTTTCGAATTTCCTCCTGCTCTCAACTCTTCAAAATGAGAAAAGTGCTTCTTTGTGTATGAAGCAGCAGGGAGTATCCTTCATTCTGGTACTTCACTAGGGAAAGATTCCCATACAGTGGCAGAAACCTTCAAAAATATGCTGATTTTTGATGAACAGAAGAGATGGAGCTTCAGGAAAGAAACTAGGAGGAAGGAATCAGAAGGAAAAAAAATCAGAAGTCCCTGTGCAAACGCCCCAAGGAGAGTTTCACATGAGCCATGTCACATGCTCTGCTTCTGGAAAATGCACTGGATCTCCAGGAGTCCTAAAATAGAGGTGGTAATTAATTATAGTATTTTATCTAATGTTATATGTTAGCTATATATACATTTACAGCACACAAAATGGAACCAAAGTAAGTTAACTACTACTGAGCAGGTGCCTCTGATGTCACCTTAGGTGGTTTTAGCACAGGACAGAACAAGAGGACACAGACTCAAGCTGCACCAGGGGAGGTTTAGGTTGGAGGTTAGGAAGAAATTCTACACAGAGAGAGTGATTGCCCATTGGAATGGGCTGCCCAGGGAGGTGGTAGAATCACCATCCTTGGAGGTGTTTAGAAGGAAACTTGATAGAGTGCTTGGTTGCATGGTTTAGTTGATTAGATGGGTTGGATAATAGGTTGGACGCGATGATCTTGAAGGTCTCTTCCAACCTGGTCTGGTCTATTCTATTCTATTCTACATATATCACTCTGGTTGCAAATCTAATAGTGAAGTAGAATAGAATTAACCAGGTTGGAAAAGACCTTCGAGATCATCAAGTACAACCCATCACCCAACACCATCTAATCAACTAAACCATGGCACCAAGTGCCTCATCCAGTCTCTTCTTAAACACCTCCAGTGATGGTGACTCCACCACCTCCCTGGGCAGGCCATTTGAAGTTGGTAGCCATGCACATATGACAATTGATGTAACATCGGACTAGATTAAAACACAAGAAAAAGAAATAAAACAATCCCCCTACTGGATGAAGAATCACCTCAAACAAAACCAAACCTTTGTATTTGCGAACACAAGACAGAAACTGCACTGCCTTCCTCTGTTTTCCCTTCTAAAGGTTTGTATTTGCGAATACATGGCATAAACTGCACTGCCTTCCTCCACTTTCTCTTCTAAAGGTTTGTCTGAGTTCTAATTGCTTTGGTTTATATCACAGCAATTCACTCTCACATAACGTTTCTGGCTAAGCTTTATTCCCTTGCATTTGTCTGCTCAACTGCAGCCCAATAAAGCCTGTTAAATTAACACTTACAATTCTGGTTGTATTCAGTGGACAGAATACTATCAAAACAAAGACCGAGTAATTCACAGTATTAACTTTCACGTAAACTCTATGATTGCAAGAGCTAAGAAAGCTAATACCTAACCAAGGACCCCCACTCTATTGCATTTTTCTGACTACAGATCTCTCCGGCTGAAACACTTACTATTCACTTCCTTGAAACTTTATTTAAAGAATTAAATCCTACCTTTCACTAATGTTTTAAATTTTCTTTTTACCTCCTCATTTCTAACATAAATTTTCCACATTGCAGAACTATTTTACCATAATGCCAGACTAATCTTGGTGGTAAAAGATCCAGAAGCAAAGCATTGCAAGCCTGGAATGCATGCAGAGCACCAACAGATTGGTCACAAGTGAGCCAGAATTGCTTACAATTCAGACCAAGTTAAATACTTTAACAAAGGAAGTCCTATTATTCCACTAAAGATTGTTGATAATTTAAAAAAAAAAAAAAAAGTTTCCATAATTAAAAAAAAAAAAAATGAAAGGCATAGCAAAATTACTAACACCGAGAAAACAACCATTGTAGTTATAATTCAGTGTTCTTTCATATGTTGAGTAAATGAAGTCTCTCTTTTAGCACCCAAGGGCTTTTTAAAAGTCAAATCATTCCAGCCTTTATGGACAAATTATTTCATATGAAAACAAATGTCCCCAAGGACAATACACTGTTTCTTTATTAAAAGTAAACTCCTCGTTTTAGCTACTTTTCTTGAAAACCATCCTGTAGCTTACTCTAACAAATTTCAGGTGTCTGGAAGTTCACTACAAAAGCTTGCTATACTGCTCTGATGACTTTGTGTATGCTCTATGTACTACAGCCAACATGAATTTAAACTATGCTGCAGAGCAAGCTTTGCAAAATACTCTGTGTTGAACAAAAGCGAAGGGGGTTTTGTGCATTTCAGTGATGCAGAGATGTATATCCAGACTTTCCCCTTGAATTCTGCAAGACTGGCTTAATTTAATTCTGCCAGATATACCTAATTATTGCAGCTAAGCTAATATCAGTATCTAATTCAGAATTAGTTCAGGTAACTTCATACTACACCAGAGCAAGTAAACAGATGAGATATAGCAGATCTGATTCAGCTCTCAGATTTCAATTTCTTTGTAAACTGAGATCAAAACTGCTCCTCATTAACACCAGTGGAAAACTATGAGACTTTGTTTCAAGGAAATAAATTAAGATTTCAGGTTACTTGTGACTTAACCTCTCACTCTTAACAACAAAAAAATTTCTTCTGTCAGGTTTACTGAAGACTCACAGTTAATATCATCTTTATAACGCCACCATACAATGGGAGCTGTCAAATTCTTTCCCATATCATAATCTTGCTTCTTTTGACCCTGCTCACTGACAAGAGCAGCACCTAACACTTCAGAAGAGTCACAGCCATTACCAATAAGCAGTCCTAAATTGCAGCCAGGACGGCTGCACAGAGCAGCTTTGCTAGACTATAAACCCATCTCGATTAGGTTTAAAGCAAGCTTTTATTTTAACCCTCTGCCAACTACAGGTTTTTAACATGACTCTAAAACAAAGTCCTTAATAACCTGCAAACGGAGTGGAGGATTTTTATGTTCTTAACTGTTACTTGCTGTAACACAGTTCACAAGTGGCAGTAAGCCATAACAATAACTAACAGATTACCATAAATAAAAAATATACAAACTACAGAATAGACTAAACAGACTCTCCACTCCATGATTTCACTGAATTTTTGGACAAACTCAGTACTTGCTCTGATTTATTGTAGCTACCCTTCTGCTACCATTCTCTGCTTCACGTCACGGCAAATACAGTCCTCATAGTCCCCATTTAGCTTACTCAATATATTTTGCTTATGGTAAGAAGTGGAGAATAAGTAACAAACATTGTGGACAATATGCTGTAAAATTAATACTTTCATACAGCGATGTAACTTTTATACAGTGATGTGCATTAAAAATTGGCAAACACAATAAGGTCTTACCAGGAATGGACTCCAGCAAATGCAAGAAACACACATTATAGCCAAGAGCTGAATGATCATTTCAAAATGATGAGATCTGCCTTGTCTTTGTTGACTTTTAAATTTGACTCTTAAGAGGGTAATTCCTGTCACAGCATTGCACAAGAATGAAATAGCAAGGGCCAGCAACCCAAGGCAAGAAAAAAGTAAGAGATAAAATCTGTCTTCCCAGTCCTCAACATGTTCTGTTTTATAGAAGCACCAGGTCCTCGATGCTTGAATTTGATAGGCTCTAAACCTAAGAATAGGCAACAAAGCTATAAGAACAGCAAACAGACATACCATAGTCAACATCATTTTCACATGTTTAGAAGTCATTTTTGTAGAGTGAAATATTGGCTTAGTGACTCCAATGCATCGTTCAACAGCCATCACACTGCCCAGTAAGAGTGGGCACAAACCGAAAAAAACCATGCAGATGCCAAAAACACTGCAAAGAATGTTGGATTGGTTAAATCGAATCCAGTCTTTATCAGATGCATACACAAACACTGCAATGGCTCCATTGATGAGGTGGCCAAAGAGATCTGTGATAACCAAACCACTTGCAAGAAGCAAAAATGAGGCTTTCGATTTCTGTCTAAATCTCTGGTATGCCTTCATGAGAATGACTATTGCAAGGCTGTTGGACAAAATTCCCACCGTCATGAAGATTATTGAAAAGAAAACAGAAATTTTCTTCTCTGTGTGGCAAGTAGTGTTTTTCAAAATTCCAAATCCAGCCAGCCCTGGTGATTTTGAACTGTTCATGGTTAGGGAAAGAGAGGCAGCCTTCAGAACATTTCAGCAGTCTTGCAATCAACAGGCATCTGCAATATTAAAAACAAATACAGAGACATTGTAAAAAGCATAGTGCTGTTCAAATGGCATTTGAAGAAGAAATTCCATAATATTTGTCTGTGGTACAAATCCAATTTCCACTTTTCTGAGTGATATGATATGGCATCACATTTTAAGCGCTTCAGCCAGAGGATAAAACAATTATCTGCATGCATTATACAATACAGATATAGCATACAGTGTATTTATAGCTTCTGCACACACAAGACGCACAAAATAATGTATTAAAATATATAATGTTTATGTGCCTATGATCAGAGAAATCATACAAAAACATTCTGGTGGTTAAATTGTATATATATATATATACATATATATGAACAAAAGTTCTTGCAAGATGCTCCTAGAACTAAAGTATTTATCAGCCCAAGTACGGTCACAAGTGAAACACTCAAACTGAAATGTTTTGAGACGACAATCAAACTCCATTTCTCACTATTAGGCAGTTATTTTCAAAACAGCGTCCTTACATCTTCCAAGTAATTCTCGTCTCAAAATTCAATGTTTTAAAGCTTCAACCTAACCAACACCGAAGTCTCCAACTCCCCAGCTCCCTCACTGAAGCACAAACTTGTATTTTAGCCGCTCCCTTATCCAGAAATCAAATCTTTAAGTTATTTTACACTTTATCTCCCATCTCTACTCTCCGGACATTCCTGTCGGCAAAAACTCCCAACGCAGAGAGCAGCATAGGCACGAAGAACGCGTCACAGAGGCGCGGCAGTCACTGAGGGAGATCAGCGACCGGGCACGCCGCGGCCACAGGTACTTCTGTCACTCGGGACAGCTATGCGGGAGCGCAGCCGGCGAACCCCGGCACGGACCTTTTCCGTCCCTGCCCCCCCCGCCCCCCCTTTCCGGCCCGGCTCAACGCGGCCGCCCCGCTGAGGGCCAAGCTCCCCGGCCGTGCGCGCACGTGGGCAGCACGGGCTGAGCCGCGGGAGCGCGCCCGAGGCAGCGCCGTGGCCACCCGCAGTGCCCCTTCACTGCTTGCAGCGCCCTTAAGTGCCCGCCGCTGCCGCCGGGGGCGGGGCGAGTTCGCACGCCGGGCACAAGTGACACCGGCCGCTGCCGGTACCGGTCACGACCTCCCGGCTTCGCACCGCCTCCCTGTACTTTCGCACCCTGCAAGGATCCCACTGTCCAGCCCCGACCGAGCGCCCCCCTACTTCCCCGCCCCGGTTTCGCCTCACCTCCGCTTCACTCCGCACCAGCGGGGACAGGCGCGGCGGCGCAGCGCGCTGCCCCGCCACAGCCTCTCCGCCCGCCCAGCACCGCCTGTCTCCCGCCCTCCTCCCGCCTCTCCTCCCGGCCCTCCCTTCTTCCCTCTCCGCCACCGCCCCCGTCCCCAGCCGGGAGACCGGTCGGCCACCCCTACCAGCGTCGGGGCTGTCGGTTAGGCTCCCCGCCTGGGCCGTGCTGTAGCGTCTTGGGGGGCTCCATGTGCGCCGAGGGACGCAGCACCTGCCCACACACCCCCCTACCCCCACACACTCCTGCGCCCCAGCGTACCCTTGCCCTTTCTCGAGAGTACAGCAGGGCAGCTGGGGCAGCCCCGGGGGCGCCCAGCTCTGTCCCAGGGAGGGGAGATCCCTGCTCCCCGCTGGAGCAAGGAGAGGGGCAGGATGCTCGTCCTCCGCACAACGGAGAGCCTCCTGCCTTACTGAGCCGGGGTGCAGAGAGGTGTCTCCCTCCAGGAGGGCCAGGCTGCCTCGTCACATCACAGGTGACAGGACCACCCCAGCCAGGCTGGATAAGTTCTTGCCCATGGTGCTGCGGCCACAGCGGTAGCAACTCACGGGAGAACCGAGAGACTGTATCTGTACCACAGCCTCGCCCAACCACTCTCTTCACCGACAGACAGGGAGCTCAGGAAAAGGCGACCTCCAGGACTGCTGTCACAGGTTGCGGCTGTGCGCATCACTTCACACATGATCGTGGCACCGACTGGATCATGTAGACAAGATCTGTGGTTAAAGCTGGACATCCAAAGTTTCCTAGTTTCCCATCACATATTCAGGCTGTTACAGAAATAAGCCAAAATACAAAATCAAATTGTAGGATATTATAGAATTTGACATAGGCAAGCATGGTGGAGAGCCTACATATGATTCCATTGAAAAACAGCCTTGAGTTGTGCTACTCCTAGCTCCAACAGGGGAATTATTTAAAAAATAAAATTCTTGAACATGTGTGAGTTTTTGTTTACCTTCATATCCTGAATACAATTTGCCTCTCTCTAATCCACCAATGAGCTAATACAGACCACTTAAACCTATTCTTTCAAATAGTATCTCAAGTCACATACACAGTCAAAATCACTTTGTGATGGCCTTCCTCAAAATGCTCATCAGATTTTAACATGTTATACAATGAGCAAAAATAGTCAATTTAGTCTGATTGACCATTAAAGTTCAGAGGAAAAGAGTTTATATTATGTTTCCCTACCTAGAAATAAATGGAGATAGAGACCTCAAACTACAAAGAGTTTGCACTGTGCTCTTCTTTTCTGGCCATATTTCTTCACCCATCTGTCCTGAAATGAGGGAAATTCTGCTTGCAAAGCAGCAATTAACTTGGTACTTCAAGACTCTGCAGTCTGAAAGGTAGAAGCTAAAATGCCATTATCTGCTAGATTGAGCCAAAGTGAAGAACAGAAAAACTTCAAGATGGATGTTTCAGTGTGCTTGTAGAAATGTGGGTCAAGTCAGGAAGGAAAATTCAGGCTTGTAAAGTACATTCTGAGAAAAGCAGTGGTCTGCCAAAGGAGAGAGTTTCAGTTGCTGCAGAATTGGGAATGGAGGGCAAGAAACAGTGTTAAAGTAAATATGTAAACTTCCATTTCTCTTTTCAGACAACAGGCACAGAAGAGTGTTTGTGCACCTGTACAGCTCAAAGAGCACAAAGTGCCACACCACAATTTTGTACTGTTAGCAAGGCAGCAGGCATACTAAGCACCAACATAAGCTGGACAAATATATCTGCTACCCAGCCCTGTACGTGTTTGTGCACTTCTGGTACAATAATTGAAAGAGCTTTCTGATATAAGAGGGGTTTGTGGTGTTATGGCTAAATAGGATGGCAACTTCAGAAGGTGTAGGAACAATGAAACCAACCGAGATTTTTAGACTGACTGACAGGCAGTCTATTCCCTATTATTATTGAGAATAGAAGGAGTCACAAAAATTGTCTTATCACAGCTTCTGTTGTTGATCCTGGCTAAGCAGCCACTGCTTTCTCAAGGGGAAACAGTCTCTTCCCAGGTCATACATCTGAACTGGAGCCACAGGAAGGGAGAGGAAGGATTAATGTCATCTCCATCAGGGCAGTGGCTCTTCCTCTCATCAATCCTTTGCAAATTAACCAAAACAGAGCTGGGCTTGACAGAGTTCAGGAGTCATATGGGAGTGCTTCACAGAAGCTGTGTTGCTCCGGTTGTTCAGAAGCTGCAAAAGACTGAAGAACAGAAGTTCTGCCATTGTCTAGACTCACTGACTTCAGCATTTTTTAATGTGTTTTGGCCCCTGTGCTGTAAAGCCCTGAACTCCTAGATACTTCAAAAACTGAGAAGATAAATATTGGTTTTGTCCCAAGTTCCAACCTCAATGAACTATTTTCTGTCTCTGTTTAATGAGTTTAAAATTCAGAACTACTGATATAACATATATGAAGAGGTAAAAAGACAGACTGCTGCTACATATGCAATCCACCTGTTGGTTACCAAACTCAACACAGTGAGAGGAAAATTTCAAATACCCTCTTCTGGATAGGGAAGCATGTTGCTTATTGGCAAATGAAGCAAACAGTAATCAAATCCTCAAACCTCCTGCTACAAATCTAGAAGCATGCTCAAGTGTTGCACTAATTTTTAACTAAAGACACTTCAGGAAAACTTGACATCTCAGTAACATCATCACAGGTGGTAGAATGCAAATAGAAACAATATCACTTCCCCTTCTGTCATTTTCCCCTACATTTCTTGTGTGGCCTTCAATGACATTTACTATATGCTCTTGTTCCATTATTCACAGTACTGATGCAAAGCATTGGAAAACTCTCTTTTTTATGTGAATAACAGTAATTGTCATATTTCCACCTAATAACATTTAGTGAAATATCAATGACATAAAAGTCTTCATATTTAGGAGAAAAAAAGTAGTAAATCAAAATAATGATAGGTGGAAACTAATAAAATAGAATCCCATTTGAGATACCTCAGGCAAATAAAACTGTTAGTGAAAATCCTCCCATTAAATGGTCATACGCATTGACTGCAAGTCCCACAGCACCCATTGCCATGAAGGGTTAGAGTTGGTTAGAGTCACTGCTTTCCACTACTTTGAAATTAGCAGCCCTTCAGGACCACCTTCTCCTCAGGAATTAATGTTATTCCTCCCACTCCAATTGAGATACTTCTGCCAAAGTTCCAACTACAGAAAATGAGCAGGGTATTCAAATTAGTATATATATATTTTTTTTTTCAATTGAATGAAAGAAAGGATATTTAGAGTAGATGGGATTTACATCAGGCAATATTGTACATTTTTTTAAATGCATACACACCATTCTAAATATTGTATGGCTGAGGAGAAAAAATTAAATTGATGCAAATTATGAGTTTCAAGAGGCCAATGAACATTATTGAGAGGTGAGTTGGGCATAGGCTTGCTCTGTCCTGAAGCTAGCAATAGGGAGACAGCAGAAACATGAAGATGAAAAATTACAGTCTTGAAGGTCTGAGTCACTGCTTAAGAACACCTGCATTACTAATTCTTATATTTGCAGTGTCATTATTTACTATTCTTATTATTTAAAAATTAGAAATAATTTGCATGTCCATTTAGAGGTTGTTAATTTCAGTTTACAGCAGGTTTTTAAAGATACTGTGATTTTAATCACCAACAAGCAAAGGACAATTGGCAACATTTCATGAAAGAGTCAAGACTGATCAAGACTGCTTTTGCTTTGGAAAAAGGTGTAGTTAAACACCTCATGTCTGGGAAAAGTAGGCAGAAAATTGTATCAGTAATGTGGAAGGTGATGAGCAGATTATCCTGGTGGCAATAACTGCGCACCTGAAGGATGGGAGGGGGAGGACCTGCCTCTCCAACCTGATCTCCTTCTATGATCAGGTGACCTGTCTGGTGGACGTGGGGAGGCCTGTGGATGTGGCCTACCTGGACTTCAGCAGGGCCTTTGACACCATCCCCCACAGCAAACTGCTGGCTAAGCTGTCAGCTCGTGGCTTGGACCACAACACTCTGTGCTGGGTTAGGGTGGAGGGCCGAGTCCAGATAGTGGTGGTGAATGGTGCCACATCCAGCTGGCGGCCAGTCACCAGTGGTGTCCCCCAGGGATCAGTGCTGGGCCCCATCCTCTTTAACATCTTCATTGATGATCTGGATGAGGGGATTGAGTCAGTCATCAGCAAATTTGCAGATGACACCAAGTTAGGAGCAGATGTTGGTCAGTTAGAGGGTTAAAGGGCTCTGCAGAGGGACTGACTGGACAGATGGGCAGAGTCCAATGGGATGGCACTTAACAAGTCCAAGTGCCGAGTGCTGCACTTTGGGCACAACAGCCCCATGCAGAGCTACAGGCTGGGGTCGGAGTGGCTGGAGAGCTCCCAAACAGAGAGGGACCTGGGGGTGCTGGTTGACAACCACCTAAACATGAGCCAGCAGTGTGCCCAGGTGGTCGAGAAGGCCAATGGCATCCTGGCCTGCATTAGGAATAGTGTGGCCAGCAGGAGCAAGGAAGTCATTGTGCCCCTGTACTCTGCATTGGCTAGGCCGCACCTTTGAGTCCTGTGTCCAGTTCTGGGCCCCTCAGTTTAAGAAGGACATTGAAACACTTGAACATGTCCAGAGAAGGGCAACAAGGCTGGGGAGAGGCCTTGAGCACAAGCCCTATGAGGAGAGGCTGAGGGAGCTGGGATAGTTTAGCCTGGAGAAGAGGAGGCTCAGGGGTGACCTCATTGCCCTCTACAACTACCTGAAAGGTGGTTGTAGCCAGGAAAGGGTTGGTCTCTTCTCCCAGGCAACCAGCACCAGAACAAGAGGACACAGTCTCAAGCTGCGCCAGGGGAAGTTTAGGCTTGAGGTGAGGAGAAAGTTCTTCACTGAGAGAGTCATTCGTCATTGCAATGTGCTGCCCAGGGAGGTGGTGGAGTCACCATCCCTGGAGGTGTTCAAGAGGAGATTGGATGTGGCACTTGGTGCCATGGTCTAGTCATGAGGTCTGTGGTGGCAGGTTGGACTCGATGATCCTCGAGGTCTCTTCCAACCTTGGTTATACTATGATACATAGTAAAATGGCAATAAAAGCACATTAAAGGATCTCACCAATTATTAACTATTAGAAGGCTCATATAAAACTAGCAAATAAAAATTTCTTCAAATCATTAAATGACTGTTTTGTCCCCTTTCAGAATCATGTATAGCTTCTGGTTTAGGTCCTTTAGGTCCTTGTTTGCTAATGTTAAGATAAAACTGTACATATCTGTCCAAACTAGAAAACAGGCATTTTATTAGAACACATGCACTGTCACGGTGGTGTGCAGTTAAACAATGTAAGCACCTGAAGCAAGTAATGGAAGTCGCAATATGCCTTCTCAAAAATCAGGTTACAGGATGTTATGCATCCATGGCATTTCAAAAGAGATTTAAACAATTTTCAGCAGAATGTGCTGAACAGCTCATCCATGACTTTGTCATTTGGTAACTGCCACTCTGACCTTCATGCCTCACCATGAAGTAGTTCATAAAGCCGTCACTCATTCTGGCCTACGTACTGCCTGACTTGGGACACTGGCCAGTGCAGTTAAAGGAGGAAATTCCCATGCAGTTAAATATAAATAAATGGTGTTTTGTAACAAGCCCCAAATCAGTTCATGAGGTTAAAAATACCAATGTGCCACTAAGGGATTCACTATCAGAATGAAATAAAAAGAAGAAAGGTCATCAGGAATTATAACAATAAACATGCATCCTTCTGCTGAGATTTCCACCTGCTGATATCTAAAAAGGGACTGTTTGCACTTACTGGAAGTACAGCTGTGGATAATGGTGTTTTATTTTCTAAACATCCCTATCAGCCAGGAGGTTCAATTCTTTGCTTCTCAATAACAAGACATGCCTTCTGGCACATGCTGTAAGAGTTGCTATAGACAGAATAAAGGGGAAATAGTCACGGTTTGCCTGTGGGGACACAGAGGTTTGCTATAATGTGTGACAGTCATGTTTGCATTGTTGTTTTTTTTTTTTCATTAGGAAGAGCAAAGAGATTTCTTGGCTTACTGTAAGTCTTAATCCTGTAACAAGAAAAGTCCAAGAAGTCCATTCAGAGGCATTCCTCTAGCCAAGGAATTTGGCTGTCAAATAGCTGGTGGGCCTATTGGTGCCAAATAAACAGATTGTTTCTGAGATACCCATCAGTCCTGCAATTCTTTGATGAGCAGACCAAAACCATCAACTAAACTTCTGAAACAGCTAAATTGGATGTTAATTCTCATGGCTGAATCATGTTAGTAGAGGACAGAGTTCAAGCATCCATCATCCAGCTACCAAAGAAGCAAAAAAACCTTCAAGTGGAAAAGAATTACTAAACCCAGAAGTTTCCAGACTAAGCCACAATATTTGCAATAGTCAGGATATGCAATACAACAACAAAAAGGATCCTTCACTGTCTTGTTCACATTTTTTCTTGGCAGTGTTTACATAAACATAAAAACGAAAATGTTGATTATTGGTCAGATAATTTGCTAACAGATCATACCAACCAATAATAATAGAAGAGTGAACTAATAGAAGAGACTGTTGAAACCTTTCATTAATTCAGATTATTGATTAGCATTTGTTCCAAATTACAGACACACTTTCATCTTAATCACGTGCTTTCACTGTAAAATTTATTATTATGAGGAGTACCTAACTTGGTGGTAATAGAATAATAGAAAGGACTGGAGATAGCAATTCCCCTTCTTTCTTCTTAATTTTCAAACCTTGTGTATCTGTACTTTCTTGACATCTGTTTTTTTCTGTTATGTCGCTACAAGGCATGCATGGGAGGTGATTCGGATGCTTCTGTGTGTAGTTTGAGTCTCTCATATAGAGTTCATGCATTACTTTGTACATGCATGCCATATAGAAATGAGGGAAGAGGAACAGAATAGGAGCAGGAAGGTTATATAGCAAGTGCATCACGGAAACCTATTCTGACAATGTTCTTCCTACAAAAATCCACAAATTTACAAGCATTCACTTCAAGAATTTTTAGGAAGCTTCATGAAGTAACCCATTTGGCTGGCTTTAATGAAAAGTACATTTAACAGTCTGAAATATATTTTTTAAAGCTCAATGTGACATCTCAGAAGCAAGGGTCATCTCATTATGACTATATACAGAATTCACTTTTTGCACTCCCACAGAACCAAATATTCAAACTGCCAGAGGAGATGTGTATTGCCACTACTGCTGTGAATCTTCCCTGTTCAGGGTAGGGTAATTGGTAGTGAGTAAGCTTAATAAAGACTGGAAGTACTGTTCTACTCACAACAGTGTAACTTTCTTTTGTTCTTTTTAAATATGTAGGTCAAAATGTTTTCTCTTATGACTCACCTTATTTAATATTCTGACACATAAAAACAATCTACACAGAGTGGTGCTACATGCTGAGCCACATTGACTCCTTTTCTCTTCTTCCATTCTCCAGAATGGAAACACTCCAAAACCAAGCCAGAAGAAATCTTTCATCAAGTATTCTTTTCAATCACTCTGCTCAGGTCAAATCAAATAAAGAAATAATTTCCCTCAAATTGTCCTAACCTCTTACATTTACACCATATGGCATAATGGCCAAAGTAAGTTCATTACACAGAAAAATCTCATTAAGATTATGCCAGCTATATGCCTTTAAGTTATGTGTTATTATTTATTTGGTTTATTTGCTTGTACACATGTTTAAGGATTTAATATGTGAAGGTTTGATAGACTGAGCACTTCTAAAGCTTGGTGTCATGGTTTAGTTGATTAGGTGGGTTGGATTGGTTGATAGGTTGGACACGATGATCTTGAAGGTCTCTTCCAACCCGGTCTATTCTATTCTATTCGGAAACGCAAGTGTCATATTATTGTATTGGCTGCAAATGGAATTTCCACAGTGACTTCAAAGAAATAATTTACTTGAAATCAGTGACCCATACTTCAATAAGCTCATGACAAGTTGTAGTAATCATGCTGTACTACCTAACCACTTGGTTTCTGGGCTAGTTGACAGGTAAAGAGCTATCTCTTCAGACTTTATCAGTTTCACAAACTAAAAATAAAAACAAACAAACAAAAAATATTCACTCAATACTTCAATAAATAGTTACAGAATTAAAACACCAAATAATAAGTGCATTTAAGATTGGCAGTTTTAAAGAGACATTTTTAATTTCTTTTTTAACCATGTGATTTTTTTAAATGTCTTTATATGGCAGTTGTGGCCTTTGTGTCACTTTTAATTGTGGCTCCAAAGAAGCATGAAATGCTGTTTAATGGAACAACTTTTCATTTAAGGAGTATGGTAGAGAGTAATTCATCAAATTAATTACTAATCCAGGAAACTTCTAATGAAGAAGTTAATTAAGAAGAGAGGTAAATTGCATTTTAAATGCAATTTTATGTATTTTTCTTTAAAAGGGAGATGTCTAACCTGGTTTTGTGCCCCTTTTAACTTTGGCAGTAGGGTAGCAAGAGAATCTAAGTACTTACTGATAGGCAGGTTCAATGGCATGCAGCACTTTCACAGATGTTTTAGCAGCCTCAGCCCTTCAGGAGACATCTCTGGATGCTGTAAAAGGCCTGTATGACTCCTCCAGAGCTGTGACCATGCCCCTTGCATGTGAAGTAGCTTGCATATTGCAGCCTGTATAATGCTCCATTTGAGGGAGGAGATAGGGGAGGGATGCAAGTAATGGGAGAAAGCTTGACAGCACTATGATGGTCTTGTGTCATGGCCAGAGCACAATCAAGATGGCATGGACAGTCAGTGCACAATTCAGTGCTCCTGAGGGGTTTACAATCTACATAAATAAATAGAAGAGGGTGAAGTAATTCCTCAGAAACATAAAGACAACCCTTGTAAAGTGTTATCTTCCAGTCTGCTGTGCTGGGTCCTGACAAGCATTTCTTTCAGGCAATTAAGTTGAAATATGATGCTTGCAGTTTCAGATGCATCTATTCCAATTCCTACAAGAATAAAAAGGTATTTGGAATGGATAACCAACTGAAGAAATTAAAAATATGATCCATTGTTTCTTGTGAGCAGATACTAATAGAATAATCAAAGCTCTGACCCACTGAAAGCCTTCCTTTTTGTTTAATAACTTGTAATTAATGTTGCCCTTTGCAAACCGTGCATGCCTTTCTATACTTCAGTTCTGGTACAGAATCATAGTTGGATTAATATTAGTTGCTCCTGATTATCAAAAATATTAGTAAACAGAACAAAATCAAAAGTATCTCTTTAATGTAGAAACCTTTTGCATTTGCAAATATGAAGGGAGGCAAACTGATGGAGTTCTGTGGGTGAATAATCTCATCACTTATCATTAGAGTTTTCCAACCATATTTTTTTTACTCAGTGAAGATTTTTAAAGTTTTATATCTGATTTCTGCAGTGCTGCAATCCTGTACCCTGTATTCAAAGGCTTTACCTTTTAATTTATGCTTTAAAAATATGTTACCATTTTTCTATATCAAAAAGAAATCAAACTTTTGACAGAAATCCCATTTAATACAATAAATGTGGGAGTAAATGAAATACTCCTAATTGTGAATCCACAAATTAATAGGTTTTCATTTTGAGACATTGTGAAAAGCTGACAGTTGCAAATTCAACTGCCAATTAAACACGCTTTTCTTTTATAATTGTTTCGGGTGTAATAAAGTAGGTTAAAATGAATCAGTATGAATCAAGCATTTCTGAAAAGGGTCATCCAGTTGTAAAATCACTTTCCAGATAGAGAAAATAAAATTATGGTCATAACTGGAAAATGTGTGCAATGTCCCTAACAACATGCTTTAACTTTTGGTCAGCTTTGAAGTGTTGAGATAATTGAAATGGATGACTACTGTAGGTCCATCCCAAGTGAAATATTCTAGTCTATTCTGTCCTATTCTATTCTGTCCTATTCTATTTTGTTCCATTCCGTTCCATTCCAATATATATTAGCAAGTAGGCAGGTTTATTTTGATTTTCTGAGGGTTTCCCCCCTCATTTTCCTCATAATTTGTCATATTTTGAAATAAAAATACTTTGGCGTTATTTTTACATATATAATAAAATACAAATCCACAGTTCATTAAAAAGCAGTAAGCAGATTTCTGTTAACATCATGAGGCTTTGGGTTGCAAACATAAATGCCAGATGATTAGCAGAAAGAGCAGTCCTAGGATAGCCAACTACAATATTTCAGAGATGCATTTCTCTTCCTGAACCACGGCACCATAGCTAGAGTTCGATAGAGATGCAGAAATAGGAGATTGCTGGAGGTAAATAAGAAACTTATCTCTATATTTTAACACCAGAAAGTGAGGAGAAATAATTCATTTACTATAGACTGAAGTAAACTACATGAAATTAGAGTACAGCAACAGCTTAGGCAAGCAGAATTAATTTTAGAAAAAGCTTCATGTTTTCACAAAAACTTTTTTCCTAGAATTAGTATCTTAAACCAAACTGTGAGCTTTAAACTCTAGACTCAACAACAATCCACAATTAGAATCAGGAACTCAGCCTCAAGACAAAGTGAAAATGTTTGGATTTCCTGGCAGAAGATAATTTTTGATGAAGAAATTAATTCATCTTAATGAAAAGAAGAAAAATACTCATTTGTGATGTGGAGAGGCCTCTCTGTAGAGATACTTAATTAAGAAAAATCTAATTTTTTTTTCAATAAGTCATTCTCACAGTGTTGAGTTACCTCAAGCAATAACTGTGCAAAAGGAAGGTTCTCAACAAGTTTATATCCTTAATTAGAAGAAACCTCATTTTCAGTCTGAGAAGCATTTATGTTCAGCTCTTACAAAATTAATATAAACTGTATAGATACAGCCTTGAACCAAGCAGATGATTTACCTATGAAATTTCAATAAACCAGTTGCTCTTGATAAACAGTAGAATTTGATAATCAGTAAGCTAATGAAAGATGATGTTTCCAGGAATAGCATTAGTGGAGTTTCAACGGAGACAAGAGAGAGGAAAGTGTTTGGAGAGGAGCTAGGTCATCAAATCCTGAGAGCATAAGGAAGAGGGGAAAGAGGAATTCACATCTAGTATAGGTCAACAGATTTTTTTTTCTTTGGCTCTGTTTTCTGGAAGCTAGATGGTTAGATTTCTAGGACAAAGGAAATGTTCGAGTTTGCTAGCAGATTTCTGCATAACATGACTGACCAGGCAAATCTCAGATGCTAGGATTTGGTGATCAGATTGGCCCACGTGCATTTAAAGATGCAGTGGCAGAGGCACAACATCTGTTTTGCAGCTACACTTTTGCAGTTTTGCAACCACACTTGCCAGGTACTGGTGCTTGATGAGAATGTTTAGCTTTATATATTCAAAACAGAAGCATGTTCAGATGTGTTATAAAAGTTTTTAGAGGTCAGCCACATGCTTTTCTATTAGGACACAGAGGAAAATGGGTGCAAGGACTGAAAAAATTAGTCTGACTTCTGGTGTTTAAAGAACTAAAAACTCTGGGCTTTCTGCTACAGGTTGTAAAAATATAAGGACACTTTTAAAAAATCTTTAATTAGTAACAAAACAATTGGTAGCATTTTAACATTCTGATTGCCTGAGGTGATGGTTAGTTAATAGTAAACCCAGAAATTATGTATCAGACTCTTTAGCTTGGGAAACTGGAGTAGTCACAGAGCTGTTTACTTAGCAGAACAGATGGAAACATAAGTAAACTAAAAATAAATAAATAAAATAAAATAGCACTGCAGTGAAAACAAGAATGCCTTTGAGTTAGCCTGATTTGGGCTGGATAAGTGCTAACAGGAATGAGTCTGTAAGGCTGCTGGAGAAGTACCACTTCTGCTGAAATCTGACTAACTAATCAAATATCAGGACATTCACAAAAGGAGATTTCATCTCCTCTTGAGAAAAAGCTTTGATTCTTCTACTCGCATTTTTAACATTAAGTAATTGGTCAGTGTGGTCATACTGAGATAAGATTTATTTCCTTCTGAGAAGCACTTAGCCCTTAAGGATGAACCACAAGCATCAAGCTCTTATCACTTCACCTCCTAGTGTGCTTGAGCTGTACTTAAGGAATATAAACTTCCAGTGAATTTCCATGTTTCATTTTGAATGGAAACTAGCCCTTTGATTTATTTTTAAGAAGGTCAGTCCTTCCTAATATATTTTCCTTAGCTTTCATAGCTAATTATAGGTCCTTTGAATATCTCCCATGTCTAATAAAAGCTTACTGGCAGAGGAAGTATCTAGGAAAATATGCTTCTATTTCCTCGCAGCTGGAAAAATTTAGATTGCTTGACCTTGCTACTGTAGATCATCAGGAGTTCAGAATGAATCAAAGAAGTGGAAGGATTAAGGGTTTGGAATGACAAACACAAGTTTTGAGTTAGTACTGTAAATAGATTGATACAAACTGGCTAAACAGAAATAAAGTGGGAGATATGATTATTTTCTAACGGGGGGGTGGAGGGGGGGAGAAAGAGGAAAAGGAACTACTTAGCGTGAAGCCAAAGCAGACAAAATTAGTCCTAAACAGACCAGATTGAGCAATTGAAAATATCAGAAGAATGTGAGAGGTGGGTGGTTGTGAACTGTTCTGGTAAAGGCACTTGTGTGACCCTGAACAGTATAGTCAAACCTGACCGTGTGGTTAAACCACACATATTTTTCTTTGGGCTTTTATCTATTTCTTAAATGTTTACATTTAAAGAGTTTGGGTTTGGTTGGTTGCTGTTTGGCTTGTTGTTTTGTTTTTGAATTTTGCCTTCTGTTTCCATTAGATGATTTTTTTTTATTATTATTTTATTTTAAAGGCCAGGAATAAAGATAGTGAATCATTGCAGGCAAGATTTGCATGAGTTGGTGTGTTGGTTTTGTGGGGGTTTTTTTCATATGAGAATTAAAAGTTAACATTTATAGAAAGATAGTGTGGTTCATGATGATAACACAGGCCACTGGGGTTTTTTGAAAGATACTAGCAAGGTCTGAAGGACAAGAAAAGAAATCTCAATGTTTAAAAACAAAAACCTCCAAAACAAAAAACAAATACAAAAAACAATTACTTAATGTTTCCCACTTTCCAGTAATAAACATTATTAGCTTTTTTAAGATATACATCTTAAATAGTAACAGCTACATCTTAAATGCAATATATAGTGGGCACAAACATACAGCTCAATTAGGAGAATAGAAATCACTAATACTACACTTTTATACTGACTACAGAACACATATTTCACATGTATTGGTTGATCAGAATGAATGAAATTATGATTTTATTTTTATTCCACTATTAATTCTCTATTATCTGGGACTAGTCAACTCATGATAACATCATGTTTCATGGAGATCAGTGTTCAATAATTACCTTTAAAAAGTCCATACCTGAATGAAAAATTGAAGGACTTCTGGCCACATGAACTGACTGTTTCTTTCTTGAGACATTCAGCATCAGAAGGCAAGGAATAATTATTGTTACAAAACCTCACATTTCCATGCTTTACTTAGAAAAAAATTTCCATAATGTGAATGTGAAAAGAGCATATTCCAGTGGCTCCAGCAACCACAGTAAATGTCACAGGTGAAGGAGCACATATCATGAGCAATAGAAGTGTTTAAAAAGGTGAAAGCAAAGTTCTTAGAATACTGAGCACTTTATCCTTTCTTTCCAAGATTCTACCCCTGTGTATATGTGTGATGTGAGATTTTTCATCAGCTGTGTACAAAAACTAATATTTAAAGTTCTGTTTACATTCTCTCTCCTTATATTTGCAGAGGTTTATTGATAACATAGTAAAATGGAGACATATTGCTGATGCTCTAATTAGCCATGTAGGAATTCAGCTATACGTAGAGTTACCTGTGTATGGAATGCACCAGTATGCATGAGGTGTTAAAATTTCTCTAAGATGCATTTTAACTTTGGAGGAGTACAGAAACTGCAGATGAACCCAAAAACAGAGAAAAGACATCCTCATTGAGCCAGCATTCATAAACAAACAAACAAACAAACAAACAAATAAATAAATAAATAAATAAAACACTGCCCACACCACAAAGAGAAAGAAACAAATGAAACAACCAAAACCTCCAAAGCTTAAACTAAAAAAAATTCTAATCCTAAAGGACTAACCATAACTCAAAGCCAAATGGCCTAACCCTAACACTGATCTTAATGGTCTAGCCCTAATCCTGACCTTAATCATAGCCATGACCCTGACCCTAACATAATCCTAACCACTAAGCCTAACTCTATCCCTAGCCATAACCCCCTAACCTTAACCCTTAACACTAAAAAAAAAACCCTTACTATAACCCCTAACCTTAACCCCAACCCTCATACCTAATCCTAACCGTAACCCTAACCCTAGCCCTCGGTTTCACCCTAGCCATAGGCGTAACCCATAACCCTAACTTTACACCTTTACCCTAACCACCATTCTACTGTTTCATCAGATTAGTCTGTTGTTTCAGCAAATTAGTCTGCACTTTCTACAAGCAGCGCCCACAACTCCACACAGCAGTCATGGGGAGGCCTTTGGAAGACCAGTTAGTGACATGCCTGTTTTGTGCATGGCACTACTCTTGTTCACACACTATTCACACTGCTGACTCGGGTTTTCAAATGAACCACAGCAGTTTTAAACATGCTAACAGAACAAAAAAAAAAAAAAAAAATTAAATTATTAAAGTATTCAATATATCAAAATCTGCTAAAGAATAATTTTCCATAAAATTAGCGGCTTTCTGATTCAGAGGGGAAATTAATTACAACTTGGAATATGGAATATATGCCACAGCATCACCATTGATTTAGGTCTTGCTGAGCAATCAAGTTGTTTACCATTGCACAATTCAGCCCTAACTGAATTAGAGGGAAAATCACAGCACAATTCCCCAGAATGTTTCTGTGGACGATGTGTGCCCAAGAGTCCTGCTGGTTTAGAGGCTAACAGAAATTGTAGCTAAAAGTTGCTTCACTGAAACACTAGCAGAGGTCAGCCATGCTGCTGTATTTTAGGTGTGGATGCAGGCAATTAAACCAGGTCTTTAGAAATAATTTGGCTTACAGGACATCAACAACAGCTTTCAAATATCAGATAATCGAGAATAATCAATTAATTAGTGAAGAGAAAAAAAAATAAAAAGTAATCATATGGGTTACATAAAATTCACCTACAAGCCCAGAATCTTACATTTTAAACTTCAGTTCCACTTTATTTTTTTAAGAAAATAATTGTTTGGAATATTTCTGTGCAAGGTTTAGAAACTTTATCAGCTATTCTCTAGAATACTCCTACTCCAAGCTAATGTATTTTGGCTAATGAAAACAATTCTGTAGCAGAGCAAATGCTTTGTCACAGTTTTTTCACACACACTGTGAGTATATCACAGTGCCCTGATGAACTACAGGATTTCAGCACATTGTTTTAGGGGTTTTCCCCCAAGGACAGTGTTGCAGCTGTGCAGTTCACATGACCCTTCCCTTGACTTACATCCAGCCTCACAGCATTGGGTAGATTTCACTCACTATTTTGAATACAGCTAATTCAGTATCACTGGTTCCAAAACTAGTCCTTGCTCTAATTTATTAATGAGAGCATTTATTAAGTGCACTCTTTTAGGATCAGAACTGCTCCTTTACTTGCTTTGTAGCACAGGAATACTTTGAAACATTGCTGGAGGCAGGGAGTGCAGGAATAGAAAATAAGGAGTGATGCAAGCACAAGGAAACACATCTTGCTGTTTGATTGACTGCCTGCAGTGAAACAGGATACTTTGTGTACTCAGGGTATAGATTGTCTAGATTACATTTAGCTATAAACCAAAATGACCTCTTTTCCTGTAGATCATAAAGTCATGAACTCTTAAATACCACTTATGTTCAAGTTCTGGTGTCCAGATACACAAAGTAGAAGGGCATGTTACCAAATCTGGGAAAAACTGTAATACTAAGAAACAATATGGATTTTCTTATGTGAGAGATTTCAGGGTTGAGGATCAAAATTAAAAAATGACCAAAATCACTTATAAAAAAGGATATACCAAAACCCATTCCCTGGTCAGTAATTTATCTTAAAAATAGGAAGAAAACATATATTACCTTCTTTAGTAAACCCACTACACCTATATTGGCTCATACCATTTGCAGTTAATGCTGAAATGTAGTTAACTCAAGATCATATTCATGCTACCACATATTTGTCTCATGTGTTGACAGGAGCATATCTGCATCAGAAATTGAATTTCTGCCTTTTTTTTTTTTTAAGTGCATCTGAATTTGACCAAGTAATTCACTCAGGAAGGAAGAAATTAAAATTCTAATACAGTCCTAATTTTGCTGCAACCAGCCACTGTTACAGCTGATATTTATCTTTCATCCTTCTTGCTTTCTCATGCTTCACACAAAACCTTATCCATAAACTGCAAAGAACTGAAGCATTTGAATCACATTTAGTATGTGATGAATCAGGCACTCAAGTAGAGAGTCATTAATTAGTGGGGGCAGATAATAAACTGGATAATCATGGGGGCCTTACTATAGGTTCAGTCTTCACAACTCAAAGAGTCTAGCCCTAAATATTCTTACATAGAGGTTTACAATGGCAAGGTCTAGCGCTCGGTAGAAAGGAATGTGTACAAATCTAAAAGAAGTTTTATATCTGTATTTTCCTGATAGACATTAAACAAACATTTAACATTGTATTGGGAAGCAAGAGAAATTCAGACATTTTTTTCTATAAGGACATATTTTCATGACTATGAGACAGCAGTAAAAGCCAAGGTGAAGTACTTGCATCCATTTCTCTGTACCTAGATTTTAGCTGCTGAGTATTAGTCCTAAATAATACCAAAAAAAAAAGAAGAAAATTTGAATAATGTTTAAATGAGTGTTACCTTCCATGGTAGTCAGTTTGGACAAATGTGTGTGACTGTGTCTTAGTTTAGACAGCAGACAGAAGCTCTTTTACCCCTCCCCAGAGGAGTAAGAGAAAAACACTCCACACAGGATTGGAAAGCGTTGGAAATTTAAGTGGAAGTGCTATCCACAACTATAAATAACAGTACATAAACATGCAAAAAAACACAAATCCGTAGTCAACCTCATGTCAGTTCTCCAAACTAGGCTTACAACAGAAGCATTAGACCAAAGCTTTTCAAAACGTTCCCCCAAACCAGGTCAGAACCCCAGCCCTCAATGCCCCAAGGCCTTCCCTGCCTCCAGGTCACATTGTGCAGCCAGAAAGTCAACTTGCCCACGCCAGGCTCCACGCCCCCACAAACCAGAGAGATAAGAGCTCATGTGTGGTGAAAGAAGAGATGGAAGTAAAGGGGCAAAATTGATTCTGCAGTCAGTTTATATAGAAGACAACTGTCCTAGTTTAGAGCAGGACAGATTGCTCTATTGCTCCAAAAGAGGCAAAAGAATAATGCTTACACAAATGGATTGAATAGTCATGGACATTTTAAATGGAGAAGCAATTCCTATACTACAAAGCATAGCAGTGAGCATAGCAAAGCATATACAGTGCAAAGAGCTGACTGTATTACCAGTGGTTAGGATTAATGCTGGTAATATGTAGACATAAAATTAAATGCAGCTGCAAAAACCTTCATTTAAAAAATGAGAAAAAAGGTAGAAAACATTTTGAAAGGTGTATGATAACTGGAGTATGTTAAGAAGCTGGGGCGGGGGGGGGGGGAGGCAGAATATAGAAGACAGATAGTATGTCTGTACAGTTACCATACCAAAACCATAACTTGATTTATGTCCAGGAACAGTAACAGATGCATAAACACAGAGCTGTAAGTCCTGGAGCTGAGGGGCAGAATACGGTCACCCCAAAAATGAGGAACACCACTATAGCATATTCAAAGTGTTACAATTTAGCAAAGATCTATAATGCTCAGCATATACAGGACTTTTCAGCATGGGTTTTTTTTTTTTTTCCATTACTGACTTGAGCAACATCCTTTGTGGAGGATAGCAGCTAGGCCACAGCTGGCTCTTGCAACAGTATGATCTCCGTAAGTCTGAGTATTGCACAAAAATATTTTTTCTTTTTCCTTTTTCTTTGTTTTTCTTCTTCTTTCTTTGTTTTTCTTCTTCTTTCTCTTAAGGAAAAACTGGGAAATGAGGGAAGTGAGTAAAATTTTTAATACTGGCAGATAATTTTCCTTTATGCAAACAGTCTCAAGGGATTTGTTGGGACACAGTATTCAAAGAAGCAGATCTTGTTTCATAATAAATGAGCTATTAAATTATTGTGGCATATTCACTCACATAAACAAGCTTTTCCCAGTTCTCTGCTTTTGTTAATTCTTTTTCCTTGCATCATAAAATAACCTGACTTTTTTCCTCAGGAAATTCTTGCTTGGTTTTTTTTTTTTTGCTGAATCTTCTGATCTCATTCCATTTACATTGCTAACCAATTCTATCATTAGGAGTTAGAGATTAATTAAACATTTCATGGTAATCTTGATAACGTATTTGTGATGTATTGAATCAAGTCCTAATGAAGGTTTGTTTTAAAGAAATATAAACATGAGGGACTTGTTCTCATCTAATGCAATTTGGCAGCAGAAGCCCATAGAGAGGAAATGAGCTGTCCCATGGCTAGTGTTCCGGTCTGGAACTCAGAAATTCCTGGTTAGTTCTCCATTCTGCTGTAGACTTTCTGGATGACCTTCAATAAATCTCTCTCTACCTCTGATCTCCGTGTGTAAAATTAAATAATACCTGTTTCCTGGTTAACAGATGGAGTAAACGAAACACAACTGAAAACAGCTTGATGTCTGTCAGCTCAGGTGAACCATTCTTACTCAGATTGTGAATTTGCTCATCTTGTCACCTCATCTCCATCTGTTTTTTTCTTGTATGAACAGGCTTTTAACCATTTAGCAAATGCTTTTCCTGTTGTTTTTTCACCTCAGCAACTTTTTCATGCCTTTCCTTTACTCTTTATACATCTTTGACTTCCTTATACCCGCCTGTTACATGTGTTGTCTTTCATCCCCAAACCAGCACCCATCACTGACACCTGTTTTCAAGTACAAAAATAGACAATGTTGTAGTCTAATCAAGGCAAAAGATTCACCTTGTTCTTCTTCATAAGATACTAGAAACCATAACATATATAAGACTACATTAAACCCTTTAAACTACTCTCACAAATTCTGCCTAACCTAACACACACTTCATCCTGAATGCTAGGACCAGGATGTTCATTCAGAAACAGCCCTAGACAGAGTACTTAAAAATCTGTAACTCACAATCTGCCATCATGTGGTGGGTTAACGCCCTTTTCTGAAAATGAAAAAACAAAGCAGGGTGGAGGGCTTGCGGGTGCTTTACCCTCCCTGCAGGGCGTTTCCCCGCTGGGAAAGCTGAGTCTGTTCCACTCCCCCCTCCCTGCCCAGCTAGGGTATAAAACAGCAGGACATCATAGCTGTTGGATCTCCTTTTGGCTCCTGCCTCTGCTGGGTGAGAGCTACTGCTGCTGCCCTCCTGCTCCTCAGCCATGTGGCTGGACCTGATCTTTTTCCCTGCTGCCTCCGCGCCTCCTCAGAGAAAGACTGGTTTTGTATTATTCTTTTCTGTCCCCCTCCCATCCATTCTTGTTCCTTGCCCTTGTGAACTTTTCCTGTTATTGTCATATATATATAATTTAAAGAAAAATTCTTCACCTCTCTACTTCCAAGCTGACTCCAGATTGTTGTTTAGTGGATTCGCTCCTTACCCCTTTTTTTTCCCCTTATTGTTTGGAGGGAGGAGGGGGGGGAGTGGGGAAGAGATTCTCAGCCTTTTCCCCATTTGGGCTTTTAAATCCCAGTTAAAGCTCAAACCACGACAGATCAGAAATTGTAAACCACAGAATTTTTGCACTTCACAGTGATTTCTTTCAGATACTGTTAACCTTATACATTCCATTAACAAATAAACAACATTTTATAATATAATACACACCCAAAAAATGGTATAAAGTGACAACACCAAGAAAAGATAGAAGAAGCATTCAGAGTAATTAGTGTATCCAAAAGTGTTCTTTGAATTAACTAAAGGAGCTTTGATAATTCAAAATACTGAAAACCAGAGTATTGAGTTCTTAAAGAAAATAATATGTACATTGTAATGAAATGGAAGGCTATTTTTCATAAACTCAGCTACTTTCATTCTGAGATTACCAAGGATGTAAACAACAGATTCTCCAATGTTTATTTTTTAAAATAAATAAATAAATAAAATTTAATCTTTTTAAAATGTTTTAATACAGAGTCAAGAGACATTTTTTTTTTCTGTTGTAGACTTTGATCCATGTCTGAATAGTTTGTGGAGTGTTTCTTTGCATTCCTAATCTCAGCTTCAGAGTCATTGCATCTGTTATATCTGTTAGCCAAGTACATGCCAAAGACTGTACATATCATTACTGCCAATGGAGTTCAGAATTACGGTGGAAAATGGTGACAGAGACCAGTGGTGGTTAGTGCTTCTAACAGTTGGAGAACTTAGAAAAAAGATACATCATGTATATTAAAAAAAAAAAAAAAAAAAAAAAACAAAAAAAAAACCACCACACCTATTCATTCCCACTGCATCATGCTTGCCCAACTCTTAGTCATTATTTCAAGGGGTGACCTTATTGCTCTCTACAACTACCTGAAGGGGGGTTGTAAACAGGCAGAGGTTGGTCTCTTCTCCCAGGCAGCCAGCACCAGAACAAGAGGACACAGTCTCAGGCTGCACCAGGGGAAGTTCAGGCTGGAGGTCAGGAGGAAGTTTTACACAGAGAGAGTGACTGCCCGTTGGAATGGACTGCCCGGGGAGGTGGTGGAGTTGCTGTCACTGGAGGTGTTCAGGAGGAGACTTGACAGGGTGCTTGGTTACATGGGTTAGTTGATTAGGTGGTGTTGGGTGATAGGTTGGACGTGATGATCTTGAAGGTCTCTTCCAACCTGGTTTATTCTATTCTATTCTATTTTTGTATAACAGTAAAAAGAAATAAATAAAGCAGAGACTGATAGAATTCATTGACCTACGGTAGCATGATTCCAACAAAAATAAAACAAACAAACAAACCAAAAAACAACCACCAAAACAAACAGATTAATCATGTAAATTTCTTTGATGGAAAAGCTTGGGTATTAGGACTGAGTAAATCATAATCAAGTAACCGATTATGACTTGGTATTACCACACTGTCCTCTCCAATATATTCTAGTCCTGATCTGATCACCTGTAGAGAAGGGGGCTCAGTCCAATCCTTGCTATTTGCAGTAGTAAATAAATAAATATGTTAGATACAAGTAATATTAGTCAAGATCATTGGCAGCTGAAAACCACAGTATAATAATCAAATGGGGGCATTTATGGTGCATTTTTATCCCAGTTGTTATTGTTATTACCATTATAAAGCCAAATTAATTACTGACAGGAAAGAATAAAGTCTGGAACTTCACAAATAACTGAACCAACTTTTTCCCAGCCATTTCTTTTCTTTGATTCTGTTTATATAGTGATATGTCACCTACCAAGAATAAGACTAATCTATGTTGTAGATGTAGAGGGAGGTATGTGGCATTTGGCAATTTAGCATTTCTTTCTTCCTGGTTTGTTTAGGGGTTTTTTGTTTGTTTTTTCTTGTTTGGTTGGTTGGTTTTTTTTGAGTTGGCTGGTTGGTTTATTTGTTTGGAGGTTTTTTGTTTTGGTTTGGTTTTTATTTTTTTGGTTGGTTGGTTGGATTTTGTTTGGGTTTTTTTAAATAAAGATATTTTCACAGGAGAGGCTAGCAGAAAAAAAATGGAGAAAAGTTACAAAGCTCTTAAGACATTTTATTTCCTGCAATAAATAGCTTGCAGTATAAAGTTTAAGTAGGGATTAGTTTGCAACTGGTTTCAGAGAAGAAGAAATTACAGTGCCTCCAGTATAATTCTTGCAGCATCAATTTATAGCAAAAGTATGAGAATGGGAAAGCAGATGGAAAGAGGATAATGCTGTGTCAGGACCTCATATCTTGCAGGCTAACAAATATATACAAAGCTGGAGTTAATGCTGAGAAACCAACGCTTGCAAAGGAGTTTAAGATCTGTACCCAGATTAGCAAGCCTCTCAACACAACCAGTGCAAGGCATGAGGACATAGTCCAGCATTAGGAGCAAATATTGGCCACTAGTAATACCTTCAAAATTTTAATATGATCATCACATCATCACCAGAAAGACCCACTTGTTTAGAGAAATTTCATTTCTCTGCAGAATAAGACTCTCTTATCTGACTCATTTATCCTCTCTTTTTTTTTCTTTCTTTGAAAGGTTTCTCAGAAAATGTGGCTACTGAGTCACTCGGTTTTCCACAGAACTCGTACATCAGGTTTTGTTTTCTTTGAGTTACATTCCAAACCCTCCTTACTGTTAAGAAACCCTAAATGTGATCTGACACTCTGAACAAACATAAGTGGGTCTGACAGGAAACTTTTATTATGCCCTCCAGCGCTTCAAAAGTGTGATTTGGACAGTTATATTTTTTGTTGTAGCCATTGTAAAGATATGCAGCATCCAGTAATGCCTTTTTGGCTGTAATTCCTATGTACTTTAAAAATAATAATAATAGTAGAGCAAAATCTGTAAAAAAATAACAATATTGATAATTTTTCAAAATGCCCCCAGAACTGACTGACCCTAATGACATATCCAGCCTACCCAAAACATGACCTTCTAACGTTACATCGTATTCTTTGCCACATTCTTCATATGAGCTAGTATTGGAAGGCATGCTCCACTTTATCCAAGATTAGTTTACCAAGTAACTAATTAACATTGTTCCTGTGTCACAAATGCAAAATAACACTATTTCCATGCATTTAATTTGGCTGCCAGCATATCCAATGACACTTTTAGGTACAGGAGGACTTGAAGAGGAGGAGAAAGAGAGGCAAGGGAGTTCATCCATAACCTAGGCAAGCTATTTCCACCTCTCCAGTGCCACAGCACATAAAGCACATTGCAGAAGAACAGATTTTTTTTTTTAATTCTTATTTTCCATCTGAGAATTAACCAATTAAAAAGTAAATCCACCATCAGGGGCAGAAGGAAGCAGAGTTTCTACTTGGCTCTACAGGAGAGATGGCATGTGGTTTCCATCACACACCTGACTCCTTTCTGGAAGAAGATCACAGTATCGCAGTACAACTAAGGTTGGAAGAGACCTCGAGGATCATCGAGTCCAACCCGTCACCACACACCTCCTGATTAGACCATGGCACCAAGTGCCACGTCCAATCTCCTCTTGAACACCTCCAGAGAGGGTAAATCCACCACCTCCCTGGGCAGCACATTCCAATGACTAATGACTCTCTCCGTGAAGAACTTTCTCTTCACCTCGAGTCTAAACTTCCCCCGGCACAGCTTGAGACTGTATCCCCTTGTTCTGGTGCTGGTTGCCTGGGAGAAGAGACCAACCCTTTCCTGGCTACAACCACCTTTCAGGTAGTTGTAGAGAGCAATGAGGTCACCCCTGAGCCTCCTCTTCTCCAGGCTAAACTATCCCAGCTCCCTCAGCCTCTCCTCATAGGGCTTGTGTTCAAGGCCTCTCACCAGCCTTGTTGCCCTTCTCTGGACACGTTCAAGTGTCTCCATGTCCTTCTTAAACTGATGGGCCCAGAACTGGACACAGTACTCAAGGTGCGGCCTAACCAAAGCAGAGTACAGGGGCACAATGACTTCCCTGCTCCTGCTGGCCACACTATTCCTAATACAGGCCAGGATGCCATTGGCCTTCTTGGCCACCTGGGCACACTGCTGGCTCGTGTTTAGGCAGCTGTCGATCAGTACCCCCAGGTCCCTCTCTGTTTGGGAGCTCTCCAGTCACTCCGACCCCAGCCTGTAGCTCTGCATGGGGTTGTTGTGGCCAAAGCGCAGCATCCGGCACTTGGACTTGTTAAATGTCATTCCATTGGACTCTGCCCATCTGTCCAGTCGGTCGAGGTCCCTCTGCAGAGCCTTTCTACCCTCTAACTGACCAACATCTGCTCCTAACTTGGTGTCATCTGCAAACTTGCTGATGACTGACTCGACCCCCTCATCCAGATCATCAATGAAGATGTTAAAGAGGATGGGGCCCAGCACTGATTCCTGGGGGACACCACTGGTGACTGGCCTCCAGCTGGATGTGGCACCGTTCACCACCACTCTCTGGGCTTGGCCCTCCAGCCAGTTCCTAACCCAGCACAGAGTGTTGCAGTCCAAGCCACGAGCTGACAGCTTAGACAGCAGTTTACTGTGGGGGATGGTGTCAAAGGCCCTGCTGAAGTCCAGGTAGACCACATCCACAGGCCTCCCCACGTCCACCAGATGGGTCACCTGATCATAGAAGGAGATCAGGTTGGAGAGGCAGGACCTGCTCTTCCTAAATCCATGTTGGCTGGACCTGAGCCCTTGGCCATCCTTCAGGTGTGCAGTTATTGCCGCCAGGATAATCTGCTCCATCACTTTCCCTGGCACTGAGGTCAGGCTGACTGGCCTCCATCCGACCCTTTTTGTGGATGGGCACCACACTGGCCAGTTTCCAGTCACCTGGGACCTCACCGGTGAGCCAGGACTGGAGGAAAATGATGGAGAGCAACTTGGCCAGCTCATCTGCCAGCTCTCTCATCACCCTAGGATGGATCCCATCCGGTCCCATGGACTTGTGAGTGTCTAAGTGGCTCAGCAGGTCCCGAACTAATTCCATGATTTCCGGGGCATTACACTGCTCCCCGACCCCATCGCCCAGCTCAGGAGGCCACTCATCCTGAACTCCTGCCTTGCTGTTAAAAATTGAGGCAAAGAAGGTGTTCAGGACCTCAGCCCTTTCCTTGTCTTCAGTCACCGTGTTCCCCTCCAGGTCCAATAAGGAGTGCAGGTTCTTCTTGCCCTTCTTTTTAGTGTTAATGTATTTGTAAAAATGCTTTTTATTGTCTTTGACAGAGGTGGCCAGCTTCAGTTCCAACTGGGCTTTTGCCTCTCTAATTTTATTCCTACATAATCTAACAACTTCCTTGAACATACCTCGAGAAGCCTTCCCCTCCTTCCAAAGGTGATACAGCCTTATTTTTCCCCTTAAATCCTCCAGGAGCTGCTTGCTCATCCAGGCTGGTCACCTTCCCTGCCAGCTCATCTTTCGGCATGTGGGAACTGCCAGTTCCTGTGCCTTCAAGAGCTCCTGCTTGAAGTAGGTCCAACCCTCCTAGACCCCTTAGTTTATGAGGGCTGGTACCCAGGGAAGATAGAGCCAAAGCTCTTGACTCCTATCCTAAATCATGTTTGTGTTGGATAATTTCTAACAGTGCTGTTTCCATTCCTATTTGCTACTACACTATTGTAAGAGACAGGCATGGAAAATTCTTTGTCTGTCTTTCACACTGTCTCCTTCTCCACATCTAGATGTAGAGGTTCACTAGAGATGTACTGGCTGTAAGTTGCAACTCTCATGCTGACTTAAAATATGAAGACTTGGTCCAAGAAACTACTGACTTTTAATAAGTTAAAAATCTCTCATGATGTTCTGATCTAAACATGCTGTTCACATTATTTAATGACAAGCGAATTAGCATGTGTGAATCATCTAAAAGCAAACTAGGTTCAATACCTAGAACTGACCTTCTAGCTCTGTTTGTTCATACAATGAAGGGAAACCTTGAATACCATATAATATCAACTGAAAAGAGACTCCTGTATGAATTCGAATTCAATTTCAATTCAAATGTATCAGAAAGAAATACATTTAAAATAACAAAATACTCTCTTCTCTATCCTGGTTTCTTCTCTGAGCTTGATTTGATTTTGATCTGTAGCTTCAAGTTTCATGTTGTTTTTCAGGTTCAAACAAAGGTATAACCCTACCAAATTCCTGTGCAGATGATGTTAAAGCAGAAACAGCGTAAATAATTGAGGTTTTTTTTTCTTTTGGTTTGGTAACCAAGAAAAAAAAAAAAAAGGGGGGGGGGGGGGCGGGAAGAAAAAGTTAGTGGTTATTGTTTTGGATCCATCCAAACAAACTGAAATCTTTCCACATACTCAGCCAAGTAAAATAGATCAGTTGAGATTAAGCAAAACATTTAATTCAGGCAGAAACAAATCAGACATACTTAATAATGCCAGCAAGCCCAAGTCAGAAAGCAGTCAAGAAAAAAAAAACCAAAACTTTGTGTCCCTGACCCTGTGTAGCAAAGGTGGTGATTCTGATGCTCTTGGATCGCAAATTACTTGCATGTGGTCCAAGGATCGCTCCCGTGCCAGATTTGGGTATGGGAGGGAGCAGGGCTGGCTTTTCCAGGAGTGTGCTGGCTGCATCCACTAAACCCCCCTCTATGAAAAGAAAGGAGTCAGCTGTGGGCAACACACTGCTTGCCTGTATCAGTGGCAAGTGACACTTCCAGCCTTAGGGAATTGTTGTTAGCTTCTGCCTACAAACTTCTTTCAGAGTTTCCTCTCCTAAGATTTTGAGTTACGGCATTTTTCTCCTTGATTAAGTGAAATAAAATAATATAGATCACAACAGTATTTCATATTTTTGTGGTGGAAAGTATTCCAAAACAATGGTTACTTGAGCATTAATACTGCCCTGTTTAACAAAAAATTTCACTCTAGGTCTTCATCCTAACAATAGACCAGAGCAGTAAAATTCATGAAACCAAACTCTGTTTACCAGAGTTCACTTTTATGAATAGTATCCAAATCTCTTAGTTAATCAAACTCAGATTTCAAATGTTTTTGGAGATAATACAATAGTTTCCTGGGACATATTTTTTCTTCATCTTGTACTGTCTGAAATGGTGGATTTTGAGCATAAATTGTTCACCAAAACCCCAAAGTTAGTCAAAATGTTAATAAAATGAAATAATTACACACATATTTAATTCTGTTGGGGTTTAATGCAAACTAATGTAGTAATGCAGGTTTTCCCAAAGGCTTTTTGGCATATATTTAAATTTCTAAATGATGTCATGCTTTTGCCTTTTTGTTTGGGGGGATTTGGGGGGAGTATTTTGGGGGGTGGGGGGTGGTGATCACATTGAAATTCCCAGAAAAAATAAACCAAACTCTAAGCTAAAGTACAGCCATGAGATTGATCCTCTTTTTTAATTTTCCTACACAACTTTTTCTTGAGAAGAAAAGACTTGAATTTTAACATATTATATTTATATTATATACATTAAAAATATTTTTTTATATATATAAAGTAAGATAGATAGATAAAGTAAGATTGGTAATGGAACCACCATCCACACAAAATGCACATGTGTGAGCCACCAAGCAAAGGAAAAGTTTAGTACATCTGGGGTTTTAATACCCTAGAAGACACCAGCCTTTATTGGCCACTCCTTTTAGAAGGACCTCTGACGGCCAAGTTTTGTCAAACTGATGAACTTAATAAAAACAAGGGAAACAGCTTTTTCAATGTTCACTTAACGCTCAGAGTGAAATGCAGATGTTTTAACTCACTGCAAACATCAACATTTTGTTTATTTAACAAAGAGTTTGAGGAGTTCATGAGCTTCATCTGGAGCCACATTGTATTCTCTCTGAAACTCCACCCACCAGCGTCAAACTCTCCTGGCTTGTAAATCTGGCTCGAAGCTAACTGCAGCACACTTGCTAAGAGGAAGAATGTGAGGCGGCAGGCCTGTGAATAGAACAAGGCTGGCTTTTGCATCTGCACATAGCAGTTTGCCTACAAAATAGCAGCAGGGAGATGAAGGAAGGAACTAGAATTTCTGCCGAAGGTTAAATTTGTATTTTGCTGGTACAAAGGATAAAATATTTTTTCCCTTTCAGAAATAAAGTTGAGTAGCAGCTAAGAGCTGTAAAATTAGAATTATTAATATTAAAGAAAGTCAAAAGGCACGAGAAAAAAAAATGACAGTTATAGAAAAGGCAGGCAAATTTTCCTTCACATTTTAACTGTCAGAGTCTTTGTAACCCTCTTAAAACTTTACATAGGAAAAAGCAAGTCTTACTCACCCTGCTTCATTTGGACAAACTGCTTCTATTCTGGAGCCAAAAGTACATGAATCTCACATTGAACATGTTTCTTTTATTTATTCCCCATGTCTGCCTTCAGCTGGGAACCTGGAGCTACTAAAAATAAATACTAAGTCAGAGGAAAATGCTAGGGGAATCTTCAGCATTTAAAATAAATTAATAAGTCCATCCCTGATCAGGACAGCCTTCAACAACCTGTAAGCACTCAACTCACTGGTCAAATATCAGGCATTAGTCCTGCTGAAATATATGAAAAACGTTAACAAGGTGGTGACATTACTTCACAACTGTGAAGACCAGTGACTTCCTAATTCATATTCCCCTTGAATAGGAGCTGAGAGTAGGGCAGACTGAGAACAGACTCCCAGTTACAGTAGCAAGTGAGTACATGCTGGAGCACTATAAGCTTTTGGTTTTGCTTTGTGCATAATGAAGTGTTGCATAAAGGTTGTTGAGCAATCTCCTGTAAAGAAATTTTTGATTATGAGAAACATTTTCCAAAGGGATTTTCTGTTTTTTGGAAGATGTTATGTGCTTTGATTTGTGAGGTGTTTAAACTCGAAAACTCTTCAGGATGGGGACAAAGGTTTTTTTGTTTGAGTGCCTGGTTATTATGGTCTAATCGTTTGGGAAAAGTTTTGTACTGTAAACTGAATAAATAGTTATTTCCCAAATATTCTCCCCCCCCTCCCCCCACCCCCCCCACCCCCCCAAAGAGAGGTAGCTTCTGTTTTGTTATGGCCTCCTCAACTGCACTAGTAATCCAAAACCCAGCCTAGGATGCATATTTGTACATTGCAAAGCTTTGGCCCTTTTGGGATGCCACTGGATTGCAGCTGATTTGGAAACAAAATCACTGGGAACCTTTTCCCTAACCTCAGAGGGCTTTGGGAAGGCCTGTAAAGATCATTTAATTAATCTCTTGTGAATGTCACCAGAAAAGTTGAAGAGCACCAAATACTGAGATTGCACAGTAGAAATAATGACAGGTTCACTGTTAAAGGGTAAGGATACATGCTTTAGTCAACCTCCTTGGTCCCTTCTCCAGTCTCTCATGTTTTGGAATGCTAATTCTTTTTCAAGGGTCTGATTGAGTCTTTTTATCACTATAGGGCAAAGTACCATCTGGAAACTGTTTAAAGTCTTTAAACAAATATACTCCTCTTGGGCTGACAAATGCTTTCTCTGAATGTAGTTTATTTTCTGCTTGCCACATTCTAGAGGCAGTGTCCAATTAATAGCAATTTAATAAAACTAAGTTTCCAGTTATGTTTACACAAAAGTGCTAAGTGAAAATGTCTAAGTGCTGCATCACTTAGCAGTACACAAGCTTATGGTGCTGGATGGCATACACCCAAGGGTATTGAGAGAGCTGGCAGAGGTGCTTATCAACCCACTTTCCATCATTTATCAGCAGTCCTGTCTGATCAGGGAGGTCCCAGCTTACTGGAGATCAGCAAATTTGACACCCATCTGCAATAAAAGGACCAGAAGTGGGATCCAGGGAACCTGTCAGTCTGACCTCAGTGCCAGGGCAGGTCAAGGAGCTGGTCATCTTGTGTGCCACTACACAGCCTGTACACGGCACTAAGGTGATCAGGCCCAGTCATCATGGGTTCACTTTCTACAAGGTGACCTGCTTATTGCATGAGGAAAATGCTGTGAATATTGTTTACCTGGAATTTAGTAAAGCCTTTGATACTGTTTCCTACAGCATCCTTCTGTAGAAGCTGTCTGCTCATGCTTGGGATGGTTGAACACTGCTGGGTAAAATAACTGGCTGGCTGGCCAAGCCCAGAGTGGTGGTGAACTGAGTTAAATTCACTTGGTAGCTTGTCCCAGGCAGTGTTCCCCAGGATCCAGGACAGCAGCCTGATCTCTTTAATATCTTTATCAATGACCTGGACAAGGCTATTGAGTGCTCCCTCAGCAAGTTTGCAGATGATACTAGACCAGGAAGGGGTATAGACCTGCTTGAGGGTAGGAAGGCTCTACAGCGAGACCTGGACAGGCTGGATTGACAGGGTGAGGTCAGTTCTACAAGGTTCAACAAGGCCAAGCACCATGTCACAACAACCCCAGGCAACACAACCGACTTGGGAAAGAGTGTGCTCAGGTGGCCAGAAAGATACAGAGATACAGTGCTGAGGGACACAGTTCAGCTGCAGACTTGGTAGAGTTAGATAGTTTTTAGAGATCCTTTCCAACCAAAATGACTCTATTAAGCATTTTTTACCTCTCAAATCCTTTTACCTTCTTTCCAACAGGCAATAACATCCACAGCATACTTTTTCCAGCAAAACAGTAGAGCATATAAAAACACAGTAAATAAACTTACTCTCTTTTCTACTTGGTAGGAAAAAAAATACTGAACTGCTGCCATCTTTTGGTTACACTCTATGAAAATTATCATCGATTAGAACTTGTTTTCTAAACCATACACAAGAATAAAGTATTCTCAAGGCATTTATGACTTTGTTGTAGTAAAGGAAATTCTCTAAATAAATAAAAATTCAGCAACATTTTCTCTGTAGTCACTATTTAGTACATTTATACCAGGATCTATAGGAAGGCCTGTTTGAAGCAGCAGAATACAGAACATTTGAAAATAAATAGTAGATTTTTGTTTGATTGTTGGTGTAGGGTTTTTTTGGTTTGGTTTGTTTGGTTACAGTCATTACCAGGTAACTTGTGATCCTTGGTTCTGCATTTAGTTCTTCTCTATATAAAACTATTTTAGATTCTACCACTTCCATGGATACACAGCTGAATTTTCTGAAGTCTTTACCAATCTTTCCTTATCATGTCTGGGACTTGATTTGCCCCCAAAGACATGAATTGTCAGAAACATTGAATTCTGACTTCTCTGATTCATCCAAATTAAGTGTACAGAGTTAGGGACCATAGCGTCAGCACACACTCCCCATTGGCTTGGCCTTTATGTCAGCCAATAAGCAATGACTGAAACCACAAACTCCTAACACTGATCTGGATTGCTGACTGTAAATACATCCACAGCTGTTTTGTTTGGGAGGCCAGAACACAATGGATGTGAAGGATACAGTTTACAAACTCTTTAGCAGCTGAATGAGTATAGCTGGTAGTTATCATGACAGCTGGAGTGTTTCAGAAATTGTTCAGGAAGACACACACAAAGTTATTTCTCTTAGTTTCAGTGTGAAATCAAGACAAGAGCCTCCTACTGCTTGGCTGTCCTTTGATAAACAGCAGAAAAGACTAAAAAAAAAAAAAAAGGAGAAAAAATATTACAATAAATCTGTGATTTCTTTAGATTCTGTGATAATTCCTCTAGTACACACCATCTGAAGCTGGAACTTTATAATATAGGAACACCTTCGTACTCAAGGTGCAGAATATCTTTCACAGCCTTCATTAATATTTAAACCAGCATGAACCCACAAGTTTCTCAGATTCACCTTGAAAGATGTGTGTGCGTGGTACATATACCCTAGTTAGCTAGCACATGTTGCCACATGATATATCTTTTGTGCCGAAAACCATCAGGAGGACAACTAAGTTGACATCATTGGACATATAAAAAACATTTATATCATTATAGGGTGGTTCAAAAGAACTGATCAATGCCAAAAGCATTTCGAAGATACCTTTTTAGTGCACTTGAAATATGATGGAAGCTGACCAAGCATCTCACACTACAGTAGTTCAAAGAGTCTGAGAAGTCCCAGGCTGAGCCTTCACCTAACTCAAAGCAAAGGCTGCAGCAGCCTTTGGAGCAGAATACAGACCGTCAGAAACATAATTATTTTATCTTTACAGCAAATGATTATCCCACATCTTCCAAATGCCCATTTGGGGTTACTTCTCCCTCACACATTCTCTCTCTGCACTGTGTGGCAGCCCTTGTTGGTAATGCACCGAGAAAGGAAGCTGTTCCAAAGGCAGAACATTTCACAACAGCATTCCACTTACGTGGTACTGATCAGATGCCAATTATGTATGTATGATTAAGTATTGTGTTTGGATAGTAAATCAGGCAGTCTCAGCTAAAATAACACAGCTTGGTTTACTAAGTCTTTATGTAAATAAAACTATTGTACTGTTCCTATTCCATACTTATTGCTTATCCCTATGGGCCAGATTCTGACTTTCCTCCACTCAGTAAAAAAAACTAAAAAGTCATAAGTTTTTCATTAGTTTCACAACATACATTTCACAACATAAAATAGTCATAAATTTGACCTTTCTTTAGCTATTTTCTACAAAACTTCTCTCATTGTCTGTGAGATACAACCATTTCTTCATCACTTTCCCTGAAGGCAAACTGAAAAAAAAAAAAAAAAAAAAAAAAAAAACACAAAAAAAACCCAAAACCACCAAACCAAAGGCACAGATCATATGTCATTTACTTCCAGAGACAAAAACTGCTCCCTACCTCCTAAATGAAACGCTATGACGCATCAAGGATCCAGAAGGACTACTGATGCTGTTGTGGTCTGTCAAAGTGCAAATGGAATCCAAAGTCAGCACAAGCTATTAGACATCAATGGAAAACAAAATCCAGATAAATTTAAATTAAGAAGTCACTCACTAGCAACTGTTACCAAACCAAGAAGGCACCCATTCCTTCCCAAAGACTCAACGGGCATGGATATCTAACGTCTCTACTAAAAACCGCTTGGTCCAAATCTTGACTGGAAAATTATATAGCCACCTTCTTGGAGGGGCTGCATTGTTTACACATGTCAGTAGATTATCGGATCAGCCAACCAGCACGGTATATATCTTTTGACCAGGAGACTTGCCTGTGCAGATTTTGGCAAGTATTGCCAATGGCCATTAAGAAACTGTGTATTATCTTGCAGAGCTATGAAAATGTTAAACACAATGTAAGGAAATCTAGTATCAACTGACTGCAAACTCTGTTACTCATGTCACAGAATTTATACCCCAAATAACCACGAAGAAGTTGCAAGTATGAATATTTCAAAAACAGGTGTTGAAGAGACATAAGAGAAATAAATGAACTTCGGAGAAACTGTTTGCGTTTGTCTTATAGCACACTGAACGTGTCACCTACCTGGTGACTATGATAACCTTTCATTCGTACACACTGTTGTGGCAATAGATAATTAACTTCTCATTGAATGGGCACTGCTTTCCAAAGTGAAAATTTGCTTTAAGAAGTTTGATGATGGAAACATACAGGAGACCAATCACAAAATATATATCAAAATCCTTCAGCACAAGCATAAACTCAAAACTGCAAACCAAGTGACCACTCCAGGAAATGAATGGGACTTGGCAAGAGTGATATTTATAGCTGGAACATAAAAGTAAACCTCAAGGAGACTGCTTTATATCAGGAATTATTTGTTCACTGACAGAAACAGGAACATAAGCATTGCATTAGGCTCACCAATCTCTTTTGAATCTCGCAATACATGAAAAGAAAAAATCATCACATTTAGTCAAAATACTTGCACTGAAGTGCCTCCAACACATCCTTGGATGCACTCTTCAAGCAGAAACATGGACATACATCTTGCATCAATATAATTAGTGAACAGTAGTTAAATCCCTTAAAAATCAGTCACAGACTTGGTCAGACTCATTGGAGATGCATACAGAAAAGGAAGAGGTGAAAAAAATAAATGTCCATACGCTTTAAAATACTCATTTCCAGATCATCATGCATCAGTTCAGCTTCACCACTACCAACTGAAAAGTTACTTTAACAACTATTCCCTTCTGCATGTCTCTAATGCTTCCCCTTTTCTCATCACCAAATCTCCAGTTATTTCACTTTCAAGAGCCACTATATGACTAGTTTTCAAATAATTTTCTGTGTAATCATTTATTTACTTGTATTCACCACTAACCAGCCTTCAACTATGAGCCTCCTGTGTTTGTCTTGCATTACAAAAAATGTTACACTTCACCACATGTAAGACAGTAAACACCTCATCCAAATGCAACTTAAAAAAGAATTTTAGAATCTCAGCATATTTTAGAATTAACCTTTTGGACAAAACAATCTTTCCTTAGCATGCTTTGCATTATGAGTCAGGTCTTCAGGTTTCAAACAACTTCACCATGAGACTCTATTCAAGTCAAATTTATGCCAAGCTAGGATCTTGCATCATGTTGAGGTGCACACTGCTACATTTTTTGTGTAGAGAGCCATATTGACAGCTGAAGTGTCACAATTCTCAGTTTCACTCATGCTATGTCAGGTAGAGAGTCTGTATTTTGGAATACCAAAGTTCCTAGAACAATTGCAACACTTCATAATGAACAATCATTTATGTATTTCAAACTGTTCTTAGTGGCATTTGGCAGCTAGGAAATATTTCCAGGTCATTTCAGATAGACCTATTCAATGCCAAGTTGCTTCTAGTGGAACGGTTACAAGAGCCTGTGGTGACAGAACGAAGGGCAATGGTTTCAAACTTGTGAAGGGCAGATTTAGATTGGATATTGGGAAGGAGTTCTTCACTATGAGGGTGGTGGAACACTGGAACAGGTTGTCCAGGGAGGTGGTTGAGGCCCTTTCCCTTGAGATACTCAAGGTAAGACTCGATGAGGCCCTGGGCAACCTGATCTAGTTGGGGATGTCCCTGCTGACTGCGGGGCAGTCAGACTAGCTGACCTTTGAGGTCCCTTCTAGCCTGGACCATTCTGTGATTCTATGATTTCAGCATATCCTATGCTCAGATGTAGTTTTCCAGCAGAGATAATGAAAACTCTCCATTTTAAAATATGATATTTCTGCAGTTTGGACCCACATTAAAGGACAATATATATTTTATACAGAATTTGATTGACATGTTTGCCTCTAGGAGTATAAATACTCATCACAGTATTACAGTATTGCCAAGGCTGGAAGAGACCTCGAGGATCATCAAGTCCAACCTGTCACCACAGACCCATGACTAGACCATGGCACCAAGTGCCACGTCCAATCTCCTCCTGCATCCTACATCTTTCAAAATCTTTTCACAGACAAAGAAAAAAAAAAAAAAAAAAAAAAAAAAAAAAAAAAAAAGTTCTTCCAGAGTGCAGGATGAAAAATGAGAAGACATGGGGAAATCAAATAACAGAAAGGTCAAATTTAAATATTTTAAAAAACAAAAAATGAGAAGAAACTTTTTACAGCAATTTATGGCTGCTGAGTATAAGTGATAAAGATGGAAAACTATAGGATACCTTGGTAGATGCTAGAGAATATTTTTTCCTTTCAAATACTCACCTGCATGCAACTGGAATTACATCATATCCTGAGAAGACATAGCAAACAACGTCTATTTAATCAAAAGCATGCTACATATAACAAAGGCATAAACATCTGGAAATATCTGCTGTCTCTCTCATACCACAAATTTTATCCCAGGAGGGTACACAGCACTGGAGAAATCACCCGAGAGTGGAGCCAACATTTACCACAGGCAGCTATGATATTTCTATAGACTTCAATGGGTGCCACATCTGCTTGGAAGGAAACCAGCTCCTGCTGGTTACATTGCTCAGAAACATGGTGGGCAAGACTTTTTGGAGGTGGGAGTAAAAGTGAAGAAATTATGTTGACAGCTCTATCCATATGTTGAAGCTAATAGGGCACACTGAGGCTCTGTGTGAAGGATCATGCAAGGACACATTGGCTGAAGGTGGTAAAATAGCTGAATTGAAAGGCAGCAAAAAAAGGTACATAGCATTAATGTATCACCCAACTTCTAAAGAGTTTCACAGAGCTTCTGCACTGGTCAAAAATTCTTATTGCAGATCTAGATGAAGAACTTCATTAGTGTTTGGAAAGAATATCTGTCCTTTAAACAGGTTTTTCATTTTGTTTGACAAGTCTAATTCTCCTGCACTGTTTTGTTGTAACGCACAAAGGAAAACAGTGAAGCAGAGGAGGTTTTTTCATTAGCAAAAATGGGGAAAAAATCAGTTGGGGAGGAGGGGGATTAACTTGGATACCACATTCAAAATCTGTATTCAAAGGACAATTAAAACCAAGAAACAGAAAATATTAAAATGGAGTTAAAACCTAGTAGGAAAATTCAGCATCTCCACTTTTAGGATTTTCATTAAGTGATTAGTATGATATTCATTTTTTTATTTTTTTAATGGATTATACAAACTCTATGTTAGGGTTGTTTGTGTCGGTTTTTTTTTTTTTATTCATTGTTTTAGAGTGAAAGCCTTTGTAAACAAAATCTCAGACCCAGCAAAAACATGCATCTGGATCTTATGCTGCACAAAGTTGAAGCTAGACAGTCATGGTTGTGTCGGCTTGTGCAGAACAGAAGACAGTGTCAGACAGCAGTCGAATTCCCGATTTGGTCTTCTCAAATAGAACATTTGCTTCTAATCACAACTGTGAAGATGCAATATAAGGAGAAAAATCAGAACTTTAAAACAATGTGGTATGGTCATGTAAAAAAGTTTTTTTTCCCTTATAGAACCTTGCCGTCAGATCCTCCTCAGGTAAGGAACCAGGACACCTGAAGTTTCTAGTTGCTTCTCAGGATAACTAGTTGTGGAATTGTTTTACCATGCAGGTATTTTTTTCCATTTGTGCCTCTGTTCCCCAGGCTGTAACATTCTTACATAAACTTTGTGACAGATCTGATGAGTTTTATTAGCTTTGTCCTGAAACATTTAGAAAGGCTTGAACAACAGAGAAAAGGCACAGGAGCAACAAGCTCTGTTCATATCCAGCAAGAGCAAGATGCAGCAGCAAATGATCATGAAGAAAGACAGACCAATTAAAATGAAATTGCAGCTTTAAACTGAGCTACATTTTTTTTCTTTGTGCATCTCTTGCAATGAAAAGAATAACTGTAGCTTGAGACTTTGCCATTCTGTCATCCTCGAGGAAGGAGCAGGGGGAAAGGACAAAACTGTGTAAGGTCAGTTCAGGTATCAGATGCAGAACTGAGAAGAGCATGGTAATATTTCTTCAAAAAAAAAAAACCACTTGTAACAGAGGAGAAGCCAAAACGCAGTTAATTTTCTTTGCCTTCTGCTACTCACTTCCTTAGCTAGTAATGCCAGAAAAATTCATTCCACCAGACACGCATCCTAGTACTTCCAAGTGCAGCCACCTGAGGAATAAGTAACAACTTACTCAAATACAGAACATTAGAATATTGTAAATTAGAATTATTGTAAATTAGAAAATAAATTAGAATATTGTAGCCAAACGCAGCAGTAACACACTAATAGCAATCTGTGTCCTGTCCCAGTTACTGAATCCCTGAGGGAAAATGAAATAGTTTACAGCTGGTGAAGGTCTGAAGGTTGCATATGAATCATTCCCTGACTCTTGAGCATCCTGAGTCATCTTCATTGTGAACAAAATAATGTTAGTTATTTATTGTCCATTACTGTAGCATCTGGGGGCCAGGCAAAGTTTAAAATCAATATGCTGGCAGGCAGAGCAGTACAGCTCAGTCTCTAGACTGTGTCAGATGGCTGCTCTATGTCATTGCTGTTAGCACCAGATTTTTTTGCTTTGCTTTGTCTTCTCTTTCTGCTGCTGTCACCCTGGCAGCTGCAGTAAGTGGCTGATATTGTCTTTCTTTCCTATTGTTCCAGATTCTGGATTAAATCAGTGATTATGGCAGAGATGAGAGCTCAACCTTGGATACAAGAAGAAAGCGAGAGGTGGGACTAAACATATGGGATTTGTCGGTAACATACATTCAAACAGTCACATTATTGGTTACCATTTTATATCATCAAAGCAAATTTCTAGTTCCTTTTGGGTTTAAGTGTGTAATTCACATGTATTTTAATGGGGACTGAGTTTTCAGAGAGTGATTTCCAATCCATTTACCTTTTAGTCATTCACATAATTGTGTGAGTAGTTGGATAACTACTTTGACCAAATTCTTCTGTATTTCCTTAGGTAATCTTCTCTCCTACATAAACAAACAAAACCACACAGAGTACATTTTACAGACCTGATAAAAGGCAACACACCATACCAAGCGTAGATTTCAGGACGTTTTCCCAGTTTGATTTCTTAGTAATTTTCATGCGTTGGATTTAAGTTTATCACTTTTCATATTTCAAGTCAACAATGGTTGAAAAATATTAGAGTCCAACCATTAACCCAGAACTGCCAAGTCTACCACCAAAACATGTATGTAAGCACCACATCTATGCATCTTCTAAATACCTCCAGAGATGGTGACTCCTCAGATCCCTTGGGCTGCCTTTTGCAGGGCTTGGCAATCTTCCTGGGGAAGAAATTTTTCCTCAAATTCAATGTAAACCTCTGCTGGTGCAACTTCATAACCTTTCTGTCCTGTCATTTGTTACTTAGGAGAAGAGACTGACACCCAACTTGCTACAATCTCCTTTTAGTTAGTTGTAGAGAGTGACAAGTACTCCACTCAGCATCCTTTCTCCAGATTATAGAACCCCCATTCCTCATAAGACTTGTACTCTAGACCCTTTACCAGCTTCTCTAGACAAGCTCCAGCACCTCAGTGTCTTGTAGTAAGGGGCCCAAAACTGAATGCAATATTCAAGATTTGGCCTCACCAGTGCCAAGTAGAGGGGCACAATCTTTTCCCTAGTCCTGCTTGCCAATCTATTCCTGATACAAGCCAGAATGCTGTTGGCTACCTTAGCCCCCTAGGCACACTGCTGGCTCATATTAGTTGGCTGTTGACCAACAACTCTAAGTACCTTTTCCACCAGGTGCTTTCCAGACATTCTCCCTCAAGCCTGTAGCATTGCTTGTGGTTGTTGATACCCAAGCACAGGTCTGGACACTTGGCATGATTGAACCTTATAACACTGGCTTTCACCCATGGATCAAGCCTATCCAGATCTCTGTAGGGTCTTCCTACCCTCAGCAGATCAACACCCACCCCAGATCTGCAATCTGCCATTGTACTGAGGGTGCACTTAACCCCTTCATGCAGACAGCAGCCTTTACAACATTGCTGACGTTCTTGCTGAGAGTTCTTGCTTCTAGCAAGCTTGAAACTCAATAATCTTACCAACTTTCAGCAGGTCACATACTTGGGTATCTGAATTTTGAGTGCTCTGCACAAATTTTTATGCTTTGGTTACAGAGCTATGCAATCCTGCTGAGTTTAGTGTAAATCTCTAAGTATTACATTCAAATATGTCAACAGATATCCCATTTAATCACACATACACACATTAAAAAACTCAGTACACTCCAGTCTGGAGGATACTCAAAAAAATTTTGACGTAAAGTCATCCAGCCCTCAGAAGACACACTGACAACCCACAAATATGAGGCCATTGGAAATGCAGTAAATGCAAGTAATGATTCTTCACATAGAAAATCCAAGAAATCTTATTGATTATTCTCTGTGATTTGGAAGCCTGGGAATCAAGCAAATGTTTAAAACCATTAAGGAACACCAACATTTCAACAATAAAAGAAAGAATTCTGAGGAACTCACAATGGGAAGTTTTTTGCCTCTTTTTTTTTTTTTTTTTTTTTTTAATGTTCTCCTTTCTTTCTTGTTTTAAACAGCATGGTCCCCTTCTCACAAGATTTATTATTTATTATTGAGAGCTTTAAAAGTGAACCCAGCTGGAGAAGTTCTGAAATTCCAGTGGAGAAATGCCAGCAATCTGGAAAGGGAATGCATTGGCAGATAGCTCCATTAAATCTCTTAAATTGAATTTCTGTCCCCCATGAATACATCATTGTTAAACTTCTCCCACAGAGGGGAGTACAAGGCCTAAGTTGTAGGATTTATTTGTTTTAACGATGGGTTCTCTCTGTATTTAACTATACTAGCACACAAAATGTACTGTCACCTGAAGCAATTGTCACCCTATCTGTTGTTCCTAAAAGCAATATGGGGGTAACTGGCTGGAAACAAATTTCTCTGTAACAAGTAATTAAGCAAGGATGCGAGAAAAACAACAACTGGCCACAGAAGCTTTCTGGCTACAATTCATGGTCACAAGTCACAATTCAATTTAAAGGCAATCTTGCAACAGAAGTTTAACCTATATCTATGCTTTGCCCTTTTCAAAAGGACGAAGAATGAATTCTCTCCCATTCAAGCCACTAGCAAACTTCAGAAGATATCCAAGAGATTATAGATTATTTGCTGAAATGTCAATTTTCTTCTCTATAATATACCTTGAGTTTTCTCTTGACTGTTGTTACATCATATTTTGAGTATAAAACCACCAAAATGCACAGAGAAAAAACAAAAAAGCAAAACCTACAGATCCTGCAATTTACATTTCAGAGCTATATCACATTCTATTACATAACCAGTAGCAGTAAGGTTATTATGCCAATTTGTGAATGAAAAGTAATTTTCTAATCATGTGAAGGATGCTGAAGACTCCTATGAATAGATAAAGAGGCAAAATTATATTTTTATGGTTTGGGTTGATCTAAAATTTTGAGTTTCATTTTCATCTCTTTATACTTGATAATGAATTCCGTTCCTCTTAACTTACAACAACAAATCTAGGCGTCATCTCAAAAATGTTAACAAGGTGGCAAGTGGCTACATTTCAAACTGTGAGTGCTACCACATTTTTAATTGCATGTTAAGAAATGCAAAAACGCTTTATTATCTTCACCTCTGAATAGAGCATGCAGTTGGGGGTATTTCATGGAAAATGATCAAGGAGCTAAACAGCTTTACAGTAGGGTACTCAATTACTCATTGAAAAAGCATGACGTAAATTAGACTGTGCGAGCCACATGTACCACAGCCTGGCTCACACCACATCTCCTGCTCAGGTACTGTTTGTACTGAAACATAATTAGTTATATTGTACATCTTCTAAACACTGTGTATCTATTAGAGAATTATGCCCTCTACACTCAATGTTCTCTTATGTGTTATGCTCTTGTTTTTTATTACTGAGTCCAAAGCACACTATTCCTGCTGTCAAGACCAAATATTATTTATACTATATAAACCATAAAAGTAGGTTCAGTCCTTTCTGTATTCACTGCCTGTACTCATCTTGTGATCTATGGATGCACTCAAGAAGTGAACTACTATTGATTAAGTTAGTGGTTTGTGCTATAGCACCTATGCAACTTTTCAGGATTGGAATGTAATTCATAAACAGATGTTATGATAAATTGTGTGAGATAAATACCCTTTTTCAAAAATTAATTTAAAGGAAGGGTATCCAGATTAATATATATATGTATATATATATATAAATAAAATGGCTATTTCTATATTAGCCATCAGTGAACAAATAAAAAGAATAAACATACAGTGCTGAAAGTATTTTATACATATAAAATAGCAAGCTATTATAAGATGTCACTTTCAATTGCTTAGAAAGTTGAAATTAAAACAACAAAACAATACCAGCCACTGAATAATGTCAAAATTATTGTAATTTGTTTTGCTTTTATATGAAAAAGACAACAATTTTGACATAGTAACACATTAAAAACTTGATGGACAGTTTAATAATGTGAAGGAAAGAATGCTTAGGTCTTTGTAATTCTTCTTTATCATTAATACTATAGATCTGAAGGTGCCAGATAACCGCAAACAAGATCTTAGGAAAAAAAAAAAAGTAGAGTAGCTGCTATAGGAAAAAAGTAATGCAGGGTCACACTTTCACTCATTTATTCAGAGTATCTATAAATTCACTTGGTTGTCAGCTAACAAGAGCAGGCAGTGTATCATCATTTAATTGCACAGAAACTACACAGATTAGAATAGAATAGAAAAATAGAATAGAATAAACCAGGTTGGAAGAGACTGTGACCGTTTGACGTTGTCCCCTTAAGAAAGGGAATATGGTGGACAGAAGTTGGTAAACGGAAAGAATAATCTAAACTATTTCATTGGTGAAGTGGGAGGAAGCACCTTCTGAACTGGGAGTGAACTGGGCATTTCCAGCACTTCTCTGTCAGTCTTGCTTCCGCCTCTCCACGGTGCAGCAGCTCTCTCTCTGCTCGGCTTTCTGCCAAGGCCTCGGCCTTGAAGACCAGATACAGGCCGGTATTAACTCCCTTCCAATTAACACGAACTGCTTCTAACATTTTTTTTTTCCTCTCTTTTCTTTCTCTTTCTATCCCATTCTGGGGAAAGGGGGGGAGAGAGGGGAGAGCGGAGGTGGGGAACCCCCTCTGCCGAGGGGGGTTACTCTCATTTCTGTGTTACTCTGTTGTATATCTTTGTAGATATTGTAAATTTGTAAATATTCCCCTGCATACCCTACATTGCTTTGTAAATATAGCTCCACTGCCTTGCTAATTCAGCTTGTGAGTTTTTTTTTCCTTTCCCTTCAAGTTTCTTTCCCTTTGCCTTACAAGGGGGAAGGGAGGAGGCTTCTTGGCCTTACCCTTCCACCCCACCACAGAGACCTTCAAGATCATCGTGTCCAACCTATCATCCAACACCACCTAATCAACTAAACCATGGCACCAAGCACCCCATCAAGTCTCCTCCTGAACACCTCCAGTGATGGTGACTCCACCACCTCCTCAGGCAGCCCATTGCAATGGGCAATCACTCTCTCTGTGTAGAACTTCCTCCTGACCTCCAGCCTAAACCTCCCCTGATGCAGCCTGAGACTGTGTCCTCTTTATTAGAATAAACCTTTATTAGAATAAACCAAACCAGGTTGGAAGAGACCTTCAAGATCATCGTGTCCAACCCATCAACCAATCCAACCCACCCAAACAGCTAACCCATGGCATGCATTAGCATTGGCAGAATTTGTTTATGAAGTCAAATTGTTAAATATGATTAGCCTTTATTATGTGTTATTTAAGAATAGTGGAGAATAGTTAGTTTAGCAACAATGCAATGCGGCCAGACAGAACCTAGACAAAATATTCAATACTGCATTATCATCCTTTAGAATACAAGGACTGCTATCTAGGAAAAGTAGCTTGTATTAGAAACAGTAAGGTATGTATCCATATGTGACTGTTCTACAGCATCTGTTTATACATCTGCAAATAAAAGCTAAATAATTGTGAAAAGCTGCTGCAAGGATATTCATGAAGTTTGCCTGGAGCTTGTGCCTCGGTGATTGAGGTGCCACAAGAAACTAAGAAAGCAATGAAAGAGGCAATGAATGTATTTCACAAGTATAATAAAATTTAAAATATTAATTAAAAACCTGACACTTCTCTGTTCATTTCCTAATTCAATCAGAAGAATTTATAATACAGGGCAATCTTCTGTATTACCACTTCCTGCCCATTAAATCTTGCAAATGACACTGTGATACTGCTTCAATTTTCATTATTTTTTCAGTTTAAGTACACGACTCATTAATGGGTGCAGTAACAATAAAACAATGTCTCAAAATTGTAAGCTTCCCTTTGACAGAAAATTTCCACCTTTAGCAAACCACACTATGAAGGCCTGCTGTCCTACAGTACCCTTTGTCAGATACTCTTTCTTTTACTCACTCCTGGTGGCTACTGATGAAGATCTTTTTCATCTGATGAAAAGACTGCTCCAGCACTCAACATGCACCACCACCACCACCACTCCACCCCCCTGCCAAATATGCTTCTGTTATTCTAAGATTGGTGTACTCCAGTTCTCCCACTGAAGGATGCTATACTGTATCACCAAGCTCTTCCTTAGGGCTGATTCCCCAAATTCTGGCAATACCTTGGCACAAATGAGTATAGCAAACCAGTGCTGACTACTGCAGTGATTAGAAAAATAAACACAGCCAAGCTGAATACACCTGAGACACCTGCAAAAAATAGCTGCATGAAGAAAATAATAAATCTGTGGATGAGGATCTAGGGAAGGATCTCTACTAACAGTACCCTGACGACTCTCTCATGAGTACCAACTCACAAACATTTCAATTTGGACAGACCAGGGCTTAGAAAGGAATTAAATCCAGAAGCTATGCAGGATGAACAATTACAAATTTCTTGGTTATTCACATTATTCTGCATCCAGGAATTCTCTGCAGGAACATATGACTTAAAACAATGTCTTCATAAATAACACTGACACAACAAGAAAGGCAAAACAAAACAAACCCCACTTTTTTTTTTTCTAGCCTAAAAATACATGTGTCCCAGATTGATTGGTTACAGCTTCTTTTTCTTAGGTCCTGGTGTATTTTTCAATGACAAGGCTTTTTGTGACTGTCAGCAGGAGAAGCCAACTTCAGCTTCATTCTATTAACCAGTTCTGGACAGACTACATTTCTATGTCATTTTCTAACAGCTTTGAGTACAGCTGAGTCAATGCCAGGGTCCTTGATAATGAAAACTTATTTTATTCTGCATGTTGTACTTATAACATCATTTCACTTGGAGGAAATAGTTGTAATGAAGATATCAAACAGTTGCAACGGCATTTCACTGGTCTCTTATGAACTTGAGTTTTATTTCTTGACTTGGGGAGTTATGATCTCTCTTAGCCTTCAGTGATGGACTATGGGACCTGCAATATTTCTCCAAGTGCTCAGACCATTTTTTTTCCAGAAAGGCATAGCTTCAGTCAAAACAGGCTAAGCAAACTTTGGACTTAAATTTCTTCACTTGCAGCAACTCATGCAGTATTTGTCTCCTAATCATGCCAGAGGAGAAAAACAGTGCAAATGCGGAGAGCTGAGCAGCGTAGTTGTGACTGCATCAAACCATTCTCGAATCAGCCTAGTGAAGTCAAATCCAGTCAATCCAATATGAGAGGGAACTGCCCCAGCTGCCATTTGTGGCAGCGAGTTCTAAAGTGGGGGAGAAGATTGTCCCTCAGTGTTCCATGACTAGTGCCAAGTAAAATCAGCAGTGGTTAGAGTTACCTTGGTGTATTTGCTTTAATAAGAAACCATTACATTCCCTGATTGATTGGAAGAAAAGGTAAATCAAGAATGAAATGTTAGGGGCCAGAGAGTAGTTCTACTGGCACAGCTGGACCAAGAAAATAAGATGGTCTTATGCAGAAGTTTAGACATCCTTCAACCCTTCAGCATTGTTCCTTTTGATCATTAATTTAATATAAACTAAGCATTTACAATTATCCCACCATTCAAACTGAAATCTGAAATTCACTGCCTGACATTAAGTAGTAGGCTGTACACGTACCACAAGAAGAACTAGGATGATGATCTTTGAGGTCTTTCCCAACCTTACTGATTCTGTGATTCTTGTAGGATTCAGAAAGCAGATGAGGTTGTATGTGCAAGTATTACTTTGATAACTTTTTTTTAATCAAATGTGGTGTGGTTTGGTTTTTTTTAATGCCTTTTTGGCCAGCTTTTAAATGCAGTTGTATGGTAAATAATTCAGTCTTTTTGTCAACCATATTAATTTTAATTTATTTTTATTAAAAGCTCTCTAAAATATTGCTAACCTACTACTTAGCTGGTAATAAGAGAACACCATGTTCTGTCACACAGACTAATATGAACTTAAAATGTGAAAAGATGGTTGAAAATAGTGAGAGTGAGGCAAGAAAATTATTTCTTCTGGGGAGGAGAAATAGAAACCACTTTTCCTTTTAAAATCCTTTTTCTTGGGATATATTAGAATAGAATAGAACAGAACAGAATAGAATAAACCAGGTTGGAAGAGACCTTTGAGATCATCATGTCCAACATATCATCCAACACTACCTAATCAACTAAACCATGGCACCAAGCACTCCATCAAGTCTTCTCCTAAACACCCTCAATGATGGTGACTCCACCACCTCCCCGGGCAGCCCATTCCAATAGGCAATCACTCTCTCTATGAAGAATTTCTTCCTAACACCCAGCCTAAATCTCCCCTGGCACAGCTTGAGACTGTGTCCTCTTGTTCTGGTGCTGGTTGCCTGGGAGAAGAGATTAGTCCCCACCTGTCTACAACCTCCCTTCAGGTAGTTGTAGACAGCAATAAGGTCACCCCTGAGTCTCCTCTTCTCCAGGCTCAGCAACCCCAGCTCCCTCAGCCTCTCCTCATAGGGCTTGTGTTCCAAACCCCTCACCAGCTTTGTTGCCCTCCTCTGGGGCAACATCTTTTCTGAACTGAGGGGCCCAGAACTGTCCATATGTTAAACAAATCAAGAAATCACAGTGAGAGACTCTTTCTATTCCCAAAAGGGACTGGGAATAGACAAAAAACTGGATGGAGAAAGAAATTTAGGCAGAACATACAGAAAGAGAATTTATAGGCATTTAAAACAAAGTTTGAGGGTAGGTTGCATTTTCAAAGACAGAAAGAAGAATTCATCTACTCAGTCTTTGCTAGGAGTTAGGGTAATCAGAGTAACAGCTACACATTTTTAGTAGAAGCAAAAAGAAAAAAAAAAAATATATATATAGGTATTGTGTGGAAAATGGACAATGTCTTGCTGACTTTCATACCATGAGTGAGTGACAGCATTAGAAAACAAATTGCCCAAACCTGTGGCTGAAAAACAAATGTCCAAAATGCAAATAATAATAATGTGGACCTGAAACAGTGTTCAGGACATGTTCCTCATAGCAGTCTCAATATAGAAATTCTTTCTCACTGAGTAAAACATAGATAAAAGGAGAGAAACAACCCCTTTGTGTTTTTCTCTTCTGACTACTCTGACTAGAAACCCTCAATGCTATCAAGAGTAATCAGAGCTCAGCTTGTTTGGAGCAGCAGAGTACAGTGTGGTTCATTACTTCAAAGTTAGTCCATTGTTAAAGAAGTAGAAAATTGCACTGTCTCTACCTGACATGTTTATAGCACATCTAGAATTAGGGATGAGGTGAGGTTTGGCCTAATATCTCAGATCACAAAGGAATAACCCTTTTAATTCTGTTGATGCCTGGTACATTTTATCATAGCAAGTGTCTGTCATTGCTCTAAAGTCTGATTAACATAGTTTTAACCATATTTCAAAACAGCAGAAATAAGATGGAGTGTTACAATAACTATGGAAAAAAGCCACTGACCAGATCTTCAGTCACACATTATAGCAAGAATGGGCATCACTCAGCCATTCCAAAATATTAAGCATAAAACTCACATGGCAATAAAATATAATTCAAGCCATGTGAAATCACAGGAACAAGCCACAGTTGATCATACACCACATAAAAAAGTTCAAATCATTCTACTGGCTTCATCACTACTCAGAAAAACATAACTGACTTGCTTAGAATTGCTTCATCTGACTGTCACATCCCTGAAGATGCAGCCACAGAGACCAAGATGTGCTGGCAACTCTTAGACAATATAAGCTCTCCAAGAGTAATGAATCCATAATCTCGGTACTGACACATGGTAAAACATGGGTTTATCACGTCTGCTTTTATTTTGTAAGCCTTGCTAATTAGATGAAGCTACGTAAACAAATCCTTTTTACCTCATACCATTGTTTTACTGGGTAGACAGTTCCTTAGACTGATTATCTGTGATTATACTGCCTAAAGCAGTCACACCATTGGGTACTCATTCCTTTTTTACTGTAACAGATCCCAGGTATGTTCCTGTTATTATCAACATTGCCCCTCTCACAACAACAAGGAGGAGAGCATTTCCAGAATGAGTAAGGACAGTGGAAAATGACTAAGTTCTTTACAGTTGTACCTCAACAAGGACTTGTTTTCTCTGTTTTCATTGTTTAAAAACAAAGAGAAAAAGAGAGAATTGCCTGATCCAGACATGAGCTGTCACTACACAAGCTGTGGATGCCAGCAAATCAAAATGGTTTGAAGACCCCAAGCAGAACTACCATCTGATCGGAGCATATCATGCCTTCTGGACAGCTCATTTCACAAGACTTGGCATGAAGACCACAGAAGATAAGGATTTTATATGCCATATTTTGGCCATATTAACAAGTCTTTAAAGTAACAGATTCAGTTTCCCCCTACAGATGATACTCTGGAAACGGAACAGATGTAGTTTTACCACTTTATAACATCTCTGGGAGAAGGATGATAACAGAGACATTTGCTTTGCACAGATGCCACCTCCTGTAACAGAAGGACAATGATAAGATGATAATCACTAGGCTAATACATGTTCCACAAAGTCCATTAACAGCTGAATAGCTACAAGTGCAGGCATCTCCAGGAGCCACAGTACTGGTTTCTGTAATAGATCCTGCCATGCACATATTAACAAATGGAACAACATATAAATTGTGGAGTGAATTTACCAGCTAAGAGCCCACTCCTCAGAGTAACATGAAACACTGTATCATTCTAGCAATATCATTCAGCATCATTGCAGTTGATTCTTTTAATCTCCAGTCAATTTGCCTGTCTAGGTACAAATTACACTTGCACTTCCACATACAGTTGCCATCCCCTATGCAAAGAGTAGTATTCACCAATAATTCAAGAATAGAAACATTTCTTTGAGCATTTTTTAGAGGACCATCTGCCTTTGATGCCTGAAAATTCATGTTATATATCACAGTGCTCACCCTTGCCCGACTGAGACTAACTTGTCTGAAAAGAAATCCTGCAAAATCAGCACTTGGAAAATACCAAATAATATTAATTTCTGCAGCTGCTGGGTCAATGAGTTGCAGAAGAATAATGCTTGCTTATGCCAGCAATCAGGCACGGTGACTCAGAGATTTGCCTGTGATTCAGACTACCTCCTTGGCTTCCTTTTGCTCAGGAATGTGCCCATTTACTTTTAACCCATCACTCTCATCTTGCATTTTCTCAGTTCTTTGGTCAATGAGTTAAAAGACAGGGTTTAATCTGTCTTGAAAGATGGCTGTGTTCTTTAGTCTGTATATCACCATCTTATTAAAGATTTAATAGTTTAAATGTCAAACTTTATTAAGAGACCATTGAATTTAACAAGAATCTAGCTTTTGGTTTATTTGCAACTCTGAGATCCGTGGAAGTCCCCAGTACACTAACTCAGTACTATGTGTGAGAGAATAAAAAGTCAATGCAATTACTACAGAATCAAAAAAATCAGTAAGTCTTGTCAGGAGGGAACAACATGTGGCAGCTGTTCCACAACCCAGGGTAGGATTGGTTCTGTAAGGCTCATAGAGGTTAAACACACTAAAAACAGATACTAAATATAATGAATTGGCAAGGCTGATTTGGAAATGCTCACAGGAAGTGGAAAAAGCATGCATTCTTTCTACACAGATACTTTTCACAGCAGATGTAAAATTACAATGTCTGTTCTCTTTCTGCTTCTACTCTTACACAGCAGTACTCTACAACATTTTTCCATCTCTGGGAAAATCCATATCTGCTAGGCAACAGAGCCCTATCTTGTGATTCTTGCTATCCTCATAGATTTTTCTTTCTTTTGCCTCTGACAAAAGGCTTTTTGATCAATGACTTAAATGGTCCAGTCAGCTGATTGCTGAAAACTGGTGTTGCTCCTTTCCAGAAGCTCATACAATTTTTCATTTTCTTAGTGTTAGTCAGGCAGTAGGTTATGTAACACAATTTGTGTTTCAGAAATACAACTTCACTACAGTTGTCGGAAAGGACGCACAGACTCCCTTGGTGGTGAAGCAGGAATCGTTTATTGGTACAGAACAAGCAGCTTATATTGGAAAAATAGAGCAGGCTAAGCAATTCCCTGACATTTTTGCACCCCTATTGCTAATTGAGTTTTCTTCTCTGATATGCAGTGGTCCATTGTTATTTTCATCTCATATCAGGTTGAGCTGTTCTTGCATGGAGGCAAATGCCTTTTTGTCTCACTCTTCAGGTTGTTTACTTCAGTGAGCTCTTCTTTATCATCAGGCCATTCTTCTGTTGTTCTTTCTTGTCCTTGAAACCTTCCATAGATACTTTCTGCTTTCCCACATACAGTCAGGAAGCAGCTTAGAAAGAACTAAATCTAGGTTTCTTTTTTTTTTAATTATTAGCTGTTTGGCACTGTACTAAGGCACATTTTCAGTATCAGCACTAAATGTACTCAGAAGAGGCATGTCAAATAGCAGCTCCATTCTGTTTTTAAGTAGTTGGCACTACAAAACAGCACTTCATTGCAATCCTGCACAATCTTTTCATGCAGGGTATTATTTTCAAACAAGGACTGTTATTAAGAAAGACTCAGAAATTATGGTCACTTTCATCAGCTGAGAATATCAATGATGACCATTTCCCTGCATGTTGTCTCTTTTCACTTTATGGATTTACCTTCAAGAGAATCACTAGGGTCTTAAAAGATTATAAAAGGACAGGCTAGCACAATAATTTGTTGATAGTACTTCTGTTCCAAATTCCCACTCTTGACACAAAGCAGCAAAATGAAACCTAAATGCCTGGCACTCATTTTCTATTAAATACTCAGGAAACCTAAGAACAAACATCGTTATCTGATATATTGCTGATCTCTCCGATCTTCTCCACAACTGAACCATTATCACACACCCAAGTAAATCCAAAGCCAAGTAACTACAACCAATAATAAATAAGCAGTGGAAGGGGACTGTTCCCTCTCACTTCAAAACACATGGATTGGAAGATCAGGGGTTTGTGTTTAATGTTTATACATATGTTAAAGAAAAAAATGACAGATGACAACCCTCAAGAATTAAATGTGGCTGGTCTGTGCAATACAGAGAATCCACCTCTAACTTGCTGCTACTCATAACCTAACCTCAAACTGAGTTCCAACTTTTATTTTACACACAATACAACTCTCTTGTGTATCTAACTTCTGTAGGACATCATAAATATAAAGATATGAGTAAGACACATCAGTACTTGAGTGAGGTACATGAAGTGAAAGATTCAAAACCAGGCACTACTAAGGAAAATTAGATTTCAAAGTCACCCCTAAGTCTTTCAGGCATACCTTGAATGAAATGTCCAATAGGCAGCACATGACTCTTACAGGATCTCAGTGTAATGAAACCATGATTCTTCATCTGCTCAATACATCCTTTTCCTTTTTTTCTAAGTGAAGTCTTTCCTACTTTTTCGTTTAAATCCCCATTAAAACAAAACAAAAAACGCCACAAGCCTTAGAAGTGTTTACAAACTTGCTTATCTTCAAGCTATTAAAACAATTATTCATATGCCTGAGGTTAAACATGTGCAAAATATTTGCAGGATTACAGATTTAGAGAACCACTGGATAGCTATAAAAATTGGTTTAGCACTTAGTGGAAAATGAACTTTAACAACAAGGTGAAAAGGAACATTCGAGTTAATCATTATTTGCTTTTTAGTAATAAGAGGTGATAATTCTCACTATCATTTTACAAGACAACGGTCTGATTTTGGGAGGCATGGGCTTGACATACTAAATCTGCATCACAAAGCCTCACTACTACAGCTAGGAACTTGCTTTCATTTCTTTTCCATTCCCATGTTTTTTAAAAGGAAAAGATTCTTACTTTACTGAAATGATTACAATATAAAACCAAAAATGTTATTAGACTATGTAACCAACATAGGAACCAACCAGGGAGATTAAAGGGAATACTAAGAACTTTTACAGGTATATTAATGGGAAGAAGAAGACTAGGGAAGGTGTGGGCCCCCTCAGAAAGGAAAATGGTGACATGGTCACATGTGATGAGGAAAAGGCTGAGGTACTTAATAACTTCTTTACCTCAGTCTTCACTGCAAGGGCCTCTAGCCACACTCCTGATGTTATGGAAGTCAAAGCCAGGGACGGGGAGGAAGAACTGCCCATTGTAAGTGCAGATCAGGTTCGTGATCATCTGAAGAACCTGAAAGTGTTCAAGTCCATGGGACCCGACGGGTTACACCCACGGGTACTGAGAGAACTGGCAGATGAGGTTGCTAAACCCCTCTCTATTATATTTCAAAAGTCCTGGCAGTCTGGTGAAGTCCCCACAGACTGGAAAAGGGGAAACATTGCCCCCATCTTCAAAAAGGGCAAGAAGGAGGAACCAGGGAACTACAGGCCAGTCAGTCTCACCTCTGTGCCTGGAAAGATCATGGAACAGATCCTCCTGGAGTCACTACTCGCTCAAAAGAATAGTGAAGAGGTGATTGGGAACAGTCAGCATGGCTTTGCCAAGGGCAAATCCTGCCTGACCAACCTGGTGGCCTTCTATGAGCAGGTGACAAAATTAATAGACGAGGGGCGAGCAACTGATGTCGTTTACCTGGACCTGAGCAAAGCCTTCGACACTGTCCCACACCACATCCTGGTCTCCAAACTGGTGACACATGGGTTTGATTGGTGGACCACTAGATGGATAAGGAACTGGCTTGATGGCCGCACCCAAAGAGTGGCTGTCAATGGCTCCATGTCCCAGTGGAGGCCAGTGACAAGTGGAGTCCCTCAGGGATCAGTCCTGGGACCTGTCTTATTCAACATCTTTGTGGGGGACATGGACAGTGGCATTGAGTGCACCCTCAGCAAGTTTGCTGATGACACCAAGCTGTGTGGTGCAGCAGACACGCTGGAGGGAAGGGAGGCCATCCAGAGGGACCTGGACAGGCTGGAGAGGTGGGCACAATCCAACCTCATGAAGTTCAATAAGAGCAAGTGCAGGGTCCTGCATCTGGGTCGAGGCAATCCCAGGCACAAATACAGGCTGGGCAGTGACTGGCTGGAGGGTAGCCCTGAGGAGAGAGACTTGGGGATGCTGGTGGACAAAAAGCTCAACATGAGCTCTCAGTGTGCACTTGCAGCCCACAAAGCCAATCAGATCCTGGGCTGCATCAGGAGAAGTGTGGCTAGCAGGTCGAGGGAGGTGATTCTCCCCCTCTACTCAGCCCTGGTGAGACCCCACCTGGAGTACTGTGTCCAGTTCTGGAGCCCCTATTACAAGAGGGATGTGGAGGTGCTGGAACGTGTCCAGAGAAGGGCCACGAGGATGATCAGAGGGCTGGAGCACCTCTCCTATGAGGACAGACTGAAGGAGTTGGGGCTGTACAGTCTGCAGAAGAGAAGGCTCCGAGGTGACCTAATTGTCGCCTTCCAGTATCTGAAGGGGGCCTACAGGAAGGCTGGGGAAGGACTGCTCAGGATATCAGGTAGTGATAGGACTAGGGGGAATGGAATGAAGCTGGAGGTGGGGAGATTCAGGCTAGATGTGAGGAGGAGGTTCTTCACCATGAGAGTGGTGAAACCCTGGAATGGGTTGTCCAGGGAGGTGGTCGAGGCCCCGTCCCTGGGGGTGTTTAAGAGCAGGCTGGATGAGGCTCTGTCCCGCCTGATCTAGTGTGGGGTGTCCCTGCCCATGGCAGTGGGGTTGGAACTAGATGATCCTTGTGGTCCCTTCCAACCCTGAATGAAACTATGAAACTATGAAATTATTGTTTAGCTTTTTTTTTTTTTCCCCCATGGACCTACAGTTTGGTGGATGCAGAATTATTCTCTTGGGACATATCAGAAGTAACAGCAGAAATAATTACTGAATTCTTCAAGGACTTAATAAATACTTTGTAGTCTCAGTTTTTAAATGGTGATCTGTCCAGACCATCTGCTCCTGCTGAAACAAATGGCATCTTCTCAGTCTAGCTATGAACATTCAAAATTATATCTGAATACAACTCTAGTCACTCATTATCTGTTAAATAACTGGAAAACTAATATTCTCATTACTTATCATAAGCAAAGTTTTCATCAATTCGTTACATGAAATGGATATAAGTCACATGTGGAGACAGTCACAGTTATGAAACAATATAAAAAGTACAGAAGTCCATAACCGAATAAAAGTTATTTCTGCTACACATTAAAAATTAAATATCTGAGAGCTTTATATGGACACATACATTACACAACTACAGCTACAATTAAAACATACTTCCCTAGCCAATGCTTACAATAAATAAATAAATACATAAACAAAACAAAACCCACAAAAGTCAAGTATCTGTCTGTGGAGCCAGTTAAAATAATTGATAATATTGCCCCAAGCTAGTCTCCCACCTAACACCTCCTGATCTGTAATGGCAGATTGGCTGAATATTTATCTGCTTCTCTGCAAAGACACCACAGCTTAAAGAACCTTCAGCTGAAGGAAAATTCAAGCAAAGCCAGCTAAATTTGCAGAGTAACAGGTGAGAATCTTTCACACAGTCCCCTTGCCAAGGTCCGGTTAATAAAAGTGTGGTGATTGCCATCTGGCCATTTCATACCATGGCAGATGCTTCTAAGCAATTGCTTTTTGTGGTTTCCCTTCACAAACTTAAACCAACATAATGTAACTACAGCAGTTACAATTTATCAATTCTATTTTCCCAGTGCAAGTCTGCAGATGAACATTTAGTAGAGATTAATCTTTTCTAGTCTTTGTCCAGGTTAGCACATTCATAAATTAAATGATCATAGAAACAGATAGTACATATAAACTTAGCCCAATATAAGGAAATGTATGAATGGTAACTGATTAATCTAGTAACAAATTTTATGGAGCAAAATTAGAAACCTGTTCGATAGTGATGATGTTGAGAGCAACAAAAGGAGCAACTCTTTCAAGATGCCACCAACCATTAACCTCCTCCTCTTGGAGTTCATCATCCACACTGAAGAGGATCTGCCAGTGAGTGCTCACACAAAACACCCTTTACCAACACAGACAATGAAATTAGATAGCTTAGGCTGATCACCTATTCCACTCTCAGCTATTTACTGCAACAATCCTGCTTCTCTGTGTGTTTTGGACACAATTTATGCTTTGCATACCATTCTACACTGCAACGGTACAAGGTGGTACAAAAATAACTATATATTGACTAATCATGGAATCACAGAGGAGTTTAGCTTAGAATGGTCTTTAAAGATCATCTAGTTTCAACCCTCCTGCAGGGACACCTTCTACTAAGGAGGTTGCTCAAAACCCCATCCAAGGTTGCCAATCAAAAGAACTGATGGCACTAAGACTTCAAAGACTCAGAACTTTTGACAACAGAATTAGGAGATGCAGACAGATCCATCTCATTTCAGAACACCCCTATCTCTCCTGCAGACACAGCACAACCAGGAGGGCTGTGTCAAGGCTCTGTGCAGGAAGTGATAGTGAATAAATAAATTGCATTGAGAAAGCAGAGACTGCTGCACACAGAGGAGGACAAGAGGAGCAGGAGGTACAGGGGGTGAAGACAATGGTCACTGCTGGTCTGGGTAGAGCACAAGAGCTACATACTCATTGTACTCAAACTCAGTTTCTGTCAGACATCAGCTTTGGTAAATTCTCCAAGAAGTTGCTCTAGATCAAATTCCGAGACACATCAGTAATGTCCTGCACTTCACAGAGCCAAAGTCCCTTGGAACCGTGCCCTGAAGTTACTCCACATGATATCTGTTGAGTTTCTTACCCTAGAGGAGAAACGGTGCTCCTTTATCTGTGGCTGATCAAACTAATTTGTTCCGTAAATGATGGCCACAGAGTGGCTAAAGCCTCCTCTATGGTCCACAAAACTGTGAAAGGACAAAATTAAAAGATACAAACATTTATGGGGTGCTGAAGTAGGCATCTAGAGTCTACCACAGTCCCATTTTAGGAAGACTGTAGGGACTAATCTGTATTCCCTAAGAGATCAAATACACATGATTCCCCAGCACCAGTTGGCACAGTAAGAATGTTCAGCCACATTTCTCCCAGACATTCTCATTTGGCAGCATGAAAATACCAAACACATTTGTGCAGAGTCTTCCCTCCAAATCAGTACACTGCAGACCCAGGTAGCACATGAGCCTTTTCCAAATGTGTGAAAAGATTGGTTACATGACACACCACCATCATATTTCTGTATCCTAAACAGCGCTTTATAAAAACACTAGTTGTATACATTTTCCATCAGGAGACCTTAGATGCAAGTTGTATTACAGCAGGAGAACACGCATACTAACCGGAGACCGGTTTCCAACAGGCCACTAAATTACCAGAAGTACCATCATTCGTCTCAGTGAATGATTCACAGTGGAATTGTGATCACAGAAATACTATTTTAAACTGAAAGGCTCTAGGGGAAAACTTTCCAGAGGTGTCTTACTGAACCTTAAAGTTTTCATGTATAAACATACACAGTACTTTTAACATGGGCCAGTTACAACTTCTTGGAGACAAATCCAGGCTCTCTCAGACACTGGACCACACCAGCACGGTCCATTTCATAATATGTCTTGGACTAGCTCAGGTTCCAGAGGCACTGAAATCACAACAATGATGCTAAGAAAATGCATCATTACACCTTGTTGCAGGAAGTCAGGGGTTGGCCCATTTAATTACTCAACATTTTAGCTGCTTTTCCCCACAGAGCTTCAATATTTCCCTACCATTCAGATGTATTTTTCACCTCAGATTAGCATCTGGGTTTTACAGCAGGAATGTTGCAGCATTGCTGAGGTCCTAGCTGATATAAACCCCTGCTTGCTCATTAAACTTCTCCACACAGGCTTCAGAGTGTAATTCAAGAAATGCACTTTAATTAGTAATTTTAAATATTTCTTTTAATGCAGAGGTTGTACTGAAAAACCTACTTCTTGAGAGTCTACCTTCATTCTGCAATGCATTTTCTTTCCAAAACAGACCTCAAAAGTAAAGCAATGCAGCAAAACACTGTTCAGGAGGGAGCAAGTTTTACTAAGTTATTTTGCTGCAGACTGGGGGGGAGAGATAAATAAATGGGAAAATTCTTATCAGTCATTTGAACAATATATCTTGCTCAGAGGTGCTGACAAAAGACCAGCAATCTCTGTTGTGAGTTTTTTATTTTTTGTGTAAAGCTTACTGCTCAGTGACATGAAAATGGTATTTAATGACTGTTCTGGTAATGTAATGACAGAGAGCCGCTAGAAATGTTCTTTCATTTTTCTGATTGTTAAACTTTGAATTTTAGAGTTTTATCTATTTGCTGCTGTCTTAGTAGCTCAGCTGAACTGATTTTATGCTCACTTGTTTGAAATTTATTATGACTCATCCTATATATGTTATTGCAAATTGTCCCAGTGCTTTGTGAGCATTTTGCAACAAGGCCACTGTAATTTTCAATATACAGTTATGCTTGATATCTAAGAAATCTGATCAATTCTTTGGATAACATATTTTTTTAATTGTACAAAATGGGAATGACTTGGAGCAATGGGACAAACCTCCTTAGAGATGCACAGTAGAATAAAACTAAAGGAAATCATCTTAAACTAGCATTAAAACAAACCTATTTTCCCCCACTGGGATGGTCTAGACAAGGCTGTATTAACAAGGACTGCAGTAGCCAAGGCTCAGACTAGGCTACACTGAACTGCAGAGCACTGCCACTCCAGCCAGAGTGAAACAAGGATGGAAATTCAATTAACTTTTCTTATAGCACCAGTTATGGCTCCACAGGTTAATGGGTGCAGAAGCTTTGCATCTGAAACACTGAAAGTCATTAAAAACTTCATTAAAAAAAAATCTCAGTCAAGTTGCAAGGAAATAGCACAGAAGTGCTACTTAAGAGTATCTGAATTTGCACATTTCTGTAGGGTAGTTATAATGTAGCTAACGTTCCCTGTGCTAAACTAAAAGATAAACCCATAGACATGTTTTTTAAGTATAGCTTGCAATTTGTTTATAGAGTATAAGTTTCTCTTTAGCCATTGTATGTATTCTGCCCTTAACCCCAGGAGATAACAAATAGGCACAATTTTTTTTTTTTTTTTAAGCATCATCAGATCTTTAATTAACTGTCTTTTCCAAGGACTTTGCTGTTCTGCATCTGAGCCAACATAACAGGATCTCAAGCAGTCCTGCACTTCCTAATATCATTCTCCTATAGAAGCTCAACTGTAGGAAATAAAGCAAGGCTACCATTTACAGCACAGGAAAAACTACATCCTACAAGATCTTTCTTCAAAGCACTTAATTTCACCTCAAGACCTTTTAATTTGTGAGCTTTGGCTTAATCACAGTGCATGGCAAAAGGATAAAAGGTAAATTTAAAAAAAAAAAAAAAAAACAAAAATCCTAAAGTCCTGAAGGATCATTAGATGCTTTGTAGATTTGTTCAAAACCAGCTGACTTAAGTACATGGACTCTAGCAGAGAAGTCTTTTAAGTGATGTATTGTTCTTTCTGTACTATCTAAGGAAAGAAGCACCTCACTATCTGTAACAGCATCACTCCAAAGAAATACAAACTGTTGAACCACAGAGGACTGGCACTTGGGAAACCAGATGGAAATCCAAAGACATGCTTTGCAGAGCAGCTTTTCAGCACTAACCACTCACTAAGAGGTGAACAAGCCCTGTTTTATTCTCCTTCTGAAATGAAAACATTCTTTTCCACTTAAGGAGAGAGACACATACAAACAAACAAAATAAGCAAACAAATGAAAGAAACACACTACCACAAACACTTCCTATGTTTTTAAAAAATGTTTCCCTTCTTATCAGCAGTATGCCACTGGTTAGGTTTTGACAGTTGTCATAGGCTGCCTTTCAAATATGTACCTCCTCTCATGATGATTTAGAAATGCCAAAACAGAATCCTACATGTAAACCCCAACAACATAGAAAATCAAAGATAGCAGAATACCTGCTCTTCTACTGTATTTTTCATCAAGAAAAAAAAAAAAAAAAAGGGAAAAAAAAAAACCCACCATTATTAGGGAAAGAGGCAAGCTCTATCTTCATGTGTTCACTAAGCAGATAAAGTCTCTTACTTAAAAAGATCCTGGGGAATGAATGGAATAATACTCACAAGAAGCTGCAGCACTGACTTTACCTTCTTCAGCTCCTGCTGGCCAGCCCATAACCACAGGGAGGACCTTTCTTAAATGCTGGAGTTTGGCACACCTGAGCATGTATTTCAGAAAGCCTTTATCTATCCTCTCTCTTACCCATCTCTGTCCTACAAGGCACTCGCTTCTCTGGACACGGTCTAGGTCCCCAGAATATATGAGGAAAGATTTTTCCTTTGTGATTACGCTTTCTGCAAGCTGTTACCTTGCTAACAAAGAAACAAACAAAAACAAAGCAACAAAACGTGAATAAGTGCTCCCCTCTTCATTGTCAGATGTCTCACATACACAAGTTAATGAGAAAAAAACCCCAACCTCCCAGCACATTTTCACATTTCTGATCTGATTTGGTTTGGGGTTTGTTTGGTTGGTTTGGTTTTGTTTAGTTCTTTTGTAAAAGATACTAAAAGGCAGGTAGCACAGTATTCAGGAACGATGGAAGCTGTTAGCAAAGCCTTTTTGAGGCTTTATCAGGAAACTAAATGATTCCTAATTGGCCACAACAGTGAGTTTTGAAACAGAGTTTAGGTCATGTTACAAGGAGCTACTCTTCCAGAGAGATCTTAAGTCAGTGGGGGACTTTAGATCCTTATTCCTTTAACATTAAACTGATTTCCCACAAGTTGTATATAAAGATTGTTCTGTGAAATTAGTGGTCAGATAGTATTTATATGTCACACTGATACTTTCCAGATGTAGACTTTGATATTCCCAAGAATATGAAAAAAAAAATCTGGTTCAGGGAATCCTCAAAGAAAAATTCAGTGCCATTTATTTTATGCTGTATTTCTTTTGGCAGTGCTAACTTAAACTCATGAACAATAGATCTGTATCCCAGAGAATTCAGCATGCCCTCGACCACAACTGCAAGCAATAAGAGCAGAGCACGCTGAGCACCTGGCAGGAAAAGTCCTTAATTAGCACCATTTGGAAAGCCATAATATGAGATCACTTGCTCTTGGCTCTTAAGAAAGCGTATGAGGTGGTCCAGAAACCCAAAACAAATGATGCATGTGTTGACATATACCACTGCTCTGCCCATTTAAATAAAATGGGTAAGAATTTAAAATTAAAAGTATAGTTTAATTTTTACAACTATTTTATGTTATAAATACATATTGAATAAAAACTATAAATAAATCAAATTTTATTTTAATATATTTCTATTTAAATATAATGTGATATTGTAACATATATAATTTATCTGTTATTTAAAATATTATATTTCTATATTAATAAATGTGGCTATTATGCAAATATTTTAATATTACATAACATTAAAAAAACAAGGTTTTTTTTTAACTTCCACTTAAAACCATTAGAATTGTCTTTTAGGTATAATTTGTGTTTACCCATTAGCACAGAGTCTATGCAAACTACTTGTGTTTAGTTTTACAGATTAGAACAATGACAAAAATTGGTAACTGAGTCACATTCTAAAAAAGCCATACCTAATTTGACATCACTGCCCTTTTAAAATTAATGGCACTGTTTACACTCTCTTGCAAATAAGAGCAAGAAATACAAAGTCATCTGCCAAGTCAAGCTTTGTATAAATGAAATGACACTTTGTTTAAAAGAGAAAAATTTGAAAGCAAGAAACAGTTTGAGGTAAACCATAAACAAACAATGTCTAGAATTTCTTCCTTGTAATCAGTTTTTAACTGAAAACATCACAAACGTATCAGGCTGCCTATACTCTGAAGAAACCTCCTTCTCCTCTCTAGTTTATAGTATTTAATTCAGTAAAAGAAAATACCTTTGAAAATCCCAGACCCTGTCTTCTACAACTTCATCTTTGATAGTATTTTATTTGCACTGAGCGACCACATTCCATTGTTTTCCTAAGGCCATTTATCTCCCTTTTATTCAGAGTTCAAGTTCTTCCTCCCATGAAGCACATCACAACACAGAAGTTATATGCAAGCATGCATCAAGCCAGTTTAAATGTACAGTGTTTGATTCTAACTAGAAAATGTCTAATACATGTATGCTGTGTGAAAAACAGAGCCTCAACCTTCTGGGCACACTCTTCTTAATGCACCCAAGTACACTCTTGGCTTTTTTGGCCATTAGGGCACATTGCTGTCCCATGCATAACTTATTAGCAAGCAGGACTCCAAGGTCCTTCTCTGCAGGGCTCCTCTCCAGCAGGTCAACCCCTAACCTGTACTGGAGCATGGCGTTATTCCTCCCCAGGTGCAGGACTCTACACTTAACCTTGTTGAACTTCATTAGGTTCATCTTTGCCCAGCTGTCCAGTCTGTCCAAGTCTCACTGAATGGCAGTACAGCCTTGTGGTATGTCAGCCACTCCTCCCAGTGTTGGAGCACCAGCAAATTTGCTGAGGGTACACTTTATCTCTTCATCTAGGTTGCTGATGAATATGTTGAACAAGACTGGACCCAGCACTGAACCCTGGGGAGCACCACTTGCTACAGGTCTCCATCTGATCACAGCCCTCTAGGCTCTGTTTACCCAATACTCGATCTTAAGCAGTTATAGATCCACCTATGAGTCAAATAAATACTAAATGTTCTAGAAGACATCAGTGACAAACAATATGTAATTCTGAAGACTATGTAAGAATGAGGAAAAGGGAAAGAATGATACATAGCAAAACTTAGGCCATGAAAGAAAACAGTTACCAGATCTATACAGTGAGCTTACTGAAGAAGCAAGGACACTGTATTCACTTGATCTCTTCTACAAGAAGAGTATGTAGAAAACCACATAAATAACAGGTTTATAATAATTCTTCACATTACACTTGAAATTAAATATATATATATATATATATATAATTGTGCATTCTGGAAGAGCTGCAATTGGTAATTATGCTGGACATATTAATTATGCATGGACAACCATCACTCATCTATCACTCCAGGCTATTTACTTAGCAAGTCATTAACAGCTGCTAATTTTCATCTTGCAAATAAATTATTTTCCTATCTGAAACAGGGAGACAATTGTGTTTAGTACTGGAGAGACTAACATATACCCACACCCTAGCTTGCTCTGCTAGTGATCTAAGTACATGATCCACACTATCCTGATGTTACCTTCATGGTACAGCTCTATAAATACCACACAAGGATCTCCCCAGATTGTTTCCACCCTCAAATTCATAGCATTCTGCTCTGAGTCATCACAATGAGGCCTTTCCCAGTATAAGGGAGAATTACTGAACCATGAAATCACGGTAACAGCCACAAATCAATGCCAGTACCCTTCCAATGTTATGACATTGTAGGCTAGGATGGATGGTTCAAGTTTTAGAACTATGGGCAGTCAAGTGGCCAGATGTTTTGTAATTCCTTTTGTGTAAACTCCCAGATCGAACCTAAGTGGCTTAAAAGATGAAAACTTTTTTTGTCTTTTTCAAGTGGAATGTCCTTCATCAGCATATCCCCTTTCTTAAGTGCCTTTCTAATTATAAAGCTATCATAGTCCATATATATAAAACTATTGTAGTGCATATAAGTGGTAGTTTAAAATATCCCAACTATTTTAACAAAGTTGAACTTTGTGAGAACTCTTTGCAAAGTCGGCTTATGTCTTTATCGACGTGGTAGTCACTGATCAGTCTTGTGTAACAGAAAACATATATATGTAAAGAGAAATATTTAAACGCTTGGAGCATGAATGAAAGATTTTTGAGGATCTGAAACAACAACAAAAAAAAAAGAATCAGAAAATTCAGTATCAGAATAAACCACAGAGCTTGTTTCTGGCAAATGCAGAGGCAAAACTCTAAAGCACAACTAAAAGACTCAAAGAGAGAATACCTCAGGTAGCACAGGACACACTTTTCTCTCAGCTGAGTGCAGACAAAAAATACAGTGCACTGGCACCTGAAGGTAGATGTGGATTAGTCAGTTCTTGTCTCCAAAGCAAAAAGCAAGCAGAAGGGAAACAAAAATCTCTGCAGGGTTTTACCCAAGAGGCAACAGAAGCATATCTTGGGTTTTCTGTTTCAGTTGAATGATCTTTCATTTAGTTTGAGAGAAAACATTATTCCTGTTGTGCTAAATCTCTAAACAGAATACTATTTCATGAAAGCTAAGAGAGGAGAAAAGATTTCAAAAGCAAGTTAAAATTAAACTGATTAGCAAAAATTATCAACTCCGAACTTTCGTTCACTTAGTTCTTGATTTCATAACTGCATTTTTTCACTTATTTCCAAACAGGCAAAGTTGTTACAGAGGCAGAAATCAAGCAAATGTAACTTTTAACACATTCCTAACACTTTGAAAACCGTATTTGAAAACCAGGAAATTTTTATCAGAAGCTGCCAGGTAAGACAGAAGTTTAGCAAACAGCATTGGGGAAAAAAAAATCCATAATATAAGTAGAAAGGAAAATAATGATCCTACATGCAAAACTGTAAAATAATTCTGTGGCTTCATATTTAATTTCAATCAACTGGACTTTTCCTACGAAGGGAATATAACTCAGTTTCACCTTATCTCAGGACCTATCTTCAGACAATCTATTTTTAGTATCTGTCTTGTAGTGATCTTTTCCAATTGGAATAATTTCATTAGGGAGGGCATTCAGCTTACAGCCAGGAAACTAAGACACTAAGCCTTAACTTCGGTTTTGTCTAACGAAAACTGGAAAGCTTCAGTTGATAAACTGTTAAAAAAAATAATAGGCTTTTAGAAGCCTTAGAGGAGAGTGCAAGACATTGATTTGGTATATTTATTTATATCAACTAAAAATAGGATTAGAGTCTTTCCACTGAGTGAAATAACTTGTTTCCCCTGCCTGTTGAAAAGACTATGACTTTCTCTCCATCAGTACGCTCTTTCTCCTTTACCTCATCATCATCTGGAGGACTCATTTCTCAGTTTTGGTCATTTTTCTGCCCTACTTTCTGTAACAGTGAACTGTAACGATGATGATGTATGCCTCTTGAAATGAGTAACAAAAGGTGCCTGCTGGGAATAGTCTGCATTCATGGTAGTTGTGCCTTCAGTTTTCATTTGAAAATTATTTTGTCTGCAAATTCAAGTCATCTTCCACAGGTCCTGCCAACACTTGCACCTTCCTCCAGAGCAGAAACACTTCTTTTCAAAATACTCAATGTCAGGAAACAACTTGGAATCAAACAACTTGGAACCTGTCATGTTTCATAACATAAGACAAATATATTTTCACTAACTATATGATAATCTCTGCTTAAGGTGTTTGAAATGAGTCTCCCTAAGGCAAATAGAAGGTTTTGTGGAAAATTAAAAACTGGCCTTTAAAATCATATTTAGAAAACAAGGCAGCATCTTAAATAAATTCAATCTAGTTACACTGTGACTTACTTAGCTGTTTAACCTTGCACTAGTTCACTGTGTCCACTAGAATTATCTGTATCTTTGCAGATACAATCAATGGGAGCTTTCCTTCACTTTAGTGATGAAGGTCCACAGCACAAACACACTGAACTGTCAGACTGTCTATTGAAAAAAACCTCAGTAAAGGTCATTTTACTCTCAAAAACATCACTTCCCTTTTCTCCAGTCTCATGCACAAAGAACAACAGTGAAGCCTCCCCAACAGCACAATGTAAGAAATTGCACTTTAGGATTTATTATTCATACAGGTTTTCTATTGTCATTATAAAGATGAACAGCTGTCAGTCAAGAGAGCAGGTAAAGAAAGGATGGAGCCTCAGAGGGGTGGTGTTTTTTCCTTAAACAAAAATCCTAGTGAAATCCTCAGCATCTATTTCTTTCTACTACTTGTTCATGTTAAAATGAAAGATGTATTTTAGAAAAGGACTAAAAAGACAGATCAGTTAATGAGCTGCAAAAACACCCCAGAAGATATTCTCTAAAACTCTTCAAGATGTGAGAGCATTTTAAAAGAGGAATTCAGTTTCATTTCATATTGTTATACCTACATGGAAGAGAAATGATTATAGATTATCAAATAGAATATAGTTGGCAGAGATAAAAACTGAGTTCTATACCTCAAAAGGAAGCTCAACAGAAACGGATTATATAAAATGAAGTTTCTTCCCATAATCAAAACCAAATTTTCCTTCTAACTCATAGAAATTTTTTTCTGGATTATTTTCATGTTCTTCTGCCCTATTGACAGAGCCTCTCAAGTAGCTGCTGTAAACAAATAATCACACAACATAACCCTATTTATAAATTCAGACTGTCTCCACAGCTGGTTCTCCTATTCCTTCTTTGGAATTTCAGTCAATATTTTGCAGTTAGTTATCTATCTCGCACCATTCTTGCACCCAGAAGGAGTTTTCAGTCCTTTCTTCTTGCATGGATCTTGGGGTTTGTATTGTTTCAGCCATTCTCCCATCCTGGAACTGAAATGGTTCTGAAACATTTGAACAGAGCAGTCAGATCCCTGCTTCATCCTCATTTGCTAACTAAACAACTTGAAGTCTTCTAGAATAATTCCTCAAATATTATTTCTTTTCCTGTAACCCAGTTCTGCTTTGAATGATACTCCTTAAGCAACAATTATAAAAACAGTAGATGTCACTCTTTTTATTAACTGATGTGTACAGCAACTTGAATATTTCCTTGCCTTCACCAGTAATACTTTCCTTGATATTACCAAGACCTTTTTTTTTCATGGCTGTATTACATTCTTGGTTGAGAAACTTTGTGGGTGAGGAACAGTCAAGTTTTCCTTCTCCTCTGCCATGAGTGTGTCTGGCTATTATAGAGGACAATCAAGGCAAATACTTTATAGAGGACAATAAAGGACAATGCTTTTTCTTTCATCTATGAGATTTCTTCCTGTCTTAATTATCCCCATGCAAAAGGACAACCAGTTCTTTCATAACACTAATACTCTCTTCTACATCTTTTATCTCTGTCTGACTTCCCTTGGCTTTTAAAAAGAATTTCAAAATATGCATTAAAATAACAGATATATGTAGTGTAGTTGCTTTAGGTAGCTTCTATCCTTCCAGACTGTAGCTCATATCTGTGCTATATTTTAGTTCTTGTTTAGTAGATTTATTTGAGAACTGGCAGATGTGTCACTTTTTCCTGTGTGCTGGGAAAGAGCTGGAATCATTATGCTTTCCTTATAGATGAGCCCAATATCAGGGTTAGGAGAAAAAGATCATTGGATAGAAAGTATTAATAAAACTAAGATATTATGCTGCTATTAGACCAGTATTTGATCTCTGAGCAGAATGCAGTCCCTGGCATGTAAACCAGCCTACTCTTCAGGGTGAATAAGAAATGAAAGTCCAGAGCTACATTTGTGCCTGAGGAAATATGCTCCAAAAAATTAAACCGAGCTGCAAAAGTAATTCTGCAAACAGAGACTTTCTGTTCCAGCTGCAGCAGCAGCTCAACAACTGCATTCACCCTTTCAGCAGGGCTAGCATAGCTCTCCCATCTTTATGAATTATGACCATGTCTAAGTATTAAGTCCCTTAGTCACATCCTAAGTGGATTCAAACAATGCAATTTACTTGGGCATAAAGCCATCACTGTTAGCAAACTCTAACTGGTACAGAACACTGCAGCTAATCTCCTCAACAATTGAAACAATAGCAACCTATTCTTCACACTCTGCAATCATTTGTCATAGAACAGAGACAAATTCTAGACCTGAGCTGTTCCAGGCACCCAGTTTCCCAGAATAGCAGAATTAGAAGATCACTGACATCTTTGAAAAGATGTTTGAAAACTCTTCCTCCAGCTCATCATTTTAAGATAATCCTTAGAAATACAATGACCTAAGGCCAGTCAAAAACTGGAACCATAAACTATAGCAAACCTCACTGTTCCTCATGCCAGTGGAAAGTATACATCTCTAACTCACATTCTCTCTGAAACATGCTCAGCAAAATAGCATTAAAAAATTACAGATATTATCCCTCAAGGGGATGGAAGGAAGGAAAGAAATAAAAAAAATCTGGGCAACACCTTACTCATTTCATTTGACAGGCTAGTAGAGGTATTTGGTTACAATGGGAGACGCCTAATTATTTACACAGCTAAGTAGTCATTGTTCTTACTCAGAAGGATGTAGCCAAATTTAAATGTATATGCACAAAAATAGATTCATCTCTTTGAACTACAATGGTCCAGTTCAAATCCTTTAAACTTAATGGAAAGGCTCCCACTCACTTTAGTCAACTGAACTTGTCCCTGGACTGCTCTTCCACAGTTTGTAAGCAAGTGGGGGGAAAAAGAATCCGGGAATATAAATCACGTGGTTGTACTACATAGGCTTCCAAGTTAAAAAAAAAACAACAACAAAACAAAACAAACCAAAACAAACAAACTTTTTTTTTAAAAAAAAACAAAACTGTCTGTAATTAAAGAAAAGCAATCCATAAATTGGAACATTTTTGGAAACTAGAGACTCCAAAATAGCTGGACAAAAATGCCTGGGGCGTTAGAGAAAGAACAGCCTGAGCAGACAGGGGGAAATTGTTCATTCTTAAGCAAAAGTGCTAGACAAAGTTTACAAACCTGTCCAAATCACTTTCTCTTAGGACTATCAATGCAGGGTGGAAGGTTTGGTTTTCAGCTGTAGGCAGAGTTAAAAAAAGCTTTCTCTCAATGTGTTTTATTGAAGAAAGATTGAATGATCCTTCTTAACGTGCCAGGACAGTATTTCAAAAACAAATATGTAATTTAAAAAATAAAGTGAGCAATATTAATTCATATTACAAAAGTGCAGAGCAATAAAACTACACAGAGGTTCTGGGATACAATCTTTATGAAGCTACTTGCTTTTAGAAGCAACTCAAAGCAACTCAACTTACAGTGATGTACTGAATAGATTTTTGTCTTTGGAAACAGTTGTGCATGACACAAGTTAAACCCACCCCTTGCCCTAGCCCCTTTCCCCTTCTTATACTTCCATGTGTGACACTAACACAGCTACCTGTAGCCATTTAGGCTGTGTGTCTCCAAAAAAAGAAGCCACAGAGCTGAGTGTCCAGAGTGTCCAGCCCAGTGAGTGGACACAGGAAATAGTCTATTTCCACCCATAAATCCTGCATGCTTATAAATCTGGCTGCAAAGTTATTGTCTTTGTCTTTCTTCCCGCTCCACTCCTGTGGGAGAGAAATGTTTTCTTATCTGGTAACAATGGTGGAGTATCCCAGGTCTCTTTGGCTTGAGTAACTTTTTTTTCCCGTGCAATCTTGTCATGTTTAGGCATAATGCCACACTAAAGGGCAGGGGGGTGCAGTTTATGCCTGCCCAGTCTGAAACCAGCCTAGCAATGGGGGGGAAGAAAGTGCCCTGGGGTTTTTGATGAACCCAAGGTGGGGAGAAGGGAAGTGTTTGGGTTTTGGTCTGGTGCAAAGGAATTAGTGTGTTAAGTTTAGATTGGGGATTTCTTTGAACTATATATGCTTTGCTATGCTCACCATTATGCTTTGTAGTTTTTGTAGTATAGGAATTGCTTTTCCACTTAAAATTTCCCTTACTATCCAATCCATTTGTGTGAGCGTTATTCTTTTGCCCCTTTTGGAGCAATAGAGCAAAACTAGGGCACTACCAAACAATCCAGGCAAGGCAGGGCCCAAATGGGGCATGGGATGGGGTTGATTAGGCAACAGTAAGTTCTGAAAGTTTCAGATATCATGAAGATTTTCCACTGGTATTCATGTAAACATTAACTTAGAAACAGATGCATTGCAATTTATTCAGATGAGAATTCAGACATGTTAGTTTGCATTTACTCTTCAGAACATGTTTGTTAAAAGAAAGATCAAGATAGAAATTAGCCAAAAGCATTAGAAGGAAGCCAGCGAACAAATTATAGATGTGAAAGAGCACAATACAGACATGAGCATCTTGCAGTGGATGTTATTGTAACTCAGTTCTTCTTTACTTCAGTTAGATTTACAGGAAAGCACCCTGAACTGCATTCAAGATAAACATCTGTTGTACCATAACTATTTTCCTTGTTGGGTGACAACAGTAGATGAGCTACACACTGGGAAAAAATGTTACTGAGGTTGCAAAGCCAAACTCTCAAAAGTTAAGAAATGCCGAGTGTAAGATTGCTTAATGCAGCCTTGGGTTCATGATACAAGCCTTAACTATGCAACTGCACTTTTATTTCCATACTTCATGCACTGCACGGCATGGACAGTTCTGTCAAAATTTCTTCAACATTATGTTTAATGTATATTTTTTCCAGCATCTTACCTCATGACTTTACTAGATTATGCAGCCTTAAAATGTTTCATGAAAAAAACTTTACTGCACTCATAAAAGAGAGACATCATTTTTAAATGACAGAAATATAAAGGAAAGCAGGAAGATTAAGCATCAGGAGATAGATCTACGATGTTATTTCAATCATTTAAGTAAATAGACATTTAAGCAAGAAAGCATGTCAACATTTAAATCTCTGTAGTCTTTGTAGACAAAACTCAATAGGGCAGGAAGGGAGTCAATATTAGAAATTTGTTGATGTAGTGCTTCTAGCCAAGAACAGCCCAGCTGATTAAATGCTGAAAAAAGTAGAGGCGGAGTAAATGAAGATGGAGCAGCAATGAATTTGTCTCCTGAAAAAGCACTTTAGACCCTGTCACCATCCATCATTTTGAGATCAAATTCACTTTTCACTTAAAAAAGCTTAGCAGAAGCAATTAAATGCTATTATGTTAAGCATTTGCAGCGAAAATATAAGATAGAACATTATGTTACCTGCCAAATTCTGATCTTTTTTACTGGTCATGCATGGTGAAGCAGTAAAAGTTGGTGTTTTTAGGAAGGCAAATGGCTCATTTACCTTTTGCTGTAGAAAATCCCATGGTAACTATATCTGAATTTTTGCTTTCATTCCTAAAAGCTTTACATCTTACTAATAAATCAAAGGAATGGGCTAAAGAAATAAAAAATAGTTGGGAAAATTATAACTTGGAAGCATATTAGAAAATAATTTGTGGGTACGCTCTTGCAGGAATAAAATCAGAAGTAGTTCTGCCATCACAGTAATGCATGCATGGGGAGGTGGAGAGGAAAGGAACAACAAAAATGTCTTCTATTCTGAACAGTCACTAAATCTATTGCTTACTGATATGGCACTGATTGATCAGTCCATTAACTATAAAAGAGAGCCAAATGGGGCTACAAGGATGTGCATCACTGCACATGGCAAACAATGTACTCTTCAGTTAAGAGGTTACAGAGTAGGACAGCAGGCTGCTGACAGCTTTTTCCAGCATTTGAAGTGCAGTGGCTTGCAATAACCACAGCTCCAGAGGGAAGGAAAAAGATCCACTAAGGCTGGGGATTATTAAATAGCTTACAGAATACAGAATTACAGAATTAGCCAGGTTGGAAAAGACCTTCAAGATCATCAAGTCCAACCTATCACCCAACACCATCAAATCAACTTAAACCATAGCACTAAGTGCCTCATCCAGTCTTATTTTACACACTTCCAGTGATGGAGACTCCACCACCTCCCTGGGAAGCCCATTCCAATGGCAAATCACTCTTTCTGTGAAGAATTTCTTCCTCAACTGCCCCTCCAGCCTAAACCTCTCCTGGAGCAGCTTGAGACTGTATCCTCTTGTTCTGTCACAGGTTGCCTGTTACACAAAGCATTCTCAAAGCATTCAGGTCCCACTGTTTCTACTAAGCTGCTGAGATTTATGACCTGGACTATGACCAGTCTGCATGCCAGAGGTCACTCCTCTTTATCAAGACTGTCATATACAAATGATGGTAAAGTAAGATCTCTTTCTTCATCCCATAAGTAATTATACTACTACGCACCAGGGCAAAAAGAAAAGCTATCCCATCATTCTGTAGAGTTCCTCCCCATCCACACAAGAACATTCTGCGCCTTCTGAAATTCAACAGCAAATTCTGCAATGTTTCTTAACTGCCCTGTGCTGAAGAACTGAAAGAGAATTTCCTGAGGGTAAAACATCTCATCAAAAGACCCTTTCTGCCCCTCATAGCCCCATGAAGAGGGAGAGCCAGTGTTGACAGGGAGCTGACAGGACAGTGCTGCATGCTCAGGCTGCCTCCAGTAACAGCAGCTCCTCCAGGATGCTGTGGAGCAAAAACACCGAAGTGTTACTGAGAGTGAAACAGAGAACTTGGGTCTTGCAAGTAAATGAGTTTATTTCATGATAATGATTTCTTTCTGTCTCTGTATTGGTAAAGACAGATATAAAAAATATCCTGCCATGTCAGGCTTACACAGACCTTACTTGTCAGCCCATACTTGACTAATTAGCAACAAGCTCTTACCTGAGTATCAAGCTGGGGGTTTACACAGCCTTGTGCTTTCTTAGAAAAGATTCAAACCATGTCTACATAAAATGAAATTATAACCCCCAGTGCAAAAACAACCACTGAAGCAATAAAAAAAACAATTACAAAAATGTGGCTTTGGCAAAAAATAAGAAACCCACTGTTAAAAAAATTCCTATTGCTCAGTTTATAACCCTCCATTTAGAAATGCTCTTCTTGCTAATTGTATTGAGGCAACCTATCCACCTCCCTGCATTATTTTAATTATTTACATTATAAATAATTCTTCTCTTAGATCTTCAGATCAGTAGTGTGCTTTCACACTTGACCAAAGAAGGAAGGTCTGTCTTACTGACTTTCTTGTGCGATTGGAAGAGGGATCTAAAAAAATGTTAGGAAAATAAGAGCTGTAACAAGACCAAGGATGTTTCAGACATCAAAGTAAGGCCATTTTCTTTATATTAAAAAAATGTGTGCTGTATTTAAAGGATGAGATATTATGATTCAATATCATTCCCAAATTGAAATGATTATGTCTGTGAATCACCCATTTCAACATACAATTCCTACTTACCTTGACATTGAAAGAATGGAAAATCTAAGCAAATACAGTCATGTGGTTTCCTGGTATTTTCCTGTAACATGCAATGCATAGGCAAGGACATGACAAAGAACAGGGACACAGAATTTACCACTGCCTAAGGGAAGTAGACTTCAAGTGGGTGTGGAAATTGCAGAGTCTGCTGGTTATAACCATGTGTCCTTAGCACACGGCCTCTGAGACCCCAATATACTGGGATAACAAGAAACTGTAAGAAAACTCTTGCTCTGCAAGAGAAAAAGCTGTTGCTCAGAGGAAGTAAAGGCTGTTCACTGTGTCACTCAGAAGAGATGAACAAATAGCTTTAAGACAATAACTTTATAGATATTGTAAGAATTGTGGAAGTCACCATAAGATTATTTCAGCTATTGCTCAGCCTAGTGTTAAAATTTCTGCACAGAAGGAGTGGTTGGTTCATCACACATTTCCTCTGGATCTGCTTGAATGTTTTTAATTATTGTTTTATCTGCTGGATATCCTATTCAAAGTTTATAAATAGTCTTAGCAGTCAGGAGTCCTACTTTACCCTTGTCAACATCCCTAAGTACTAGTGAGCTAGACTGTCCTTTTTATGCTCCTCTAAAGCTGAGAAAAAATTAATACAATTTGACTTCATAAACAAGTCATCTTCTTACATGAAAAAAAAAAAAAAAAAAAAAAGGATTATTTGGAGGGGCAAAAAAAGGCATTTACCCCAAAAAATGCATTGAGAATAAGTTTATGAGATCTGCTTCATTTTTTTAAAAAGACACATTTATTCATCTCCTTGGAAGACCAGGGTGACGTTTTCCTCTCTTTCCCAAGTTTTTTCAACAGTTAAGTTTCCGTAAGTTACCCTTATACCATTTTGAAAATTCATCTCGATGCCTGCATGTAACTGACAATCAAAATTGAAGGGAGTTGGCTTTTTTCTTGGGTAAAAAAAAAAAAAAAAAAACAAAGAGAGAGAGAGCTGTCATCTATCATACCAAAATAAAGATAAAACAAGGCACAAATTAGTTCTGCTAAACTTAAGCACAGCTAGATTGTAGGGAAACACAAAGACAAATGAAAATCAATAATGGTAAATCCTGTGAAATGCAAAGAGCTGGAGATGAGGAATTCTCACAGTTACTTCTACATGTTCTCAAGTTCTACGCTGAGCATAAGGGTGTAGGCAGAAGATGAGGTAGTCATTGTGCACAGTGTATTTGATCATTTTATACCAAGTACAGAAGGCAAAACCAAGTAGGGTTAACAAGAAATAAGGTAGTAAATACTACTTTTAGTATTACAGTACTCTAGGTTCATTATATACACCCCTACATGAAATATGAGTAGGTATTGCCATCTAGCATCTAGGAGGGGTTGCTCACATTCGAAGATCAAGTTCCCTAAGTCAGTTCTCTGAAACATGTCTTAATAAGATCAAGAAAGAATACATGTTGTTTACAAAGGAACATATAGAATACTATAATATGGGGGGGGGAACAGTCTCTCACAATCTAGTTAAAATCACAGTGAAATTAACTTACAATGACCTTTCATATCAGTGACACTGGGACCAAGCTGCAAAGCACAGATGAGTCACCACTAACTGACAGCGGACAGGAAGAACATCCCTGACTTCACCACTGGTCTCGTCTAAAACCAAAGTCTGTTGTTCATTAATGGTTTCTGGTACAGCAGCTATGCATAGCATTCAGAAAAGAAAAGAAAAAAAAAAAAACAAATTATGATTTTTGTCTAATTGAGTAAATCCATACTGTGTTTCACATGATAAATTCCATCTACTAATAAATAAAAACTTCAACCCATATTCAAGACTAACACTTTTATGTGAGATTGTGGTTAATTAAAAACATTGTTCTGTCTGTCTCTCTGTCCTTGGTCATTCCCATTGGTTATCCTAAAATCTGGCTGATGGAAAATGCAGTGTTCTAAGAATTTAAGTCAAATTTTGACTGCTGCTTCACTCCTCCAAAAGGAAGTACATATGCAGGACATCCACATAGCAGAGCCCCTGCAAGTTTGGTCATGTCAGAAGGTTGACTGGGAAAGACAGAGCATACATGGCCATAACACCTCCCTTACTGAGCCAAAAATAAAAATCTGAATAACTGCAGCTCAGCACAAGCAGCAAACCCAAAGGATTTCAAAATGATCTTTTAATATGATTGCAGATTGAAGTAATGTTTCAATTTTGTATAAATCTGCAGTTAATATCACGTACACAATTTTCTTCTAATTTTCGTTCTGTCAGAGGTCTGAAGCCCAAAAAAGATCAATATGCAGAACTTAAATACTTATCACTGCCCAGCCTGATCCATCCAGGAAAAACAAGCAAGCCCAAAATATCTCAGATGAAATCTCTACTCCATTTAAGAAAAAAATTATAATGTTAGAAACGTAAATGAAACCAAACATTCCTTGACAGTGTGTGAACAAATTACCAGGAAGAACTTTATGGATCTTTCATTTTTCCAGGTTTTCTTCTGTTAGTTTTAACATCTAACAGTTTTTATTAAATCCATCTCTAACTGCTATTAGAGATGTCATGTTATCTGCTGTGTGTTTCATGACAGCATTTGTTGTCTGTTGGAGGTAGTTTAAATGAAATCAGCAATTAGGAAGTATTTCTAAGCAAACTCTATGTATGACGATGACACCTAGTAAGCAGAGGACCAAGTGGCAGATCTTAGTCTGGTACTATTAAAACAACAACTCAGACATGTTGATTCAGTCTAATTCTAGAACATTTTGCTTTCTAAATGTGGTTTCAGATTGCCTCAGCTCACTAAGGAGGTAAACAATCATTTTTATTGACTGCAGAACTTGCTAAAAGAGGTCAGAAATTACTTTTTCCAACTTATTGCCACATAATTGCCTTAAGATGTATGTGCAACATTAAAAGAACATTATTATCTATTGGATTTATTAACTAATTCACATGAACAACAATTAAAATAAACTGAATCTATTTTTAGAAATTTAAGTTAAGATTCCTGCTGCTTTTCATTATAAAATTAGAGTTGCAGTTTGAAGACGGTTCAAAAGATCCATATTAAAACTTGTGTACCTTGTGAATGCCAAATAAATTCCTTTACAAGAACTGGTAGAGACCAGCTGCAAAGCAAGACCTGTAAAGGGACAGGAAAATGGCTCTGTGCTTATTTTTGTTTGATCCAGAATGTTTTTTTTTAAAACCATTGATTTTTAAATACCAATCTCCATTTTAAAATGTAAAAGGGAGAATCCATCAGTATTTTTAATGTTGGAAGTAGTTAATTAACCTTGAAACTGTCAAGACTCATTTTCCTTTCAATCTGAATTGACTTTGAATAACTTTATTCTTTTCTCAAAAAAAAAAAAAAAGTGTTTTTTATCAAAACAAGAATAGCAAATCTCTGTTTAATTTGTGATCAAATTAAAGGGTGCTAACTTTGTCTTTGATCTGCTGTGTAGGAGTTCCTAAACCTTTTAAGCAGAGTAATGGAAGACAGACGCTCTCTTTTCTTCTCAGATATTTGCCAGTCTCTAAAGTACTGTAAAATGTAAACATGTAGTTAATGAATAATTCAACATTCCTTTTCAAAAAGAGCTAAAGATTAATTAATGAATAGAAATAAATTGCTCAGTGAAAAATTGCTCATTGACAGCAATTGCAAACATTGAAAACCTACAACATGGGCATGCATCTGGTTCTTAGAAAACCTGTGAATTTATGGTAATGTGAACAGTTAGATCAAAATAGGCAACATGACACTTTTCAAGTGCTCACACTCTCTAACCTTTATAGGTCATGGATTTACAAGCAACTAATATAACATCAATCTAAGCAATCTGTATGCATTTCATATCAGATTAAATGGAAACAACTAGATCAACACCATATTTTGTGTGATTCCAACATACATAACAATTGTTTCTGCTGCTTAGTTAGCACTGAAAAAAATTTAAGGGGCAGGTGAGTACTCCAGCATTGACAGGACATCCAGAGGAACTAGGCATCTTCAATATTAGATTGGACCTGACGTCATCATCAACCCAGTTCAAGAAAATGCAACTAAGACATTGGGCAAAAAGTTAATGAAGAATACCTGCCCTAGGTATGTCAGCACCCATGGCTAGTAGTTTTCCTCTTTGTTAGGGAGTAAAGGCTCCAAGCTTCGGTGTGTACCAAAATTAGCTATGTAGAGATGGACAATTGAACCACTGACACCATAAGGAGAAGGCATGGAATAACGGGACTCTTACATACTCAAAACTGAGATTATCTCTATAGGCTTTACAAGGCATTTACACTTCTGACTAAATAAATGTTACAAAAGAAAAGGGGCAGGTAAGAAATGTACCTAATAAAGGGAAAAGGCTGTAGTCAGGAATAAAGAAACAAAACATTTAATTGCAATAAAACAGAAAGCAGCAGTATTTCCAACAGCTGAAGGAATTCAAGGGTGCAGTCTTCTGTACTAAAACTGAAAAAGACTGTGCAGGAAGGAAACTGTTTTCTTGAGGCAGGATTGAAGAGAATTCCCTTTGTTTGTGAAATGCCTGGCAGAAATGCCTCCTGCATACTGAAGCATGTCTAATTCAGAAAGTCTAGGAATATGCAAATGAGAGAGAGTCACTAAGATTAAATATTAGTTCTTAAGGCAACAAGGGATAATGTTAATCTTTAAGAACTGATCTGTACTGTCCCTGGAGTATCAAATGAAAAATATTTCAACTAACTAAATTATGTGTATTTTTAACCATTAAGTAACCTGTTCTAACTGACATTTCTCCATTTTAATTGGTTTAAACATTTATTTAGCATACCGATCTCTTTTCCACGGCTTTCTCAGTTGTGAGGAGGTTTCCATTAACGTTCATTTGAAATCTGCTATAGCATAGCTTATTTTCCAGTAATGATCTAGTTTTTATATTCCAATAGAGCAGAGAAACAAACCAGAGAGGAACAGCAGTGCATAAATGAAGAGTGAAATACTGTGCACATTTGAATTCTCCTAGATAACCCACAGCCATGACCTGTGTTTTCCCTATTGCTTAGCAGTATTTGGAGGCAGCTTGCACAGGAAGAGCTCTCAGACCAGCACTTACCATTATTCAGAAATCAGCTCTATGAAGCCATGTTTGTATTATCTTGAGTCAAAAGCACAATAAACTCACTGACATGGATTTTTAAAATTGCAAAATGAATATAGCAATTCTCTTTTTCATTATTGCCTCATCTGAGCTCAAGATACATGAGCAACATTAAACACTTTATCAGCTCTAAGCTATATTAACCAATTTGGTGCAATAAAAACAAAAGAATCAGGGTCACCATTCCTTTTAATACAAAAGATAGAAGTACAGAAGAGGACATGAGAACTCTCATTTAAATTTATATACTTTGGGTTTGCTAAAGAAATAATCCTTTCACAGACCAACCACTGAGAAATTTTTTGCCCAATAAAAGGGTAGAGTGGATCATTATAATATGCTGGTCTAGACTCTTGAATAAATTGGGCCATATGACTTTTATATTCTTCTTGTTTGAATTGGTGTATTTCCCTCAGAAAAGCATCCAGTTCAGATCTTAAAATGCCCAATAAGGAGGAATTTATTACAATCTTTATTAAATCATTCCACTGGAAATTACTCACACTGTTTAAGATATGCCTGCTTCAAATCTAAATTGCCTAAACTTAAATTTAGTTGCACAGAGCTCATTATAACTCTGCCAGCCACACAGCAGAGCTGCTGTTATCAAATCTCTGCTTCACATACGGTCAAGCTGCTCCTTTATCATCTGCTTAATAAACTTTGCTGGATCCCGCTGCAAAGAAAGGTTTCCAAATCTCAGAGTTCCTCTCTTAGACCTCCCTGATTAATAAACTTCCAGGCCTGCATATGACATTTCAGTAATCGCTGCACTGTGAGTAATTACAGGTTGAAAATTTTCATATTCCTGTTCACACACCAGGAAAATCACCTTTATAATGCTGCACTGGGAGCTCACTCTTCTCCAGAGTCCTTTTCCAAGTCATTGCTTTCCAAGACAGCTTTTCCTCATAGAAAACAAAACAATACAACACAACCTCCCTGTTTTGTTTCCAGCAGCATGATTTTAGCTCAAACCATAGTAAGACACAAATTGTTTGGTCATGCAATTGTTATGTGGCTGTGAGGGAGCAATAGGCCTGGCTGTACAGCTACATACACATTACCCTACATTTGGGAGTGCATTCTGCTATAGAGAAGCTTAAGGAAACTGTGCAAGGATAAAACCATGTCACATGACACTTCACACCATAACAAATACTGCCTCTTCAGTATTGACCATACTTGCAATCTGTGTACAAGCTCTGCTCATTATTTGCAGTATTTTCTACCTAATCACTCCTGAAATGTAAGAACCAATACCTATTAAGAGTCTTTGCACTCACAGTCACTTGCTGGCAGTAATCCACTACCAAACACACACTGAGATCAGCCAACCAGCTCTTCCTCTCATAGTTCACTCTGTGCTTATTTCTCATTTTGCTCCTACAGAAGGGGTGACTGTATCACTATGATGAATTTTCCCTTGATCAGATTTCGAGATGTAAATCTGCTGCACAGGAAAAGCAAGGCATACACCACAAATTACTTGTGAAGCATGTCTTCTGTTTGCTAATCACAGTCCAGGTCAGAGGTGCAGCTTTATAACTGCACAGAGAACAGAGCAGGGAAGACAGCCAGATTTCACATGCTAACTCTGCGGAAAATACACTTCTTCCAGTCTCCTTTTCAATAGTGCTTTGGTGTAACCCCAGCAGAGGGGAAAGTTCAGAGTCTTGGCAATCTCTCTTTGATGAGTATATGAGCATAGGACTGTAATTCATTATTTGAAACAGTATCTTATACAATACTCATTTCTTATACACCACCTTCTAAGCAGAATTTATTATCCTGACAACATTGTACTGGTGTAAGATGATTTGGAAACACCTGCAAAGAATTTACTAAATATAAAGCCAAAAAAAAAAAAAAAAAAAAAACCAAACAAAAAAGCAATGAAGAATCTTACAGTTAGGTCAGGAAATGGCACTTCTGTTGTTTGATGGGGGTTTTTGAACTGAAACAAGGTGACCTATTAAAGCACCTTACCTGCCTACATAGTACATCCTTCATCTCCTAAGGTCCTTTATATCTCCATCCACAGACTTCAGAGATATGTTAAGAGCTCAGAGAGAAATTATGAGATGGATGCAGGAATTACTATGCAAGTATTAAGGTTATGCAAGATGCTAGTTTTGTCCAGATTTCAGAAATTACTAAAAATCATTATATTGCTCTGACTGGATCCTTGATAATATTTCTGTTGCTGCCATCATGCCAGCTTCAAGTTGAAAGTGCTGGCTGGAGCAAAGTATGATGGGGCTTGAAGTTCAGATTGTAACATGAGAGTCTTCCTGGTCCAGTTGCTGCCTCTGGTGTCTGACCTTGTATTACTTCTAGTAAAACTTTTACCTCAACTCTTTATCTCAGCTCAGAGGGGTTCATTTTTATGTTACTTTCCCTCCCATCTGTGTGGGAAGAGGTGGGGGCCTTGTGAGAGCAGGCTGCATTAACCCAGGACACAAAGTCAATGAAAGAAAAGAGAAAAAGGAACATTTTTTCCATTTCTTTTTTTCTTTACATTTTGGTAAGCTCTCTGTTCTAATAAAAAGCACACCTTTTTACAAACATTTCCCTCTCAGAGGCTAATACCCAATTACTGTATATGGCAGTTGTTCAACTGACCCAACCCCGGTGTTAAATTTGTATGTGGTTTACTTTCATTCATTTGGCAGACTGTCCATGTTCCAGACCATATTTTTCTGGTTGTCAGTGTGGGTTTGATGCTTCATATCTTTCTAATCTTCCTCCTATTTTTCATGCCCTTTGTCAAGGGTTTGGGTCCCTGCTTCTGGCTGCAGTATGTTCCCAAAGCTGTTTCTTGGAGGGTATCCCAACATGCTCTTGGGCTTTTGCCGACATAGTCTGCACGCATGGCTTTGTAACAAGAGCTGGGTATGAAACTGTGTCCAAAACAAGAGACTGAAAAACAAAATTTTAATAGTATTTCTACTTTGGATTGAAATGACACCAAGAGCTTATAAGGGAGACAATCACAGATTCTACCAACTTGATGGCAGTTATTTCCCAGGGATGTGACCAACCTGCCTCCAGATCCTCTTTTGCACAATTCTGACTGGGGAGTTGAACCCTGTTTTTCCACTTTGGTTAATCACACCTCTTAAGTAATTAGACCTTCTGGGCCTAATTCTTTACTTCATCAGCTTAACTGTGCACCTTGCAAGGAAGTGGTTGGCTGTTCTCTAGCTGACTGCATGACTCCTTGTATAAACAGAATATTGTCAGCTATGAAACTGAATCAAATGGTTCTAGAAAAAGATATGATTTTGACAAAATGGATTTTTCATCATAAAAGTTTACCAGACCAGGTTTATCAAAAACAATAAATCTACCTTACCTGTTTCACACCAACATTTATAATTTCTGACAGAGTGTATTGCAGCAGCACTTAGGCACATTTTAGCTATCTTCCTAGACAAGCATTACCACCCAAGAATATAAGGAATCTCACTTACAGTACCAAGTAGTTATCTGCATGCATTTCAAATATTCTGATGCCTTCACATTTGGAATCTGTTTATAAGTCATTTTGTTTTCCTGTTTCTAGCAATTTGACAGTAAAAACTCATGTTTTACCTGCATAGAGTAAAAGTGTCTTTGTCTTGGATTTACTCTGTGAGATTGTTAGTAGGCTATTTAGTTCACCACTGACTCAACTGCATGATGTATAGAATAATGAAAATATATAGCAAGATTTACTACAGGAAAGGACTTTGAGATTTGATAGAGAAAATATTTTAGAGGGCAAATTGCACAGGGTGTGAATTTACATAACCCAGTGTTAAATGATGCATTCGTATACAGTGTGTAAAATATTTGATACTACATTCATTTAATGATAGGAGAGGTGGGTGAGAAAGCATTCCCCACTGCATCAAAACCCACTAAATTCCAACTTAGTTGAAAAGTACTCTTCTGCTGCTGCTGCCATGAGGCACTGCCAGAGAGCAGACTGTATCAGGAAATACCTACAGTGAATACCTCAGCCTTTCCCACATCCTCTATCAGCAAACATGCCTCACAACCCTGCCCTCCCTCAGGAGAAAGTGCAAAGTTTGAAAGCTGGCCGCTCCAGTGGTGCAAGTTACCATCTTCTGGAGTTCACCACTACCACCACCCCAAGGTGATCAGTCCCAAAGCAGTGCCCTCAGGTTCCCAGCATGACACTTGATATCAACTGCTGCATTAGTTGCCTAGTCCATTTTCATGCCCTCTGCACAGCTTTCTGGTGCTGGCGAGTAGTAAGTAGAACACAAACCTCCTTTCTACTGGTCCCATACACTGAGTGCCTTCCCAGCTGGCTTTCAATTCACAGATGAAATAGACTCAGCACCTGAAGGGTGATTTGGCTGCACACTCCTTTGTCCAGTACCATGTTCCAAGAAGGAAACCTAGGCAGAAGCCCCACCTGGATGCAGAAAGACAACATTCACCCTGGTTTTACCACATGAACATTTTCAGTCAAAACAATGAAGAGTCATATACATTAAACATTTCTATCAGAAGTTGGCCCTCCTTGCCAATCCTCTGCAATCTTTGCAAGAGAAACTGCTTGAATTGACCAAAACACTGGAGTCACTGAAAAACTTCAGAATGCTGCAGTACATCTGCTCCACCTGCACGACACCACCTTTCCTCAGGTGTCCTGGAAGAGGCCTTCTAGTGCTTTTCAGACCACCAGAGAGATTAAAACTCCACAAGATCTCCGTTTTGCAGATCAACCAAGTATAAAGGACTCAAGATTTTTTTCTTTTTCCTTCAGCAAAACAGCTGCCATTGGCTTTCAGTTTCACCAGCCATTTAAAATAGATTCAGGCAAAGAGGTAAAATAGCTTTGCTCTTGTGAGCTTAAAGATATAAGCAAATCCTCAGACAAATTGATCTGCAGGAAAGGCAAGTAAGTGCAAGTCAGGACACTGTGAAAGACACTGATTCCTTTTACTTTTTTAGATGCCTTTGTACCAAAGCTCAGAGGAAACATCCGTACAGTACCTTTTTAAGCCATAATTGTACTTTGTCATACAGTCTTGTTGTAAAATAAATAAATAAATATATAAAAGTCCTGCATTTTTATTTTATCTTATTTGGTTTTAATAACGTTGTTTTACTCCTTTGCCTGGAAGCAAGACAGATATTCCCCAGTGAAAAAATGGACATTAAGAAAAAAAAAGGTGAGATACCAGAGCAAGGTTAAAATAAATGAGGCCCAGGAACGTCAGAGAAAATATTAGCCAATAACTGCAGATCAGCTCTAATGAGCAGAGATTTTTTTCCTGCAGGCTACGAGTTACTCTGTGAGTCAAAGGAATATTTTAAAGTGACAAATAAAATGCCACAGAGGAATTAATTGTGGTACTAACCACAGATTACTCATATGTATCACAATATGTGGCTGAGTGATGTAATCTTTTAAACTCCCAACCCACATGAACATAATGAGAAGGTAATTACAAGAAGCTGTCTGAAAGTAATCTGAGAAACTGCTGAAAAAGTTGTTTTATTCTTGACAGAGAAAAAAAAGCATCATTAGGTACTTTCCAGAGGTTTTCTTACCTGCATCTCCATGAATTATGACAAAGCAGAGCTTATTTCTTTGGTCCTATGTGTTTGTACACAAACATAATGCTTTTTTTCCCTGTAAATCCTTCTAAGAGTTGATCATACAAAACTGAAGGAAAATGGAGTCTAGGAGAAAAACTACTTAGGGTGAAGGCTGGTCAGAGTTGTTCAGCTTGCTCTGTTCGAAGTGTTCCATGGGACACAATCAAAATACTGAAAATCCTCATTCCCTGAGACATTTGGGAAAAAAATCTACCATTAATCTCTAGTTTTTGGTTTCCATTATTTTACATTATGCTTTTGTCTATGCATACCTTGGCTTGGCTTGTTAGTACTGATGCTTGAGGGAAGTTTTATTCATTTATTTCCTCCGACAGTGCAAATATGACATGAAAATCCAGGTTTACAATACTACAAACAATAAAGAAGAGTTCTTTTTCTAGATAGTAAATACGTTCCTGTTCCACAAACTGAAGTGTTTAAACAGAAGTGAGTTTTTCTGCTTACTTAACCCTATCATCAATCATCACGCCATTATAAATAATTCATCATGGTGTGCTGTAGAATATAAATTTCTCAAATTCATAAAATCTGCATTGTCTGTCCACTTAAATGTATTGCAGGGCCTGCTTTCTATCTGCACAGTGATAGTGTCAAGTATAAATCATTTCAGGTTTTTTTTTAATGTTTTAGAGCTAGTTGCCATAGATTCTAAAGTACTTTCTTGATAATTCTTGAGGGCAATGTTTTGAGGTTTATGACAGATGAGGATCTCTTGCAACAACGATTCAATGTTCCAGTCTAGCTAAATTTTTTTGCCACTTCTCTAAATGATGAGATCTAAGAAAATAACTATTTCAGACAGTGCATAAAGAGGATTAAATCCTAATTAATTAGAATAAACAAATCTCTGTTGCCTACCTCTGTTTCTATGTACAGTAGCAAATACCCATTTGGTAAATGGTAAAACCAAGGGATCTTGGATATAAGAACATAAGAAATGGAGTGGCACTGGGAAGAAAGAAGATGGCAATTCTGCTGTCAAGTTCACAGTCCAAACGGTTCAGGGTTATTAATTATTTTATTCATTCAATTATTCAACTGTTCCCAGTACTAGAAGATTCAATTCTTTCTAAAATAAAACAATTCAATAAAAGGAGTTTTGTGAAATGACTGAATTACACACATAACACTACCTGTCTTATATCAATCCTACCTGGCTCTCTTGCTACTAGACCTTACTCCCTACAACGAGAATGAGGATTTAATAAAACTTTCCAAACTCCCACTTGCCTTAGAGTTGAAGCAGTAATATAGCAGGGTTGTAACTATTACTTTTTTTGATCAATTCACTTCCATGCTCCAACACTGAGATGACTTTTGCCATTTGTTTCTTAAGGTGGAAATAGTAATAGATACTAGGCAATCCTTCATCCAAGACAAAGAACAACATCTGTAAAACCAGTGTGATAAGACCATTCTCTCACATTCATTGGCAGGAACAGTGAGGCCCCAAATACAAGACACAGCTAGAAAGAATTTTTTTAAATGAGCTGTGTGCAAAATCTGACAAAAGCTAAGCTGGGTGGACAGAGACTCCTTTATTGTTCAGGATTGTTTGGCAAGCTTCGAGGCACGAAGGAAAGCTGTCGGCAAACAAAACTGTCAAAGGCGTGATTCTGACACAGACCAAAGATGAAGAAAATAAAACATTGGAGAAAGCAATTTGCAAAGAGCAAAACAACTACCCCCTGCCCTCAAACCACTGAAATAAATGAGGAATTTACACACTTCACTCAAGCCATCAAGGTGTTTTTTTTTTTTTTAAATGATGCAGCAAAGCTGCAAATTACACATTCATCCCCTTCTGTGAACATTAACCACCTTCTTACTAAATCCAGCATGGACTATGGGCTTGTTCATCAAGCTTATAAAGCCATATTTTTATGGAACGAAAACCATTGCCATTAAGAAATACTGCAAAGTGGTCAGGCTGATAATCACACATTCCACCTGTAAGCAATAAAGCAGCATGCCTGCAACTACACTCTTGCCTTCCAAATGCTGTATAAATAAGGCATAATAATGATTTGCAACAGATCTTGAAAAATATTCTTCCCTAAAAATGCTATTGAGACAGGCTATTTTCTTGCATATGTATTAATGCATTTAATTGAAAACCCAGGGCAGCTGTTACACTGCTATTCATTTTATTACAGCCATAAAAATAATGGATCTTCAACACAGGGCTGAATGCAGATTACAGCCAGAACTATTTACTAATTCCTTTTCCCCTGATCATTCAAAGGACTAACCACAAGTTTGAAAAGCCAGAAATACAGGGCAAGAACATATTGTAGTGAGTTCAGCAGGGTAAGAATCTCAGACATTTTTGTATTTACTAGACCAGAAATCTAGACAATGGAGAAAATAGCATCCCAAGCAACAGCATGCAGAATAACTGACACTATGTTGTCTGCACCCTTTCTTCATTCACTCATAGCTAGAAGCTATGCAGAACTTAGCTCTTTGCCATCATGTGTCCTGACTAATTCAGTGTCTATACCTGAAAACTACTCAAGTTCAGAACTTCTCTCTGCTCTTCCTGGGGACAGGATGAAATCCTGGTAGTATCCTTCTCTGCACTGAAAAGTTGTGTGCTGGCTTTAAGCATAGGTCTAGGACAGCAAAAGACCTATAGCAATTAAAATATATACAAAAATCAGGGTACAACTACTGACACCAAAGGTAAAGTCAATAGGACCAGTAGCTATTGGTGGAAGTGATTCATCCAGACCCCATCAGAAGCAGCAAGATCAACACTCTAGAGATATCTCCTTCCCTGACACTGTTCCCCTTCTTTTGGCACACTGTAGGAAAGCCTTGGGCTTAGCTATCTCACTCCACACCTTTGGAGCAACAACATCCCAAATCAGCTACCTGCAGAAAGATCTCAAGCAAACTTTAGCACTGCACATCAGTCAAAAAGTCAAGATCTTTCACTCTAATCTTACAAGACTATTTATAATCCTAAATGCCTTTTCCAAATCTGCCCTCACTTAAATGAGTCCAGGAAAGTTCAAGAGACTGAATGATTCATGACAGTCAATGTAATTCTTAGGGCTGGACAGAACCTACTGGAGAATCATATCTTGTTTGCTCATACTGCAGTAACTATATCACATAACCTTTCTTCATACATGTTAAAGTTCTGCTCTAAAACCAGCCTGGTTTTGGTCCTCATACTCTTCCACTGCACTGCACCGCACCTTTTCTGCTTAGAAATCCTCCTTAATGTTTCCAGTCTGAAGGCAGTTCTTGGCCACATAATATGCACATAAATTTTTGGCAATACAGTTGGTTAGCTTGAAGAACTCTTCTCTAGTCAAGATTTTGGCCATATTGACACAGTTCTTTGCTGGTTTTACTGTGCCAAAGAATGCAGGTTCTTCAGTTTGATCTTTAAACAGTCTTGTGATTACCAGGGGAGGTTTAGGCTGGATGTTAGGAAGAAGTTCTTCACAGAAAGAGTGATTGGCCATTGGAATGGACTGCCCAGGGAGGTGGTGGAGTCACCATCACTGGAGGTGTTTAAGAGACTGGATGAGGCACTTAGTGCCATGGTTCAGTTGATTAGATGGTGAACCTCTCTCAGTTATTAGCCCCTAAAATTATGACCTTTCATTTTAAACTGTTAAAGCTCTATTAGTCAAGTTTTAAAGGCCATCTTCTGGAATAATATTGGATAATATTCTTTGAAATCACATCATCTTTCCCAGTTTATGTTATCAGCAATCTCATTACCCTAAGCCTATTCTTCATGCCAAGGTCTTTTTTGGTTTTTCATTTTTTCTCATAAATAAACAAATCAGTTCCAAGAAAGTTTTCAGGTAAATTCTCTACCTCAATTGTTTCCCTCTTGGGCAATGTTTTAGATTGCCTTGGACTTTATAGACCAAACCACCAATTTCATCTGAGTTTCATTGATCATTCCATATGGGCCATTCAGTCCAGCCAAGAACTTTGCCAAGAAAGCTACACATCAAATAAATATCACACAGTTTCCCTGTATTTGAACAGAAAAATAACATTGAAGTTGCATTTCCTTATCTGTGGTATTGAAAGGTAAATATAGCCTTATTCTTTACCATTATTGGTACTGGTATCATGTTTATCTAGAGCTTGGCTTCAATTTGCAATGCTTACACTCCTGGAAAGAAGCCATAGTTGTAATGGTATAACATCTGTTTTGACCATAGACAGTCCCTTTCTTTCCTGGTTTGTTTTATAAATAGTGAAAACATATCAACCATGAAACAACATGCTGGTTTAGTTTGTTAACATAAGAGGGACACGGTCAACCTGTACTTCTGTAGCCCTGCAGTTCAAATTTACTACCAAATTTATTCATGCTAATCACAAACAATCATTGGACATTTCAGGTATTCTTACCAACAATGCTAGAATGCATGTAATTCTGTTAATCAGTTTCTGTATCTGACAATTAAAAGTTTAGCCTCCAAAAAGGCTTAGTCCTTTCAAAACTTAAGCTCAGCAATTAAAATTATCTGAAAAAATATTGATTGGAAGCAAAATCTGCATTGTGAAAATAAGGATGGTTGGAAAGGATCCATGAAAGGGCTTGATAGTGATTTCATTTTCATAAATGCCTGGAGAACATGACTTGCAATGGATGATATGTATGAAGTGCAAATCCGTGCCTTCACTGGAAGAGTTATCAAGTGAAAGGATTAGGTAAATTGTTGTTAGATCATCTGTGTTACAAGCACAACTTGTAACTGTAAATTTGTCATTAAAAGATTTTTTTCCACTAAACTAAAAGTTTTCCTCCCCGGCTGTTCGTCATTCTGTAAACTTATTTCCTTATTAAAAAGACAAATAAAAATATTTTGGAATACTTAATACAATAATCTCTTTAGTGAGCAGAAACTTGTATTCACAGATATTCAAAAGTATTGTGGTGCAATACACTTCACCAATTAGAGCTCATCTGAAATTAAAATGCCCTATTTCTTTTACTTAGTTCATTAATGCAGTTCATGCTCCATAAAAGAAACAGTATTAATAAAATATTTAAGCATTCATCCCAAAAGAAAACAGGAAAAAACAAGTCCATACAAAGCACATTTAGTAATAAAAATTTTTAATATTATAGTGGATCTTGTTTCCATTCCCTCTGCCTCTGTGAAAAGTTCAGACATGCAACAGCTAGAGAAACACAGTAGAAAAGCTTTGGGTACCATAGTTTGTAACCTTCAGGTTCAGACAAACCTTTCTCCCTCCAAAGAGACAAAAATTACAGTTAATTTCACACATAAAACACCCAGGTTTACAAAATTCATTCGGTATTAATTTTTATATTACATTCATAAGCCCACATTCCTAGTGCACATACCAGGGCAGTACAGTAGGTGCACCTAGGCAAGAAGTCAAGGAATCACAGAAGCAGACCTGCTGATCAAAACCATTGGGGTTGAGTGTCCAACATCCACACTATTCCTATGGCAGGGATTCCATTTAAACTGGTTTTCATACAACCCATAAAACTCAACCTTCCTTAGCAGTTGGAAAGGGCAGAAACTAATGCTTCCAGACAGTGCTCTCCCAGCTTTACTCATTCATTTGTACACCAGCTAGTCTGGTGAGCATGTCTGGAAACTGGAGAGAAGGAAGGTATGAGCAGTTCCTCAAGTATACCAACAAATGGCCTAGCACTTCCTATGCAAATAAGCACACTGTCTTTTTCTGATCCACTACACTGCCCTTCTGTGAGCTCCTGTCTCAATATTTTCTTCTTTTTAGTTGTTATTCCCTTGAATCTCACACACTCAATATACCTTTACTAAGGCTGCGTATTTTTTAATCAAATCTATTACTGTTTACACGTATCTTCAAAAGATGCTGAAATTTTTCCCTCTTTTACTTCTAAGCCTGTAAATTTGTTCATATTTTCATAAGCTAAATGGCAGATCTTTCAAAGTATAACAGCATGCCTTAAACAGTCAGAGAACTGAAAAAGAAAACAATACTGAACATAAATTTCAAATTAAGCTCTTATTGCTAGAGCTGAGTCCTGAAGTTCATAGCAAACAAGTACTCGATTTCAAAAGGGCAAATAGTCAACACCCTGACTTTTAATTGTCTGAAATATCTCCTGGAAGAAAGAAAACTTAGAGTAACAAATCATTTTACTACAAATATTCAGAATTTGGAATAGAAATTCTTAGAGTTGTTTTCATGAAAAACAATAGGCAATTTGAAAAGGAGCAGTTCACATTGAAAAGCAGGGGGGAAAATAATTTGCTATTTTATCATCACACACAGCACTTTTAAAACTTTATACCCTGCTTTACATCTTGCCTGATAGCTTTTTCTCAAGAAAATACTATAAATCAGCTCAACTTCAATATATCACACTAAAATATAAGAAACAATGTTTTCAAAGCTTTATATTAAGTTTACCTCAAAATACAGGAAATAGAAAAACTGAGGAAAAGCTCATATACAGAAATTGAGTGCATGCATTATTCAAAGCAAAGTTCAAATCTGAATAGCAGATAAGATTTTCTCACATACACTGATTATATTAATAGCTAGTTGAATAACAACTTTAATTTTGAAAAAGGTTGCATGAAATCAAATTTAACTGAAGTGACACCTGGCATAGTAATGGCATCACAAAATCTGTAATTTGCAAAATTAGTGCTTTTAAAAGTGTGAAATAATTCACCACCCATCACATTTTTGAGATTATGAGCTCAGAACTTCATGAACACCAAATTTCATTAAACCCCCTTGTTGCATCTAAAGAATACTGCTTACAGAGAAAAACAGTGCTGTGTTTTGCATCATCTTGAGTGCAGCAGTTAAGTCTGGAAGTAAAGGCACTAACAATTGCGTGTATCTGGCAGTTCCCTGCAAGCCATGCACCGTGTTATAAGAATATGGAATCTTGTTACTTTTAGAATAGTGTTCAGGCTGCGTTACTACCTTGTCTCATTCCACCTTACATCAACATTCACCTCCACTGGCAACACACTAATAGGATGTTTGTAGTCCTACTCTGAACAGCACAAGTACAAATACTTAAATCAATTTGGGAAGATTTTTACAGTGACAGTTAATGACGTTTTCACCCTACAAAGCATGCAAAGGCTTTAGTATCACTACTGACCAGGTTTTAAAGGGATCTGCAGGCTGCATTTAATTAGTAAAAGGCATCCATTTACTAAACAAATCATTACAAAAATCAATAAGTACTTATTATACTTTACAAGGTAGCATGATTTTCATGTGACAACTTACTTATGCATAGCTGGAAAATGCAAATAATCCACTAAACTGGGTAGTGGTACCATTATATCTTATATCTTATATATCTTATATATATCTTATATATATGTATGTGCTGGAAATTGTGCATGTGTCAATGAGAACTCAGAAATTTTTTGAAGATATATCAACATAAAGTATTGCAGTAATGGCTAGTAAAATCACAATCACTGCTCTCATATTAGTTGTCAAATAAACTCTGTAAAGATAGGCCACTATGACAAGAGACATTTCTGTGCAGAGTTAGGACCTTCAGATATTACTTTTAGCTTGTTATTTTATCACAGTAATAAGACAAATAATCCTCTCAGGATAAACTGATTGAACAACATTAATTTCTAACATTTCATGTATTATTTTATAATATAACTTTTCCATGGGTTTTTTTTTTTTGGTTGATTGGTTCTGGTTTGGTTTTGTTTAAGAAGGAATCCTTAACTTTAATTTGATTTTATAATCAGTGACATGTTTGTTACTAACATTGGCCTACATAAACATTCCCACAAAATTTGACATATGAGCTTTATATAAAACAAATTGAACCTAACAGGGAATTCTTGACTTCTCATTTTCCTGTTTCACATGAAGACAGTATAAAGTACCAAGAACACATTAGTTAAAGTAGCCTTGTGCAAGAAAGTGTGCACAACTGCAACATAAGATTGTAGGCTCAGATTTGCAATTATTAAATACAGAGAAACACTACCCAACTTGGGCTCTCTGTTCTAAAATTACAATCTTCCCTCAAAATAATACATCCACATGGCTGCAGATGAGCAATGGGATGACTAAAATTTAACCACCTCCTTATAAAGATTCTTGTATTTTCAAGTTCTACTAAAATTAAAATTTCTGTGTCAAATTATCTATTTTTACATCTCATAACTTGAGAATAACTTCTGTTTGTTTTCTGCATGCAAGTTTACATATAGAAATTGACAATTATCACATCCAGACTTCATCCCACACTGGTCATACAAGGCACTAGTACAATTAAGACAAGTTTTGACACTTGTAAATTTCATAAACACAATAAAATGTATGACCTATAATACTGCTCTGTACTGGTTATTGCATAGAAAGAAATGTCTAGATCATGTGAAAGCTTGTCCTTAAATCAGAGAAACAAGACCAAAATATCCACAACAGCATTTAGATAACTGGAGATCATGCCTTTTGAAAGCCCCCAGAAGAGTATTTGTAAGAATTTGTGTAATGTTTCATAACTAGAACTTACTGAAATATGTGCAAAACACTGAAGTGGGGTGTAACAGCCTTCCTAAATAACATATGAAAGAGATGAGAACCTGTTCTCTCAATGATACTTCAGTGTCATAGTTTTATACAAAAAAAAAAAAACCCAAACAGAAAACCACAACATTGACACAGAAAAGGAAAAATTACTGTCATAGTCTTTATTTTAAAAAAGATCTCCACAAGGCAGTGACAGGCATTTTCCTTAGAAGCAACCAGGTGGTGATTTTGAAAATATTTTTTAGCACCTATAACATTATTTAGATATTTATAAAAATATTAAAAAGCTACACCACCTTCCCAGCTCAGGCCCCACATCCTTATTCAATTTCATTTTCAAGGACACTTATTACATGTTGTTTGGCTAAAATAATCTCTTGAAAGCAACCTTTTCTAAAAATTAGCAAATGTCTGACTTGATTAAAACTAAGCACTTTAAAAACTGGTGAGGAATCCAGTTATAAGTAAACCCAAAACTTACTGCATCGCTCTTTATTAAATACAGAATGAACAGGAGGATAAATGCAGGCATAGTAAATACGTTAAAAGAGACAGTTAATTTTTAGTAATCAGAGATTAGTAAAATATTGTGCTAAACTAAATATTTATGTACAACATAATTGCTGGTGGACAAAAAGCTCAACATGAGCTCTCAGTGTGCACTTGCAGCCCGCAAAGCCAATCAGATCCTGGGCTGCATCAGGAGAAGTGTGGCTAGCAGGTCGAGGGAGGTGATCCTCCCCCTCTACTCAGCCCTGGTGAGACCCCACCTGGAGTACTGTGTCCAGTTCTGGAGCCCCTATTACAAGAGGAATGTGGAGGTGCTGGAACGTGTCCAGAGAAGGGCCACAAGGATGATCAGAGGGCTGGAGCACCTCTCCTATGAGGACAGACTGAAGGAGTTGGGGCTGTTCAGTCTGCAGAAGAGAAGGCTCCGAGGTGACCTGTCGCCTTCCAGTATCTGAAAGGGGCCTACAGGAAGGCTGGGGAAGGACTTCTCAGGATATCAGGTAGTGATAGGACTAGGGGGAATGGAATGAAGCTGGAGGTGGGGAGATTCAGGCTAGATGTGAGGAGGAGGTTCTTCACCATGAGAGTGGTGAAGCCCTGGAATGGGTTGTCCAGGGAGGTGGTCGAGGCCCCGTCCCTGGGGGTGTTTAAGAGCAGGCTGGATGAGGCTCTGTCCAGCCTGATCTAGTGTGGGGTGTCCCTGCCCATGGCAGGGGGGTTGGAACTAGATGATCCTTGTGGTCCCTTCCAACCCTGAATGAAACTATGAAACTACGAAATCCTTAATCTAAAATTAGTTTCAGGTATTTTTCATCCAAAATGTGATTGTTTGTGACTTTCCAGTAACATCCAGGTCTTGACACCTTCAGTATCTCTCCTCTGTCACCATGTTTCAGAGAAACATGGTTTTTCCTGAACTAAGGTTCCTCAGAAACAGGGTAGTTTCTTTCCAGCTCTAGCTACAGGAAACACAATGTCTAGGTGTGGTGGGTTGACTTGGGGGTGCTGTTAGATGAGAAGCTGGATATGAGCCAACAGTGTGCACTTGCAGCCCAGAAGGCCAGTTGCATAGAAGTGATTCTGCCATGTTACTCTGGTAAAACCTCACCTGAGTACTGCATCCTCTGGAGCTCTCAACACATGGACCTCATGTAGAGGGGACCCAGAGGAGTGCCACAAAAATGATCGGAGGCTGGAACACCTGTCCTGTGAGAACATGCTGAGGGAGATGGAATTATTCAGCCTGGAGAAGAGGTGACTCCAGGGAGACCTAATAGCAGCCTTCCAGTACCTGAAGGGGGCTTACAAAAAGGCTGGAGAGAGACTGTTTACAAAGGCCTGCAGTGATAGTATGAGGGGCAATGGTTTTGAATTAAAGAACAGTAGATTTAGATTGGATGTTAGGAACAAGTTCTTTACCATGAGGGTGGTGGAACACTGAAAGAGGTTGCCCAGGGAGGCAGTTGAGCCACCATCCCTGGAGATATGGAAGGTCAAGCTTGACAAGGCTCTGAGAATCCTGATCTAATGGAGGACCCCCTGCTCACTGCAGGGGGGTTGGACTACACAACCTTTGGGAGGTCCCTTCCAACCCAAACCATACTATGACTCTATGATAATCCAAACTCATTGCAATACCTAACACTCTTCAAAATATTGATTTTAAAGTTTATGTACAAACCCCAATTATCTAATTGTCTGTATATCTCCTTGAAACACTCCTCCTAGTGATTTCTACATGTAAGTTGTTTAAAATATTCAGTTGTCAGAACTTTGGGGTTATCTTCAGGTTTCTATTAAAAACCTTCCTTTGCAAAAGAAAGTCTCAGACAAGAATACTTCTAGCAATCTTTATTCATATCAATAAAGGTATTAAAATTCTGATATAAGTATTTGAAAATAATTTTTTATTTTCAGATAGGGATTGATAAACTGCACAGGTCTCACTCCAGTCGTCCTTGCTTAGCATCACCTATTGCTCCCCATACATCAAATACAAATTCATCTGGAAATGCAAAGTCTCCAAGAGTTTCATCCAATGCCACTGCAAATTCATCTGGGTTTTTCTTGTCTCTTCCAGCTTCCACCATTGTTGCAGCTAAAAAGCAACAAAACAAAATAGTGTAATTGTCAAAGTGATAGCTAACACAAATGGCCAAGACAGTTTTTGAATGTCTGTTTACAAAAGCAGATAAATCATTTTAGGGAGATGTAAAGCTTACCTACTAGATTTAGGCTTCAATAGGAATTACGTACTTAAATTGCCCCACACCACCTACATTCTGCTTTGATGAACTTGAGAGCTTCCATAGAGTGCTTGTTATATATTCTGCTGCTTGCTTACCAGAGGTGTAATTTTCAATTCAACCAATCTTCATCGTAATTTTACTAAATCATATTCTGTATTCAATACTAGGAGCACACGAAGCACGAGTCTAAAAAGAAAGTTAAGCGCAAATCTTCTGCAACAAGACCCACATCAATTTATGATGAACTTCAGGGAGTTTGGTAGGAGCTTGCTGATCTAAACCAGAAGATCAAAAGGCAAACCTCAGTGTTGTTCTCCTCTAAAAAAATGAAGAAAATCTTAGTAAGTCAGCATTTGAAGTGGCCAAATGTTTTGCAGAAAGCCAAAAGGCACAGGGTTTGAACATGTAAAACAGCATACACCCTGTATTATAGACACATCCAGCCAAGCTAGTATGGGTTTGCTAGCAACAACCCATGTTTTATGAGTTTAAGTGTTGATCACAAGCTGCATTTATATAGGACTAATGACCAATGGGCCTACAGAAAACACTTCAAAACCCTATTACTTTAGGAAACAAGAATTCAAATACCAAGCTTACCTAACATCTAATGTAAAATACAGAGAAAATTAAAACCTGGTCTGTTAGGTATCTGCCAGAGTAAGTTTGCAACTGCCTGAAAGAAGTAATCCTCTCAAGAAATGGCCATATGACCTCAAACAGATTGCCTTAATTTTTCAGCTTAATTTTAATTAGCTTTAACTTGTTTTTTTAATAAAAAAATCCAGACAGTAAAGAGACTGAAGCATTTCTGGTGAGCCACATCATTCTTCTGCTGGGATCTACATTTTTTCTCAATGCCATCCAAACTAAAGAGATTTCAGTGCAATGAGTTCGCTTCTGTTATTATGACCTCTAGCTCTAAAAACCCAAGCTTATGCCACTACAAAGTGGAAAAGATCAAAGTTATTTCTGGAAACCAGGGGATTCAAATCATGCAAAAGCAAGGGAAACGCCTTTTTGCTGTGCACAGTAAACCAGAGCCACCAAAAAACAGGAACATCTTGGTACCTAGGAAAGTTAGGGAGGTCAGATACAACAGAGGCAGACTGTGATAGCTTGTATAGCCATGCTGTTTGACATTTGCTCTTATTTAACACCCAAATATTAGAATTTATCAAGTTTTAGACTTTAATTTGGAAATGGCTACACTAGGGTCACTGCTTAGGACTCAGTTCCTAGTTGCTGTGCTCATCACTTAAACCTTTAGCCATTGTGAGGGCTCAGAATTCTCTTGGTTGTAGCACTTGCCAAGGATGAAGTGTCAGCACAGGAGTTTCTCCTGGTTAAGCCAGGCCAGAACAACTACTGGCAGTGGACTCTCATGGTTTGAGGGACGAAGATGACTCTGTAAAATAGACTCAGAACAAACAGCACTGTTGAACACAGTTTATTTTCTGAGCTGTATCTCTGCTTCACATTTTCTATTTATAATCACAGGAAATGTCAACATTATGCAATAAATGAAACCCTCAAAGCCTGCTTCATTTTGTGATTACCTTACACACCTGACTTAAGCTACAAAATATGCTCCATCTTTTGCTACACATCAAGCAACCAAAACTTTCTTCATAAGCACATCAAATTCAAGTGTCATACTGAAGGATTTGATAGATCCCAGCCTTTTCTCAGAGGGATATCTGAGTGGAAAATACATATTGCAGTGCTCGAGAAAGGGAAGACAGTTCTGAAGCTACAAAACATCATCTTCACTGGGACAGTCTGCTGTCTACTGCAACTGCATGCATGCACCAACATGGCAAAATCTCTCCAATGAAAAGGAAAAGAACCTTGTCCTTCTCTAAGTTTAATTCATTTTTCAAGTATTTAATATTACTTTGTTGACTTGAAAGTACATTGCACGGCCACAAGGATGATCAGAGGGCTGGAGCACCTCTCCTATGAGGACAGACTGAAGGAGTTGGGGCTGTTCAGTCTGCAGAAGAGAAGGCTCCGAGGTGACCTTATTGTGGCCTTCCAGTATCTGAAGGGGGCCTACAGGAAGGCTGGGGAAGGACTTCTCAGGATCTCAGCTAGTGATAGGACTAGGGGGAATGGAATGAAGCTGGAGGTGGGGAGATTCAGGCTAGATGTGAGGAGGAGGTTCTTCACCATGAGAGTGGTGAAACCCTGGAATGTGTTGTCCAGGGAGGTGGTCGAGGCCCCGTCCCTGGGGGTGTTTAAGAGCAGGCTGGATGAGGCTCTGTCCAGCCTGATCTAGTGTGGGGTGTCCCTGCCCATGGCAGGGGGGTTGGAACTAGATGATCCTTGTGGTCCCTTCCAACCCTGAATGAAACTATGAAACTATTATTGACAGTTATGAACATCTGGCAAATAGTGGTTGCTATTATGTAAACTTGTTACAAGCTGTGAACAAACTTGAGCCATATTCCACTTAGTAGACATCAGCAACAGTAATTCTGAGGAAATTTGGTGTTTTAGTTCTAACTACGTTCAGACGTGAGGCTCCAGAGAGAATCACAGTGTGCCAAAAACTACACAAAGCAGGGCCAAGGAAAATTTACGTAAATCTTGACAAACAAACTGCTCTGAGACAGTTCAAGTGCAACCCAGCTTCCTGGGCACCACTAATGGTTCTCAAGGACTCTCAAGACCTCTTTCCCTGCCAGAAGAAACCCTATGCCTATTGTACTGATTCTTTCTATGTCCCCTGTGAAGATCCCGGGACACAGACTCAGAGGAGTCTAGATGGAAAGCAGGCATTAAACAAGGGATTCTGGTTCCTGACAAGTTGAAGACAAATATTTGTCCTACCAATGCCACCACACATCTGACACTGAGGCATATCAGATTTCTGCATAGGAACCAGGATATGAAGTTACTCTGCTACACTGTTAGAAGACTGGAGGGAAAGGAGTTTGCAAGATGACACAAGAGAAAATGAGGCTAGCGCTTCCAAATCATGAAATAGAACTTTAAAAATTGGTTATCGAAGATTTACCAAACTTGAAAACAAAAATCCACTAAGTTTAGATAATCAAGTCAACTTTCAACAAAGCCAGGACTGAGTCAAGACTGTCACCGCCGTGCAAAAGCAGCATCCTTAAACAAAAGTGTTTTCATCTGTATTGCGCAACTGTGATCAGCATTACCGGGCAACATATAAAGCAGCATATTTATTAAAGCACATTTCCCTCCCTTCCCAGGTTCACCCGGTGCAATGAAACCGCAGAGATCGCGGCCGGTACAGACGTTCGGCAGCTCGGTGCTGCCCTCTGCTGCCCGCAGTCCTGCATTGCCGCACAGGCTAGCGCGGGATGCCAGGCAGTCCGCCTGCTGTGCTCACGCGTTGTGTGTGCCACCTATGTGTACCAGCGTGCAAAGCTAAGCCCTGCTCTGCTAGTTTAACACGTACAGAAAGGCTAAAGTTAACCCCAGTGCACATATTGTTATTTCCCTAGGCAGTTAACGGAGACATGAGATGGCATTCCCCGGGTGGCACAGCTGAGCAGAACATGCATGTTTACACAATGACATTTGCAATTCATAATTCCCAAGGCAAATCAAAAACTACTGATTGCCAAGGCATTTAGCAGACACTTGCCAAGCTGAAGAAAACTTTACTGGTTCTCAGAGGGTGACAGCTTTGTGCCAAGTTGCCTCCACTCCTTTTTCCCCCTACTGATTCTTGCAACAGCCACACAATGATTACAGGAATTTTACTCCAATAAAATATTTTTCCACACCTCAGAGAGCCCCAATTGTTTTCAGATTTTTTTTTTTAATGATCTCACTTCAGGCAACGCTTGTACCTAAGAAATGTTTATACATAAAATGTGGAAAGTTCAGTAAACATAGAAATTGATGAAAGGAATTAGAAGTCTTCTCAACTTTAACTGGGAAGTGGAATATAAGGCTTCCCAGAATATGAACAAGAAGTATATTGGCTTTTTAAACCCAGTCCCATTAAAATAACTTCAAAGCTCTTTCACAAAATCCTTGTTTTCACCTTAGATAGACACACATGGCACAAGCCGCAAAAGCTATGATCTACCTGCCATTGTTACTATCTGCATTACATAGTGGGTTTGCTACCTATATCCCATCTTGTAACTTCTAAAAAAGCTTCAATATTTATTTGGCTGTAATGCTATCAGAAGATTTGCCTTCAGCAAAAGGCAACAAATACCATTATTCTGGCCTGACACTTCAAAAGAGTTAAAATTCACATTCAGCTTCCTTACAACTTGACAGAAAATAAAGCATGTCATTGCAGCTTCCAGTGTTTTACATTGCTTGGGCTTAGTTTCATGTTGAAAATTGTCAGGTCTGGCACTCAAGAAACCATTAGAAATACCCTTTCTTCTCGTTTCTTTTTGTTAGGTACTAATTCTTCTTGAAATGGAAGTTCTCTCCTTTGACCAGACTTGCTACCTTTCCCTTTTTCACAAAACTCCCATCATTCTTTCAGAGTAAATGAATAGTAATAAACAATATACCCCATAGTGCATACAATATGCTATTCCTTGACTGGGAAATGAAGTCTTGTGACAGAAGGCACAGATAACAACAGATTCAGGGAGAATATCACTTTAGTCAAAGCATTTCTAGATAAAACATCTATCCAATATTGCAGGACTGGATTAGCGAGCCAAGATAAAAAGCTTGAGTGACAAATGTTTAAACTGTTAGGACATTTTGACTAGACCAAAAAAGTTTGAAAACTGAAGTCATTTGAAATTCCTCTAAGCAGAGATGTAGTATATGCAAAGATCTGTAGTGTTCAACGACGTTATAGGGAACAACAAAAAGGAAATAACAATCCAAAAGCATAATACCAGAACAAAGTAGAATAAAATATAAGAGGGTGAAGAGTTATCCAAAAGGTGCTGAAAGAAAAAAAGTGGATGGGAAGCCCTTTTTGTCATCATTTTTTCATCAGCAGCATTCTGGTGTTGGATTGCATAGATCCAGGCTTCCTCCCACCCAGAATCTTTGGAATCAAATAGAGCCCATAACAATTTCAGCCTCATTAATGGGGGGAGGGGGGGAATCACCAGTATTTCTCACTAACACTGCTTCCTGAGACCCTCCTACTAATCAACTGTTCACATTCCTTTACCAGAAAGCAGTGACAGGATTTAAAAATAACCTAATTTTTCTCTCAATGGCACATTTATGTTTTAAACAAGGCTGAAGTCAAGCCCTGGCTTACTTTCTAATGTGCCCATAAAATAACTGAATAATATATTTCCAAGGCCAAGTGTCCCTTCTGCATCATAAGTCCAATTTTCGGTAAACTGAAGTAGTAAAAAGGGTAAAAGTCCATTCAAAATGTAGGCATGTAAATGTCAACAGCATTTATCGCCCTAAAAATCAAAAACTGAGCCAAAATTTTTAAAAGGGGGGAAAAAAATGCATGCATTTCCATTAAATAATTTCCAAGCATTTTGTTCCAACTTAGAGATTTATGTGCAGATTTAGTCAGCCATTCTTAAAACTGTCAAGATACTTAACTATGAAAAAATTAAGGGCTTTATCTCATCTTTAATTCTGTCTGTAATTTTACATTATTTTTTCTTTCTAACTTCTGGTTTAAAACTGGGGCACTGCTTTAGAATTCAATCACACCATGAAGTGTCACTTTAATGGAGATGAAAGAGCAGTATTAACTGACATCCAAAGCGTCTGACAAACAGAACTGCATGGGAGTGAGCAATGATTGAGATCTTAATCACTTGTCGGCTGTCGCACTGTGATGACTTGCATTTCCAACTAATCTGGCTTGAGTAATGAGTGAAATTTCTAGCTGAGTGGTGATTGGCATTCTGTGAATGAATCCTTTCCTCATATTTCATTTTCATGGGTGACTGATCACATCTAGTACATGAAAAACTGACATGTGTTAATTGAACAGATTTGTGACAGGTGATTAGCTCTCCTTTCCTCAATAGTCCTAGAGCTGTTTAATTGTTTTTAAATTGTTTCTTTTTGACATCACCACTGGCCCTCTACTCTGAGCTTTAAACTTTAGGAGATGGCTTCAAAGCTGCAAACTAAAGATGCATGAACTCTGTAGTCTTTGAATTCTGACAGTTTCTCTTTGTATTCTACCTTTCTGGGAGGAAGAGGTGAAGGACAAAACAACAATCTACTTGTGAAAAAGCAAGTATCTCTGAGGAGAAACACTTCTTCCTTATTTGAGTATTCTTTTAAAGCATTCTTTGAAATTTTCCAAGCTACATACTGAAAGATGAAGGACATTGGATATTTTGGAAAAAAACACAGACTATAATCAAGGAATTTATGGGAAAAGTCTTATCAGATACTTGGCAATAAGCTCAGCCATATATGCTGAAAACTGAACTCCTTAGTCTACTGTACCAATTACATTATAGTACTGAGAACCAAAACCAACAAACACTAGTTCCCATAGGAACATGCTTCCCTGTTCCAGAGCGGGGCATAGTACACCTCAACATCTTACGAAATGATGCTGTAATCTAGGATCTCAGGTTTCTGGGCTCTGGATAACAAAACTGAAACACCCATAGTCACTTACTTCTGTAGGGTCAGGATCCTGGGGACCTTGGAGATAGCCTGCAAGGGTAGGAGTCTCTAGAAGCCTGGCTTAAGCTGTAGGACAAAACAGCCCCCAGAGGAACAGCTGGCACTACACTCAGAACTATGAAGTCTGAGCATCAGCGGCTGCAGGAGAAGAGACAGGGGGTGGGATCCTCCCTATGCTAAACAGAAGGTTAGCACCTCACAGGGCTCCCAGGAGTATATTATGCGGCAGGGGCATTACATTCATTTTCTGGGAACAGGAAAGTTTAGATATTGTGCACAAGAGAACTAAAAAAATTTAGGCAGCTTTGGTCTTTCTTCCATGCCAGCAAGTCCATCTCCACCTTAAGCTGATCCATGAAAAATATTTTACCTAGTACTTTTCCTGTGAGAAAACTAGTAGAAGCTGTCAACAAAGGGCTTCTATCTATTCAGATAACCTCCTATTGTACTATTTTCTTTGTGCTAACCGCTGCCCGTCCAACCCTCCTGCTTTGCCCTTACCTTCATGGCAGACCTATTTTCTCTTCAGCTTCACCTCCTCCTCTTCTTTCTCATAGAAGCTTTCTTTTCAAGATTGCTTTCCATTCAGTTTATCCTTTCCCAATTCTTGGCTGATTATTTTAGATATTACCACAGCAATAAATACTGTTATCTCAGTACTAGTAGCTCTGTATTTTCTTAGAAGAGTGCACCAGCCACAGCTGGCTACAGCAGCACTTCTCACTCAGCTAGAATGCAGCTTCTTCCCATACAAACAAGAAGTCCCTATTTAGTTGTCAGATTAAGAGAGAAGCAACAGCTGTAAGGACAAGTCTGGTACAGTTTAAGGAATGAATGACACTGAGGTTGAATAGTTTCATTCATTATAAATTGATGATTATGATACTTAGTAAATATTCTGGGAAGTTTCCCATGTTCTTCAGAACATAAGCTTTAGAGAATTTGATAAATTTGTGCAACTACACTGTCAGTTCCCTTGCTAAATCTTTGCCCTGTCACTGATGAAGATCTCAGATTAAAACTTTCCTCATCAGCTTTGATGTGTCTAAGCAAAAGGGCAAAAGAGAAAAAAAAAAACAGATAGATATGCTTGCCCTTAAAAATCCTTAAATGTGCTATACACAAGCTCCACTAGAAAATATATGCCAGAAAGAATACAGTGTTGACAGTTAGCAGCAAACGACTAAGTCATTCATACAATAGTCTATAGATAACATGCTGGAAGAACTCAGAATTCTTCATTTATCAGAGACACACATTTGCAGAAGTATCACAGAATTAACCATGTTGGAAAAGACCTTCGAGATCATCAAGTCCAACCTATTAAGTAGGGGCAAGTTTTTGAGACTGAATGCTGGACAAGTTTTGTTTTGCTTACATCCCGAGACTAAAGCAAAAATAAATCTTAGACAACAGAATATGAGAATTTATTCAATCCTGTAGTAAAGCATCTATTAAAAACTCACCTAATTCAATGTCTCTTATCCCCATGTATGTCTCAAGAAGCTCATCCACTTTTTTAATTGCTTTTTCTTCAACTTCAGTTGGCTTTATTGAAATAAAGGGGAAAAAAAGAGCAAGAGTTTGATTATATCCACACAGATTTAAAAAACAATCAGCAATTTGTCACTGATTATCCTTACTCCCATCCTAGCCACCTACACTTACAAAACCTACAAGTAAATCATGTTATTCCACTCTCTTTCCCTCTTCTCACAAACATTCCTCTCCATGTCAAACTACGAAGCTCTCACATTCAGACTAAACCTTACCTCTCCTGACAATATAAATCTTAATCAAATCCTCATTATCTTTAAAGGAACCCAGAATATATTAAATTTCTTCTTCCAAATGCTAATCCTGATTTTACACATATTCACATCAACGTACATTATCAGCCTTCACCCAACAACAACCCCTATGCCTGCCCAGCACATTTTGCGGTGTCAGAAACAGAACAGACTTTTTGACCATCCCCCTCCTTTTTTCCCCCCTCCTCTTCCTTCTTTTTAAATTCCTTGGTCTAATGTACCTTAAATTCATCCATGTAATCCATGACATCTAAATACAGGCTCTCTGTTTCCACATTCCTCAGCCCATTCTATCCCTGGTAGCCTTCAATTTTATATTTCTCTCTGCAAACAGCTGTCATCTTCTCAAGTCCTGCAAGCTTTGTAATACCCAGATTTTTCCTTTACCTTATCCAACCTGAGGAAGAATAAATGGGGTGCTAGATGATTAAACTATTGTAGAACCCCAAGACAACCATACCATTTCCTCCACAGTAGCAGGGCCTTTGGTTCTCAGCCGAAGTGTTTCTCTCCCTTTGGAGATCTTAGCCTCCAGCAGAGTTCCACCTTTGGACCTTGGTTCCAGCTTTTCTAAAGAAAACAACAATAACAAAAAGAAAAGAACAAAGTATGGGTACAACAAGATATGGTGCACCTGCTTTGGCTATTACATTACTTTAACTGTTCACTCTATCTAGAATGTAAAAATTTAATTACAAATTAACTGTATTTGAAGTATACCTTTGCCAAAAATTTCTGGTCTTCAAACCTTGATGTCCACTTGACTGAACTGAAGCTAGGACTTCCATTGACCAATGTGTCTCTGCAGGCCTCTTACACTCAACTTCATATATGCACTTTGTATAATTTTATTTCCCTATTCTACAGAAAATTATAAGTATCTATTGCTTAATATTACATAATGGCTGAAGTCATCAGGTCTTACAGGCAGACTACGTAACAGGTTGAGCACTGCATCACTTCCATCTTTCACAGATGCAGTGGTGCAAACACTAGTGCTAATCAGGTCATGATGAGCCACATTGAGCTGAGCTAACAATCTGATATCTAGTAGTCACATAGATGAAATATCCCAAAGTAGATCTGCAAGAGCTTTCACCAAGATCACAATTTCACACCTGATGAATCTCTGTTAAGAATATCTGGTATTACCCAAAGTTTTCTTTACCTGAATTCAGCTTTCTTTGTTTAATTTTGGGTAAAAGCATGCCAGTTACTAAACGGGGTCATTGAAGACTGGGCCTTCCTGTTCTAGGACACAATTTTACATTCAAGTATGCCAAGGTTTTAACTTACTCACTGATGTGGGAGTTATATAGTTAATCTGGAAAGTGCTAGAAGAGAGAAGATAATTTTTCAGAACTATTTTTAAGTGTGCTGTTTACCAGATCATTCCTCATCTCAACAGCCGGTCTTTCTAATAAGGTCTCCTTGAATGCAATGCTGTAGTATGTATTACACAGAATCACAGACACAGTCAGGCTGGAAAAGAGTCTCAGGATCATCAAGTCCAACTGAGGACCCACTTGTCCAGCAGGATCTGGATCTTGTTTGTCATCTCTTCTGGGTCTATTCTTGGTGTGCTGCACCTTCAACACTATCCTAAATACATTTGTGCCTAAAGCCTAACCACACCTAAGGCTATTAGGCAGGATATTCTAACCTACTGGGCATTGAAAACCTGTAGGTAAAAAATAGCATGCATCTTTAATTTCAGATAAAACATACTGACATGAAATTAGCTGGTTTCCTCCCTATCACAGACAGATTAAAAGCTATTTTAATCACTTGTTTCATGTAACTACTATTAAATAGCAGCTGAAGTAATCAATCGGATGCTAATTTAATCTGGTCATTACAGACTATGTAACACATTTAGCACTGAATATGAATTATAAACCAATGTTAAAAAGATATCCCCATGTTATGAATTGCAATACTATATCTATATATGCAATACTACTTTACTGTGAAGTCTAACATCCACATTCACTTAGCAGTACTATAAACTTCTATCCAACTGCATTAGGGATTAAACTCATAAGCCCCATTCTTCACAGCAATACCAAAAGCAATCTTCACATTTCTCTCATTTTCAATTTCTGCTGCTATTGTGACACCAAGTGTTAAGATTGGTGTATGACAGCAGTTGTAAACTAAATAGGTAAAGGTTTGAAAAATAAGTATTTCAGGCTTTTGCTGCTGTGGAGAGGATGATGACCCTGAACACGCTGCTAGTGCAGGTGTGCATGAGGACTTGTACAAACATAGTTTAGCAGAACTGTGAAATTTTTATTACAGAAAAATACTACATGGTTGTGGGAGAGCGACTTACAAAAAAGAGAGAAAGATTAAAACTCAGTTTAAGTTAAACTGTTTAAGTTAAACCTACTCTATTGCTGTTGCTGCTTATCACACTGATAAAATTAGTATCAGTATGCATTCCTCCTATATTGGTATTACTTTCTCACAGTTGGCAGGTGGCAGGTAGAGACAGGGCTTTGCAACACTGCATTCTTCTAATTCTGAGTATACCTTCTGTATGATTAGAGATGCACAGTAAGTTGAGGAGACAGAGGACAGGCAGCCATGCAGCAAAGGCAGTGCTCTAGGGAATCCCAGACTGTTTTCTGAAGCATCCTTCTGCATCACAGAGTTCAGTCCCCAGTAAAGGGTACAGAAATAGGAAAATCTCACACAGTGATGAACAGGGATTACACCTCAATAGAGGAAAGGAGAATGTTCAAGGATTACCACACTAGTGATCTACGCATTAAAACCGCATCTACGAAACGCTTCCTGCACTTATTTTGCGTGATCATGCAGCAAAAGAATCGAGAAATGGAGACTCCAGCTGAGGTAGCTCACACCAGGATATGACTGTCAGAGAAAGCAAGATGGAAGAAAACTCATTCATAAATTTCCCACTTCAAAGGAAAATAAAATAAAATAAAATGTACTTTCTCGTAGGCATTTGGCTGCAATCTGAAAACAAACCTACAATGCAATGCAATGTTGGTACTTTGATAACCAGTGAACAAGGTGGACAGTAGTCAGGTCACTCACCAAATGCTTTCATAGGCTCTATCAGCTTCAGCTTAAGTATCTGACCTTTCTCCAGATCTTTTAGCATTTTGGCAACTTCATAATGCCGACAATCTGACACATTTCTTCCGTTTATAGTCTCTATGTGATCACCCACACAAATCATTTTGGTTTGGTCCATAAGGCTACCTTCTTTGATTCGCTGTTGTTTAAAATTAAGAAAGAGGGGGGAAAAAAATATTAGAAACACTTCTTTAAAACATAAATAGGTAACACAATAGAGTTTCAAGAACATCAGCTAACAGCATTAAATGCCATTGAGCTTATTATACCAGTCAGTGCATTTTGTCTATATGATTTCAATAAAACATATTTTGGAAAGCATCATTTTCAAACAATCTATTTTAATAAGCATTGAATATAAAAACAAGAAAAAAACAAAACAAAACCAATTTTACAAATTAAGGCTTCTGAATAAGATAATAATGTTGTCTCCGAACTCAAACGTGTCAATCATGTAAATATTTGAGTTTGGGGGGTTTATTTTGCTTTAATAGCCTAGCAAGTGTAGGAACAGAATCTTTATCTTCTCAAATATGCTCTAGGGACATAACAAAATGTGTGTAATATACTGAAAGATTACATGCTATAAAGGGCTAGTCTTAATGAGACACAACTATAGTGGTAAAACTTCTACCATATTCCTCATCAGGCTACAGGACTGTATGCTAAAGTATTTCCTCAGAAATAACAATGAAGAATAGGAAATTATTCTAAAGGCCATCTGATGGAACACAAATACAAATGGTCTAAAAGTCATAAATAGAGTCAGTATTTAAAATTTTTGTGAAGTGGAATTTAAAAAGTGAGGAAAATAACCTTAACTTATCTCTATGATTTATCAAGTCAGTTAAAGGACACTTAAAATTTCAATGATTCTGTTTGTTGTTACATGCTGTCATATTTGTTTATCATGTGCCTCAGTCATATAAGCTTCTACCCTATTCTATTTAATACAAAAGCTCTGACATAGTAAAACATCTCATATTTTGTAGAGATATTAATTTCATTCTAATACCTTCCCAAATAATACACTTCTCAATAAAGGCTGCTGTCTTTCAGGCTAACTTTGTGTGAGATAACAGTGAGATAAGGGAGATAAACCCATTACCACCTACTACTATAACACCTAGCATAACTATCTCAGAAACCTGCTTCTAGTTTATGTGCGCATGCCCGAGCCCACATATGTGCCTCCATCTGAGAGAGGCAGTGGGAAGTGTGATAACTGTCAGTGTCCTCTAACATACTGCAACAATTTTTAGCTTCAGGCTATTTAACTCTTTCTAGCTCTTTTTTCCCTTACACCTACCTAGGTTAAAACCAAAAAGAAGCTTCATGGTGAATGAAGAGGGAAGTATTGTACACACATCAGAAACTGGGTCCCAGATGTATTTGTTTTCAGGTGCTAGGACTCAAAAGCATGCCCACTTGTCCTGATTTCAGCTGGAATGGAGTTAATTTTCTTCCTAGTAGCTATGTGTGAGCATGGCTATATAGCATTTAGTTGCTGCATGAGTCTGCGTGGTGAATCAATTTTCATTTAGCTTTTCTTCTTCACTTGGATCCTAACACCAAAACTGTTAAAGTAATATTCACTGGCTATTTTATTTCTGTCATATCAAACATTCTTTTTAATATGACTTAGTTTTTATCATACCACCCAGTTAACTGACCAGAGACAGTAAAATTACATTGTCACAGTAATTAAAATGCAATTGATATCCCTGTATTTCAAGTCCTCTACAGTTTGTTTAAAAGCTAGAATCTGTATTTCTTATGCAGCACTTAAAATTAATTGCATCACCCCGTTTTATAATGTCTCCTTAAACACCAGTCAGTCATGCTGTGAGTTCCACTGTTATTCTTTGAATGGCTAATTTGATTCCATAATACATCTTCCCATCTGGCCACACACCCAGAAAACAAATTTGTGAAAGCAGAACAACCACAAGTTTTGTTCTTAGTAAAGCAAAACAACATTAGATTTCAAGGGAGAAGAACCTGCTGTTCAGTGTGTTAGGTTTATCAAACCCAGAAACTGTTCCATTATTCAAAATGCAACAAAATTGCTACAACAACTCACAGATAAGTACATTTTATATTAATTGTTAATTAACAATGGAACATAGGAACATTTTTTCAAGGAAAATAAGTATGGAAACAAAAACAGCTCCGTCAAACTTTAGATACATCTTCTGCTCTGTCACTTCCAATAAAGATGCAGTTTCTACTTCTGCATATGTATTTTCTACACTTCTTCTAAGCTAAACATGTAACGGCAACAAACTTAGATCGTAGAAACTCCTTTAAACTGATGCATTCTCATGAAGACTGCACCATTTTCACTGTACTGCTTATTATTAGAGCAGCACAAGGACAATGATATATTTGTGACAATTATATATTTATACAGACAAGTTTTATACAATTCACTAAAAATTATGCTTGTCTTGCTAATGTGGTGAAGGCTTTCCAGTCTGCTCCAATTATGCAGTAGTCTACGTGATGACTTTTCTCTCTTCAAGTTACCAAGCAAGCACAGAGAGAGTAGTACTCTGTACAGTCCTGCACAAGTGAACTTTAATCACTGAAGCACTGCTTTCAATGGCTTCTTCTAAAATGCCACATAAGCAACAACATGACGGAATGTTAAGGTCTATATGGATGCTACCACTATAAATTGAATTCTGTGCCTACAAACATAAAAGTGAAGCTATATTTTTGCAAAAATGCTTACTGAAACCTCCAGCACATCTCAACTATTTCAAGCATGGTCTCAATCACATTTTTCCACAACAAAGACATGCAAACCTATTTATAAACCGTGTCTTATTTTATATCCATGGTAGCTAAGGAATGAATAGAGAGCACGACCTCTCGACACAAGCAGCGCTGTTTACAACAGCAATGAAAACAGTGATTGGGAAGGCAGTAATCAAAGATAATTGTCAATGCCTCACTAATAATGGCTAACTGGAGTAGATTAGAGCAAAGCATCTAAAAGGCAGAAAATGTAATTAAGGTTCCTAATACCTACACTAGGAAGAAGGGTGCATCATTTCATCAGCCTCTACTTGTCTCAAAACATAATAGCTGGAGGTCACATAGAAGATGAGGAGGAAAGCAATTATGATTAATATACTGTACATGTTACTGACCATAGTTGCTACTCAAGCTAATTGTGGTAAATTGTGTTAATCCTTAGCACCTTTTAATTCAGCCTACTTAGAAGGCAGCAATATTGGAAAACTGAACAAGCATAATACTTGTACCTATTCTTATACAGCACAAAGGCTTCCACCCTGTGAACAGTGATAAAGACTGAAAGAACATGATCTCATTATCACAAGAGTGACAGAAATTCTACAAGCAGTTAATCAGCAACATCAGAAAATCACTTTAAATAAGAGGGGACAGATGCAAGCAATATCTAACAGCTACCACCTCAAGGTAGGTCAGAAAATACAAGAGTAACAGTGTAAAGCTGACACACACTACAGAAGAAATTAATAAATTAACTAAATTTGAGGGACATGCAGTACAGAATTAGTTGAAATGACTTTGAATGATGTACTTAAAGAAAAGCAACTTTATTCTCTACTTACCATGTATAAGATTTTATAGTTCTAGAGGATCATAAATCAATAATTATCCTGTTATAGTAACAGAATCTTCTATAGAACTAATTATAAAGGTAATTAAATTTACCTTTATAAATGCACAGCCAGTTCCATTGTCTGTAATGGTAAGCCCAAGCATATCATCAGTTTTAAGTATTTCCACTTCTTTTCGTTGTCCTTTTATGTGGGCAAATATGAAATCTTCAAGGCCAATTTGTGCACCTAAGAGCTTGTCCATATCAACTTTATGAGTGTTCAAAGTGCAAAACATAATCTGTGCAGGAGGAAAGCAAACACATTACCTGTAAGTTTAACAGTATACTATTCAGCTTGATGAGCTTGATAGGAAGGTAAAAGGAGAGCATAATTCTGGCCTCTCTGATAGATCCATAGCTGAAACGTTGAAAACTCTCCTTCTCCAGCTGCCCCAGGAGAGGCAATAGTCTCCATCCATGCACAGGACAGGAAGCATCAACAGCTCAATCTCTGCAGATAAGAGCTGGCAGGGAGCAAAGGAAAGAGACATATCTGTGGGAGCAGCCTGTCATGGCCGTCTCAGCACATCAACTCTGACACAGGCATCTTGAGCTAGAGCAGAACAGATTGTTCTGGAGGTTAGAGTGAGCAAACCAAAGAGCTGCTACCATCTTTCGCTTCATCATTCACTCATCTCAAATTCCACAGGATTCAAACATCTCTAGGGACTGTTTTAAAATGTAACTGCTGGAAAGCACTTTCAAAGGAAAGAGAAGGAAAAAAAAACCCAACCAAAAACCCCCAAAGTTATCAAAACAGAAGGGTCATGAGAGAGCATGAAATATTTTATATTGCCCCATGTATTCCCCTCTTAGCTCAGAGCGTGCTGTCTCTAGTATGTTTCATGAATTTCTTACCCTTCCTCCAGCATAAGGGGGGGGTCATCTCTGTTCCAGCTCAGTAAAGGCAAGGTTTAAGAAAAAGGGCAAACTGATTCTTTATAAACTGGCTTTTCTGAGGTACTTGACTTCAGCTCTAGGCATCAGGCACTTCTTTTTCTCCCTACATGTATGCTAGAGGTTCTTTAACATAAAGGTTTATTGTCCTGGTCATAGGCAGGATCCTAGCTGTACTGCTCTGGGACAGAGGAAATGCTTTTGCCCCACCAAGGTGATGCAGAGAGGAATTTGGCCAGAGCAGGCTTTAAGTAGAAAATTTATTTTATTTTATAAATAATAATCTCTAATAATCAGCATTATTATTTTTAGCAACAAAGGTTAAATTCAAACAGACTACACAAAGTTCACATATACATGTATCTCTTTCAAGCTACATGAATAACAAGCCAGTTTACAACTGCAACTAAGTATTTGTTATAAACAACAAGTACTTTGTCTGTACGTTTAAGACATTAGATTCTTTCATCTGACCTTGTCAAACAATCATCTAGTAACTACTGTCACACCTTTGAATAGATAACATTGGCAACAGAGCAGAAATGTGATATTTAGAAACTCGATCCACAGCTTCTCTTTTTAGACCTTCATCTGGATGGCATTCCTACTACAGCCTATAAGTCTGCAGAATTTTTTGTGAGTCAGTTCTGTGCTAACCACAAGGCTGAGAGAGCATCAACCAGTCAAAAATAAAACTTGTATCATTCTTTATTCTCTTTAGCGGACAACTGCTTTTTCTCAGAACAGAGATATGCAGAGTAATGTACTAAAGATGTATCTCCCCAGGATAATATACAGTTACATGATTTATCAGTTACAGCACAGCTTTATTCGTATAGGACTGAGACCTCTCTGCTCAAAAATGGTATTTTTTTAATAGATTTTACCTAAGTTTAATATAGATGCCTAATAACATCTTATATACTTAAGCACTTAACAGCTACTACTGTATGCCTTCCATTCAGTCACATTTTTATATATTTTTAATAGTAATTTTCTTACCCAGAAATGAAGCAAGCAAAAAAATTCAATGTGCAGTTTTCAAGACTTGCCTCTTTTCTTACCCTCAACCTTCATATGTATTTGATCTTTAACTTGGCATACCAGTGCTGTGACATTTCATGCCAACTTTAGCATGATATTATAAATCATGACTATTACATCAGTCACGAAGTATCTAGGATACCTCCTTTACTCAGAGAGTTATCTTGTGTGGCATACAGAACAAGGAAATTCCATTCGGCTGGCATGGACTGGGGGCTTATGCACAACCTTATAAAAGAGATCTGTCAGATAAGATTACTAAAAGATTATTCCTTACCTCAGTATTTTCAGTAGGAAAAGACTACATTAGCCAATGAAAATGGTGGGTTTGTGTGTGTGTGTGTGTTATATAGAGGAACTTAATTAGCCATGAAAAGCTGGGTTACAGTATGTGTTATATAAAGTATATATGCAATACCATACTGCATATCCTATATACTGATTACATTCTCATCTTCCATATTAAGCTTACATCTTAAGAAGAACTCAAAAATAAGTTGGCTGATAGATTACATACTCAGAAGCTAATAAAAGTGGTTGTTGGGGTTTTTTTAAATGAGATCTCAACTTTATAGAGGAGATCATAACCACTTTTTCTATTTAAAAGGTGAGGAAATGGGAATTCAACTTCTGAGGAAGACGTAACACCCACTGACAGATTTCCCTACACACTCAGATGTCAGTAGATCAAGAAATCACCAATGCATTTTGTAGGTACTTTACTCACTTTATCCTCCCTGAGGAAAATGTGGGAGACTTGACTAGCTAAAGAAACAGACTAACCAAGTTTTTCGGTACTCTATCAGGTATACAACTTTGCCTGATCAAATACATTCAAAGTATTATCCACTAAGTACTCAGTGGTTTCTTGTCTCAAAAAAACAAACACACAAACAAAAAACCCACACACAGAAAAAACCCAAACCAAACCAACAACAACAACAAAAACAAACAAACAAACAACAAAACCCAGCACCAGAGTACACAAGAATTACAGTTAATGGTCTTTCATACAGCTTAAAAGTATTAGGAAGATAGATCATTAACACCACAAGTATTCCACAGGTGTAACATGGGTGTGAAATTCAAGCACATCTTAGGGGAGCAGAAAGCAAATGCTTATTGCCATAGGGCTGGGAGGAGGTGGTTTGTAGAGAGTGTTAAATTTGTTCACTTAAAGTCTTCAATCTGTAGGCGAGATTGTGAACAATTTGTTTCAACTGATAAGCACATGCTCTAAAACTCTAAGCATCTTGACGACGAGTATGCCGATTTCAGGAGCTGACCCTTTTCTCTAACCTCCTAAAGCACACTTCAGATCTTTTCTTGTTATAAGGTCACTTTTATTCAGAAATATCAGTTTCGCCAGTGGCTTATTTTTCAGGATTCTTTCATAAAAATTTAAATTGAACAGGGTTAAATCAAATACTTCATGAAAATTTAATGTGGCACAGCCTCACAGTATACTTAACTGTTTAGCATAAGGAGGCAAGGCCTGTGAAACAACAGCCCCGACACAAGCTCAGCAGCTGAACTCTTGTTACGGGATGAGATGGAGGGAGCTGCATTTCTCCCCTTAGTGCTACCAGGAAACTCTCTCTTTTCCTGCATTCCCCTTATGAAAAAAAAAATCCTACCACTGTGAAAGAAAACCCAGCCTCCATGGGTTCTTAACAGACACACCCACTGAGCATTCAACTTACCTCATCAGCCCCACCACACTGCACCTTCAGAAGCAAACAAAATAATCAGAAGTGCAAATTATGAGAACACAAACCACAAGTCCATATAGCTTCTGTGGTTTACCATTCCCTTCTCATCTGATCAAGAAATAGGCTGATACAGTTGGACTTTTATATCCCTGCTCCCAGTGCCTGATTAGCTACTTTGAATACTTTAAAGCCCTAACATGTGCTCTCACAGGAGCACACCACCACCAAATGCTTTAACAGACCCACATTGTCCTTTGGGCAGTGCTTATTTATTTATCATACAGGCTGCATTTATCACTTTCAGAGAAACACAGCATTCCCTGGTACTTTTCCAGATAGTTACAGAGAAGTAGTAATCCCAAATGGCCAAGACCAGACACAAATACTTTGTGAAAGAAAGCTGTCATTTGGGCTCATTCCTTCCTAGATGCCTGTCAAGTATCAGAAGAGTGAAGGAGTGTCCCCTTTGAAACTGTACCCATCTTGTTTTGTCTTCATCCTACCCATTCATGATCCATGTCTGCACAGAAATGTCTGTCCAACAAACAACAAATACTGTGGTTTATACAAGCTTTTCACTGTCAATCACAGATTCTGTAAAGGATTCCCCAGCAGACATTAAACTCAGCTGCTTCTGCGAGATGTGATACAAAGAGGAAATGAGGTGCTGTAACCATGCAGAGTAAAAGGAGAAGTGACAGATTACAAGATTAGCTCACCCTGAACCATACTAAAGTAGGAACTTACCCAAGAATCCATGCCCTTGCCTACAATGCAGTAAACTCACGTATCATAGTAAACATATTCCATTCAGCAACAGTTAACCAAATGCTCTTTACACAGAGCACACTGACCTCTTTCCCTTCCCACCTCAATTTTCCACCTCAGTCACTACAGGGCAGAGATCTTTGTGATAATACCTGTTTCCGAAGGCATTCAGGTATCACACTGCCCATAAGATAGGTCACAGAAACTTTCCTAGACAGATAACACCTACAAATGGCATTGAGTACCTCAATGTCTTTCAGTTTCATCAGGTGTAGCTCCTGGCATTATTCTCTACATACAACTGTCTTTCCAAAAGCAGCTTTACTTAAAAGATAATACCATTTAAAATATCTAGTCTCTCCCTACTTCCAGAAAGCTCATCAGTTCCTAATAGATTAACACTTCATAGCACCCAGTGCTATTCATTGATCTATCCTATTTTTTCTTGTCCATCCAAAATCTTGTTTCAAGGCTCCCTGGTCCAGGTTCTTCACCCTGCTGTGCCTTTAAACCACAAAATACATTTGATGGTTAGTTTTGCTTCTTTTCTTTAAAACAAGTCATTTTCCTGAGTAAAGGAATTTTAAGTTCTGTGCTTCCAGTAATAATTCTCCCTCCATTTTTACCAATAAAACACATTTTAAAAAGCAAAACCAAAGCCAAACCAAACAGGAATGGGACTTGTTGAGAGAATAAGAGAAAAGAATTTTCTCTAATTCAGCACAAGGCTCACAGCAGATACCCATGAAATACGGGGCTGCCTCTAAAACCTTTGAGAGGGTCAGATTATACACCTATCGGGAGAAATGGGACTACACCATTCATACAAAAACAGAATTTCCTGGTGAACACTGATCTTTCTCAAGTTGGTGGAGCCAAAAGATCAGTAACAAAAGTTCATCAGTAAAACTACAATAGAAGATGATCTCTGGCAACTATAAGAACTTGAGAGTAAAAGGTATAACCGGAGATGGAACAGAACAAAAGAGAAATGCTCAGTATGGAAAGAAAAAAGAGAAGCAGAAGATGAGAAAGCAGCTGGGAAGACCTCAGACACAGGTGCATCGGCTGGTACTGGTACTTTTTAATTACTTAATGGAACAGTGACTGGTTAACTGTAGTCACTGCTACTGCCACTGTTACAATTTACTGTTGGAAATAGTATTAGGTCAGGCCACAGAAACCTCTCAGACCAAAGCCTGTAGTAGCAGTCTTTGCCAATTTTAAAAGAACCAGCTACAAATGAGAAAACAGACGCAAAACGAAATGTTAACACTTAATTTCGGCATGCCACTCAGAGGTTAAGGGTCATAGAACCACCTACGAAGCGCTTGATACAGCCACTACCTATTAACCAAGGGAAACGATGCATTTACAAGCACAAACGAATACCAAACAATGCTTAACACTTGGCTCAGGAAAAAAAATAAAATCAAGAAAGCAGTTGGGTTAAAAAGACCCTCTATATACATTTAAATAACCTCACTTTAAAAAATAATTATCTAGCAATGCAGAAAGCATTCAGCTGAAATTTTAAAACGTAGCCAGATTTAACGCACTTACACCTCCCATTGCCTTCATTCCAGGTATCTACCCTCCTAGATGCATTGGGAGCTTTTGGGGGTTTTTGTTTGTTTTTTGGAACTGTAATGAATCAGTACAGTCAGTAATTCCTGCATTGCAAACAATTATTTCACTTAATTGTAATCCAAATGGTTTGCTTAAGAGTTGTGTTGAAGAGTAGGCTAGCAACAGGTTAACCAAGACACTCGAGATAGTTTGGTTAAAGGGATGATTGTTTTCCTCTGTGAAAGTTAAACGCGTTTATGCTTACATCCTTCCCCGTAGAGCAATGCTCATTTGGAAACAGCAACTGGATTGTTTTCTTTTCGCCCATAAAAAGGGAAATACCCAAGTCCACAAAAATTTGCAAAGGAATGCCCACCGGCAGCTGCAGTGCGCAGCCGCCCCCAGCTTCCCCCCCGCGCCCTTCGGGGCCCCGTTACATGCCGCAGAGCGCAGTCGCGGCTGCCCCCAGCTTAGCTGCCCTACCTCAGCAGGGTCTATGCCGAAGGCCTCGCCGATTTTGGCGTAGAGCTCTCCGGCACTGCCGAAGCCCTCTACACGGCCCGTAGGGCTGCCGTGCGCCAGCTGCGTGTGGAACTGCAGCCGCGACGCACTCGCGGCCGGGGCCGCCGCGGGGGTCGGCCCCGCCACCTCGCCCTCCACCAGCTTGGAGGTTTCTTTGGATTTGTCCTTCCTCTTGCTCCTCAGCCCCAGCGGCATCTTCCGCGCCTGTCACGGGCTCCTGGCGTCCGCGGCGTCCGCCCGCGCTGGACTCTGCCCCCGGCGCCGCCCCGATGCCGCGCCGCCATGCCGCCGCCAGGTGAGGCGCGGGCCCGGCGGCCGCCCCGCCCCGCCCGGCTCCCTCCCGCCTCCCTCCCGCCTCTCCGGGGCCAATGAAAGGCGGCGGAATGCGGCCGACGAGGGTTCTGCCCGGGCCGTGGTCCCCGCACCTTCAGCCACCGCCATAGCAGGGTCGTGCACTGGGAGGCCCCACGACCCTTACACCGCTGCCCACCGTAGAAGTCGCAACCGGCCGCAGCTAGAGCCGAGTACAAGGGACTTGGGATAGAAGCTATTCTTATCAGCAAATAATCCTTCCTGTCCACGATATTGAAGTTAGAGGAGTTGTTTGGCTTTTTTTCCAAAATGGAGCCAGGGTCTTCGCGTTGGTGCCCAAGGGCATGAGAACACATCCAAGTGCCAGGGGCTGCACATTGGCCACAACAACCCCCTGCAGTGCTACAGGCTGTGCCTGGACAGTGGCCAGGCAGAAAGGGACCTGGGGGTACTGGTTGACAGCCAGCTGAACATGAGCCTGCAGTGTGCCCAGACAGCCAAGAAGGCAAATGGCATCCTGGCCTGGATCAGGAACAGTGTGGCCAGCAGGAGTGGGGAAGTCATTCTCACCCTGTACACTGCACTGGTTAGGCCACACCTTGAGTACTGTGTCCAATTCTGGGCCCCTCAGTTTAGGAAAGATGTTGACTTGCTGGAACGTGTCCAGAGTAGGGCAACAAAACTGGGGAGGGGTTTGGAGCATGAGCCCTATGAGGAGAGGCTGAAGGAGCTCTGGTTGCTTAGCCTGGAGAAGAGGAGGCTTGGGGGAGACGTTACTGCTGTCTACAAGTACCTGAAAGGAGGTTGTAGACAGGTGGGGGCTGGTCTCTTCTCCCAGGCAACCAGCACCAGAACAAGAGGACACAGTCTCAAGCTGCACCAGGGGAGGTTTAGGCTGGATGTTAGGAAGAAGTTCTACACAGAGAGAGTGATTGCACATTGGAATGGGCTTTCCAGGAAGGTGGTGGAGTCACCATCACTGGAAGTGTTTATGAGGAGACTTGATGGAGTGCTTGGTGCCATGGTTTAGTTGATTAGATGGTGTTGGATGATGGGTTGGACATGATGATCTCGAACCTGGTTTATTCTATTCTAAAGTTGAGGCATAGGAAGTTTCACGTACATATGAGGAAAAAAAATTTCTCTGGGAGGGTAATAGAGCACTCAAACAGGCTGCCTGTGGAAGTTGTGGAGTCTCCCTCTCTGGAGATATTAAACTCACCCACCTGGATGTGTTCCTGTGTGCAGGCAGTCCTGCTCTGGCAGGGGATTTGGACTAGGTGATCTTTTGAGGTCCCTTCCAGCCCCTGAAATGCTGTAATTCTGTGAAATGGAAGCCAAGGGCACTTTGAACTTGACTGCACCAAAAATGCTGAGCTTGGCAGAGGCTGGCATGGTCCATTTTTCTAGCCAATGCAGGCATCTCTTTCACTTTTGTCTAAGAATGCATTTATCTAAATTGTACACTGTAAAGTTTATTTATATCCCTTTAAAGTCTTTTCCTAAACTGTACACAAACCCAGCTTGTAAAAGGTTTACCATCTTTCCATTCTGCTAGGAATGAAGTACTAGGTAGTGATCCAAATGGGTTTATATCCAGGATATAAAAGAAAACATGGAACATGCAAGGACTTCAACCAATTCTTGCTTGTTCACCATAACTGTACACAATATACCTGCAAACCTCTAAGGAGTAATAAAAGCAATAGTCATACAATCAAAGTTTAAGTGGCTTCCTATTAAACTGGACAACAGCTTTGAAACACTGAGGTTTAAGATGTAAATATTTGGAAAGTGCAATTTCTGGTATTTAGTAGAATTAAAATACTTGCTTCTCCACTGTGGAATAGAGAAATGTATTCTATAGCATGAGTGAAGATGTAGTCATCACAGAAGGCATCTTCTGTGCTCCAGTGTAACTACATTCATGCTCCAATTTCACTGGTATACTGAATCCACTCAAGACTCGATGAGTGGAAATTTCATGAGGTAACATGCAGTGCTTCTAAAAAGAAACTGTTATAAAGCTGCAGAGAGGAGTAGCATTGCTTAATTGCATCTTCTGACTCTCAGAATAAAGACATACCACTGGGGAGAAAACAACCAAACAACAAACCCCAAACAACACACTACCAACACGCACACACACAAAATTGTTAGAGGGTGTCAGACCAGGTAGGCACAGAGAAGTGAATTAGTAGGAAACAGCCCAGAGTCCAAAGTTCATAGCATAACTAATCAGAATAGCTACAGCATCTCTGAAAATACATACAACTTTTAAACTGCTCATACTGTGGGGGGAAATAGGTTTGAAGCCACTTGCATTAGTCTTTTCAGATAGCATGTGGAAGATTTAAGTGAATACTCAACAATACCTTTTATCTAATTCTAATTGAAATCAACTGGATTAAAAAATTTAAAGTTACTAATTTCCTATCAGTTTCCACCAATAAAACCCACCACAGAATAAACTTACCATCACATTTCAGTAGTTGATTTTCCAGTCCACCTTGAAACCAGAAAACTCCAGCTGATTTCCTGAACCTGGAGAACAGCATGTACTTTTTCCACTACTGGAATGCAATTCAGACAAATTGGATGAGACTGCAGTGAGATTAAATGAAATAGATTACGTAAAAGTATCAAACTGTTCAAGTTCATTCTGATATTTAGTTGTTGGGGAGGGGTTGGTTGGTTGTTTTTCTTGTTTTGCAATTTTAAATAGGCAATTTATTTTAAAACACAACTTTGTCCGTTTACTAAAATATATTAAAAAGGAATTTGTGACATTGAGAAGTATTTATATCTTGTCTCCACCAATCTTGATCTCTACCAACTCATTCTGTCTTCTGCAAAGAGGATTAAATCTGTTAAAAAACAATAAATGCTGTTAATGGTCACTACTGATGTTAACGATTTAGTTAATGTAAACTAAAACAGTCCCATTTGCACACAGTGACATACAGAGGTTGTGCAGGTTTGTTTTATTTTAAAAACTCATGGACATTAACGTAGCCCCAGTTTAGGTATCTGTTGCAAAATTTTCTTCAATGAAAGTATTATTAATATTTCCATCTTTCATGGGGAATTGGGTGGAAACAGAGAGCTGAAGTTGTACAACAACTATGCTGGTCATGGAGCAACAGCATCCTCTTTAAACTATGGAGCATGTAGATATTATTATTTACATAATGAAACTAAAGCTTTTTGTTGTCATTTAAATCAGAGGGACACTGCACTGAAAGCCAAATGTAGAACAGCATCCACCTGAAATGGTCATAGCAGCCCCCAGCTTTGGCAACAAATCAAGAAGTGTAAACCACTTAGTTTCACCTGTCCATTAATGCTGCATGTACTAGCTTTTTGCTAAGCTGCAAGTGCTGTTTACTAATACAGCAGTTTCAGCCATTTAAATTTGACCAGCATACCATACTGTTGACTGTGTAATCCATAGAGATAGAAAAGAGTCAGACTGCTGAGAACCTCAAAGAATAAAAACCTGTAACAGACACATGACATTTTCTCCAACTACAACCATTTCTGCTCTCAGTCTTACTTGAATGTACACCCACAAGGGAAACATCTACCGACATAAATTAACACACATCAAAACTGGACGATGAATCCAAGTGAGTCTCCAGTAATTCAGAATAGTTAGGATCCAAAAACTAATTTCACGTCTGGTAAGTGACAGTGTTGGAGAGTTTAACTATTTAAATAAAAATGTTAATAACCCATTAGCCTTGTTTTAGAAGGAAAAGTAAACCATGAGTATATCACACATTGCTGCCTATCACATTCTTCAGTTTCTCAGCCACAGGACCGAGGATGTGAGAATCATAGCATGCAACAGCCATAATGTTTGTGGAGAAAGAATCTGGAGTAGAACAGAACAGTTATGTTACTGGGTATCAAATGCCACAGTGCTATACTACAAACTACATACTAAGACTCACTACCTTTTAAAAATTATATACATAATGTGTATATATATTCTTATATATATATATATATGTAACATATATACATTCATATATATTTTATATATATATATGAATATATATATATTCATGACTTGGGCAGTTCTTACCTGTAGCATATTGTATCTTAATGGTCATTTGTGTTCAAAATGAAGCAACTGCTTAAAAGAGTTTCTAGTATGACCAGAGAACAATGAGGTTCTTTTAAGATATTTCAGGACCTTACCTTGTTTAGTGTGATGACAGTAAGACTGAGAAGAAACATAGCTGGTGTTTACAAGGAGAATCACACAATGTCTATAATAGGATTAAACTGATAGTTTATATCTGAACAAAAGAACGTGGAGAAAGATAAAACTGAGTTTTCCTGCTCATAAATAACGTTTAAAACCTACTTTTTTTTAAACCATCAGAGAATACTGCAAAACAAGGTTTTTCAGTGAGTTTGTAGTTCCTTCTCTAAGACAAGAGCTCAAATAGGAATGCCTGTGACAGGAGGGGGACCAAACTCCATTTCCAAAACTTATTGATCATGAGTTTTTCCATACTACATTGAGTATTCATATTTTGGTTTTGACACATAAAGAAAACATCAGCTAGTAAAACCATCCTCTGAAAGTCCATGCAGCAGGAATAAACTGAGTTTACACACCAACTTCTGGTTTGGAACTGACACTTGATAAGGAGTAGAAGGGGATGGCAGGCATTTTTATCCTGCTTCCTGCTTTTCACTTTTAACATCAGTTTATTGGCACATGAGGAAAATAAAAATACATTATTTTCCTGGATTGCTCTCAGAAGTAGTTTAAGGTCCTTATTAGACTCAACCATAGCTGTCTTGCAAGGGCTGTTTGTCACTGGACCCAGTATGTCAGTCTTTCTTTAGATATAAATACAAGCAGTTGAGACTTTTTTTTTTTTGAGTGTGCCATCAAATACTTATTCAGGAAAATACTTCACAGTATTTCAGGAGCTGGCTGGGTAGGGATTTTGATTAATTATGTATGGTGGCAGGAGTGTGACGATTATAATCTGTCCTTGGTAAAGCAATTAGGCATGACTAACAAGATTGTTGTTGCATAGCTCCTCCCTTAGTATGCCAGTTATTCCAGAGGAACAAAACAAGCACAGGACAGCTGTATCTCCTAGACCCAAGGGGAGCAACAGTAGACCTATCCTTTGAGTAATAGAAGAACTGGAGGAGTCTGAAGGAAACAAATCATGCCATCTAATAGTATGTTGCTGAGCAACATGACAAGATCAGTGATTCTGTACTTTGTGAGGAGGTAAGTACTGCTTCTTGCCCAGTTTGCATGACAAACAGAAAGTGCATAGACAGATATCCTGGTCCTGTCAGGTTGGTTCAGTGAGCAATCTAGTAAGAACTATTAATGCCAGCTGCAAAGCAGGACTAGCAGTTACTGACTGGAAAATTGTCTTTTAATGATCTTTACAGTAGTAAGTCTATATCCCATATTTTTTTAGGTCTAGCCTATAAATTCAAATGCACCCCTGAAACACAGCAAATTTCAGTGGTGGAGTTAAAAACTATTCTACCCCCAAAGTACTGTGATGTAGTTGCCATCACAGAGACGTGGTGGGACGACTCCCATGACTGGAGTGCTGCAATTGATGGCTACAGGCTCTTCAGGAGAGACAGGCAAGGAAGAAGGGGTGGAGGGGTGGCCCTGTACGTCAGGGAGGCACTAGATGCCATTGAGACGGAGATTAGGGACGATCGGGTTGAGTGCCTCTGGGTAAGAATTAGAGGGAAGGCCAACGGGGCTGACATCCTGGTTGGAGCCTGTTATAGACCACCCAACCAGGAGGAGGATGTTGATGAGTCATTCTATAGGCAGCTTAAGGCTGTCTCAAGATCGCCTGACCTTGTTCTCATGGGTGACTTCAACCTGCCTGATATCTGCTGGGATCTTAACATAGCAGAGAAGTGGCAATCTAGGAGGTTCTTAGAATGCATGGAGGACAGCTTCTTATCCCAGGTGCTGCGAGAGCCTACCAGGGGCAAGGCTATGCTTGACCTCCTCTTCACCAATAGGGAAGGGTTGGTGGGTGATGTGGTGGTTGGAGGGTGTTTGGGGTCCAGTGACCATGAGATAATTGAATTCTCATTATTTGGTCAAGCTAAGAGGGGTAGCAAGAAGACCTCCACTCTGGACTTCCGGAGGGCAGACTTCAGGCTACTCAAGGAACTAATTCAGAGGGTTCCTTGGGATAAAGCCCTTAAAAACAAAGGGGTCCAGGAGAGCTGGTCCTACTTCAAGGAAGAACTGTTGAATGCTCAGGGACAGGCTGTGCCAATGTGCCGGAAGATGAGCCACCGGGGCAGACGGCCAGCCTGGATGGTTAAAGAACTTTTAATGGAACTAAGGGAAAAAAAGAGGGTGTATCACCTTTGGAAGAGAGGGGAGGCAACCCGTGAAAAATTTAAGGATGTTGCTAGGTCTTGCAGGAAGAAAATTAGGGAGGCAAAGCGCATTTGGAGCTTAGTCTGGCCTCTGCTGTGAAGGACAACAAAAAGTCCTTCTATAAATACATTAATAGCAAGAGGAAGGGCAGAGACAACCTCCACTCCTTGGTGGACACGGAGGGGAACGTTGTGATAAGGGATGAGGAAAAGGCAGAGATACTTAACACCTTCTTTGCCTCAATTTTTACTAGCAGGACAGAATATCTTCCAGACAGCTGGCCTCCAGAGCTGGCAGAAGGAGCCAGGGGGCCGCATAGTTTTCCACTGTTCCAAAATGGGGTAGTTGGTGATCTGCTCAGCTGCCTGGATCCCCACAAGTCCATGGGACCAGATGGGATCCATCCTAGGGTGCTGAGGGAGCTGTCAGAGGAGCTGGCCAAGCCACTCTCCATCATTTTTCAGCAGTCCTGGCTCACTGGAGATGTCCCAGAGGACTGGAAGCTGGCCAACGTGGTGCCCATCCATAAGAAGGGCCGGTTGGATGAGCCAGGGAATTACAGGCCTGTCAGCCTGACCTCAGTGCCAGGCAAGATCATGGAACAGGTCATCCTGAGTGCATTAACACAGCACTTAGAGGATAGCCAAGGGATCAGGCTCAGCCAACATGGATTTAGGAAGGGCAGGTCCTGCCTGACCAACCTGATCTCCTTCTATGATCAGGTGACCCGTCTGGTGGATGTGGGGAGGCCTGTGGATGTAGTTTACCTGGACCTCAGCAAGGCCTTTGACACCGTCCCCCACAGCAAACTGCTGGCCAAGCTGTCAGCCCATGGCTTGGACAGCAGCACTCTGAGCTGGGTTAGGAACTGGCTGGATGGCCGAACGCAGAGAGTGGTGGTGAATGGTGCCACATCCAGCTGGCAGACAGTCAGTAGTGGAGTCCCCCAGGGATCAGTGCTGGGCCCCATCCTCTTTAACATCTTTATTGATGATCTGGATGAGGGCATTGAGTCTATCATCAGTAAATTTGCTGATGACACCAAGCTGGGGACAGGAGTTGATCTGCTAGAGGGTAGAGAGGCTCTGCAGAGAGACCTCGACAGGCTGGACAGATGGGCAGAGTCCAACGGCGTGAGATTTAACACATCCAAGTGCCGGGTTCTGCACATTGGCCACAACAACCCCATGCAGTGCTACAGGCTGGGGTCAGAGTGGCTGGAGAGCAGCCAGGCAGAGAGGGACCTGGGGGTGCTGGTTGATGGTAGGATGAACATGAGCCTGCAGTGTGCCCAGGCAGCCAAGAGGGCCAATGGCATCCTGGCCTGCATTAAGAACAGTGTGGCCAGCAGGAGCAGGGAGGTCATTCTGCCCCTGTACACTGCACTGGTTAGGCCACACCTCGAGTACTGTGTCCAGTTCTGGGCCCCTCAGTTTAGGAAGGATGTTGACTTGCTGGAACGAGTCCAGAGAAGGGCAAGGAAGTTACTGAGGGGCTTGGAACACAAGCCCTATGAGGAGAGACTGAGGGAGCTGGGGCTGCTTAGCCTGGAGAGGAGGAGACTCAGGGGTGACCTTATTGCTCTCTACAATTACCTGAAGGGGGGTTGTAAACAGGCAGAGGTTGGTCTCTTCTCCCAGGCAGCCAGCACCAGAACAAGAGGACACAGTCTCAGGCTGCGCCAGGGGAAGTTCAGGCTGGAGGTCAGGAGGAAGTTTTACACAGAGAGAGTGATTGCCCATTGGAATGGACTGCCCGGGGAGGTGGTGGAGTCGCCGTCACTGGAGGTGTTCAGGAGGAGACTTGACAGGGTGCTTGGTGCCATGGGTTAGTTGTTTAGGTGGTGTTGGATGATAGGTTGGACGCGATGATCTTGAAGGTCTCTTCCAACCTGGTTTATTCTATTCTACATTACCAGTGAGTTGAATTAGCATATAAGATGTCCATTCTACAAAGCAACAGAGTGCATTTAATTTTAGAGTTGTCTAGTCACCTCCAGACCTCCTTAGAACCTCCACCAATTATCTAAACCAATATATAAGGCCTGGAGACTATGTCAGCACAGGAACTGGCCAGATGGACAAACTCCAAGGGTTGTGATCAACAGCTCAAAGTCCAGGTGGAGACCAGCGATAAGTGGAGTCCCTCAGGGATCTCTACTGGGTCCAGCGCTGTTTACCATCTTTGTCAGCAGCAGGGACAAGTGACATCGAATGTACCCTCAGCAAGTCTGGAAATGACACCAAGCTGTGTGGTGGACTCACTTGAGGGAAGGGATGCCATCCAGAAGGATCTTGACAGGCTTGAGAAGTGAGCCAGTGACAACTGCATGAGGTTCAACAAGTCAAAGTGCAAGGTCCTGCATCTGTGTTGGGCCAGTCCCAGGCACAAATACAGGCTGTCACAGAGTGGGTCAAGAGTAACTCTGAAGAAACAGACTTGGGTGTCTTGAGAGCAGTGTACCCAGGCAGCCCAGAAAGCAAACCAATAGTATACTAGGCTGCATCAAGAGTATGGCCAGCAGGTCAAGAGAGGGGATTCTTCCCCTTTTCTCTTGTGAGAGTCCACCTCAAATACTGCATTCAGTTCTGGTGTCCCCATCATAAGAAGGACAGAGAGCTACTAAAGTGAGTCCAGAGGAGTGCCACAAAAATGATCCAAGGGCTGGAATACTTCTGCTATGAGGATAGGTTAAGGGACCTGGAGTTATTCAGCCTAGAGAAGACTCTAGAGGGGAACTTATAGATGCCTCCCAATACCTGAAGGGATCCTACAGAAAGGGTGGAGAGGGTCATTTCATAAGGGTGTCTAATGATAGACTAAGAGGGAATGGTTTTAAGCTGAGGAAGAGGATCTTAGGAAGAAGTTCTTCAGTACAAGGCTGGTGGGACTCTTGGAATAGGCTGCCCAAAGAGGTTGTGGATGCCTCCTCCTTGGGAGTGCTTAAGGCCAGGGTGGATGAGGCCTTGAGCAGAAGAGTCTAGTTGAGAGGCATCCCTGCCCATGTTGGAGAGGTTGGAGCAGATATCTCTAAGATTCTTTCCAACATGAGCCATTCTATGACCCTATGAAACTTGGAGCTCTGTAAGTGGATCCCTATGGGAAGTGACTCTGGATCTGGCAATGAGTGCTTTTCAAATGCAAAGTTGACCAAATCATTACAAACATACTTCTGTTCTCCACAATCATCTGAGTTCAATCTCTTTCACTGTGTATTCCACTCTTTCTGCCATCTGATACTACAGGTATCATTCAACCACATCGCTCTCAAACTCCCATCTATGAAATATAATCCTGACAGGCAGACACATAGATCAGCATCAAAGTATGCAAGTACCTAAAGCAGTGAAATAACAGCCTGTTGTGACAAGATAAGAGACACAAAAATCAACCAACCTAGTACCTCTTAAAATCAGTCAGCTATCCATGAACAGGTAAGGCTAAGGGAAAAAAAAAAAAGTTTGGTAGTAACCATTGTTTTCCCTATTGTCCTGGATTTGCCTGGGATAGAGTGAGTTTTCTTGACACTAGCTGGTATAGTGCTTTGACTTGTATTCAGTGTAAGAATGACATTGGTAATACACTGAAGTTTTAGTTCTTGTTGAGCAGTGCTTAGACTAAGTCAAAGACTTTTCAGCTCCTCATACTGTCCAGCCAGAGGGGAGGCTGGGGAGAGGACATAGCTGGAACAGCTGACCCAAATCCCAAAGGGTTATCCTGTACCATATGTCATGCTGAATAAAACTGGGCAAGTTGGCCACACGGTGGTGGCCCACTGCTTGGAGAGTGGGTGGGCATCAGTCAGCAAGTAGCAAGCAATTGCATTCTACACTATTTGCATATTCATCATTTTCTCTTCTCTTTTTGTCCTATTAAACAGTCTTCATCTCAGCCCAAGTTTTACCCTCCCTCCCCCCCCCCCCCCTCCCCGATTGTCTCTCCCATTCCACTGGAAGGAGAGTGAGCAAACAGCTGTGTCATATTTCACTGCTTGCTGTGTGAAACCAGAACACTGTCACAACAAAAACTATATACTAGCCAGAGGCACTCAGTACATCTCAAAACCATACAATTAACACCAAATATGACTTGTTACTAGGGAAAGTTTAGTTTATGCAAGCACAGAGCTAGTGGCACTTTCCAAGAAGAACTGATTCATGGCCAGATACAACTCACTTTCCAGGTAAAAACAAAAATTAAAACCAAAAATCCACAACTCTTAGCAAATCATCCAGTCAAGACAATGATCCCCACCAATCTCTAAGCAAAACTATGCAAAGCCAAGATTTTCAAGGCACACTGCTACCTGTGCACAGTTCAACCAGGGTCTTTAAAAGCAAGTCAGCTTTCGCTCTTTAGTATTGAAGGTACAACCAGTTCAAGAACTTGATTCATTTACTGCACTATGCAGGAGTTTGATGAATGCTTTCTCCCTGTGCTTGGATTTTTGAGAATCAGACATGACTACTGTTTGGAGCATTTACTGAAAGTACTCAAACTATTACATCTGAGAACTAGATCATCACAATACACATTGCTCATCTTCAGAACTGTTTGTGAGGTTTGGACTGAAGGACATATTGAAAATAGGGATGAATACTAGAGACACACAAAGAGAAAGTTTCCACCCAATGAAAGGCAAATAGAAGTCAGTACATACAAAGTTCTGAGATGGAAAGTGGTTAAAACAGTGGAGACCCAAGCCCAGTTAAAGAATTTGTACTTCTATAACAAAGTCACCAGGTCATAACTTAAAACCAACCCAAACCCAGTACACTAAAAATAGGCTTCCAACAAGTTTTCAGCATAGATAACACAAAACAGGCTCAACAGAAGAGTGGAATACCAGTGTTTTCATTACATCAGAAAGTCTGCTCTGGAGCAACCACAGAGTACCACTGCATAGCAGAAAGAAGAAACTGTTGTAATGTAGCTTGCCCTACTCTTCCAGCAGCTTGAAGTTATCCTAAAGCTTGGTGTCAGTGAGATTAAAAAAAGGTTCTTTAGAAGTAGAGCTTTTCATATGCTTGTTGAATGGACTCCTTCAAAGTAACCAAATGACTTTTGCTTTCTGTAGCACCTAAGCAATCTTCAGATGAGAAGATCCTTCAGATCCCAGCTTCATAAATGTCCATTTTTTTCCCATATATTTTAGTAGTTAAGAGATACAGAAGATGACCATTTGCCTCCTTCTCCCAAGTAGCCTTTATTAAATAATGAAGTGGGTTTTTAAACATAGCTTAAGCACATATTTTATTAGAAAAATATTAATTTTTGTGAAATTTGGATTAGATAGATATTAATGCTTCCTCTTATATTTTGAAGTAATTCCACATGCTATATTCTGAAACATATACTTTGTTACCTCTCCATAAGAAAAGAAATACAAGCATTTCATACCAGTCCTATAGCTCTGTCTTTTGAGCGTGAAAACAGTTGGAAAAGTTTAGTTTGCTATACATATGTATATATACACCTCTAAGTACACAAGATACTGCAATTCCTCAATTTAACACTACTCCTCTTACCAGAATATGGTTACAAAAGAGTCCTAGCTGCTGTCTTTTTTTTTTTGCCTTTTTTTTTTTTTTTAACAAGTTGGACTATGGTTACAAGATTCTGGATTACAAAATGTTCAATTCCATTAGCTTGAAACTGATGAACAGGTGTTTTACTATGATATGCTTTGAAAGTCATGTAGCTTATAGCATCTGCTATCATAACAAATGAATTAAAAACCCCAACTTTACACTTTTTACCTAAAAAAAAAATCAAATTGGAAATGCAATACAGAACATACTAAAATGGGATTTTTTTGAACAAATATATACTGTTAACAATATGCATAAGCACTAAGCAGTAAATTTCTTTCCTTTGTGATGCTGCTCCAGCAATTTTTTATCTCCTTATCAATTTTGGACAACTAACTGGTATTGTATGAAATGATCCTCAGCTCAGAAATTGACTTGAACGGCATCTCCCAGAAGTTCTACTCCTTTAAGTAACAGAAATGGTATTCCATCTTGTGCTCATTAAGAAGTTATTGTAACTTAAGTTCCAACTTCATATGATTTACTTTCCCGAAGAAAATCACATCTATGAAGATAACACTGCTACTTCTTAAGCTACCTAACAGAGCAGGTAACTACTGAATTTCCACAGGCAGAAGGCTGACAGCAGATCTTACGTATTTTCTTATGAAGAAAAAAAAACACCACCAACAACAAAAAACCACCCACAACCAAAAAAAAAACCCACCCCAAACTAAAAAAAACTTTAGAAGTGTTAAAGCACTGCATTATGATTTTAAACTCAAGTAATAAAGCATGCCAGCATTTATATCACCAAAGTCAATCTGCAATCAAGGGAACCAGCCCTATCACTTTATTACAAAACTAGACTGCTACAGGGGGCTCTTCATTTCCCTACGCACTTTTTAACTCTAAAGACAAGTAACTCATATGTGTATTCAGAAAAGACTTAAATCAAGCACAGGAAAGTTATGGGCAACCCCTTCCCCACTTTGTGTCTTCAGTAAACTCTCCTTTAGCTGGGACTTGGGCTTTTTCCTTCTTCTTCACAGGAGTAAAGTTCAGCCTTCAAAAATAATGAATTCTTGACATCAGCATGATCTTTGGAAACATGCACTAGCCAAATGATTTTAGAGTCTTCTTTGTGCATCTTTTGACTCTGCCACATCACTACTACCCATCCTTGGTCTATGTCTCATTTGAAAAGCACAGTCCATAGAACTGTCTAGAGAAAAGGGAGAAGTCCAAGTTGACAGAATCATTTAAGTTGGAAGGAATCTCTTGAGATCATGTAGTCCAACATGCCTGCTCAAGTATGGCCAGCTAGAGCAGTCTGCCCAGAACAATGTCCAGTCAGGTTTTCAGTATCTTCAGGTATGGTCAGTTGTTCTGGACAACCTGTTCCAGTGTCTGAGTACTCTTCAGAATAAAAAGGTGTTTCCTAGTGTTCAAGTGGAATTCCCTATTTTTCAGCTCATGTCCTGTTACTAAAGCTACTGAAGCTTCCTATCTGGTATTTATATGCAGTCATAAGGTCCCCTTAACTGAAATTTTAGTTCTCTGAGCTTCTTACACATGGCCCTGTGCTCGATCCTCTCCAGTAAGTTTGTATTTTCCTTGTACTGGGGAGCCCAGAACTGTACAGAGTACTCTAGATACATCCTCATCAGTGAGAAGAGTAGGATCATATTCCTCAGCCTATTAGCAAGGCTTTGGCCTGTGTTGCCACAAGGGTGCATTGTTGTCCACTGGAGACCCCAAAGTCTCAGCAAAGCTCCTTTCCAGCCAATCAGCTTGAAGGATACCTTGGGTTATTCCTCAGGGAACAAGACTTTGCATTCCCCCTTGCTGAGCTTTGGGAGAGTCATCTGTCCAGTTCTCCAGCTCACTGAGGTCCCTTTGAAAGGTGGTATACCATCTGTCGGGTCTTACCAGTCAATTTTCCCAGTTTCGCATAATTCACAAACTTGCTTGAGGATGCACTCCATCTATAATCCAGGTCATTAATGAAGTCATTTAACAGTACTGGACCCAGCATTGAGTCACAGTGTACACCACTACTGACTTGTCTCCAACTGGGCCTTGTGCTACTGACTACAGCTCCCTCGTGCCCACTTCGTTGGTTAGTTCTTAATCTGTCTCACTTTCCACTTATCTAACCTGTACTTTATCAGTCTGTTTACTAAACTAAACAACATGAGCTGTTCTCCCATCACCCACAAAGCCAGTCACCTGACTGTTGAAGGCAATGAGTTCCCAAGCACACTTGCTCCTTTGTAAACATATGTTGAGTACTCCTGATCACCTTCCTGTATTTTGTGTTTTTGGAATTGCTTTCCAGGAGGATTTTCTCCATTGCTTTCCCAAGGACTGAGGTGAAGCTGATGGGCCTGTGGCTCCCAAAATCTTCCTTCTTGTTCCTCTTGAAGACAGAAGTGATATTTGCTTTTTTGCAATCTACCAGAACATGTCCCAGTCTCTATGACTGTTCAAAGATAATTAAGAATGGATGTCCAATGGCATTAGCCAGCTCTCTAAACATGAGTAGAATGTGTCAGGCTCATGGAGTTTAAGTGCACCTAATCTGAGATGTCTGAAAGTCTGGAGGCTTTCCCTCTAGTTTCAAGACTTCAAGGAATTCCAGAGCCCTGTTTTACCAGCAGAGATTGATTCAAAGTAGGCACTGAATACCTCAGCCTTCTTCATGCTGTTTGTCCCAAGTTTCCCTGCCCTATTTGACAGCAAAACTACCATTTGCTGTTTATGTACTGGTAGGATCTTTTTTGCTGTTCTGCCTGAAGGCTAAGGAACTATCCCATAGCAAATGTCCACTCTCACTCCTCAAGCCACATGCCCTTTTGCTAGACTCGCAGTCCTCACACATTCTGGGACAATAAAGAAAATGCTTTAATTCCACTATGGGCTGTTTAAGGAGCCCAGATTTTCCCAGCCTATGCTTTGCGCAGTGAAAAGCAATGTATCCAAATGGCATCTTTCATGGTTTGCTCTTTAAAATATTTATACATGTGTGTTTCTACTATTATCTCCAATTTCTACATAAACAGTAGTGTTACAGATAGGGTAGGGATACAGGAAATAAAGTACTTGGGAGCTCAAGTACTGTATCAGAATGGCTTACGTTGGAAGGGACCTTAAAAGTATCTACTCTGACCTCCTCACCATGGGCAGGGATGCCTCTCAACTAGACTCAGCTAATGAAGGCCTCATCCAACCTGAAATGTGTTGACTTCATAAAAACCGACTACATTTTACAATAGGCAAAATAATGAATAAGCTGTTCTGATTGGGAAGATATAAAATAAAACAAGTGGTTTTCCCTGTAAGTTTTACTGCAGAAGTCACCTGTATGATTTGTATTTAACCCTTCTCATGCAGCATTATAGTGTTTCCCCTCCCCCATCCCACAAAACAAACAAACAAAAAACAATCACAAATATTCCACTAGTTGTTACAGATTGCACTTTTAAAGCACAGACTTGCCAGTCTTCTGCATTTCCAGTGTCCTATTTAAAATGTTGACATACAGAGTCTTTATTTTATGAAACTGGAAGATTTCGCCTCAGTACTTCTTTTGAAGCTGGAGAAATGTTATCTGGGAAAATTACTTCAAATTCTATAATTAAGTCTCCACGTTGGTCAGGATTTTTGGGAAATGGCAAACCATATCCTATAATTCTTCTTCTCATCCCAGGCTTTACAACTTCATTTACTGTCATGGGTATGGTTCTTCCTTCTATCGTTGGCACATTGATAGAGCTGCCACATAAAGCCTAAAGAAAGATTGCATCATGAGAAAAAGAAATTGGTCAGAACTTTGTTTATACTTACAATTGCATCTGGATTAGTTAGAAAAGACTAGTATTACAAACAGTATTTCCTCTGTGTGTAACTGAGCTGTCAAAATTCAAATACAGTGTTCCTATCCTAAAAAGGGAAGGCTTCAATTTGTCATTGAGCAGCACAGATTTTACCAATCTTAGGTGATGGTCACTGAAAGGCAACTGAGATTATATACCCTTCAAAATACTTTATCAAATAATACAGTAATTGAGCACAGTGGAAACTCTTCCCGCATACTTCTCTAAATACGTCCAACTTCTCAGTTTCCACTGGAAATTTAGAGTCCTGTTCCATTTTCTGTTTACATTGCACAGGAGTACACTCTAATACAGTATCAGCCTATCTTATATCAAATTGCAGAACAACAATTAAGTGTCTATAAGCAGAAGCACATCAAATTTCACATCCATCTTATGTAAGCATTGGTGATGCTCAAACAAAAGGAAACAACTATTTTCATGCATCAAAACTGAAATACCATAGGCTTTCTCCTGCTTTATCCAATAGTTTGTTTTCTTTAGTAGGGTCTCTAATAATAACATTTTGATTCCTCCAGCTTCATCTGATTTGGCACACTTTGTCTATGTTGATAATGCCCACTTTGCAAAGGAATGCAATGTCTAAATAGGCCTTTACCCATGAAGGAACTGTATTACCCACATCAACCTGTCACTTTTTTTTCCCCTCTCATCCTATTTTAGGGGCTTCACATAACTTCAGATGTATTTTTAGTTAAGAATCTTATAACGCAAGTAAGAATTTATTTATCCACTTAATGCTACTTAAGAAGAAAAAACAACACACACTCAGCCATGTCAAGACTTCAGATCCTTAAGAACTCTGCTCAATTGTCTTTTTTATCTTTCCATTTGAAAGTCAATGCGTTTTGACTTGGAATGGAATTTTTTTTAAGCTATACCATTTTTGTTGTTATATATAGCTCCTATAACACCTGTTCACCATAATTTAAACTCATGAAATCAATCTCTATGTACTTTGAAATCACATTGAAATAACTTATGACATATAAAGACAGACACAGAATTTATTGGCAGTGGAAATACTTAAGACCTTTCTACTTTTGTCCTATGGAAATAGCAATCATATCACAGCAGTAAGGAGCATACGGTATTGGATACATTTCATTGTATTTGTGCTTGTTATTTCAGCCTAATATATATTTAGCTATAGTTAAGCATCTTTAAATACTCCATTTTTATCAAAACAGTTACTGCTTCCACTATAAATGTGCTCTGCAGCCAGATGCTGACTTCACAGAAGTGAAATGAATTGAAAACAAAAACAAAACCCAACAAAAAAACCCACACCCAAACAAAAAAACAACATACCACAAAAAACCCCACAAAACACTTCAATGATGCTATAAAGCTTATGCAGCATAACCACTCTACCATATCATAATGTTTTAACATTTAGAGTTCTACCAAAAAAAAGACACCTACCTCTCTTAGGCTGATTTTAACAGGATAGATAATATTTGATCCATCTCTCTTGAAGTGAGAGTGAGGTTTATCTTTAATGATGAAAACAATATCAGCTGGAATTGTGTTGGGTGTTTCATCACCTTCTTTTGGAAAAGTGATTTTGGTGCCTTCTTTCCATCCTCTTTTTATCTCAATAGTAAGAATTTTGTCCTCTGTTCGGACACTTCTACCATCTGGGTTAAGCCTTTTACGTGAAATCCTCATCCTTTTTGTGCAGCCATGATAGATCTCTTCCAATGATACTTTAAGTTCATGGATTACAGGAGGATCTTGTTTACGACGCAACTGGCTACCAACTGTATTCCTTTCCCTTGGAAAACCATTCATACTAAAACTAGTGAATGATCCAAATGGATCACCATCCACCTCCATGTCTTCAGTGTCTCTGCCACCAGGCATCCTCCTTCCAAAGAAGATCTCAAAAGGATTTGTGCCACCAAAGAAAGCTGCAAATGTAGCGTGTGGGTCACCATGGAAGGAGTACCGGAAGGTACCACCCTGTCCATCAGGTCCTCCAGCTCCTCCTTTCAGGCCTAAATAAGACAAATAAGTGAAGTCAAAACCAAATCAAATATTAGTATAACCTTTCCAATTGTAAAGTGTGACAATATCAGAACTAATGAGTCACAAAGGTCTTTGCAGTAGTGTGAAAGGTCACATGTTCCATGAGGACTCACCGCCAGACTATGCAGTACCAACTAGTAATGCAATAGCTTGAGCAGCAACAAAGTTCCTGAAGCTCTAGAATTACTCCTACTTCAGAACAAGTATTGTCACTGCCAATTTTATTTCAAATTAATAAAGGCAGTTATTCAAAGAATTAGCATCTTAAAAAAATATGTCTGCTTGACCTGACTTTTTATTGTTCTGCAAAGTCTGTTGGGAGTTGCATGCTTCTTCAAGATCACCTCTGAGAAAAGTTATGCAGTATCATATGCAACATCTTCCTAGTCTCCATAGCTCAGCTTTAACTCAGAGTTAATTAGCTTTACCTGTGTCTTCCTGCAGTTCACTTTGGCTAAAAGGTAACATGCCAATAATCAAGCAGCCACATGCCTCCTTAATGCTCAATATAGAAATCCAAACTCATTACAGCTTGCATTCCTGTGATGTAAAATAGCTAGGAAAATTGGGAACTCTCTTCAATGAGACCACAATTGAAAATATCTTCGATGTTCCTAAGACCCATCTGAGTACAGAAATCTTATATATAATGTTGTCATCTTTGTGCAAAAAAATCAGAATGTTCTCAAATAGCTTTGGATTTTTATCTTATTTTCTTCCAAAAGGAAAGATCTGCATCTCTTTTCTTCCTGATAGTACTTCTCTTACAATTTTCAATGGACAGTTCCTTGTACTTATGCTTTCTCATTCCAATCCAGCTAAAATCATTTTTCTTTCCCAACAGATGATCTACAAGTATTTCCTTGTAACAGTTATTGCTCTCTTGCAATGGCCTGTGCTGGGTTACACCTATCCTGGGGGAGGGCTGCAAAATCCTTGTTTCCTCAAGGGACAAAAGAAACCTGATCCAGGTGAACAGAGAGGGACTTGGTTTCCCCCTCCCAGGAGGAGGCATACCCTGGGTCAAAGGTGGTCTATTCCACTCCCCCTTCCTGTCCAGCAAGCCTATAAAAAGGAAGATGCTGCAGCCATTTGCTCTTTCCTCCTGCCTCGCCTGTTCGAAAGGACCAACAGCCACTGCTAGCCTTCCTGTTCTTTATTAGAATAAACCTTTATTAGAATAAACCAAACCAGGTTGGAAGAGACCTTCAAGATCATCGTGTCCAACCCATCAACCAATCCAACCCACCCAAACAGCTAACCCATGGCACCAAGCACCCCATCAAGTCTCCTTCTGAACACCTTCAATGACAGCGACTCCACCACCTCCCCGGGCAACCCATTCCATAGCGCAATCACTCTTTCTGTATAGAACTTCTTCCTAACATCCAACCTGCCACATGGTTGGGCCTGGTCTTCTCCCTGCTGCACCCACACTCCTCTACAGGACTGAAATCCACATACATAGAGGGAGATATAAGGCCATCCAAATTTTGTTTTGTATACTTTTCCTATTCATCCTTAACTCCTTACCCCTGTTACTGCTATATATTTTTGTCAAAAATTTACTTCTACCAAAAAAAAATCTGGAGTTGGTTTGGCAGTAGAGATTTACCTCCTTCTCTTTTCCCGTCCCCCCTTCCCCCCCCCCCCCCTTCTTTCTCTCCTTTTTCCTTATCAGGGAAAAAGGGGGAGGAATTCTGGGTTTGCTACCATCTGAGCTCTTTAACTCCAGTTAAGACTCAAATCACTATGTGGCCATTTCAGGATACCTTTTCAAACCTTTAAGATAAAAGACTGAGAGCTTTCTTAAGGGACTTTTATTTCTAAAATCAGAATGTCTGATTATATTTTTTTCAATCTTATAGCTCACTACTACAGCTGCTATTCTACTTCCATAGCCATGAAAATGGGAATGCTTACACTAGTAAGTATGCATTCTCTAAATTTGAAAGGGGAGGGGGGTAGTGTTTGTCTAATTGTTTTAGATCATCTGTGAATAAGATTCATTCTGGTTAGCAACAGCAACAGTGATGGATATCAGAATGCTTTTCTCATCTGAATACCAGACCATATGTAATACCTCCTCTCACAGTATTGCTAATGTAAAGCAGGCAGGTCAGCAAATTCAACCTGTGATAGTAAAAACACCCTTCCTAAAATAGTTAGCCAATAGTTACTGAAGGTACACTAAGTTACTGGCTGTAAAAACACTGAGGTTTCCTTTCTCCAATCCCCTGCATTTCTCTCTTCACTATCAGTTGCACTCTTAGATGCAATTGGAGAGCTTAGAGAGCAACCAAGGCTCATAAGGAGGTATTTCCATATTCGCCATTCTAAAAACTCATTATTTGGTTTAGTTTTATACTGTAAATGAAGAGACATATATGTTTTGAACCTCTGTCTTCAAGTACTTCATAATAGGATGCCAAAGTCTGCATTGCTTTACATGATTTACTTCAAGCTCTTTTGCAAAAGTGACTAAAACAGTATTTTGGGAAACTAGTTAAGAGGAGATGGTGCACTGCAACCCAAAAAGCAAATGAATCCACAGAGTAAATAGTTATAATGATTCACAGAAAGGAGGCAGGGTAAGAAGTGAGAATGCAAAAAAACACAGGAGGTATCTACATAAACACTTTTTTCCCCCAGAATGTTTCAGTAGCAGCACTATAGCTTTGAACATATACAATGAAGCAAAAGACAAAAAAGCCTGCATCCTCTGTAAAAGCTAAAGGTCTTCTACATGAACTTATGAATGTTAACAATTGTATTAAGTCCTACATGTAACAGAGGACCAAATTTTATTATGTAATCCTAAAACCACACAATTATCCCTAAAGGACTGTTATTTAAGTGCCCTCCTTTATATTAGTAAAAAACCAACAACAAACCAAAAAAAGCTAACAAAAAAAAAGGGCCATGAGTGACTGGACCTACTTGTCACAAGGGAAGTAATTATTTCATATGGAATTTCTGATACCAAATCTTTAAGGGGAGGGATATTAATGACTTCCTCTCTTGCTCAATCATAAGACTGAAAGTCATGCTGGTCAAAACAAAAACAACAAAAAAGGCAAACCAAAAAAGCCCAACCCAACAAAAAACCACTAACACCCCCTCCTCCTCCAATTATACTCTTCAGATAACCATTTTAGGATAAATATGACATTTCTGAGGCCTCATTCTCTTGGCATGTTATCACTGTTTACAATTAAAGCTAAAAAATTGTTCTGGTATTTCATGACATCAGCCAAATTCTTTCCCCTCCAGGCAAGAAGCCAAGGACAACTACAGACTGGACACCTGGGCTTCTGCTCAGGACTGCCCTGCCTCAGTTAAGCAGACTTTAGTAAAAATTTAAGAAAAGAATACATCTCTTTTCAACTGCACCTCAAAAAAGTGCTATGGCAAGGGAAGACAGTAGTAAGTGACCTCAGAAAGTTTTTCTATTCAGTAACGTTTTGCCTTTCAAGTACTGGGAATTTAAAAAGGGGGGGGGGGGGGGGGGGGGGGGGGAAGAAAAACAAACAAACAAAAAACACCCTACCACAAACCCAACCAACAAAATAAACCCACCAAACCCAACCAAACTCTCAACCATAAAACTACATTAAAATAAGTAAAACTAGATCAATATTAAAACTCTATAATACACTTTACATTTAAAAAAGCTGAGTCAAACATCCAAGACACTGCCTTAAAAAAAAAAAAAACACACACACACATACCATGCTTTCATGCATCATCTATATTTATCTTGCTTCATGAAACATAATGAAATTGGCCAGAGCATAAACAGAGACAGACATACCTTCCTCTCCAAACTGATCATAAATGTCTCTCTTCTTGGGATCACTGAGCACTTCGTAAGCTTCTGCAATCTCTTTGAATTTTTCCTCGGCGTGGGGAGATTTGTTCTTATCTGGATGCCATTTAAGTGCTTGTTTTCTGTAAGCCTTTTTAATATCCTCGTCAGAAGCCCCTTTTTCAATTCCCAAGATCGAATAATAATCTTTCCCCATCCTGACTGTTGGAGGAATTCAGGTTTTCTTCGCTATAAACAAAGTAGTCTTAGCAACGAAGAGATGCTAGAGAAGGAAAAATAAAAATCAAATTCAGAACTGAAACAAAATGACAAAATGAGTTGTTAAAAAACAACAAACTCTCCAATACATTAAGGAAACGCTAAACAGTTTCTCCGTACTTCATTCCTTCCCCCGTTACTCATTTATAAATAATCACGCACACTGGACAAGACACAGCCCTCTTTAGGGCCCTCCCATCTACAGTACGTGTCTCCGCTCTTTCTAGAACAACACATAATAGAGGACGTCACTTCCCCGTCTGCCCCAGCTGAACAGCCTGCACAGCTTGCACTCTCTCACATACAAGCGCATGCGCACACACACAGAGAAAATGCTGAAATTCTATTTTCTCCCTTCTCAAGCAACTAGAAAGTTTAAAGGTTGAACGGTGTGATAGAATGCCTTTCACCACAGAGCTGAATCCAGTCAGCTCTAAAGGCGTAACTGCTGCAGCAGAAAGGAAGCCTGCAGAAAGTAATTACAACATTTTACTTCACAGATTCTATACAGCTGTACATATAACTGATTTCCAAACATATCAGTATGGTTTTGTACCCTTTCCAGCAAAGGCTACAGATTATTTTACACCCAAGTTTAACTGCAAAATTTCAGAAAGAGTAACTTCATTTGTTTGAAAATAAAATTAAGCCACCCTCAACCACAGCTGACTGCAGCCATATACTACTGAGCAGCAAGGAATTAAATCTGAGCAAGAAATACCACTCAATTTACAACTGCTGAAGCCACTCAATTAAAACAGACTAAAAGTCTTACTCTCCATCCTGGCATCTTTCTACACAGGAGGCAATATCAAGACTATTATACAAGGACAGCAACATATCAAGCAAATAGCTTTCTTCTATGGGAGTAACAGAAAAGTATCTGGTTCCTAGGCATTTGTTTTACAATACATAGTGCAGATTTTACTCTTGAAGTATTTCTCATGCTCTGCAGAAGGAATGGTTTAAGCCTGCAAGATTTCTTTTAGATTTTAATTAACAGCTATGTTAACCCTACTTGTCCATATGAAGGTAAACTTCAAGACTGATTAACACGGCTTGAAAAAGAAATATATTTTTCCTAGAACAAAGTACCTATCTTGGTAATATATATATATAGATGCTACCTGTATGAAGACATTTGCAGGCTCAATTATGAAGTTACTTTTATGAAGATGATTAGACTCAATTACCTTCCTTCTAATGATAAAAAAAAATGTTTAAGAAAAGCAGCATATAGCACCCAAGGGAGCATCACACTCAAATGGAGAATAGTAACCTTCTGATTCATATCTGTTCTCCAATTCCTGTATCAGAACTTACTAGATTCCCTCAATATATCCAAGATCTGCCCTTCCCACCTTCCCCCCCCTTCCCCCCCCCCTTTTTTTTTTTTAATTCTCCTTGGAGTAGGAGTGGGAAAGATGACAGAATAAAGATGAGATTTCATCACCATATTTGAGAAGAACTTTTGCATATCTGTAGTTATTTTAATTGTAACAGAAGCCAAACAGTTTTGAAAAAAGGAATCAGTTCCCCTTGACAACAAAGCTCTCAGGCCTTACTTTCATTTTTGGAACACTGGAAACTTCAAGGATACAGAATCAATGATCTCTACAGTTGAAAGAGGAAGTTGTTGCTGACCTCCACATGGAATAAAGCTAGTCTTTTAATGATCATTCTTTTGTTTTATCTTTCTTTCAAAAGTGCTAATTTTGTTAGCTATTAGCATTGCTTGTAGATGCATATCTTGAACTTGGCATTTTTTCCGCTACTAAGTTCTGAAAGCAGTAGGAACACTACCACCCTCTAAGAAGCTGCTTCACATGTTTTAGTGGGCAATTTTAAGCTTGCTACATTCAAGAAACAGTTGCAAATATGACAAATCGCCATCCAAACCCAGCAGTTACAATACTCTGAACTGCAACAGCATGCTTACTCCATCATTATTGACACAATAAAATTGAAAGCAGTCTTAAATTCTCTTGCAAAACTAGCAATACAAGGAGTTACGCTAAGCTGCGCTTTCACAGTACGGTTTGAGCAACCTCTGTTAGTGTCCTAACTTACATCACTTGAAGTACTCCCGGCAGTGATAGTTCAAGGAGGCCCTCATGATACACATGCCACTATGCTGTTATAATAGAACTGTCAGAACAGCAATAGTTCAGGCTTGTTTCAGGACTGTATTTTTCATTAAGTTTTTCAAAACCTCTGGTCAGTTGGAAGTGGCTAGTTTAAAATATAAGGTATAAGTGGCGTAAGTGCCAAGTTATACCCTCATTAGGTATGTTATTCCCTCAAACTTAAGATTCTGTGTGAGATGTACAGCAATGACTACATTACTTGTGCTTCCTGCCCCACATGACATCTTGAAGTCAGAATGAAATTGCAGTCTGGAATCTCATATGTTCTATGAGTTGATAGGATAACCAGAGCATCTCCTTCCATAATGCATGCTCCTTCCTTTTATCTATGCTGAGACCTTTCTTTTATCATATAATCAGAGATCTCTAGGACATACAACTAGGCTGTAGATCCTCTCACATGCTTATGGAATTCTTTAAACAATTTGTAATAGATTGAGAGATAGGACTCTTAGATTCAGTGAAAACTTTATTATTGTTATTATGATGATTATTATTAAAAGATTAGCATGCACTTCTAGTGCATCTAGAGCATTTCTTCAGACAACTAAATCTGGTAAGTATGGTAACCTTTCACATCTTTCAATCTTCTAGTATTAGAGCAGTTTCAAGGACAGATAACTTCTGAAAATCTAGCAGCTGTAGTTTATCTGATCTTTGTAATTCTTTGTCACTTTCATCCTACATTCTTTTCCAGTTATTCACAAAAGAAAATCCTTTATGTATCGTCCACAGCAAGGACTTCAGGCATTGCAGACCCTTCAAATAGGCTCAGACAAACAGAAAATAAAACAGCTTTTAAAAGGAGAAACACCTATTTATTTTTTCTTCTATGGTCCTATTTTCCCTGTTAGCATATACATCTAGAACTGGAAGCCCTAAAATAAATTCTAGACTATGAAAAGATTCAGCTTCCAATGTGTGTGAGTAAGATGTTCAGGTTTTGTTTAAATGTCTGAATTAGTGTCCCCTAAAAAAAAAAAAAAAACAAACCAACAGATGAAGTCATCTAGTATGTGACAGATGAACTAATTTAGAGGATTACTTCATTCTTTAGAAGTTTCTGCACTTGTGTTGAGGTCTCTCCTTTGTAGATCAACTCACAAACACCACAGGGTGTTTTGTAAGTAAATTCATTTCTCATAATCCTAGCATTTCAGTCACCTCTCACTTCAGACATTTTGTGTCCAAGTATCATGAAGCTCATAAACAGTTCTAATTGCAGCATCCTGGAATGCACACTCATCCTGCATCTGAACTTCTACCTTTCACTAAAAGAAAAGGTGGTTACTGTGATTTTGTTTGTTTAGGAAGTACTAACAACACACAACCCCACATATCCTACATAGCCAAGGTTGGCCTTAGCTGTGACAACCCAACAGTATCACATCCTGCAATTTACTCAAGCCTTCCAGGAGCAAGCCAACAAACTATGTACCTATAAAATCAGTAAGGCCACAATCTAAGGCTTTGATTAGGAGTGCTTCTGAATGAGCATGCTAAGTGACTTCTCAAACATATAAATCCAGTAATACATTGGCTGCAACATCGCCTCAAAAATGTAACAGATTTGTTTTAAAAGTCCATCAATCAGCTATCTTTTGGAAGTTCATTCTTACCATACCAATCTTTTTGTGATGTATCACACTATGAATCAATTAGCCATCTGTATCATCAGATCTTTCTTTAAATAGCCTTACAATAGCTGCATTCCACTTCAAGCAAACAGAGGAAAAAAGTTTTTATCACTGTAGGGCCAAATGGTATCTACAAAGCTTTTGCTTATTGTCAATTCTGTAAACTAATGTTCTACCAAACTAGATAGTCTCAGACACATCTTCTTGTTCTTATAACCAACTTTATACAGTACTCTTAATATGTACTAAGAAAGTTAGCACCCTGTACTTGGTCAGTGCTCCCTTAGTGTTATTTATTACAATTCAAATAAACCAAAACAAACAAGCCAACCAACCAAAAACCACCACACACAAAACCAAAACAAACCAACACAAAATGGAAATTTCAGTTCAAGCTTTGTTAAGTTAACTGGGGAGGAAAAGTGGTGTGTCTTCAACTGTAACAAATTTGTTTTAAAAGCTGAACAGCCAATTTATTTTAAAAAAAATCTCAGGAAGACTGAAGGAAACTTTGAATCTATATAGAATTTGCTTAATGTAAGCCCACTATAATCTAGGATTATAAAGGATTTTCTATGTTCTTTGATCAAAACCAAGAAAGTGACAATCACTTCTGTAAAACAAGAGTTCCTTTTTAAATCTAACGCTGAAAATTGCTTTTTCAACAGTTCACCTTCAGATCTGAATGTGAGTTTAGATAGTCATATTCTGCATTCCACCCATGTTAGTATTTCAGTTAAATAATTGTTGCTTTAAAAACATCTTTGTCATTATTCTCTCTGACAACCAGAGTTTAACTCGCATACATGGACAAGTGCTGCACATCAGAAGTCTGGCAGAACACCGGGAGTAAGGTCATACCACTTCAGGTCTCAGAACAGTTAGTAACACTAACTTTGGATTAGTTGCTTTCTCTAAAAAAGCAAGGACCAAAATAAAGCAAACAGTCACAGTAATAGTTACACTGATCTCAAACTCCAGATTAATTATAAATTAGTACCAGTATAAGGTAATTTTAAGGAAAAGCTTTGAACCATAACAGTGTCATCATTCCCTTAAGCATTTAAGTTGAATAAAAACGCTCATTACTTCTTTTAAATTAAGCAATTTCTCCTGCACTTCTCACCTATTAACCTCAGAAATAAAGCTGAAGAAGACAGGAGTAGATCACAGAACAAGTTTAAGAGCAAACAAAACCACAAAGGCAAATTCCAGACAGATCACAACTATAAATACACATGTGTACGTAAATGTCAAGGCAGAGGAGCCAAATCCCTCCCCATAAAAAGCTCTTTCACAATTAAGTATCATAATATTTGCAAACACACATTAACGAATTGCTTAAATTGGCATTTATCAGCCATTGTTTGAAGACAGCACATCCATATACAGTAGTAAAATTTCCTATAAGATCATCTATTATTTTCTGAGAGAAAAAATGCTGACAATAACTTTTCTCCTCACCATGTTTAACTGTATGCAGTTTCTGACTGAGCTATGTTTATACTTTTGGACTGTGAGTAAGACCTTCTACCCACAAACCCCACTTCTTAACAGTTTCTGTGGGTAGTTTTACATACAGGAATAAATTTCAGAGTTTATAACAGAAACACACTGCTACTGTGAGGGAAGTAAAGTTCATTGTACATAAACCTTCTGGGGCTGGTTCTACATGTAAATAAGTAAATAAAAAAAGAGATATACCACACAAAAAAAAACGTTAAAAATAGAATTATAGTTACAATAGACAATTACATCAGCTTTGTTAAACACCATGCTTCATTAACTAGGCACACTGATTTTGTATTTTCATATTGTGTAAATTGTGTTTGAGACACTCTACTTGTAAAATATTCAAAATTAAATGCACCCCAAAGCATTTTCCCAGTTTCTATATTACACATGATAATTTCTTTCCTGAAGCACATGCAATTTAATGCAATTCACTGACAATTAAAGCTTACATTATAAAGGCTTGTGGACATTTTATTTCCTCACGGGTAAAAAAAAAAAAAAAAATAAAAAATTAGGTGGGTTAGGCATAGTCATGCTTTACAAAAATAAATATATCTCTAAGGGAAGCCAGTTAAGTCACTGTGACACAGTATTTCATAGGACACATCTACTATGCTTCCTACATTTAAAAATTGAAAACTATCCAGAAAGATCTGATTTTTTTGTTTTGTTCTAGAACAGATATTAAATGAAACTGCATGCTATAGAATCAGCCCAGACAATTAAATTCACTATATTTAAGCTATATCAGTCCTAGCATCAACAATATTATTTTTCTATTTTATATATAGGCAGTAACTACTTTAAAATAATGTTTCTAATATTACTAGAGTATACATGCAGTTATGCCTCTGTCAGCAGGCCAAAGGATATGTTTCTGTGGAAAAGTTCACTTTAAATATGCATTCCAGAATTTACAGGTTAAGCATACTGCTATCACAGAGAGATACTGTTACCACTTCTTAACTTGCAAAAGCAATTTTTAAGCCTGTGATTCATACAGCCTTCATTTGGAAAGTCGACACGACAAGACAGCAGGCATTGTTAGCTTTTTTGGGGTTGTGTTTTTTGTTTTGTTTGTTTTTTAATTAGCCTTATTTTTCTTGATACTACAAATGCTACCACAACTGAAAATGCCCATCATATTTTCACATTAAAACTTAGTATCATTTGTTGTACGTTCAGTTACAGGGTTGGGCTCTTCCCTTTAGAAAATTATTTATTATGCCCTACACAGAATTACACACAACACCAGGAAAAAAGGCAAGTCTAAAGTAGATTTTATATTAAACATGGTTACAACTACCTTCAAAACCCTGACTAGACACTAATAGCACATGCACACTGATCACTGCAACATAGCAAACTTACACGTCATTAACATAAAGAATTGCTTTCTCATACCTGATTCCTGTCTACTAAGTCACAATCTCCACAACAGCTGAAAAGTTTTCCAAATTTATCTTTCCATCGCTGAGAGGAAATTAACATCTTCCTGCAAGTAGGTACAGTTATCAGGACTGGCTATCGTGTATTTCAAGTAACTCCTCCTTGCCTCACAATGGCTCATTAGACTGCACTTAGAAGAACAAAAGCAGACCTTCAAACTATGGTCACACAAAGCAACACACAAGCAAAGTATTTTCATCTACACATTAAGGCTCCCGTGGTATGAAAGAATACAGATTCCCGAAGTGCTTTTCAATTCCTTACTTAGATTCAGTGTCCATTTCAATTCCCACCCACATAAAATTCTGTAAAAGGACTCTTGTTCAAAACAAGTTGATTGGTCAACCACAAAAAATGCTAATCATGTGAAACTTTTAACAGGGTTCCTTACATTACTATGTCTATTTACCACAGCCACCACTACAAACTTCGACTAGTTTACAACATTGTTGCCATCCATATTTTCAAAAGCATGCAAAATTAGTAAGGAGAAATATCTTCTTGTTACCAAAAAGACAAAATTCCCAAGAAAGCTGAAAATGCGTTTCCTACAAGAAAATGTTCTGACATATCTTGCACAATTTGTTATGAAGTTATCAGTCCAGGGCACAGAGAGCAGTTCAAGTTCCTCCTTTCAATTTTACATATAATGAGGATGGATTTTTGTCCTAACTTCTTGTGGTCCAGACTGCTATCACACAGGAGCTTACCACCCACTCAAAGAATTCTGTTCTGAAATAGCCATATGCAAATGAAGAGTTAAACTTAATCACATATTTATCACACTATACCAGCCAGACTTCTGACTCCAGTACCATCAGCCTTTCCATGTTGGTTATATAACAAGATATTTAATATGATAGAGTTTAATCCTTCATAACTGTTCACCGTTTCCCTCCATCACTAGTTGCTCTTTATTTGATCATAGCAAGTTTTACAGCCTTTCCAGCAATTGTTTTAAGAAACACCATACTGCTGCAATACAAGCCTTTCATACCCTGAACACATTTTCAGTAGTCAGAGAGGAGTCACACAGGCTTCCAGGATACTCTGTTCTCTAAACAAGAATAGTATACTACACAAAATAGAAATTGTTTATAAAAAATAAAAAAGGACTGATTAATTCTGATCAGTATCAAAAAGAAAACAAGATTACCTGTTATCCAGGAAAAAAAAACAAATTAAGTGTTAGAAGGTATGAGGAAAGGAATAGAGACAAAAAAACCAAACAAACATACAAACAGCACAATACCGAGAGTGTATCTACACCGTAACACTGTCCAGTTCTGTTCCTCTCAACTCCCACCAACCAAGTATGATATTAAAAACCAAAGAGTTTCGTGAAGGACTATAGAATATGATCAAAGACATGCAAATGCTAGCTAGAGAAGTGAAAGACAACAAGGGCTTCTTTAAATAGATCAACAGTAAAAGGAAGAATAGGGAAAAATGTGGTCCATAGTTAAATGAGGTGGGAGATATGGTGACAGACAATGCAGCGATGGTGGAATTACTGAATGCCTTCTTTGCCTCAGTCTTTAATGATAATACCAACCCCCAGAAATCTCAGACACTGGAGGTAAGAGAAAAACTGAAGGGAGGAAGACTCTCCACCAGTTAGCGTGGGTTAGGTTAGAGCTCACTTGGACAGAATAAAAGCGCACAAACCCACGGGCCCTGGTACGGTGGCGACGTTGTTGCTGGTACCATTCTTCATGATTTTTGAAAGAACAGGGGAGGTGCCTGAGGACTGGAAGAGGGTCAATATCACACCACTCTTCTAAAAGAAAGACCTGGGCAACTACAGACCAGTCAGCTTCACCTGTATCCCTCAAAAGGTGATGGAGTAGTTAGTTCTGGAGGCCAAGAAAAGAGGGTTATCAAGAGTAGCCAGCATGGATTCACTGAGGGGAAATCTTGCTTGAGTAATCTGATAGTCTTCTATGATGACATCACCAAATGGATAAAGGAAGAGCAGTGGATATCATTTATCTTGATGGAGTTCTGGAGCAGGGTGCCCAGGGAGATTGTGGAGACTCCTCTGGAGGCTTTCAAAACCTGCCTGGATGCATTCCTGTGCAGCTGGCCCTAGATGATCCTGCTTTGGCAGGGGAGCTGGACTCAATGATCTCTAGAGGTCCCTTCCAACTTCTAACATTCTATGATTCCACATGAGAAACAACTGAAGAAGCTTGAGCTCTTCAATCTATAAAAGGAGAGAAGTCAACAAGGTCTATAAATGATAGAGAGAGGAGGAAAAGCATGCATGAACTGTCCATGATCTGCTCCAATCTCAGCCAGAACTACCACACCAAACTAGCTCAAGTTCAGTTCCAACAATAAAAAAAAATCTAGAATTGGTAGAATTCCCTGACAAAGGATGCTAGAAACTCAAAAATCTTACTGTGGGATACTGAAAAAAATATCCTAGAAGAGATCTCCACTGCAAGTGGGAAGGCAGGTTAGGAGTTCCCATAGTTGTAATTATTTGGAAGGTGGGAAGGTGAAAAGAGTACCAAGTGCTTGCTCTAGCCTAAGTTCCCCTGAAACATCTACTTATGGCCGCTTTCAAACACTAATTACTAGGATAAACAGACGTTTAATGGACCAGTTCAGCATTCTCTAGATGAGCACCCTCACTACACGTTCTACAGAATTACCACTTTTTAACACAAGCTTCAAGTGTGAGCATTGGCACTATGTAAAGCAGCCTCAATGACACACAAATACTGTCCAAACTAGGGATTCGGCCAAGTGCTTAAGGTTTGCTTCAAGTAACGCATTAGATGAAAAGAGTTTGAGTACTCATTATCCTAGCCTGCCGGCTTGTCACATAAACTAGAGTATTGCTTTATGTTTACTAATAAATGAGTTTAATGATTTTTTGAACTGCCAAGCAGGGTTGGTGGGAACTTTCATGCTTGGAGGTTTTGGGGGGTTGATTTTTTTTCATTTTGGGGGGGCTCTGTCACTGTTTTTCTGTGGAGTTTTTTTTAGTGTACATATACGAAAGGCATGTTACTTAAAACTTACTTCTGGGTAACAAAGGTTGAGTTGTAGCAGTTCCTATGTGGAACCATGCTGACTCTCCTATCACCTCTCCATGTGTTCCTATGCAACAAAGTTATCCCTTGCCTGTAGGCTCACAGACAATTTATATACACCACAAAACCAAAACAACCAAACGAAAAACCCAAAACCAAACCAGAAACCAAAAACCCCAAAGCAAACAACATGACAAGATGTAAAGACTTCTACCCTAATTTTCCTAACTTCACATCTGTTGACTCTACGAACCTTGAAAAATAAGCATTAAATAGTTAGTACATCTGTATTGTTGTCCAAGTGGAATAAAATGGTGGTGTTAACAGTAAGACCTTTTTTAAACAAGCATTTTGTAACGCTTGTAAAGATATTTCTAATATTCCAGTAAATGTGAGACTTAAATTGACAGTAACATTGAATGGATTCAGCCCCACTCTTACAGCACAGATGGGGTAGAAATCTCCCTAGAAGCACAGAGACAGAACACCCAGCTCACACAGTACTCCTGAAGTCCAGCATTCTCCATTCCATAGACCAGGGCCAGCTGGCACAAACCAAAGTAACATTTGCTCTGGGCTAGCTGAGACTGGACACAAGGCCAGCCAGCTCAGACCCTGGGAACTGCAACTGGCTCCCTACCAGTTCTTCCACCAAATGTATCCTGGAGTAGAAGAACGGCTGTGACCTAACAGTAGCGCTATGCACTGATTAACAGGAAAAGGACAATGGAAAAACAGCACTAGTTTCCACAACAACCCTTGCTGACTTTCCTTCAAGAAACTGGAATGGAAAAAAGATTTTTTTAAAAGGCATTTTAAATGCATTTATTTAAATTAGCCTACATAAAATTAGTTGTAACTGCCTTATCACCTCAGAAACATTAGGGTATGCAGAATGTTTCATTTCAGATCTACTCCAGTGGAAGCAGCATACAACAGCTCCTCTTTTAGCCTTTCATCCATAGAAATGTGAGAGCATCCACCACCTGCAACAATTTATAGGTGCTTGTGTTAACTATGGTAGCAACTCCTACATTCACAGAATGCAATCCTAGGAGTTTTTCTTCCACCAATATAATTTACAACTTATTGTTTCAGCAGGGCAGCAGAAAACTCAGGGCACCTGTAGAATAAAGACAGTCCTTACACATTAGCTGTTGCTAAAAATCTTGAGGAAGTGGCACTGGTATGACTCAGATGTGACCTGATCTGAACTTGCAGTCTTTCTTTCCAATGGTTCTCAGCCTATTACTAAGTATTAGCATTTATGCTATTTTAGAAAACCAGCACAAACACACCACCAGATCAGAACATTCATTACTGGAACATAAGACATTATAGAAATATTTTCCTAATGGTGAAGATACTCCACATGTTTCTACTGAAGACTGATAGCTCATCTAGTTTTATCACTACTTCAGTCATGTTCCATAATTAAGACACAGAAGCCATGTCTCCAAGTTGTTTGGCTTTTTTTTTTTTTCCTTTCTGCAAAATTATTGGATTTTTTTTTCCTGACATAATTAAAAAACTATGAGTAAACACCATAGGTAAGACAAAAAAAGCTAAATATACATGATACTGACCATAGTTACAGGCCACATGTAAGGGGGGGAAAAGGTGGAGGGTAGGTGGAAGATGTCTGCATAATCCCTATCCACACACTCCTTGGTTTTTTTTTATTCGGTTGTTTCTTTTCCTTTGTTCTGTAATAATGACAGGAAACATACAGTTTCCAGTAGAACATAAATCATCTTCTCAGTCATGATGAAAAGAGAAACTATGAGACTAATTCATTTGGAAAAGTGATTCATCTACGTGGTATAGTTTTTAATTGATGTTATCTCAAACAAGATGAAGGTTATTAATGCATTACCAAATAAGGATCTGAACACATTTTTGCTGTGGCCATGTGATCACACTGTTCTTAAATAAGTGAAAGGAGATGGTCACATTAGATGCTTTTTCCAGAATGTGCTCGTCAAAGTCCTACCCAGCTGCTCTGATTCATGCAGATAGTTTTACATGCAAGGCTGGAAACGCACACACTGAACCATTGTATAAAGACAGGAATTTGAAAAGGACATGTTAGAACAACTGTTTAACCTGAAAGGAGAACATATGTCAGTAAGCTCACTTCCACGCACCTACAGAAAACAGAACTACAAGCAGTGCTAATTATATTTACCAGATTCTGCTGTAACAGAGATCAAAATAGTTGCTCCTTAGTCTTTCAAATGTTTCAACCACATACCATAGCTAAAATGTGGTTCTCCATTGTTTTTTTTCCCCTCCTCCTGCTTAGTCAATCTAGAAGAGTTACAGGAAAAGATGAAAGTGGAGAGTTTAACAGACCTACTTTGCAGTTAATAACAAAATACTTTATTGCTCTGGATTAGCTGGTGCCTGCCTAGCTAAGAGGTAAAGAAGGTACAACATGGAAAGAGGAACAATTAAGCAGAACATCTAGGCATTCTAAACTGGTAATATTTTAAAATTATAATACAACAGATGCTGAAGCTTGCTAAAAGACCACAGAAATTCTATAGTTTGGGAAAAATGCTCCCCTCAAACTCATTAAAAGTTCAAACTTTGCATAGAAGCAAGTCTTAGAAGGACATTTCACCATAGATAGCAACATATTTTAACTTTTCCTCTGAACCTTCTGAAAAAATGCAGTACAAGGAACAGTGATGAATTAGAAAACATCCACTGAATTTATCAGTTCAATGCCTATTTCATGAAAATATTACACAGAAACAATTCACTTTTAGGACAGAAATCTAACTGAGAACAAAACTTCCTGTACAAACGAAATAAAGTATTTCTTCACATTTTCTGCTGAAAATACCAAGTCAGTCAGAAGGTTTACAGGTGTATGATATTTTGTGTGTTTAAGATAAACTTATAGGATCTCCTGTTTTCTTGTTCTACACATGAAGTCCTATCATGAAACCCACATCGCTGATTTTTTTTTAATTGGTTTCTGATGTTAACCAAGCACCATTCATCCCTTTCCAAGTCTAGCAGCATTGTTATTGAGTGCTGAGAGTTGTATTTAATTTTTAAATACAACTGGGCTTTTTATGGTTACACTAAGACACTTGTACTCACTGACAGATACTGAAGGGGTTGTTAGTCCACAGCTTTCTCTAGGGTACCTTTGGATATTGATTTATTAAAGAAAAAAAATACCCTTACAAACATCAGTGAAAACATTTGTTTTCCAAAACATGCATATAACCTTTAACAAGATTTTCAGTTTATCTAAACTTGTCATAACCATGGGTTTATCGTCATTTAGAACTTCTAAACTATCTCCTCTATTTTTCCTTCCTCATCCTCAGAAGAGTTTTAACTTTCTATGCTTGCTTTTTCAATTAACATAATACAAGCAAAATTTGGTTAAAAATAATGTGCTCTGGCTCACAAATTAACAAATAGGTTTTAGCTGTAATTAAACGGTCTCAGGAAGAATACTACTAGCAATCCTGCTTTTGTAACAGGGAAGTAACACCAGTCTTTTTAAAGCAATCAAGCTTTTCCCATTTCAAAGTAAGAATTCAGGACATCATCACCTTAATACAGCAAAATATGGATTTACACACTTATTAACAGGACTTGAACACATCTCCTTCAGTGCTCTGCTGATGAAGGGATACAGTAGACAGTTCTATATTGAATATAGAATTAACCAGGTTGGAAAAGACCTTTCAGGTCATCGAGTCCAACCTATGACCCAGCACTATCTTAATCAACTGAACCATGGCACTAAGTGCCTCATCCAGGCTCTTTTTAAACACCTCCAGTGATGGTGACTCCACCACCAACCTGGGCAGCCCATTCCAATGGCCAATCACTCTTTCTGTGAAGAATTTCTTCCTAACACCCAGCCTAAACCTCCACTGGTGCAGCTTGAGACTGTGTCCTCTTGTTCTGGTGCTCGTTGTCTGGGCGAAGAGACCCCCACCTAGCTACAACCACCCTTCAGGTAGTTGTAGACGGCAATAAGGTCTCCCTTGAGCCTCCTCTTCTCCAGGCTAAAACTACTATTGCTTCTACTATTGCAGTATTTGTTCTCCATTTCCAAGTACCTCAAACCCCACCTATGCCTCATTCACAGGTAATTTCCATGCCTATTTCCTTCAACCAATTTATTTCCAGAGATGCTTTTTACACTCCTTCCCCTCATTCTCCCATCTGGGAGTTTTACAGATGTTAACTGCAAACAAATTCTCTGGGCTTGCAAAGCTTTCCTTCCCATGACATCCACACACAAACATCTAAGCCTCTAGAACAAATCCAATGCTGAAGACTGATGACCACATTAGCATGCTGACTAATATTACCCAGCTGCCTTTTTACACTGTATTCTTTCTATATGGTGATCTATGCTATCTGACTGCACACTTCAGTTGTACTTAAGAAGTACATGCTTGTTCTCAGATGTATTCTTCTGTATTTGAGACATCAAATGCAATGAAGGCCTAATGCAATTTGATAGCCTTCTGTAAGCTAGTTAAGAGTTTTTTCAAGTTTAGCTCATAACAGATTAGCAGTTGTATGGATACAGAGCACATACTAAATCTTCTCTTAGTTACTTAAAGGAAGTGTCTGCACTAATAACGTTGCAGATCCTGGACACCCTTTGCCAATGCAGAAGCATCAGCTGGCTGGATCTGAATCAGTTAATCTAAATCTCTGAAAGTGATGAAATCATCAGAAACCAGTTACAAATTTCACCACACCAGCAGTGACTTGCAGAAAGCGTAATGGGCAGATGTGGAGTTATCACAATGGCTGCCCTTCTCTGATAGTTGAGACTGTGATCGCTTTTTCATTTATAGGTGTTTAGTGTTCCGAGGCAAAGCAAAACAAAACATGCTATCCATAGAGTTGCAGAGGTCCTTTAGTGTATGACCCTGTGAGAGGTCTCCCTACCTGTACTAGCAAATAATTTCTTTCAGGACTGACTTACTCTTTAGCCTGGTAACCACAGATCAAAGTTGAAGTCAATTGTTAAAAGGAAAAAGGAATCCAAACAATCCAACAACAGAACGCAAATGCAAACATGCACTGAAGAGTCTTAACTTATGCAAAAAAATGAGTCAGCTCCACGCTTTTGCAATATCTGAGCTAGCTAATTTAGAAGTACCCCACAAACCTTTTAGTCTAATTTAATGTATTCTTCATAAACACAGTATTTTGGAGGTTTTTAATAAAAAAGTGATTTGTGTTCCCCCCCCCAATTCTCCATCAAGTCCGTGATAATCCAGGCTATAGATAGGAGAAAAAAAAAGGTTTCTGATTTGTCAGACTTTTTAATTTAAACTAGCTGTTTCCCGGTAATTATACCTACTAGAACATTCCAGTCTGATGATTACTCAAAAACACAGCAACCTGAAAACCATGAGAGATGTCATTATCTAAAATGCATAGTTAAAGAAGATACCTTCCTCCAATCTCCAAAAGAAATACTGCAAGATGTTTTAAAATTCCATATTTGCTGTAACCTCTGGTCTACTAATTATTGAAATTCTGAAGTGTGGTGTATTTTTCTTATTATACCTCCTTCTTTAGTAAGAAGGAGTTACTATAGAAGTCAAGCTTATTTTACACAACAAAACCAAAGTTCATGTTCTAATAGTGAAAATACATGCTTACATGGTCTACCACATTTGACTTCTTAGAAGGCCGATTTGAGAAAACAGGCAATGAATAATTATTTCAAGCGAGAAAGCAGAATAACCTGATGTATGCTGCTTAAGTCAGCAAAATACTTGAAAGAATATTGCAGTTAGCACTGTTAAGTTGGTAAGATCCTCATCCCCTCTCCATTTAGAGACTGAAGAGAAAGAATTAATACCATAAGGATAATTTTCTCAACAGAAGTATTAATAAAGGGAAATGGAGATAAAGTGCTTAAGGGACTATTTTCTGGTAGATGGGTTCCAAGTGCCATCATGAGAAATACATATAGAAACAACTCTGTAATTTGCTAAATTTCATATTCTAACTATCTGAAAGGCTAATATAGTAACTTAAGGAATTTGGAAGCATCTTATCCACACTAAATACCTCTCCCAGCTTTCAAACAACAGTAAAAAGCTAGTAACAACTCCAAAACTGACATTCCCTTCACAGTAGTTGTTTACAAATGCAATTAAAACAGTTACAGTAACAGCCAAAAGTGTTTTCACTAGCCCAAGGCATTGTAATTGCCTAAAAATATCATTAGTGGTACACAGCTACTAGCTTGCCTCACAGAACTCTGTGAAGAATCATTAGCTTATGTCGTAACACTAAAAAGCAAAGTCCTTAGACATTTCCTATCTTCTAGTAAATGGAGAGCCATAAAAGACATAGCCAGCAGCCAACATTAGTCTCAATACATCACAGTCAACTTCTATTGCTCTAATTATTAATTTGCATAGCATGGCTGGTATACTTGGCCAAATTCTCAGCAACAAAGGAAATTTAAAAAATAGTTCAAGGTCAAATTGTTCAGAAATTGCAGAGTCCAGCATGAAGTTCCCACTTCACAAAATCTCTTTTTGCTTTTCTCCCCAACCTACCACAGCTGACACAGCTACATCAATTTGAAATATATGCTAATTCTTCTGAACATACTTTTCCAGCAGCATCTCAGCAGCAAAAGTTCACCTAGCTGTAATCACAGCTGTAATCTGCTAAGAAGCATGTAGGAATTTCAGTTCTGTGACATGTAATAAGCTTAAAACCCTTTTGAGCAAAAGTTTTGTAGTGGGGAAAAAAAAAAATCTAGCACATTTTCAACCTCCTTTGGTGGAGTTACCTAGAGTGAAGATGCAGAATAATCTGACCCCAGCAGCAAAAATTACATCATTTATGAACAGCCAGAACTGAAGGGACCAGTAAGAAACTAAGAACTTCTTAAGGCAGCATAGAAATACAAGGTTAGCCAAAAGAGAAGACAGCAAGATGCATTTTCTTATGTGTCTTAAACCAGCATTGCTCCTTTTCTGCGTATAGCACAAAATTCAGTAAAATCTAAAACGACTGTTACTTAATTAAAAGCACTAACGGAAGAGAAACCTAGGCTCACTTAGGTTGGAGGAGACCACTTACACTTAAATGCACATTAACAACAACACCCCAAACAAAAAAAACCCACAGCATGACATTTATGTAATTCAGAAACAACAGTTCAATACACATAAACAAACTATTTGAAAACTGCAAAGCGTCCCCTCAGTTGTACAGCTTAGCTCCCCTTCAGTATTATTTAATCTTTACTGCTATGATAGCTAAGTAGATATTCCGTGTAGTCGTCGAGGTAAGAAGCCTTTGCAATACCGTCATCCATATTCAGCGTAACAGTTCACCTCCACCAGGTCACAGGACCTGAACAGTCCCCAGATTAAAGTATTACTAGCTCAAATTTTTCATTAAATTTGTGCTTGCGCAGACAGGGGGGAAAAAAAATCCCCCCAGCTGTAAAAATTGTTGAACAACTTAACGTTGTTTAACAACAACGACTATTTTCAAATAAGAAATAAGCAACCGTGGACTCTGTGGGAAGACTCAAGTGAAGCTCCCTGAAAGGTGAAAGGAAAAAGCCTACGCCGTTTCGCGCGGCGGGGGAACAGCCGAAAATCTGCTCAAAACAAGACATGTGCCGCACCTGAAGGGACACGACGGGCAGAGTGCCCGAAGGAGTTCGGCTGAACGGCTCTGCCGCTCCGCGGGGTTCGGCAATAAGCCCGAAGAGGCGCCACTCGCCTCTTCACTTGACAAGGCTTCTCCCTCGGAATGGGAACTCGTATTATTTTCCACAGTTGCCACACAGCGGGCACACTGACAGCGCCAGGCGGCCGCACAACCGAAGACAAGGCGGCACAACGTTACGAAGAGCCCCTTCAGAGGACAGTGCCGCATTAAGGCGGAAAAAAGGTCCACGTCCCCACTCAGAGCTTAGGAGAATACCCATTCTTGCTACTTCCCCTGCCCAGTCCTCAGCCGGGAGGGGAGTAAGTCATACAGAAATAGAACCACCAAAACACCAAGCGCCTCCCCAGGAGCAATATAAAGTAGGGGCGCAGGCGGCCAAACCGCAGCGCTGCCAGTTACCCTCAGGTCCCCTTCAATTACCGCCATCCCGCACTCACCCAACCGACACCGCCTCAAACACCCCGAGGGCCAACCTTGCTCCCGGCAGCCTCCGCTCCCCAGGCCGAGCTTTCCCCCGCGCACTCACTACTCGATGCAAATTCACGCGAGATCTACCCGCAGGGCCTCCAGCGCTGTGCTGTGCTGCCCTGCCCTCCTCTCCCCTCCCCAGCCTCCACGTCATGTGACGCTCTCCACCCTATCGGAGGGTGTCTCTAATCATTCCTGCCACCATGGAAACATCGCGAGCTCGCGGCCCCTTCACCACACCTCTTTCCCCACCTCCACCCCCCCCCCCGAAGGGTTCCCCCCGTCGAGGGGGAGGGGGGTGGGGGGAGAGCAGCCGAAACGCCGCGAGCTTTCTTCGTCGTTCTCCAGCACCCCAATGAAATCTCGCCCCTAGTCTCGCGAGGTTACGATGCTATCTCTCCCCCCTCCCAGAGCACGATGCCGCGCAGGAATGTGAAAGGCTCCCGCCAGCCGCCATTTTCTTTCTTTCTTGGCAGGCAGCGAGTGGGGCAGGAAGCGGTGGCTGAGCGACTATGGCGGACTATTCCACGGTGCCCCCTCCTGCTTCGGGCGCGCCCGGGGGAGGCGGCGGTGGAGGTGGAGGAGTGAACGATGCCTTTAAAGACGCGCTGCAGAGGGCTAGGCAGGTGTGTGTGTGTGTAAACGTGGCTGTGCCAAATCAATGGGTCCTCAGGTCCCAGGGCCTGGAGGGAGTTGCTGACCAGGCCGCGGCGCCTAAGCTGCGGCAGAAGTTAGCGGGCTGCATGCTGATGACGCTCGGCTATGGGGAAGCTTGAAGAGGGGGCCTCTCAGCTAAACATGTATTTTATGAGGAGGTGGGGGAGCTTTGCCCAGTTTTCTCATCCTGTTCTGCGCACGCCTTGGTGAGGGCCCTCGCCTCTTGCCATTCTTCTTTGGGCGGTGAAAGGCTCTAACAGTGAATCCTCGACTCTTCGCTTCGCCATTGCCCGCCTGCAGGCTGGGCACACAGGGCCCCATGTCAGCCCGGAGTGATCCTCTCCATCGCGAAGTGGTGGGGTTGAGGGGAGCGGTGGTGAGGGGTCCCTGATGCCGGCCTATGGGGAGGCAAAATCTCGGCCAGTGATTGTTGGCGCGCCTCGTTACCGATAACGCGGCATTTTGTTGGGCCGCTCGGGCGGCATAGAGACGGAAGGGAGGGCGGCTCCGCCGCGCGCGGCCCGTATTGTGTTCCCTGAGGCGCCCTCGGTGCCCGCTAACCTGCTCAGACCGGTTGGGAGGTGCTGCGGCCTGCGGAGCGAAGGCGGCGAGGGTTGTCTGTAAAGAAATTATTTATCCTTGAGATTTATTTGTAGTTTTTGTGCTCCACGGGCGATGTTTTCATTGGTATTCGAGCGAAATTTTTGTTTTGTTTGGCAATAGCCCACCTCAGTTTTGTCAGTGTTTGAAGACGCGAAGTGGTTGGGACTGCTAAGGTTTGAAATAGTTTCAGTGGTCATGTCCTTTGTGAGATACCCCGTAGTGTTTCCTGAAGGATAAGTGAAAAAGAAAAAGCCGGTTTTAGAAAAAAACGCCTGGTATTTGAAGGGCAGAGTTGGTTGGGTATTTTAGGCAATCAAGGAAATATAGGAAGCTTTGCTGTCGAAGAATGAGCACAAGTCTTGAACACAGGTTAAAATGTCTATGAATAAAACTGTTTGTAACATAGTTTTCTGCTTACTTGGGAACGTTTTAATATACGTTGTGTAAATAAAAATAATTTAGAAGACCTGGAATAAAGGCGGGACGACTGAACTATGTATACTTTATTATGTGGTGGTGTTTGTTTTGGTTGTTTTTTATTTTTACTCCAAATATCTGCGTTTTGTTTAGATTGCAGCAAAAATTGGAGGAGATGCTGGCACATCAATGAATTCAAATGACTACGGTTATGGAGGACAAAAAAGACCTCTTGAGGATGGAGGTATGCAGTCTTTACTAGCTGTATTCTGTATTTATTTTTATTGAGTATGGTCACGGTGCTAGGGAGATTGCAGGTGCTATTTTTGTTTCTAGTTGATTTTTATTTTTTTTTCCATAGAACAGCATAAAAACATTTTGTTCCCTTTATAGATCATGACATGCTTTTTCATGTTCAGTTTAATGGGGAAATTTCCCTTAAACCATTGTGCTCTAACCTGAACTGAATGTAAACCTCTTCTAAAGTATTTTAAACATGGTTTAAATGCTAGAGAGAGGAAAGCGTATGCCGGGGAGGGGGAGTAGGCAGATAAATTCATGATTGACACACTTGCACAGGTTTGTTATTTGTTGTGTAAAACTGATTACTGTTTCCAAGTTACAGTTAAGAGTAGGAAGTGCTCGCTCCTTAAATTTGACTGTTTCATATACTTTATTATTGCACCGTTTCAAATGAAAGTATTAATGCATTTCATTGTAAAAGCATAGGACTTTAAAAAAAGACAGGAAGTAAATTTCCTACCTTGTAGACACTTTTATGTAGTCTAGTATTTAAACCTATAGCATGTGTGAAATGTAAGACCATACTTAAATCTTCTAACTTGTTGCAGCTTTTTGGATTTGCCTTATACTGCAGTACTTCTCCTGAAATGTATGTTGTCATCTGTCTCTTACTAAGCAGTCAGTTCGAGCTTAACAGGGTTTGGTATGTTTAATATACACACAAAATCCTGGCTAAATTGTGGAAAGAAATCTGAACTTGTTGAAATGTTCTCATAGGTTTCATAAAAGAGCAATGCCTTTTTTCCTTTAAGTAGGTTGAAACTCAGTCTACAGAATGTAACTAAGGCTTTATATCAGGAGTTCTTGTGTCCTGTAATAAAGTTTTTTTTTTTTCCTATTAAAGGTGAGGTTTTTAATATACAAAAAAATGAGCTAATGATGCTTCAGATGATATATGTAATGTATTCTTTTTATTTTATGTGTAGATGGCTCTTGGACAAGTCCGAGCAGTACAACACACTGGGAGGGAATGCCCTCTCCTTTTAAAGGCAGGAATTTTTATTTATTACCTGTGTTTAGTATGTAAACATGACATAAACTAGTGGATCTTTCTGGATTGACACAAATATTTCTTGGAATGGAATATGTGTCTGAGTTTTTGCTGCACATAAATTATGGTGGTTCATATAACCTTGATTTTGGGGTGGGAAGGAAGCATCTGAAATCAGTCTTTTCAGATACAGGTTAATTATGCCTTTCAGTCCTTTACTGTACAGAAAGGATTTGGATGGTAGTGATGTAGTTGCTCTGAATCTGCTTTTTTTTTGAAGTTTTATGCTATGAAATGCTTGATATTTGGATAGGAATTTCATATCGACATTCAGATTGGGATTGCATTGCCATGTGATACTGTTGTATTTTCAGATGTTTGATCTAGATTTGTGGTCATTGTCAGAATTTGTGTTGTTTTTTTTAAGTCATTGATTTTTTTGGTATGGATTTGATTTTTTTTTTCCTTTTTTTTTTTTTTTTCTTCTTTTTTACTATAGAAGCATCATTAGCTTGAGCAACCAACAGAGATAAACTTTGCTCCTTGTCTTAGTTAAGTTTCAGTGACCGGCTATCTTATGAGCAATCTACAGCGTGTTCTGAAAACTGCCTTTTCTTAAGCTACTGAATAGATATATGGAAAAATCTTAACATCTTTTCAGCTATACTAACCAAGTGCTGAGTGTTTGTGAGATTCTTTCTTTTATTCAGATGATCAGCTCCCTGAATTGGAGGAAAAAAAAAAGGGGGAAAAAAATAAAAGGGGGGACTAAAATACACTGGAAAGTTACAGTTCGCACTAAAAGGTGTAAACAGTTCCTGAATTTCTTGGCAAAAAAAATTTTAAAAATCTTAATTTTGCAGATCAACCAGATGCTAAGAAAGTTGCTCCTCAGAATGACTGTAAGTAATTTTTATTTTGTTGGCAAAAAAAACCCCCAAACCTTACCAAGTGTACCATTGTCAGAACAAGAATTTGAAACTGTTCTGGTAGGTGATATTTGAATCAGTAAGACCAAAAGAATGTTGGGAGGGGTCATCTCTTATTTTCTTGGGGCAGTGTGAATCTGCTTTGTGAAACTGGCAATGTTGTCAGCAACAATTAAGAATCGTTTTAGTTGCTTTTAAATCTTTTCCTAATGCTTCTTAAAAAGTCAACTTGCATGGAAGTTAGTACAATTAAGTTTTATCATCGGGGAAGAGCTTGGTTGTTACATTACTTGTTTAAATTCAATTTTAACAATATCTTTTTATAGCTTTTGGAAATCAGCTACCACCGATGCATCAACAACAGAGGTAAGAGTTACACCTACATCTTCTGTAGAGTTTTCCTGTTGACTGAAAGCAGTTTCAAGAATTTTTTCCGTGGTGATGTCAATGCATAAACAATCTGTATTTGTGTGATTAATTGAAATTTAGCTTCAGCAGGTCCCAAGCCAAACACTTAAAATGCATCTACTTTGCTGTCTTTTTCTTCCTGTTCTCAGCCTAGACTGAACATAAGGCATAAATGGAAAACACATTGCTGGGTTTTGTTATTTGAGCCTATGTAGCATAACCAGAGGTTGGAAGCAGATCTGAATGGGAAAGGGTTGACACTGTCTAAAAAAACCTCAAACAAACAAACCTTAAACCATCAAGCAACCCAACAAAAAAACCTCAACAACTAATGAATTTCTAAACAAGATAATAATTAAGACTTAAACCAGTATGTTGCTAGGTTGGCTGTGTCATGAATTTCTTCATTAAACAACCATATCAAACTATTACTCTTGTGCTTTGGTTAGTTTTGGTAAATGTTGAAGCTAGGGTATTTTCAGCATGCTTCAGTGGATATACAGTGGATAAAAACTTAAAATGCTACATTGGCCTTTTGAGTAGGCAATTTTAGATCCATTCATCTTGAACTTTTTGTAGTAATTGTTAGCTTACTTAGTACTGTGGTTGCATAATGGCTTCTAGTGGGAGGCAATGAAGCAAGGGCAATTGTAGGGGAACTAGCTTTCTGTAGTTGAATGGGAGAATACATATCAATTAAGTGCCAGTTTGGTCTCTGACTGTTACCTTCTGTTTAACATTCTCTGTAGGTCTGTGATGACAGAGGAGTACAAAGTTCCCGATGGGATGGTTGGATTCAGTAAGTAGTATGGTGTGGTGTTGTAGAACAGTGAGGGATGTTAGCAGAGGCTGTTAATACAAATAATATTTCTATATTTTTTTCCTCCAAGTAATTGGCAGAGGTGGAGAACAGATCTCACGCATACAGCAAGAGTCTGGCTGTAAAATACAGATTGCACCTGGTAACTATTCATGGAGTTTTTTTTTGTTCTTTATTTTGCTGGGTTTTTGGTAGAAGGTTCAGAAGGCTGGTCATTGCAGCTAATTGCCTGAACATTCATTTAAGGTATTCATGTTTTGTGCTAATCGCAGTTAATATGGTCTAAAGAAATGCAGAATGCTTTGATGCACTGGTTGTTCCACTTACGTGGAATTCCAGTGGTTTGCATATTATTTGTAACCTCATAATCTCTTTCTGACTTAAGACTGCTGCTAAATTGTTTTTATTTTATGACCATAGATAGTGGAGGCCTGCCTGAAAGATCATGTATGCTAACTGGAACACCAGAGTCTGTTCAGTGAGTAAACCAAATTCCCTATGTTCATATTTTGCTGTGCAGTGCATTTTAAGATTTAAATGTAATGTCTAGATAGTGTGATTGCAATACTGTGTTTATGCTCTATTAAAGAGGCAGTCTGACTGCAGTTCATTGTATACATATGAAGAAAGTTCCTGAACCTGCAGTCAGATCTCTCAGCATACTGTAAAGACAAAAGTATGGAACTTAACTTTTTCAAGTCCAAATCAAGTAGGTAGTACTTACCTAATCATGCACTGGTTTCAGCTTGAGAAATACATGAATGTATCATAAAAATAAATGTATGCAGAAAAGGAATTCTTTACTAACCATGAATTGGAAGGTCACAGGGAAAATGTGGAAAATCGTTAGTGTGAGAGTAGATGTTACTCAAAACCTAGCCTAGAGTTCTTAAATTTCTTTGGTATAAATTAATGTATACTGAAAGTTATGAAAATGATGTTTCTGTAATGCCTATCAGCAAAGTTAACTTTTGCCTTCCTGTATTCAGTGAAGACAATAACAGCAACGAATATGGGTGTATTTGTCGCACAGTAACGGCTTGAAAATCAACTTACCTTTGCTTTGCTAGGAAAGATCTGAAGAGTGTGTATGCTTGGTATTGCCTCATGTTCATTAAGTAATTAATTTTCATTATTGTGCTCACATCGGCGGGAAAAGTTTGTAACTGATGTTAGCACCGTAATTGTGACTTTAAATGCTGGCAGCATTGCATGGTGAAAATACACTTGCTTTTGTCCACTACTTTGGTAAAGGTTGCAAACACAAATGTCCTTTCACAAGCTGAATCAAGCAGCAGCTATGGTAGTACTTAGTGTTAAAACTAGGTCTGTTCTACAGTCTTGATTTGGTTTTGGTTTTTTTTGTATCCTCCTCCCCCCCCCCTTTTATTTAACTTAATATCTGCTTTTAACATTGGCCGTTAGTAGAATAAGTACAGTCATATGAGAAGTTCTGAATTACTTCTGAAATTAACCTGAAGTTCAAAAAAGCTTTTTGTAGTGCATTAAATTAAAAATTGCCATAAAACTAGTAAATCGTGACCATTTCAAATCTTCTAATAGACATGAATTTTAATTAATAAATTACAAGATTACCATCTTTTGCTCTGAATTAAGGTTTGATCGATGTAACTATATTCAGGGATGATGGTCGTGTTTGAGGAGCTAAGAGCCACCTTTTGTATTCTGACATTGGCGTCTTTTACCACATTATCTTGAAACTAATTTCTTAGGTTACTGTTACATATTTACTGAGTTTGCCTCATATGTCTTAGTACTGCAGAAACTTTGCAAGTAAAAAAATCAAAATTTCCAATCAAGCAGGCAAGTGATACTTGTAGGAGTAAGTGTTTTTATAAATGTATATATTCCTTCACAGATCAGCAAAAAGATTACTTGATCAGATAGTTGAAAAGGGAAGGCCTGCGCCTGGCTTTCATCATGGTGATGGACCTGGAAATGCAGTCCAAGAAATTATGATTCCAGCAAGTAAAGCAGGATTAGTTATTGGAAAAGGTGGAGAGACAATTAAACAATTACAGGTATATATGTATCTTTTTATAAAATATGTGATAATACTGAATTTGGATTTGTGTATTGACCTCCATTTTGTCAAATAGGAACGAGCAGGTGTTAAAATGGTCATGATTCAAGATGGTCCACAGAACACTGGTGCAGACAAGCCCCTTAGGATAACTGGAGACCCTTACAAAGTTCAGGTAAGGAGTCCTTCAGAACTCGAGTATTTTAAAATCTGTTCTTATGTTGCAGTACCTAAATGAACTTTCATTCTCCTTTTAGCAAGCCAAGGAAATGGTGCTGGAGTTAATTCGTGATCAAGGTGGCTTTAGAGAGGTGCGCAACGAATATGGGTCAAGAATAGGAGGAAATGAAGGGATAGACGTAAGCATGGTTGAAAAACTTGTTAACTGTATTTTGAGTTGTTAACATTAAAACGTTAAGATGGGTAATACCTCTGAAAGATCTTAATCAGATTCCAAAAGTGGTTGTGGCATGCAAGTATTAGTTGATCATTGCTGAATTTATAACTTCAAATGGTGTGTAGTATTCACTTTGTTACCAGCAGTTCTGAACAGTTACAGCTAGCTAAAGTTTTTTATCAAATAAGTAAGTTTGATGGCTAAGAATATAATGTCATTATAGAGATTAGTTTGGCCTTTATAGGAGGATATTTAAGTCTGCCTGTTATGCAAGTCATGAGCTTATAACTGTTTATCAGAGGTGAAGCTGAAAGTGTCTTCTGCAGTCTGCACTTCAGACTTAACCGGAGCTTTTGTTTAATTTTGAGAAGCGTGGTACCTGCTGGAATTGCTGTCACTGTGGCAACTTGTAGTGCATAGGATGTCTTTCTTTAAGATACTTGAATGCAGTATTTGCTAGGTTTGTATCTTGATACTAAAAATTTCACACTTCAAAAAGCCTGAAGTGGCACAGAGCTGGCCCTAGTTTGGTCTTCTAATATGTGACCCTTTAATTGTATGAATTTGATAGGAATATTTGCATCATCAACATCCTGAATATTTTTTTTTCCTCCACTTAAAGGTTCCAATACCACGATTTGCAGTGGGTATTGTAATAGGAAGAAATGGAGAGATGATAAAAAAGATTCAAAATGATGCTGGTGTTAGGATCCAATTTAAGCCAGGTTGGTAATATGTCCATAAATTTCTGTGAATTGAGTGTAAATTTACTGGATTACATATACTGGAATAGTTCATTTTTATTCCAGATGATGGAACAACTCCAGATAGAATAGCCCAAATCACAGGGCCTCCTGACAGATGTCAACATGCTGCAGAAATTATTACAGATCTCCTTCGAAGTGTTCAGGTTGAGTAATATGTTGTTTACCATTTACAATCTCCTGCCTGACTTTGGGAGAGATGTAAAATTCTAAAAACGGGTGTGCAACTAAAGAAAATAATTTAGTGGTGTAATCTGAATCTCCCTCAAAGTTCAGTCTGCAATGTGAATGTTTTCTCTACACTTTCTTGCGAGTGTTGAGGATTATAATACTGATTCAAAGTCATGGCATTTCTTGGATCTGACCAGTTTTAGAGCTGCTTCTTGTGCTGTCCTGTATTAATAGCTTTCAGTTGTAATTGGTGTTTAAAAGGTGGTTTAAATGCTTACTGTGAGATGAGCCCCACAGCTGCATTTACAGAAGGCATACGAATTCTGTCTTTGTATATGAAATTTTCTGTTTTCTTCTGTGTATTTTTCTTCATCTTTCACATGCATAGTTGTACAGAATATCTTCTAAAACTTAATTCATGTCTTCTGGAAAAGAGATTACTTTATTAAAACTATCTAGAGTAATATGTTTTCATTAATGAACTGTGTGATGCAAACAGTTTGCATTAATAATTTGTTCAGTCATTTTCATGGAACATGCTAATTTACTATGTTTTCTTTTTAGGCTGGTAACCCTGGTGGACCAGGACCTGGTGGTCGAGGAAGGGGTAGAGGCCAAGGCAACTGGAACATGGGGCCTCCTGGTGGATTACAGGAATTCAACTTTATTGTTCCTACTGGCAAAACTGGATTAATCATTGGCAAAGGCAATGTATCTTCTATATATATGTATATATATGTGTGTGTATATCTGGAAAAAAAACCTCTCAGCTTTTCTATTTGTGCAATTAGCCATACTAGAGAGATGTTTCAAGAGAAGCCTCTGCAAATCAAACAATTTAGTACTATGAAATCATAACACTGTAATATTTTTAGATTTTTCCTCACCAAAACAAATACTCCAATAGTTAAAAGTCAACCAGCCAATATACCTAATACCCCTTTTAAAGTACTGAGTTACATCAGTAGTGTTTGGTAGATTTTTATTATTTTTTTTTATGATGCATCTGATTTATTTGCATTTTATATCTATATTGATACTGATTAGCCTTGTGTTACTGCATCTGTAATTCCTGTAACTAATTTTCTTCTATTCCAGTGAAGATACTTTACAGTAGAATCCTGTAACAATTTCTTGTCTGTGTTTTTATGAAATTAACTACTTTTCAAATAATTCTGTTTTTAAAATACTTTACTGCCTCTAAATTAAATGCTTGTCTGATGTTGATCTTCTGTTTTGTAATGTGTAATAGGCTGACATAATTCAATTTATGACCTGCAAGGCTGACTTACTCTATTATTTCATTTTAAATACCAAATGTATTGAAAACTTTGTGCTGGCTAATGATACAAGTAACTTCTCAGGCTCCTGTAAGAGGAGGAGCTGTTTTAGGGACCTTAACTTCCTGGGTTTAGTGCATTGCAAAATACGTGGCCTTTGCCATCTAGTAGCTTCTGTGGTGGCTTGTTGGGTTTGTTTATTGGTGGGTTTTTGTTGTGTTTTTGTTTGTTTGTTTGTTTGTTTTTAAATCACCTGTGCTTGCCTACTACTTTGTATGGAGGTTGTGCTTTAGTAACAGTAACAGTATAACAGTAACCGTATAGTAGTCTTTAGAAATATTTCTTTTTGCTTATTTACTGTAGTCAAAGCTCTATATTAAACTGAGGAGGTTTCTTTAAAAAAAAATATTAGAATCTTCTTGTGTGGCTTACAGAATAGGTGTCTTTCGACTTCTCTACTGTTAGCTTCTGTGCAGTTGACTTTCTCTAATTTGTATCTTACTGTTTTCACTTTAATGCTTGTTATAAAAGCTGTGTGTTGCATTGTAGGTGGTGAGACTATTAAAAGCATAAGCCAACAGTCTGGTGCTAGGATAGAACTTCAAAGAAATCCTCCACCCAATGCAGATCCAAACATGAAGATGTTTACTATCCGTGGAACACCCCAGCAAATAGATTATGCAAGACAACTTATAGAAGAAAAGATTGGAGTGAGTGTATAAGTGTTTCAGTTTACTATAACTAAACAGAATAGGATTCTAATAGTCTTTTGTGTAGACTTTTCATTTCACTTCCAAATTAGTTAATCAGATGGTAATCTGATTAACACATGGTAATACATGGCAATCTGGGTTTCAAGTAATACAAACATAACTTGATATACCAAAAGAAACAAGAACTTGAAATGTCAAGAAGCAATTGGTTACTTCAATGTAATACTTTGATCTGTTCTTGAAGATGATTGCTTTGTGTATAATGGAAAATGTGACAACTTCAAAGATCCTTGATATTCATAAAGCTACTAAGCTATAGTTTTTCAATCTTGATGTGTTTTAGGTGGAGTTTTAATCCAAGTTTACATTCTTTATTTTCACTGCACTTTTGTTTGCATATATATCCATGTAATCAACTTTACTGCCTGGTTTTTGTACCTGATTCTGCAAACATTTAATTAGCACAATTTTCCAGATTTAGATTATTTTGAAACACTGATTTGATTTAATGCAACTTGGGGGAAAAAAACCAAACTTCTAAACTGCTAAAAAATTGAGTCATTGAAGGTTTGTGTTCACCCATGTGCTGTTGTTTACAGGGTCCAGTAAATCCATTGGGTCCACCTGTTCCCCATGGACCCCATGGTGTTGTTCCTGGCCCACATGGACCTCCTGGGCCACCAGGTCCTGGTGCTCCTATGGGACCATATAACCCAGCTCCTTATAATCCAGGGCCTCCTGGCCCTGCACCTCAGTAAGTACTCCTTCAGCTATTTCCTTTTTTGTAGGGTGAACCTGGGACTGGCTTTTCATTGTATGTGTATTGCTTGGTCTTTTGTAGTGGTCCTCCAGCTCCCTACGCTCCACAAGGATGGGGAAATGCATATCCACACTGGCAGCCACCAAATCCACCAGATCCTGGTAAGAAGTGTCACGGTGGTTGTACTGCGGTATGGATGTGCTTTGAGTTACATCCATTTTGTCCTTGGAAGTATATACATTCAAAATTCATTTGTGTTATGCTGGTAAATCTGAAAAAGGTTCTGTTCTTCCATCTTTTCTTTACTGATTATCACTTTATGTATGTTTTATATTTTGTACGCATTGTTTGTGAGGTGTTGAAAAATTCAGTTTTTGGAATATACTTCTTTATTAAACATTCCTAATATTGCATCCTAATTTATGACACTTTTTGCAAGACCCTTTGTTAACTGATTTTTTTTTTTCTTATGATTCTTTAGTGTGCTTTCTTTCCTTTCCAGTGAATGAGTTTACAAGACCCCTTACAATCTTGCTGATCCTGACTTTACATAGTTTATGCTATATCATAGATCTAGCTTTTGTTAACCTGTATGAGGATTGCTTCTCAGACAAATGTATTTTGATACAAATGTATTTTCCTCATCCTGTTTTGAGGAATAAAACTTAAAACTGAGCTGTTGTTAATACAGTAAAACTAGTTCAGGTTGTATATTCTGAGCTTTTGCTGATAGTAGTTGTGTTTTTTTTCTTCTGAAACTTACCTTTGTAGAATGTTTCCTCTGTTTCTTTGTCAAGACCGGGAGTTTTTTCTTAGTTGCAACTTCCTAGAGTTCTAGTGTCCTGCTTTTCTTTAAGTTCCATCCTTTGGTTGTACTAGAGCATATGGGAAAACCAAACTGCAGTCACAGAAGGTATGGTAAGGCTAGATGCTTGAGTCACTTAGACCTCATTTATTAGAGAGAGAACTTCTGCAGAACTTCAGTCTTAATTTTATTTTTGTAATAAATGGTAAAAATGTTTTTCTGATAGCTACTGATCCTCACACAAGTTCCACTAGTGAAATAGGGGAGGGTATTGGAGAACATGACAATCCAGAATCTAAGTTCTCTTCATGTTCAGGTCTCGTACGTCCTTTCTTGGCAAAGAACAGTCTCTGGTTTCCATTCTCAAACTTCTATAAAAGATAGCTCTGCATGCATTCAGTTTGGTGCTTTTAAATGCCTATTGTCATTATTTAAAAGGAGAATTATTCAAAGTGACTTGCCTTGAAGTCTCAGCATACTAAGTGTGTCATTTAATCCAAAATGCTGCAAACTTTTTATATGATTTTTGGATTTTAATAAATAATTTGTTGATAAAGATATCTATGAAAACTGGCAAATAACTTGATGTCATTTTGATAATTTTGATAATGCTTTTTATTTTTGATAAATACTGAATACTCTTAATGTAATGAAGTTTTCCTTTATGCAGTTGAAGTTGATGTGTCTTGGCTAGCATTTATTTGGATGAGTTTTGTACAGATTTTCATGTAGTTGCTTATTTCAGTGTAACAAATGGGTTATTTTAGTTTTTTTTTTCAGAAGTGCATTCTCCAGAACCATGCTCTCCTCTTGTCATGTGAAAGTGGAGCTAGTTACTACAGTCAGATTTCTTTGGAAATTCAATGAATCCTACTCTGTTCTTCTATTCTAGAGAAGTAGCTACTAAGGGGAAGGAGGGGGGGAAATGGAGCAATGGCTTATTTGATATTTGCAGGTAACCTTAGAATATAGTACCTGTTAGTTTAAGTCCACTGTTGTTGACAGAAGCACTGTAATTTAAAAAGGAAACTCTGTTAATGTTGTTTTCCATATGCTAAAAAACTGCACTTTAAGTGGTTAGGTCTTACTAAGACTCAATCAAATACTATAAAAAACATTGTAGATTTTTTTTTCTCTCCCTGAATGCCTTTTTTTGGTTGTGTGGTTGTTTGTTTTTGTTTTTTTTTCCTCTTCAGTTAGTCACTGCTTTACCTGTTTTGTGTTTAGTAGGGAATATACTTGCATTCCCATGTATTTTAAACTATCAGTTGTGTCTGTATCCTTCTGTGAAGTTCCTCAGCTGACCACATTTATTTGCAGATACTGTTTTTTCTCTTTAAGGATGCAAATAATGTTAAAGGATGACAGTTGTGTTACAGAACATTACCTTCTCTAGTAGTAGATTTGCAGGGTTTGTGGATTGCCAGTGCAGTAATGTAATCAATCTTTGTGCCATTCCTAAAGGCTGTGTGTGTGAAATGGAGAAGTAATGCTCTAGGGAGCAGTATTGTTGGCCTGCCTAGCTGTAGTTAAAAATAAGGGAAGCATATAGATAGCTGCAGAAGATGCAAATGTTGCTATTATTTTTTTATACTAAAAATCTGTAAGTAATGACGCTTTATAGTCATGTATGGGATTTTAGGTTCTTAAAATACTTTGTGTTTCTATATTTTACTGCTACTGTAAACTTTAACCAACAAATGCTGCAAATGCCGAGTATTGTTCTGTTTCAGAAATGTATTTGGCATGCCTCCTCCACCTGTGCAAGTGTCATTAGTGTGAGGTTATAATGAAAGTAAAACCACTGAAACTGTTTGGTGCATTTTAGAGTTGTTGCTACCATTTAGTAGCTTGACTGTTGAACAGGAGATATTCATGTTTGTTTAATCACACTTAAAAATTAGTAAATTACATTGTTGCGGTAAGGCTTCTAGAATGATTTTATCATCAGTCTTTCATACAGTACACTTGCCTGAAGCCTGACTGAAAGTTATGCTAGAAAGAAAGTGTACTGACAGGATATATATGGTTTTCAGTTTAGATGAGCTTTCTTTGGAGGAAAATGTGAGTGCTTAGGGTTAATTGAGGATAGCATTCTGTTCATGCTGCTTTTCTAAATGCTTGCATTTCGTTTCATAGGTAAGCCAGGAACAGATCCCAACTCAGCAGCTTGGGCAGCTTATTATGCTCACTACTATCAGCAGCAAGCACAGCCACCACCTGCAGCCCCTCCTGGTGGGCCAGCTACAACCCAAACTAATGGACAAGGTAGCTGTGTAGTACAATGATACATTTCTCATTCCTGGGAGTATGGATAATCACAATAGTTTTTATTGTCTTCAAATATGAGTAGATTTGATGTAGCTGGTTTTCTTGGAAAACTCTTGCTTATAGCCTTCAATATTGCTTTTCTTGATTTCAACAGTAATACGATAATGAATGTATTTATCTTGAAATATACTCTGAAGAGAATTTTGCTGCAATTAGGGCTGACTTAAATTACATCTACATAGTGAAGGCAGTCATAAGTGAAAACGGAATGAGGCTGACTGATGTGTTACTTGCTTACATGGTACCATCACTTTCAATGGGTTTAGGACAATGGCAATTGTAGTTTTCTGTTGTATAATTATTGTGCTTATATGAGACTGATCACTTAAATTCTAGGTAGTATTTTGTACTGAGTGGAGTGACATTTCCTGAATCTTGAAAACTTGCTGAACACTTCAAATAGATTTTACTGATTGTTTATATTTGTGGTAGTTTGTACCATGTAGATTTATGGTGTCAAATTTGAGTGCCACTATTTGAGATTATTACTGAAAAATACAGCTGATTACTTGTAAATAGCTCAATATATGAAACAAAACCCACCAGTTTTATTTTGACTATTTTTAATGACATTCAGGAGATCAACCAAATCCAGCACCAGCAGGGCAGGTTGACTATACAAAGGCCTGGGAGGAATACTACAAAAAAATGGGTATGTTTGCATGTTTTTGTTGCATAGTAGAATGTTTTTAAGAGAGTTCTGTATCTCATTGTATAACTTCCCCCCCAAAAAAAAAAACCTAAAAATGTACTAGAAACATTTTGTGTTTCTTCTGAGCCATATACTGCTAAAGGCCCTGAATCCTTCATAAAAACAGACTTAATTTGTGGTGTTTCTCTTCTTTGGTAGTTCTTCCTTAATGCTCTTCAGATTACACATTTGTTTGTTTTATTGTGTTTTCCTTTGAAACCTGCATTCTGCATCCCAAGTTGTTACAGCATCAGTGGTTACAGCATCATAACTAGCTCACTTTTATCACACACATTTTAACTAGTACTTGCTTTGGAGCACCTAAGAGCTGTGTTTAAGTTGCAGGTTATGTGTTGTGGCTTGCTTTTTTTTTTTTCCCCAAAATACTTTGCTTGTGCTGACTTAGGAAACGGAAGTTTATTTGCTGGTTTATGATTTCATCATTTGCTAAATAAGGAAGGAAAATGTCAACTTGATGCATTGCCAGAAGGTGCTGTTAAATAATTGGAATGTCTTGTAAGCCAGTGTTTCATCCATAGTATCATCTTGTGGATATTGTAGTTGGTGTAGCTTTGTATCCTGAGGACTAGTGGGCTTTCAGATTACTTGGTAAGGCATAACTACCTTTATTCTTTATTTTGGCACAGTGTAAGTGATTAAAATGAAACACGAAACATACAATCATGATTTACTTTGAGAATTGTGTATCAGACTAAAAATCGCAGCAGATATTCCAAACGTGATTAAGACATGATGGGCCTTTCCATTTTCCCTCTTCCTGTTTCACTTAACTACTCTCTTTAAATTTACTGTTTCTCTTAGTTCAGCTCACATAGATCAGTGCAAAGTTCTGGAGTTTTTCCACTGTGTTTTTAAGAATAAGGAAGTTTGTTGGCAGGGGCTCTTCCATCTTTCTAATTTACTATTCCTGGAAAGCAGTGTCTGGGTTGCACTAGTATTGTATTTTTCTCTAATTAAGTTCTAGTTATAAAGTGTTGGAATAGAATGTCTGGCAGCAAGGCCAGTGTGAATCCAAAAAAATTTAGACATTGGAAGATGTAAAAAATCAAGAGGAAAAACAGAAGAGTGCTTCTGATCTTCATTTCTTTGTATAGCTCAAGTTAAGTTGGCCTGAAGGAGAACTTCTGATGTCCCTACCTGTATAACTTCACTGTATAAATCATGAGAATTTTTTTTGCTTCTTCAGCATGTTGAAAATCTTGATGGAAGATAACATTTATCTTACAATACACTTAAAAAGAGGGAGAACTGAACAAGTTGAAGGGCAGAGAATTCACCAAAGTTGATTTAGTACTAAAAGGAAGTGTTTTTTCACATCTCCTTAACAGCAGTGTTAAGTAGTAGAAAATCTGAGGAACAGGGAAGTTGCCCACCAACAGGTTTATGAGGTCTCCAAGCTCTCATACAGTGACTACCGTTTGTGCTTAGAGTACTCTAATGATTCTGTTTGCATTAACTTATGCCAAAAGGGGAAGGTAGGTATTACAAGTTGCTCACTCTCTGACTCTTTCAGATTTTTCACAACACAAGTAATTACACAAACCCCTGTTTTGGAGGACTGAACCGAAACTTGGTACTTTGTGAGCTCAAGCAGTTTTATTTCTGCTAGTGAAGAAAATTACTTTGATAATCGATGTAAAAAGTACTGTGCTGAACAAGTTGGATATGATACTACAGTTGGTGTTCGTAATCTTCTTATACAGTAGTTTAGCTTTTGAGGACATAATGATGCTACTATCTTTTATTTGAGATAGGGCATTTTTTTTTTTTCCTTACAAGAGTTGAAATAAAGATTTGCGTAATGTCCCTAAAAATCTCCCAAGGATAACAGTTCCCTCTAAATGTGAAGTCAAATTTCAGTGAATGATCCTCAGCACTGTACGCAGGAAAGAGAACAAATACAATTTTCTGTCACCCTTGGCAGTTTGAGTAGTGGAAGAACTGTAGTCATCTGGCATTTTCTTACCTTTCACATTAGGAAAGGCTGTTTGTTTGTATTTCCTTTGTTAGTGTTCTCAGTTGAATTGGGACATTAATCAGCATGTGCTGTTTCAGTGCAGTTCTATGCTCTGAAAGGGAGTTCTGACTACACACGAACTTAGTGTAGGTTGAGAATTGTCTGCACTACTTAGTAGGGGAATTAAGTAGGTAAAACACTCCTGAGTTTTTACTAACTGTCCAGTTTGACATCTTTGAGTAGATGTTAAACTTCTGTATTGGATTTATTATTTGAATTCCAGCACTGCCATGGGATAGCTGACTGAATACCTTCTCTGTGACATTTAGCTGTGCTGACAGCTGAAACATAGCTAAATAATTTAAAAATCAATAATGAATTTGCAAAACCTGTATCTTGGGATAATTTCTATCAGCATATTAAAGATCTTTTTTTCTTGATCTAATTGATCAGAGGTATAAATTGTAAGTTGTGGTAAAATATAAACTGTAAAGTGTTCCTTTTTTTTTATGGTAACAGTTGCTTTACTGTATGACCAAAAAATTATGATGGATTTTATGTGTGGTTTTGGGTTTTCTGGTTGGTTGGTTTGTGTGGGTTTTTTTATATATCTACAGTGCAAGCTGGAAAACACTGTAAGCTGTATAGAAGGTTACGAATTGAAAGATTGTATTTGGAAGATGCTCAGGATAGTGCCTTGCCAAATATTACCACAGTCAGGTTCATACCTATTGGTTTTTCACATGATTAGGAGAGTACACACACATGGGGAATGTGGTATTCTTCATGTGAACTTAAGGTTGGAAAAAAACAAACCTGAACCAATAAACTCAACCTTACATATATATCTGACACCTACAAAACATTAGAATCTCTGATACTCGTGTTCCCCAGAAGGTTGCTCAGTGATCCTGAATCCATATAAAAGGCTGAGGTATTTTCAGATAGGATTTAAAGCTTTAGCTGTTGCCTCTTGGAAGCTACCCCTTTTTTTTGATTGCAAACCAGAAGATTTGGTGGACATGGGTTTGTACAGGGTGCAGACTTGCATTTTGCTTGGATTTATTAGATGTGGTTGGATGTGCATTTTGGTTTTGTTCATGTTTCCTAGTATTTTAGAAAAAAGGAGGTGCATTCTATGTCGTCTAATTCTTTTAAACATTTGATTTGTTAAAAAAAACAAACCACCAAAAAACAGCTTTAAGAACAGAACAGGAAAATGCTACATCACAATAGTAATAGTTATGGTTTGGAAGTTCAAGAATCTTACAATTAAGCACTCCATATAAAAACCCTTCTATTACGTACGAGTGTGAGGACAGATGATGGGACGGTGTTCTGCTTGTGGTCAGGTGTGTTTTGCATTGGTAACTGCAAAGGCACCTATCAGATAAAAAAAATTGTGAAGACAGTCATAATAAGTGGAGTGTTTGATGCTTCTGAAATAGGGAAAAAGGAAGAAAATACATCTATGACAAACCTTTCAAAGGAAGAGCATGAATGAGGTCCTAAAGTTGACTTTCATTTTGGGTGTGGTGGTGGGTTTGGGTTTGTTTGTGTGTGTGTTTTGTTTTGTTATTTTGACACGCTGAAGAGTCCATGTGTTCCGTAGAGGGTTTCAAGCTGCAAGTTTATTTTGTTGGAAGCACCACTATATCTCAGTTGTAGATCTGGGCAAGTGTGCGTGTGCATGCTGTTACTTCTAGAAGACGGACTTATGCAGAGGTTGGAAGGGGAAGTCTGAGGACTGTATTCTGTGGTGGAGTATCAACACTTTTTGAAAACGAATCTGCAGTAACATAGCAGTAGCATTAAAGATGTGGAAATTGGAGGATTTTGACAAATTTGCATCTGATAATGCATGCGGTCTGTACAGTAAGACGAAGTCACTTTGTTACAAAAAGTAATACCATCTATTGATCTGTATTTTAACTTAAATGCTACCAGTTGTTCAGGTCAGCATGGGTTCACAGGATTTAAAGATTTTTGCTCTGGAACTTCATTCAAGGGTGCGGGGGGGTGGGGGTGGGGGGGTGGGGCGAAATCTTTACCATTCCTCAGTTTTGTTATACCTGGGAATCATTGTATTAAAGTAAGAGGCTGAGTGATTAGCTGAAGAAAGCCACCACAAGATTATTCAGAAGCCTCAGAGGAATATTGCAAGAAGCTATGTGATGCTCGTTAGGCAGTGTGATTTTTTTAATTCTCATTTCTATTGCAACAGAATAGCTGTATGTTTTTAATTATTTGTAGGTCAAGCAGTTCCTGCCCCTGCTGGGGCTCCTCCAGGTGGTCAACCAGATTACAGTGCAGCATGGGCTGAGTACTACAGGCAACAGGCAGCATATTACGCCCAGACAAGTCCACAGGGAATGCCACAACATCCTCCAGCACCACAGGTATAAAGTTTTTGTGTTTTCTGGCTGGCTTCCATTTCAGTAGTTTATAGAAATTTTGGTTTTTTGGTGTTTTTTTTGGCATGTCTCCTGCTTTGTTACCTGTGGAGTATGCATCTCTCTCCTTTTTTCTTTTTTTTTTTTCTTTTCCCTAGCAAAGTGACTATGAGTGTAATTAATAGATGACTTTGTTTACCTGATAACTTGAGTTCTGTATCTATCCATGTTTGGTGATTATGTTTGTATGTTTGTTTTTTTTTTAAAAAAAGAAAGAAAAAACTTTCTCCTCCTAGGGTTTTGAAAACCATGCAAGAAGCCACCACCATTTACATTAACCAATTTTTCTTTCTTAAAGGCTTCACTCCTGAGTTAGCTCGATTTGAAGGATTTTTAACATTTTGTGTATCTCTTATGTATCTCTTCTGCACAGGGCCAATAATAAGAAGTGGACAATACAGTATTTGCTTCATTGTGTGGGGGAAAAAACCTTTGTTAAATGTATGGATGCAGACGCCTTGATGAAGATCTTAATTTTGTTTGGTTAAAAAAAAATAGTGGTTTTGAAAATGTACAAAATATCTATCACTACTGATAGGAGGTAATATTTCTGTGTAGAAATGAAAAATGGTTTGTTTTTAGTATTAGTGTAGATGTACACATTCCAGCAAATGTATTTGCAATTATGTGGTCAATGCTTTGTGATATAAATGTACTTTTTCAATGTATACTTTATCACTTTTAAAATGCCTGTTTTGTGCTTTACAATAAATAATATGAAACCTCCTGTGTCGGTAAGTTGGATATTTGGGTATACAAAGAATTAGAGGATTGGTTTGCAACGCTGAATCAAGGTACCTGTACACAAATTAGATGATTTTTGGTTTTATCCCTATGAAACTTTTTGCTGAGTTTAAAAACTTGTTAGCATGTTTTTCCCCCCCTCTTCCAGAATAGTTGTAGGTGGAGGACCTCTTTCATTCATTGTATTTTGCTGCCTAGCACCAGTAATCTTGATACTTTAATTTTCTTTCTATTTGATTAAAATTGCATGTGTTTGAGAGAGTGATCTTTTGGCATACTTCCATTGCATTAACAGTGAAACTTCCTTTTATACATGACCACTGTTTCAGACCTGTGCAGCTGCTATAACAGAACTTTTATTCTCAACTGAAAAACTGATCCTGCATAACTATTTTATGGAAATTTTTTTTACACTACTTAAATTTTATTTTAAGTGTAATGTGCTTAAGCCTCCAGTTTAAAGTAGTCCACTTCAAAATTCAGTTTAGAAAAGTCAATGTGGTATGCATAGTAGTAGAAAAACTGTATCTGTCCTTAAAATGCTGTTTTGTTTTGAGTGGTGGGAGTGGTTGAGAACTTCCTGTAGAGCAGATAACTTCTGTTTGTCAGTACTCAAGTATTTGAATCAATTGACTCTTTTTTTTTTTTTTTTTTTTTTGTATCTATACCTGAAAGTTATTGCTCTGATGCTCATACTAAAAATCTGATTCATTTGAAATCCTGTGTTTGCTCTTTGCATATATATTGGCTCTTTGCATATATTAGACTACATGCAATACAGTCTTGTCTTGCCATTGTCTGTTGAAGTGCAGGTTTGATCCAGCCAGTATAGAACTAGCTCTGTAGGGGTGAGGAGGACTGTGCTGTGTATCATCCTTGATTGTTCCTTCAAGGAGCATTGCACTGTAAGTACATCAGAATGACAAATTGATGAACTGCAACAGTATCTTTTTGTCAATGTTCCACATAATGAAAATGCCATACTTGTGTGACTATTATGTTGGAATACAGTGCTGGTATCTTAGGAAATCATAAATGCTTCTTAATTCAGAAACATAGGTTTGTGTATATATACATATACATACATATACATAATAAGAGCTTTGTGGGTAAGTATTTCTGAAACGTTTAGCAGTAGCTAAAGAAAATCATGTTTCTGTTTATCTGAGCAATAGGGGGTTTTCCATTAGTACTCCTGAGACAGCTGTATCATTGAGTGTTTTTTAAAGTATGCATATTGTAACACTGAAGTCTTTGGAACTACTTGTTAGACAGAAGTTGTCTTTGTCTTCAGATAGTTTGCAGCTATGTAGTGATGTAGGTATGTTTCAAATATAACTGTTACTTGCTTTATCTTTTGGCACACCATATTGTTGCTTTGAGAGAATACTTTTTTTAGGGTGGCTGCACAGAGAAGTAAAAATTCAGGCTTGAAAATTGAAGTAGTTTATTCAGGTAATAAGCAATATATGTTTTGTGCTGTAGAAATGGAAGGAATTATTTTTATCCCTTTTAAAATTAGGAATTATTCTAGTAGCTTAAGAAAGGCTAGGATAGCGTTTACTATCTTTAGTGTAGGGTATGAAGTTTAATAGTTCGGATATTTTGCATGAAGTTTGTAGATAACCTTATAGAATGGTGCATTTATTATGTACTAAACTGAGCAAAATTAAATTCACTGGATTCTCTTATTCGCAAAATGGAGGCTGTTGATTTTGATTCATTTAAGGTATAAAATCTTTATTAATTGCAAACAGTGCAATTATTTATACTTCACAGTGCCTTCCCAGACCTTCCACCTTAGGTTCTGCTGCAAAAAAGCAACAGGTAAGCACAACCTAAGGAAGTATATAAATTAATCTATTTCAGTACATTAATGTTGTCCCTGTGAGATCTTTGTGGTTGTGTATTGAAAAGCAATCTGCTGCTTCCCCAATTGCATTGTAACTCACGGTTCCATTTCAGTGGAAAGTCTTTAACTTTTTAAGCAACTGTCTATATTTCTAGGTAAATATGTAATTTTTTTATACCTTTTTTTTTTAAGAGATAAGTAGATTGCAGTAATTAACCTTGATCAGAATACGTCATTTTTGGTTTTCTTCGAGTAGCTAATTGTTGCAATAAAAGAATTGAAACCTTTTAAAATGTGCAGGAATTTCTTTGGTTAGAAACGTCAACAGCCTTCACAAATGTTTTTTTATATTAGGGCACTATTCCCATTCAAACCCGCAAAACCTGAATATAAAGAATGTGACTTGTTGTTATCATTGAACTTGATAACTTGTCTTACGGTGTTATTAGTGGAATTTTTAGATAACTTAGTTTCCTTATTCATACTTGACATGGTAGGAAAAGAGATTCTGGAGTTTCACAGCTTAGGTTGTTCTAACTGAAAAAGCATGTGCACCAATTAAATTGTTAACAGTATAGCAGATAATATTTTATTCATATAGCAGTCAGTGTATCCTGTTTCTTGATACTTTAACTGAATTGCTGTATATTTTGATAGTTTAAAATGTTTGTCTTTTAGATGGTCTGGTACAGGTTTTTGTTTCTGGGTTTTGTGTTGTGTTTTTGTTTGGGGTTTTTTGTTTTGTTGGGTTTTAGTTTTTTGTTTGGTTTTTGTTTGTGGTTTTGGTTTTTTTTGCTTAAAGTAAAGCAGCATCTATTTGGGTTTTTGTTGATTATTCTGTTTCTAAAATGTGCTGCTCCTCTTTCAAAAGTCCTGCTTACCTGTACAACAAAGAAATATTCAAAAATCCTGCCTTCATTTTCACACACAGTGCTGAAGATGCTGCAAGCACCAAATCATAGCTCATAGAATCAGGTCCTGAGATAGTTACTACCAGTAAAGAGGAATCCTTTGAGTGTATGCCATTGGTGAGCCGATGAGCATGGACCATAGAAGGGCTCCATGTAGAAGGTAAAATTGGCAAAAACATAACAGATTTGAAATGTATCCCATACATAATGGTGTAGGGTATTTTTTTTTGTCTTGATCACTTCTCATTCTTTAAAGTATTACTTGTTTGACCATAAATGTTCCATAATCTGTTAAGTTTTTTAAAATGTGATTTATTAATATAAACCATCAATTTTAACTTATATTCTTCTAAATAGCCAAGCTTAGATATGTTCAATTTTTGAACTAATAGTTGTGCTTCAGTTTTTCAAGCCATCTGTAGTTTGATATATAACTTCATTTTTGATGTGAGAAAAGGTTAGGTGTGTACCACTTGGATTTTGATACTGTGAATTTAGTGTTGGGGTGAGTCATTTGTTCGCTTCTTTTTACATGATACTTTTGTCTTCACCTGTTGTTAAGTATCTTAAGTCTTTCAGTTATACATTTAGTCAGTGGGAGGAGATAGAGAAGAAAAAGCTAGTTCATTGGGATGTTGCTAGTGTGTGGAAGATGAGCTGTTCCTGTGTTGCATTTGTCGTGTATTGACCTACAGGTTTCTCCCTGCTGGGCTACAGGCATGTTATTTTGTGCTAAGCATAGTGTTTATTTTTCAACTCTTCTTCAAACTCATGGCTCGTAGTGGAAGAGAAAATAGATTTGAGTTTCCCTGATTCAAAATGTGATGTACTACTTTCAAATGTTTTCTGCTCTTTCCTCCACACACACACACACCTTTAGAGTCTTAGAAATAAAATAGAGTGTGAAGAGTGCAAAAAGCTTAAAAGAAGCATAATGCTTGAAGTAGGAGAAAAGGTTTTGTATCCCTTTCTGCAGCCTGTACTTTAGTAGGACATGAAACAAAATGTCAGGTGGATAATCTTCAGTCTAGCATGATCATAAGTCATCTATAAGCTGTCCAGGTAGACAGGATCATTATTCATTTGCACAGCCTATCTTTTTATTAGTGGCATTTTATTGGATGATAGAAACTGTTTCTCCTCTGTGCTTTTCCAGTTTTTAAGTTTTCCATTGCATGCTAGAAGCTTTTTATTTCACATTCTTCTGGAAGCGTGGGGAGGAAGGGAGGACTAGGCTTTTCAGAAAGCATACAGTTGACAGGATTCCCTCTTACTTAGTAATAGTTTGTACAACTCTTACATATGCACAAATATTTCTTTTGCGTGCATGTGAAATGCCTTTTCGTCCTGAGAAAAGTGTTCTCTGCAGAAACTACCCGTGTGTAAAAAGAAGATTGGCTTTAAAAGGCAACTGTGATGGGAACAGTGTCTTAGGGAGATGCAGCTTGGACTTGAGGTAAATTGAATGCTTTACACAAATGTGGTTTTGAGCTTGCATTGACATTGTATGTAATATGGGTTCACGTTAACTGTATAATGTTTTTTGTATGGTTTTTCTCAATAAATGTAAACCAATGGATAATAATAGCAATGTTTTGGTCTCTTTTTTTATGTTTCTATCTTTGCCTTCATTAGTTTCAAGTAACAGCTTCAGAGGAAAAGTATCTCATTAAATAGTACTGTGAATAAACATCAACCACATGAAGTGAGGTATTATATGACTATTAGGATGTTCATTCAAAACATGCAGTTTACTACCTTTTTTCCAAGACGCTTCTGAATTTGTACTCATTGAGGCAAAAGTGACATCCAGTAAGTTAACTTACAGAGAAGAGTCACCATCTTGAACCACAGGAAAATTTGTTTTGGAAATGACTGCATAAATCTGATTTGCTGCAGCTTACCATCTCTTTGTTAAGCCTTACACGTGTAATTTTGAATTTAAAATACAATGATTGTTTGTAAAATTACATCTACAGAAGCTTAAAGCAAATGATTCAGACGTTCTAAGCCCAGTAACAGTGTTGGTATCAAGAGGTTTTGCAGAAAAATAGTACACTGTTTAGAGATGCAGCAGTAAATTTATTTCATAAAAACAGAACAAAGATTTAGAAGTTAGGCACTTTCTTGAAAGTATTTTTCTTACAGCTTGCTTTGTACCAACTTAGCTATGATAGGCTCATATTTTGTCACCAAATGTTCCTCTAGTATTTAAGCAGTGAAAAATTACAAGTTTTACAAGTAAACATTGGTACCATAAAGACTACTATGGGCCTTACTGAGATGTTTTTTCCTTTTGAATGACCAGCTACATAGGTTGATATGAGCATACAGTTTAAATGCAAGCCCAGTTTAAAACTACTCTTCTAACAAAACAGAAGTGAGCAGTTATGTAATCTTTTATTCTTTAAAAATGGTGCACTGGGGATTTTGAATATCAGTATTTCCTTTTGCCAGTTCAATGCCTCTGGGAGTAAGTAAAACATCTTAAATACTTAGTGTTCATGCAAAATACACCAACAGATGTACACTGCTACATAAGTTTCCAGATTGTGTATTTAGCTTTACACTATTATGCAACAGTTGGTCTTCAAATGTGGGAGCACTGTTACAATTCAGCTTTTCCTTTAGTTGACCTTTTGTACGTTCATTCCTTTTTAGCCTTTAATAGTGATTTTTGTACTGAGCAAGGAACCTGGACACTTTCACAATTTGAAGGCTATTCTTATCTGATGCAGGAATGAGAAATCAATGCATATCCTTGCTTTCTGTAGTTGGCCCCATGAGAGAAAGAGATGATGCAATAAGAAAGTATTGAGGGGAAGAAAGATTCCAGATGAAGTAGAGCATTAGTAGTCATCAGCTAGGAAATAAAAGGATTAAGAGAAACAGATAATTAGCTTTCTGTAATAGGAAAGATGCAAGGAGAGTGAGAATAAAGCAAATTAAAATGCTAACTCTTACTTTCAATGGTGAGAATACAGGTGCTAGCAGATGTGCCTCTGTTGTTGACTGCTTTACACATATATTCCCCTTCATCTTCTGGGAAGGTTTCTGGCAAGTACAGGCAATAGGTTTCTCCTCTTTCAATATATTGGTAGTCCTCAGAGTCCTGCAACATTTCCCCCTCAAACCACCAAGTAACTTCAGGTTTTGGTTCTCCAGTAATTTTAACTGTAAACCTCACTGGCTCGCCATCAACTACTGATGTGTTTTTCAGTGATTTCTTGAACCAGGGAGCTCCAGATCGAGCTTGATCCTCCTCATCTTCACAAGTAGAACCATTAATAATGCTTCCCTCCTCCTCTTCTTCCTCTTCCCTCTTCTGTTTTAAGATAAATAAACTTAGAACACTTAAAAGCAGCAATAGCAAAATGACTGTTAGTGATACATATTTGATACAAGTTACCCTGTTTCTGAGAAAGAAAGAAATATTCCACCTTATCCTCACCAGATAACAATGCCTGATTTTGGCTGTGAAACAGGCTATTGAAAGGATATTTGCAGCTTCTCATACTCTAGTACGTGAAAACACCAAAAGCAATTTTACATTATTGCAGTAATTCACAGCCACTAAACCAAGGATAGTATGCCTTTTGTACTGCTGGCAGTGTTGCCATCAGTGGTGCTTGGAGACTAAGTTAAATAACGCTTAAGATTGAAGAAAATACACTTTGTAACTTACCTTCTGTAATGCTGCATCAATTTCTTTCTGTTCAAACTGCATGCGTAGTAATTTCTGTTCCTCAATTCTCCTCTGCTCCTCTTCCTCCCTGGCTCTTGCCATTTGCTCAAAACGGGCCTTCATGTTTACTTTATGAGTAAATGGAGCCTCAGATTTCTTGGCTGGTTTCACATCTACCTCATCATCCTTGGGGGGGGGAAAGAATTTAATGTGTATGATAATAAAACTAGTTTTGTATATTAGTAGCTCTTCTCTGAGTAAAGCCACCTACAGTCCTGTTTTTCTCAGAGGTTTGTTTAATGTTGGGTTTAAGATCAAGTCTTGTAGTTTATCCCTGGGATAGGGCAAAATACTTCCAAAAGTAATTTCTAAAATGTTAGAAAAATACTTCTAAAGATTGATATCCATATAGAAGTCCAATACTGTCTTCTCCCAATGGTAAATCATTAGTGACTTGACTTTTATGCTGTCGTAGCTTCAACACTTAATACAGGTTGACTTTATCAGAAACAGAGTGTCTGTCATTAAACTAAAAGCTCAAAAATAAAAGAAGATGCTTTGAGCTAATACCGAAGTGACTGATGACTGTGGATAGGAAACAGAATGAGGCTTAGATCTGGCCTGCTGCTGTTGTTCCCTGACTGCCACAAGATTATGTCATGAAAGCTCATGCTGATGTTTTGTGTCACAAAGCATACTGTTGATTTTTTGGTTAGACGGGTAGCTTCATTTCTTGTTTTTACCCCACTTAAAAAAAGTAAAAGGGTTCCGTTATGAAGCAAATACAAATAGACATCCACCTCTGGAAATTAGTAGAGAGGATAAAAAGACTTGATCTACAAATGGTATTGTTTGGGGCCTTTTCTTTTTTCAACTCTAATTCATTCTCTACCATATGAATTGAGTTAAGAAGGAAAAACAATGTAATCACTAACAGATTCATTCTCAAATGTGAATTTCAAACCCTCAGGCTGGCAGGTTTCAGGTTAAGATATGACATAAAGCGCTTTAAGCAGAAAAACAGATCTCTGATCAGCCAACTGATAATAAAATGGTGCTGTTTACTTTTGGGATGCTGAGGTGAGACTTTGTTTATCCAAAGGAGAGAACAGGACAGAAGGGGGGAAATAATTTTGAGAATATAGCAAACTTTGCCCACACCTGCATCACTAGTGTCTCATTTAAGTATAGTATTAACATATACAGAATACAACATACTTCTTGAAAATGTTCAGCTTCCCGTTCTCTTATTTCTTCATCTATTGCTCTTCTTTTAGCTCGCTCTTCTTCAATCTTCTTCTGTATTTCTTCTTGAGACAATTGTCCTATCTTTTCAAACTTGCTTTTTAAGTTCTTTGCCTGAATAGAACCACTTCTTTTTAGCTTTATTAATTCTTCATATTCTTTACTCAGCTCAAAAGTTTCAGACTCTTCTTCCAGCTGTTCAGAAATTACAGAAACATAGGAGATACAAAAATGCCATAGTTATTTTACTTCTTCTCCCCCCAGATAGCAGTAACTTAATACACTTAACAGTTCTCTTAGTTACTTGAAATCAGCACAGAGACCTTTTCCAATTTACTTTTTTCCCTTGCTTTTCACAGGATTACTGCATTTGTATTGCCTCTGAACTAGATACACGTTTTTGCGCACCTTGATTGAACATGCCTTTTGTCCAAAGATTGCTGTTAACAAACCACCATTCAGACTCAGAAAACCAGACACTTAGCAGTACAGAAAGCTCATTATCCTGGATCTGTAATTTAACCTCTCTGGTTCACTTGCAATATTGCTATGAATTTTCTAAAATACAGCCACATTGTTAAACCAAATTCCTGCTCTTTGGGGGTTTTGTTTGTTTTGGTGAGTTTTTTTGTCTTTTTTTTTTTTTTAACTTGGTAAAAAGGAAGTAAAATCTTAGGATGCTATGACTGGAAAAGAAACGGCACTGCTGGATCATGCAGTCCAACCACAGCTGAAGCTGTGATTGTTGATATTTTACTCCTTGCTTTTACAGCCTCTGGCTGACAGTAAAGACATGTATGCATTTTAGTTGGATGTCCCCATCTCTCTATTCTTCCCCACAATGCAATACAAAATTGACCTTCAAAGTTTGCAAACTAGAGCCTGTATTACTTGCTCTGGTTTCACTTAGCAAAACTTAAACATAGTCATGTAACACTAAAAATGGAATAACGAAAGAATTGCCACCCACCACCAAATCTAATTGAAGTGTGAAGTTCATGAACATGATGTTTTAGGTATTTGGTATGCAAATCAAATTTTGTGTGTCACTTTTCATATTGGCCGTGACAACCTTCAAAAACCCTTGATATGCTGAGGCCACTGATACAGTTGAGGCCGCTGTTCCTAATTAGTTAACCCAGCATTAAGGAAAAGCAAGAGTTTTGCTCTTCCCTACATTAATTTCTGCATTTGTATTTGGGATCTACATTTTTTTTGTTCTCCCAGTGCTGTAAATACTACACTGTTTTCTAGTATTACTGTAGGACTGACTGAAACAACATTACAATTTTGAATTACCCATTTACTTTAGGGGTGGTAAGGGATAGAAGCCTTTTCCTTGTGGACTAGTGATAAGTATCCTGCTATATGCAATATTATGTTTTTAAAGTATATTTGTAAAATTCTCCATTCTCTCTGCACAACGCATGACAGTATTGATTTAAAATGTCCTCTAAAAGAATCTTCAGTTGTAATCTTCAACTGTGAGATTTTAGTAATTCACTGAAATTCTCTTTCGCTTTTATTGAGTGTGTTACCATACGCATTGATATACAAACCTCTCCCATTTCTTGTCTCAGCTGTTGAAATTCTTGCTTTTCCATTTCCAACTTTTGCCTACGCTCTTCTTCTGCGCGTCTTTTTTCTTCTTCCATTTTTTGTCTTAGCAACTCCTCGAAATTAATTTCCAGTTTACCAGGTATGAGAGATTCTTGGGACACTGTTTTAAACATTTCTGGTGATTCATCATCCAGCACCTGTTGGAAAATCAGAGCATTAATGATAGGTGTGATGAAATCACAGGATTTCTCAGACACTTCCAATGAGCCAAGTTTTCTGTCACATCTGCCATAGTACAGTAAGATGCGGTATGACAAGTGTGGATATTCATTGAATGTTCTGGGAGAGGGAGTGTGTTTGCAGAGGGGGATTGTATTTGATTTCCGCTCCTTACTGAAGGTGGTGATGTTTATTAAAATGCAGGGTTTTTATTATTTTTCAAGATCATGGGGAGGATGTCCTCTAAATGCAGCCTTGGAACCTAGAAGTTATTTCCTGTTCACTGCTTCTAAGCAAACTGAATTGTATTCCCCTTCTTAAGCAATACTAGTGTTCCCCATTAAGGGTAAATTAATAGAATTTTCTACAGGAAACTCTTCTTGTGCACCCATGGATTATACTAAGTTACACTGACAGTTCATTGGTTTGTACAACCCAAGCATAAAGGTCTCCTCCTTTTTCTGTCCTCAGGGTTCACAATAGAGTTGGTCTTTTGATGGTCATCCATGAACAGTTTGCTTATTTTGAAGACTAATTCATAAGATGATGCTAAGGCCTAGGAAATGCACTCTTCATTAATTCAAAATGCAGGAAGTGTAGGAACAATTACACGATCAGACTGAATTTGAAGTAAAGCATTAGAAGAATACAAGCCCAGGTACATGTTAGTCTGAGTTACACAAGAAAATTTTTGAATTACTTTTTGATAAAATCCATACATGTTTGTGTAACAGGAATGGTCTCTACATAAACTTGAGGTCAGACACTGACCTAGAGCTGTGTGGGGAGGTGGCATTTTGGCACTAATCAACAAGTTTGAAAAGCCTTTTGGCAAATACTGAAGAGCCTAATGTGCCTTAAATTGTAGGTTTTCCCAAGAGTAATAATCAGTCAAATACCAGAAAGAATTAAAGAAGCAAAACTTCCATTTCAGAAAGTGTTTTGAGTAGCTTTAGAAGAGAACAGAAAATGAGTATTTTTATAGAGATTCTTTTGCACACTTCTTTTAATCGCTACTTACTGCCATTGTAACTTGCACTTTTCACTGCTGTTTGTGCCATTTTATTTGCTACCACTGTACTGATCTCTTTTGCTCATATCCTTTTGGTCGTAGCTCTTAAAGTACGTTTTTTATCTAGCTCCACTCAAATACTGTTATACACTATAGCTGTCCTTCAGATTTTCCCTCTGAGTAAGCTTACAGTTAGATTACAGCCCCATCATTCCCTCCATTTTTTATTTGTTTAGCATAACATGAACATATTTGTTGCAATTCTGATAATGGAGAATTGGAGTCAAACACCAAAGCTATAAACTATTTCCTTTAATGAAATCAGTGCATAGCCACATAGTTTCTGGAGGGTAACCACAGCTAAATCAGCAAAAAAAAAAAATGTGTAAGTCTCTTGCCTGCGATGTGTCAATGTGCTCATCACTTCAAGAAGATACAGAACCTAAGTGATTTAAGAGAAGCATTCATTCTCCATTTATCAGTGTATAAACTTCAGAAAGCTGTGCACATAAGCAAAAACCAGCAGTTGGATACTCTGTATTTGTGAATCACTAAGTTATGAGAAGATAGTAAACCGATGTATTCCTGATTATAAAACATGGGGTGGGAAATCAGCTGAATTGTGTGGTGTATCAAACCCTTGTGGTTAGTTCAGTAAATATTTTACCCATATTTTGTAGAGTGAGACCACGATTTTCTTTTCTGTAAACTGGGAACAGATGGCAGTGAGAAACAGTCCTGCAACAACCCTAGCTTGCAGCACAGTCAAGCCAATTTCAGTGGGCAAACAATGTCTGAGAGTGGAATATGGCTTTTTTTTTGTGCTAAGACAGGCTCTTTATGCAGTCTCTAATGGAAAGATGCATAAAGGCATAATGGAAATGAAAAGGGATGAAAGACAAATGCTTCTGTCTGGAAGTGATCATGATGATGGGAAGCATGGAAGTGTGAAAGTAGCACAAATAAATCTGAAATAAGGAGATCCGAAAAAGAGGTGGCATTTGTGGTTTTCAGACACAAAAGTATTTGGTATGTGTATACTTTCAAAACTAAACTCAAAAGAACCAACTTGAAAGGTTTTAAAATAGCTGCTTCTAGATTCTTAAATAAAAAACAGGATATGAGGGTTTACTGCTTCTGAAAGAGGTGACTATATGGTCTTAAAATGTTTGAAAGCACATCTGCATTGCTGCTACATTTGTGTACCTGTGAAAAAACAGGGAAAGCACAGGCTTGTGTTTTTTGTTCTAAGAAATAGTAAATTCAGGATGCTAGTTAACACAAAACTTTCAAATATGTACATGCTGAAAACACATTTTTCAGTTACTTTTTTCTCATTACTGAATGTCTTCACTGTCTGTGGTTGAAGTGCAACCATGGATTTTTGTGCTGCATCTAATAGATTAAACTGTTCAATCAGTGTTTTCTTGCCTGGACACTTGAGCTTAGGTTCTTGTTACACTGTGGCAGAAAAAATCAGAAGATAGCACATATTTTATTTCCTTTCTTTTAGCTGTCTGATGGCTTCTCATAAATACTGTAATGGCAAAAGCCCAGTAGCACTTTTTAATGTCTTTTTTTTTTTCCCCTCCTTTTTCCTAGTGGCTTTAGCTTCTATTTTCTCTCCTTGATGCTATGGACACTACTTTCTGTAACTACTTACCAGTACAATATCAAACATAATTTTACATAGTAGTTTCTTTAGGTAGTCTCAGCATACAGTTCTTGTCTTTGCCCCAGTTTTTAGGCAAAGGGAGCACTGCTGACAGTATCTGTAGTCATACAAAGTTGTAGTTTGTCTCACAACTTACTGCTTTGAGTGACAAACAAAATGTTATTAGGCATGCAGTTAGTCTTTCCTGATAAAAGCACAGAGGGGAATGTAGAAAGACATTGCCAGATATGTCAGCTGTGGTTGTTCCACAGTTCTGTATGGCATGTATTGCCCTTCTTTTTGAAACAAACTATACTTAGTTGATGTTTGTGTAATTTAACACTGTATTTCCTGAATCTTAAGTTGTTGGGATAAGCCTGAAGAGTACAGTGACAAGCTCCATACTAATTATTTTAATATTGTTGTCACTCTCTGAAATCTGGCACCTTTCTCCACTTTCAGGTAGTGTCAGTCCTAGGTACCTACAAGTTTGTCTTCACTATAATCTTAACTCCAATTTTACAAGTCATTGCATATCACAGAAACCTGTATAAGGGAGTTCCGTATTATAAACTGTTCTAATGAATACATGCCACAAACAACTTTTCTCCTGGACAAGTAATGAAATGCAGTTAGCTGAGTCCAGAGCTGCTTTAATTTTTCCTTTCCAAAGGACCACAGATGACTATAAAATTTGTACTTGGAGTGAAACTCTCTCATGTGCCGCTAATTAGGCTCTAGCTGGCACGAGCCGTTTGGTTTACACCCTGTAAAAGTACAGAGATAAACTTGGAGAAGTAAAAAGAATTGTTCTCCAAAAACAACAACAACAATAAAAACCCCACCTTGTGAAAACATTTTACTTTCCAAGTTTCTTGTGTCTAGCATAATTAATACCCAATACCTGCTTTTGACTAAACTACTCAAAATCCATTCAAGGCTTGCTTGGGGATTGTTCTGTGATGATTTTTAATAAACCAAACTTGATTATTTTACCTGCTCATAAGTAGTGAGGTGAACTAGTTAACGAAGGAGTTGAAGCATGCTTTCCTAACTGTGTTTAAAGCTTCTTCCAAGAGCTGCATCCCAGTTCATTTAAGATTTAGGTAAAAATTAAATTATATACTAAATAAAAATGCCATACCATGTTTTTCCTTGCTTCAGCAAATGCTCTCTTCTCCTCTTCTATGCGTCGTCTTGCATCTTCTTCTGCTCTCCTCTTTTCTTCTTCTCTCCTCTGTCTTTCTATCTCCTCAAAGCTAAGTCTAAGTTTACCAGGACGGAATTCTTTCACTGAATTTTCAGATTCTTCATCGCTACCTTCATTTATCTTCAGAGAAAGTGGAACAGAAAAATAGAAAGGACTTACCTTTATGTTTAGATTATTCTTTATAGAACATAAATGTTTCTTACAGGAAACATTTTAATCTTGGTTTTAGGCAGAGGAAGGAAGATGAGTATTTTGGTATCCTAGTATTTTGGTATCTTTCTGTAATTTTTAAAAAACTGTTGAGTGTGTAATTCAAGGAACAATGTGTTCCTTGGCTGAGCAATTAAGTAGAGAGTTAGATCATTTACTGTAAATTGCTCCCTATTCGCTTTCTTTACCTCACTTTCATAGACCTGTACACCATCAAACCTTTTTGTGTGCATATAAATTGTTTTTACCAGTGCACTTAGCAGTTAAAAAATTACTGTAAAGTTTTATAGCAAAAATAGATCAATTAAGATTTTGCTGTTACTCCAGACTGAGGTCTTTGTTTCTTTTCTGTTTAGACATTTAATCATCACTGAAGAAAGGGAATTGAGATACTCCAATCTTTTCACTATTGCTTGCGTCCAGTGAACACTTACCTGCTAAGAGAAGCCTATGGTTTGCAAACTACAATCAACAACACAAGAACAAACCATCTGCAGAGGACATCTCAGAGTACTTTATTTGTTAATGGAGAGAATGGACTGGGAACTGTCAGAGTTTTGACAATCCAGATTTCTGTGTACTGCAAGCATCCCTAACACTGGTATGTGTGGCAGCCAATACAGGGAACTGCAGAAATACTTTATTTGGAATTCGTAGAGAAAAAAAAAGAATTGAAAGAAATTAACTGACAAACTCTTCCCTTAAGAAAACTTCTTACTTCAAATTTTGACAACCACTGATACCAGATCAAACTGCATGATACAAGTTTCTTTTGAAGTAGTGAACTTGTTAACTATATTACTTGGTTAATGGGAGATATGAACAAAACTTTAGCGAGAGCAGCTAGTGACTCCATGAAGTTCTCTCTCCGTTTTCTTCCCTCTTCTTCAGTACAATCCCCTGCCCATCTCCAAATAAAAAGGGGAAAATGCATTATTGATGTAACATCATGGTTACTGATGTGGAAAGGTTAAGAGATTTACTACAGGTGGGAGTGGAGGAGTAAGCTACAGTTTGGGTATCTGCTTTAACCTATAACCCTCCCAAATTGGACCAGCTGGGAATTTCACTGTTTCAGCTTTGTGGAGGTTCTGTGTTGTTTGGTTTGTTATGTTAGGGTCTTTTCTCTTAACTGGAGAATTTAAGTTTCTTGAACATTTTTTAAATACATTGATTTAGTGATCTTGTTTGTCCAAGAAATGTTCATTTATACTCTGTTAAAATTAGCAAATTCCTAGAAATTATGTTTTCAAAGATTTCATGGAAGATTAAAGTATCATTTCTTGTATGTGAACTAACATTTTTTGTATGTGAACTAGCACACATGAAGGTATTTAAATACAGAACTTAAAAAATGCCTTTGGAAGTGGAGTATGGTAAAGTGAATAAATGAAGAACTAAACTACTTGGTACAACTTACGTTAATACAAAGTGTATGATTCCTTTAGTCTGATCAAAAGACTAAACTATAGTGAGGACTGCTTAGAGCGGATCTAAAATATCTGTCTTATGATAAAGAACACATGGAGGCAGTTTTATGAGTAATACAAAATTGTAAGCTACACTTCTGAAAATAGGGGGCTTAATCTAGTAAATTTTAGTATATTGTTTATGTCCACACATACAAGAGAGCTGATGTGTCTTACTTCCCTTTGCCCCTAAGAGGAAAGCTGCAATTGACACATTCATCTATCATATTTATAAATAAATATGAGAATAAGAAATAACATTCTCTTACTACAGAATGTTTTAATCAAAAACTGGTTACTGAAACATCTGAAGCACTATTTAAGCACAAAAGGGACAACTAATCTTCTTGAGGACTTACAGGTTGAGGTGCTACAAAGTGTAGATAGAAAACCTACAAAGACTGCTGGTTTTACTGAAACAGTATCTAAAGCATAATTACTGGCTTAGAGATAAGGTCAAAAATACATATTTAAAAATGAATTTTCAGACTCTTAACAACATGAAATATAGTTAAGGAATACGAAAAAAGTGTCAGATACAGGAAAGAATGTAAAAACATCCTATGTGAAAATTCTGTAGCACCATGAATGAAACTTGTATTTACCATTTGCTGTCTAGCTTCTTCAAAGGCACGTTTCTCCTGTTCTAAACGCTGTCTTGCTTCTTCCTCTGCTTGCCGCCTTTGATTTTCCTGTCTTTGCCTTTCAAGTTCTTCAAACGTTACTTTCAGCTTACCAGAAGAGAGAGGCTCTTGTGTTCTGTTGCCTTCATTTTCACCCTGTGTAAGAAAAGTTAAAGGGTTGTATCTTAAATAATAGGTGTTTGTATCTGAAGTATTTTAGATGAGTGGTTTACCATGACAAATGAAAGGCAGTTGGTTTCCTTAAGGAATTGGTTTTGTTCCTTGGTTTCTTCATCATGTCTCTCTCTTTGTTCTGCTCTCTCCTTTCCAGAGTTCTCAAAGTTTAGTTTCATCTTCCCAGGTGTTTTGGCCGGTTTCACAGGCACTACTGTAACTAGCAGTGAATCATCCCCTTCCTGTCCAAAAAGATATTTATTATATTTTTATAAAGCCTGACTTCTAGATAGATTATTTCTTAGCCAAACTACTGCCTTCACCTGTGTAGCACCAAAGCTTCCAAAATAATTACTTGGACTGATTATTAACCACAGGAATAAACCCATGTACCTGTGGCAGTCACTAGGTTCCTTGTAATAACTGGAGAACATTAAGACTGAATTATATTTTAAGCATAGCTTATGGCAAAGTCCTTAATTTCTTGACATATTTTCATTAACTGTAGTTACAAATAGTTAAGGTTTGGAGCAGAACAGGTGAAATTTTGAATACATAGCAACTTGCATGTGCTATGCAAAGCATATACTGCAGTTGCAGTGAGCTTAGTAGTGCTATACAGCAGTATGTAATTTATCAGGCAAAGTAATTTTATTGAAGGATGGTGCTGTTTCAAAGCTATTTTCAAGACTTGCCAAAATACCTTTTTACTTTTTTTTTCCCCCCACCCCCAAGTACCATGATTAACAGGATACTGTCAAATGATTTAAAACTAATGGGTTTTGGTGGCTGTTACTTTTTTTCTTTCTGAAATTTTAGTTGGAATGTGAATTTCTTGTGTGTGTTAGTGAAAGGGAACACGAGCTTTGGACCTAGGTTGTTTTTTTTTTTAAGTTACTTGCAAGACATAAAATGCAAACCCATATAGTAAATTAGTGAAGTTTTCTCAAGAAAGTTAAGGGAGTAAGGTGTTCAAACGTAAGTATATTGACAAAATCCCCTTTCAATTTCAAGTTTAAGGCAAAGAGCTTTTAACATGATACTTTCCAAAGCCAGATGACTTAGAATATCATTGCAAGTATAGCTCAGATCATGCCGGTGGCTTTGAACGTTCACATTTTTTTATGGTTTTAGCTAGTAACGAAGTTTTCACAGTGCAGACTCAGACTCTATTTCAAACAAAGAAATTGTCTTCCTGTGCAGACATACATATAGTTCTGTGCACTTTAAAAAATGCATAGCTCCATAGTTGGATTTTATTTAGGTATTTGTGTACTGTTCTCTAAGATCTCCCAGCCCAAATTACAGTAACAAAACAAAGTGAATAAAAACATAGGTGAACATTTCTTTAAAAAAATCTGATTACCTCAGCTGCTGATTCAGTTCCCGTATTGTTAAAGTCATCAATCTATTAAATGAGAATTTCATATGATTACATTACTTTGGCTCTTTGCCTTAGATTTGCAAACAACTGGAAATTTTTTTTTTAACCTTTTTTTCTGTTTTTTTTTTTTTAGCAGTGATATGTTTGTAGCACTTAAATTCACAGAGATGGTAACGATCGACCCTTTGCTGGAATAATTCAGGTAGGTTAGCTGGTTGAGGAAGCGGGAATAAAACATCATACAGAAAGTATGCTAAAGCATTTTTAACACTTCAGTGATGAACCAAGAGCTTTTTATTACAGTCATTGTTCACTTAAGCATTCCAGAGTCGTGTAAAAACAAAAAAGCTAAAGCAAGACCATTGATTATTTCTGATTCAAGTGGCACTGTCTTCCCCTCTACTCCTGCAAAAATCCAAATGCTGTATTTGCTTCATACAGTGTCTTCACATGTTACTTGTCTAGAACTACCATACTTTGTAAAATTCTACATCATATGTAGATGCCTTCCAGAGTAGATTAAGTATCTGATAAATACATTTCCATGGAAACATACAGTTTCACTGATGTTAAAAAGGTCTTAGTAGAAAATTACATCCATGTCCTTTGTTGAAAACTGCGTCCTCTCACAGCACCATTTTCTTACAACAAAAGCAAACCTAAATTAACTGCTATTTATCATGAAGATATTCCCTCTCACTGCAGTATTTGCAGCACTGATGGAAACTTTAAAAAGGAATTAACTATGATATCCCAATGCAACACTGTGTGAAAGACAAAATTTGCTTTATTGGCATCAACAAAATTGGAATCTGTTCACATCTGTGTGTATATATATATGCACACATATGTGTATGTGCATTAAAGATTCACAAAGTGGCACAGAAATAAAACATAATCTGGATAGTCAGAATTTTCAATTTTTTAATGCATTAATATCCTCTCATTTTTGCCTGCCAATGGCATTTTCTTGTTTCTTCTTGCTTACCTTAGTTGACCTATCACTGAACTGTATTCTCTACTCTATAAACAAAAATTATCTTAAGTAAGGGTGGGTAAGAATTAGAAACATTTTAAAATTAGTTTACTATATTCTGTAAACTCTTGCATGCATATGACACCAAAATCTGTGCCTGATTCACATTGCAGGCAGGTTTATGCCTTCATGGTTTCATCTATAACCCAGGTTTAGCACTTTAAAAAATTGCTGTAAAGAAGTGAAGATTCTCTGAACGTTATTCCCCACTTCCATCCCATGGAGCATCTCCCATGTATTTCTCTACTATCAATACAAAATGTTTTTCTTGTATTGTTTACAATCACATCCTGACTGCTGTGACCAGATGAACATACCTCCTGTGCTTTTTTTGCCAGTTCTCTTTGAATTTTTCTTTTCTCAATCATGTCTTGTTCAATTCTGCGCTTCCTTTCTTCTTCTGTTCTTTTCCTTTCTTCTTCTTGCCTTTGTTTCTCCATTTCTGCAAACTTGCCTTTAACTGTTCCTGTGAACATGGAATAGAGTCCAGTGCTTGCATCCAATACTTACCTAGCAAATGATGTGGTCTTTTCAGTCTCTTACCTATTAGCTTTGGAACGTAACCTTTTTCTACTTTGGATGATTTTGCTTCATCATCTTCATCAGATCCAAGCAATTCTTTCATCTGGTTGATGAAACACAGAAAGTAAACTCTCTTTATCCCTTAAAAGAAATTCTCATATTGTTGTCTTAAAATAATGTGAAAAGATTTTCACATACAGTATTAAATATTGAAATAACATGAAATATTTGCAAAGAAAATAACCTCCTGCTTCCTCCTGTTCCATTCTCTCTCTCTAACATATTGTTCTTTTCTTCTTTGCTTTTCATCTCTAGATCTCCTTTGATTTCTTTCTTCCCTTGCTTTCTGCATAGCTTCAAATTTATCCTTTACATCACCCTTGTGAAGCTTGGGCACATAGGATTTTTGGACGGGTTTAGATGAAGAGAGCAGAATCTTGGTGAAGATAAAGAAGAAATGAAGATAAGAAAAAGAAAGTTGAACAGATGAACAGAAATATTCTGATAGATTGGATTAGAAAGAATGTAAGAACGTAAAACAGAAATGCATTTGGGATTATGAACTCTGTGCCACTAGCCATCATCGATTAAGCATCCTTATATTGGTTCATAGTTAGTAAGAAATAATAAAATATACAAAACACCATCTAGCATGGTATTACACTTGAGACATTAAGTAATTGTAATGAATAGCTATGTAACAACGAATATGAACTATATGTACATTTTACAATATTACAGCTTTAAAAAAAGAGACACAAATATATATTGCTGCTTTCAATCATAAGCAGTCACCAAAGAGCCTCTCTACCCCTAACATTTAAAACAGATGCAAAGACATAGACTTATAATACAATATGCATGCTTTCTTCTTTAGCACTTTAACAGCCTTACATGGGTTTTAAATAACATTATATGTTCATTTAAAAATTCCATTAATTTACACACTTTTTAACATTTAAAACTCCCAGCTCCACTCGACTTGCAGGACCCTGGTATCAACACAGATAATGGACACTTCCTTGCCAATGCTTACTCTGTGTGTCCAATCAGTAAGAGATGTTCCCACTTTTCAGTACTGGGAAGTTTCCTCTGTTTTTACTGTGATGACTACAGAAATGCTGGAAAAAATGGCTGAAAACATTCAATGTTTCACATTTCCAACCTAAACCAATAGTTTTTGTTCCTGAGTCTCCAGAGAAGTAATATTTCAAGTAGCTTAATATTTACATTGTAGATTTAGATGTGAATTTTGTTCTGAATTTCCCTTCCAACATGTAAAGTTTCTTTGTATTTTGTTACTTTTATTTTGCTTTCCTCCTTCATGTTGTTTGTATCATTAGTAAGAAAATATTTCCCAGATTCTATGAAATCAGTTTTCTTAAGCTACTTTCACGTGTCCTATTGTATTAAAATAGCAGCACTATCAGCAGACATCCTGTATAGTAATTCAAACAAGTAACAATTGTTTGAAATTACTCTTTTTGCAAGCATCAGTTGAAAATCACAGTGTTCCGTTGATTACATCAAAATTGGTACATACCTCAGTTTTCTGTGCAATGTCATTCATGGCTACTGTATTGTGCTCTGCACCTGGTATGTTTAAGATTGCTTTCAGTTTCTACCTGCAAGAAACAGTTGTAGTTATATTCCTTTCTTTCCTTTTAAATGATGCTTTAACCATCTTCCTGTAAGTAAGTTTGCATAGGCTCAAATCAACGTATCACAATTTCATTTGGTCCTTTGAGGCTCTTGAACACATGAATAAGTTCTAAGTATGCAAGAGTAATTAAGAGAACAAGCTTATGATTCACTATTCATACTCATAACTCCTCAATATAGCCCTAGATACTGGGGTTTAATTTCCATTTAAACAAGAATTAAAAAAAAAACTAAAAGAAAAAATACACAGCCAAAACTTGGATCCAGGCTCTGGTTGCCCTGGCTGGTGTGCTGCAAACCTGTTTTTCTCAGCTAGCAGAAAGGAATGTGCTCTGCACCACTCCACTGAGCTGAGGCTGCATGAAGTTTGCAGCGTGCTAAAACCTCACATCCTCCAGGAGATGCTGCTTCACCTTTATAAGGCTGACAGGAAGAAACATGTCCTGGTGGCTGGGGGACCTACCTGCATGCTCAAGATGCAGCTGGATCTCCTTCCTGAGTGAATGCTCTTGCTTCAGTCTCAGCCAAGCTGGCATCTCTCTCAGCTCTTCACCCAGTATGGGAATACAAAATAATGCCTTCCTTTCTCCTAGGGCTATTCTAGGAATAACTAGTGCTAATAACTCTGAAATTATTTAGGAAAGCCACATACATACCTTAGAGAAAGCATTTCTCTAATTTAATTATGGGCAGGAAGTCACACCACATTTTTTAAGGAAAGAAAAGACTACAGATGTTAAAGTACACAGTATTTGTTAGAAGCCCAACAGAAATGTACTTCAGGTTCAGGGCAAGCTTTTTAGTTTTTTCAGTTCCTTCTCTTTACAATCATCAACTTCATCAGAGCTCAGGGGAGGAAGGAAATCAGGACACAACTTCAGTGCCACTGTTGTCTGTATGGTACCAATGCCCTGAGTCACAGACAAGCCTAAAAACTCAGTATGCCAAGTATGGTGCAGACACACTCAAAGTAAAAAGGCCAGAAGTAGCTTACTACTAGAAGGGACTTCTCACTTGTGATTTAGAGGAACTGAGGTCAGGGCATTTTGTGATACTGAAAAGTTGTTACTAGTTCTCAGCCTTCAAGTTCTCTAATTCCTCATTGAAAACACAACTATGGGAATTTTTATGTGGTGTTAAAAGTAATAAACATTAAAAGTTTCCATATAAACTCTTAAAAAATAGACCAACATCATCAGTGCTCACTGGTGCTGCTGTAGCTACACAGATTGAATGAGATTCTTAGATACTTTTCAGATGCTTTACCAAATTGAAGCAGTAGCAACATAGGAAACGAACATTTAGCTACCAATCTGCTCAGTTTACAAATTCACAACTCTTCAAGTTCAGCTTCAACAGAGATGTTCTACAGAACACTTGGGTATTTCTTTTCAGCAATTAAGCATGGAAAGTAATTTCCCCCCAAATCGTAATTGACAAATACTTTTAACTGATAGGAATCCAAGGCATTTCAGTTTGTCACTCATGAACACATGAACATAGAATTACAAAGTGTTAGTTCCTATTAAGCCTTCCAAATTAGCAATAGCATTCTAACATTTTGTTGTGCCTGGAAAGCCAGGTAACTTCAGTTGCATTCTTGTGGTCTCAAGGTCCTTATAGGTTTTAATGTGCATTTGTTGGGTTTGCACATCTTTGGAAGTTTTAGCTTACTCCATGCATGTAAATAAAATCCCTATTGTGATCAGTGTGGATATAAAACTAATTAAAATTTGTTAACTTCCTTTTTTTTTTTCTAAGCAAATCATAGAGAAGTCCTCTTACTTTTTTGCTACTTTGCTGATTTCTTCATCTCTTCTTGTGGCTGATATCCTTTAGCCTTGCACTTACATTACAGAAACTGAGTGAAAGGTTTATTACATGAACCCATCAGAAAACAAAGCAAAGTCATGCACTGGTACAATTCATGCACTGAAGCAGCCTGGGAGATAGCCAGGACTGAAGCAATCCCAAAGACAATCTTTCACAGGGAACTCCATTTCACTTGAACACCTCAAGTGAAGATTACTGCTAACCTTCACAGAAACATATTCTTTATCTCAAATTAATTTGAAAACTGATTATTTCAAAGTCTAATTTGTTAGGTGTAATTGAGTGTAGGAAGAAGACTATGCTCATGAGCCTGAGAACAGTTTATTTAGCTTTTGGATCAACTTTGTCTTGAACCTTTCTGACAGCTCTAATTGTGTGAATCCCTGTGACAGTGTCGGCAGCAAGACCTACCCTCAAACAAACAAAATGAGATTTCCTTTAAAGGCACAAATGTTGGAAGAAATATTTTCCAAATTCCTGCTGTCTGAACTTCCAAAAATGTGCCAGGCCAACAGGCTGTGGACCTTCAATATGGTAGACACAATTCTTCCACTTGGAATACTGCCATATCTACTATTACTTTAGGCTTCTTTCCAGTTCTTTGGCATCACTAGCTCTTAATACACTTGAAGGTTAGCCAGCTGGCTCTAAGACATGTTGTATCTGCAAGTCATCCTACCTCTAACTTTGATGCTAAAAGATATGGATATAAAGCAGTGGGGCATTACTAAACATGATACCACCCATATTTGCACTTTCATTCCTATCTGTGGCAACTAAACCTTGAGCAGGAACAGCAGCAGGCTTCTGCCTCCAGCACCCCTCAAGGCACAAGAGTAATTTCCAAGAAAGTCAATCCAGAATCTTTAAGGAAAAAAAAAAAAAAGGCAGCACTCCTTGAGTTTTGCCTTGAGTGTGAGAGACAGTGACCACTGCTTCAGGAACAACAGTGGACTGATGCTCCTTCGTATCTGCTGGTTCACTAGAAAAGGATCCACACAGACAATGAATTGCTGCTGTGGACACCAAGATGACTTAAGTCATGAATTCCTGGTACCAACAAATCATGGAAGAACAGTGCCTTCATCATCAGCCAATAGCTTTGCACAAAATAAGTGGTAATAAATTTCCCAACTCAAGACAGCTTGACCTGCTAATTCCCCTTAGAGATAAACTGGTTTTATCTTTACATTCTATATATGTGTATATATATGTACACACACTTGTTTTGTACTAAGAATGTTCCCCCCGAGTTCATCTGATACAAGTAATGCTTCGTCTTTGAGGAAAGAAGAGTCTGCTTATGTATGTACTTCAAGAGAGATGTGTCCTCCTATTCTGAAGCTTCCCAATCTTGGGTTCAGTCTCATATTTTACTTATCAAGATCAACATATCTCAGAAAAAGCTCACTGAACCTTTCAATTCAGAAAAATTCCAGACTATAAGGTTGAACATAACCATGATCAAAAAATTAATCCAGCTTGTTGCTAGGCTTTTCTTTGCTTATCCAATCTCATCACTCCAGCATTGACCTGATACTAATCTTTTTTCCCCTCTCCACACTTTACCTTTTCTATGATTAAAGAAAATATCACAGGAAATGTTAGTCTGCTGTTGAAATGTTTGTAACTGAAAGTACTAAACTGCAGTTCCACTTTCAAAGGAGGTCTGCACTGAGATTTTTCCTAGAAGAGAAATTCAGCCTCTATCCTATGACCAATAGCTCTGAATGGAAGAGAAAATGCCATTACTAGAATGAATTGACTGGCTGTAATGCAGAGAGTGATTCTAAGAAGTTTTCAAGACAAAATTTAATACAAACCAAATAATGCACAGGAAACTAAGCAATAGGTTAGAAATACTCTGCAAAACAAACAAGCCAAATAAACTGTTTTCAAGCATCCTATTTGCTGTAAATGGGTAAGCTGTCACCTCAGGGAGGTCTCACTTTGTTATGGCCATAACTTTTTATGCAGACTCCCTAAAATCTTACTTTAGGCAAAATAAAGTTAACAAAGAAAACCATTAAAAGGGCATAGAAGGTTTGATGGCTCACAAGTCCCCAAATCCATCTCCTTAAACGGAATTAATTTCCATTTCTGAAAGGGAGCCAGAGCCCTGACAAAAACAGGTTGTGCAGCTTTAATAAGTTAAAAAAATCTTCCAGAAATAATAAAATTCCCCTTCATTTGAAAACATGAAACAATCTTGATTTTCAGTGGTGTGATTAGCATCCTCACATAAGACACAGAAAAACACCAGTATTCTTCTAAACTCAGCACTTCTCTTTACAGTAGGAGTACGAAGACAGGACTGTTGAAAAAGTCTAGTTCCCATGTGGGTGTTCCCCTTTCAGGAGCCCCCCTGCTGTCCTGTGGCTACTGTGAGTTATAAATAAGCCCTTCACAGTACAGTCTAAGTTACATTTGCCATCTGTCTCCTCTTTGTGATCCACTTGCAGGGAAGACTCCATTATATAAGAAAACCATATTGTGAGAGTTGGAAACTCACTACTTGCAGCCAAAGCACTTAGGAGAAGAAAACACAGTCCATGGTGTTAAAATACTTCAACAAAATATTAAACAAAACTGGAAAGAGGAGGGAAAAGAGAATGATGTTCACCCTCTATGTCCCCACTGCAACTTGTCTGCAGTGACTCTACCAGTCCATGTACTAAATTCCAGATACTAAAGTAGGTACTAAAATGACCACACATAAGGGAAAATCCTGAACTGGCATAAACCATCAGCTCCACTGAAGCCAATGAGTTGCGACAATGAATACCAGCTGACTAAACTTCACGTTCTGTAAAACACAAACTTACTTCCTTTTATTTCTGTTTCCTTAAGTCTCTATAACTAAAGACAAGATACTTACTGACAATAGACCCAGACAGTTCAACTTCACAAACAAGCTTTTCCTCAATCTTTGAATTGTACCTCAACATTTATTGAGTCTCATATTATGAGTAGTCCTTGCAGATATGAAACTGTATTTATTATAAAGCATATTGTCTATGCCTGTTTATTTAACTAGTAACAAATACTCTCAATTTGACAGTGCAACGCAGTCAAACTACTGTGTTAAAAAAATAAAATCACCTTTCTCTCTAGAAGAAGTCTGCCTGTTAATTCCTTACTCTTTTCAGATACTACTATGGGGTACATAGGCTTCAGAGCAAAAGCAGGTGGGCCTGAGGGACTATTCTATTATGGAGGAAACCCTGCTGAGATCTTCTGGCCCATGATTTCATGTTCCAAGATATCTTCTCATCCTAATCCTGGGCAGCAGTAAATTGCAAACCAAGTCCCCAGGAGAAAAATCAACTTATTTTACCCATGCTGTAGTTCCTTCATTCCTTGCTGTATAACAGCAGCTGAAGAGAAACAGTACCATTCAAACTCAATGCCTGTTGACTTCACTGATAGGACTTCAGAGATCAGGATACTGAAATGTGAGATAAAATACTGAAGATGGAGCACTACACCAATTTGCTTCTTCCCTTCTGACAGGACACAGCCTATATGCCTCTTCTCTGAAATCCTCACAGTCAAGCTGAAACACCACAGTCATCACTAAGCCCCTGCTATGCCTCTGCCATAAAGGAGAGATCTCCTAGCATCCTGGAGATAAATTGCTGCTTCCACTTGACCAACCCTACTCTGCTGGTAGTGCTGATGCCTGTAAAAAACAGATTACGCATAACAGCTTCATCTAAGCAGGTATGGCTGCCATCAGTGCACAGAAAAGCAGCACTATTGCTTCCTCAATTGCTCTTCCATTGCCATGAACCTTCACCTCCCTTTTCCCACAACTAGCTTCCAGAGAGCTCACCATGTTCCTTGCCAAAGGACTTTCAAAGCTGAACATCCAAGTACAGCAAAAAATGGTCAGATTCCTTTCACTGAGGAAACAACTCATTTAAAGTATTCCAAAAGCAATTAGAGAAGGTATTTCTTAGGTATGCTTCAAACCATTTACCCAGTTCTTTTACTTCACCAGACTCTGCTTCTACATGAGAGAGCCATGCTCTCATGTTTCTTAATACAGTTGGCCCTCTTAGAAGACTATTATCTTACTATTTCATTTAATTAGACATTTTTTTTCTAGGAGTCTCTTAAGACCTTAAAGTTAATACTACTACATTTTCTAGCATGTCACTACTTAATTTGCAAAACACCAAGTTGCTGTTTTTTTTCCCCACAGATGTTTATTGTGCTAGCAGAAGCTCTCATTCACCTAAAACAAACGAAATAATAAATATTTTATCATCTGTCTCAGAAGCCAAATATTTTCTTTCGAGCCACTCTGCCTTACAGTCATCATGCAAGATGCTGCTGAATTCCAAACGCACTCAGCGTGCCCTTGCTGAAAACCACACTAACAAACCCGAACTTCTTTATGTAGAGACATGGTTTATGGACGTAAGGGATTTCTAAATAACTTTTACTAAAGGCATACCGCAACGAGGTGGGCTGACATCGCACCTCCACGCACACGCCGCGCCTCACGCCAGCACCAAATCCGCCCGGCTGCCTGTGCTGGCTCCAGCTTGCCCTGGGCCGCCTCTTTGGGGGCGAGGGGGAAGCGCTAAGGCCGGAGGGACTCGGCGGGACTGCCGGCGGCGCAAGTCCTGCCTGCATTCATTTACATTTAAGTCAGCTAAGAGTCGCACCCGTGGCAGAGCAGCCACCGACTCCTACCCCTGCCCGCACGATGAGGGTCCGTTGCGCGCAAGGAGGCAGCGCTGGTGGCCGCTGGAAGCGTCGCTCGACATACCCGTTTACCTCTTAACCCCTTACCACCCTCAGGCTCCCGTCCCGCTGGCTGCCACCCCAACCGAGGGGCTTGACTGCCGCCCTTGCCCACCGCGCCCTGTTCGCCGGGACCGCGCTGCGAAGGAGCTGCATCTCCCCACAGAGCCCCGGGCTGCTGCTCGGCCCTGCCACCCCAGGGGGGAATTGGCCGCCGTGGCTGTGAAACCGAGGCCAACGGAGCAGGCTCCTCGGCGGCGGAAGAAGATTCCGCTTCCGCAGCTGGTCCGGCTGAGGGGCAGCGGGTAGGCAGCCGCCTGCGCCCCACCGCACGACGAGGGAGCTGGGAAGCAGCGCGGCTCCGGCGGGCCGGGCTGTGCGCGGCTAGGAGCGATGCGGGGTTGGGGAGCTGGCCGCAGCCCGCTCTCGCCCCCGCGGCCGGCGGAGCCACTCTTACCTGTGAACGCTGCCCCGCCGCTGCGGCTCGGCGAGGTCCTGGAGGGCGGGCTGGCGGCTGCGGAGCGCCCCTTGGCTGCGGCCGCCGCTCCGCCGCTGCAAGTTTCCATAAAAGTCGCGACGTGCGGCCAGCACCCGCATTCCAGGCGAGCCCCGCGCCGCAGCAGCTGTGTCGGCCCGTCCCGTCCCGCCTCGCCTGGGCTCTGGCCCCAGCCTTGCAGCGCGGCTCGGCACGCCGACCCCTAGCCTCGGCGGGGGCCACAACCCGTCCGCGCCGTCACCCCCCGCCCCCCCCGAGCGCACAGCCGCCCGCGCCAACAGGCTTATTTTGGGCTGGAAGCACCAAGGAGCTATAAATAACGACGGGGGAGGAGGCCGGCTCCCGGTTAGCGTCCTCCTGGCCGTGCCGTTACTGCCGCAGGGCAGGGAGAGGGCTTCGCGACTGCTGCCAGCGCAAGCGAGGGGGAGCCCCCGATCCCGCAGCCTCTGCTGCGCGCTCCCTATCGCCCTGCCCTCGACTGAGGCGGTGGCATCCCTGTGCTTTCACAGCCACATATCCCTGTGCTTTCACAGCCACATGTTCCGCAATCACAGCCTCGGGTAAGGGCTGGGTCCCGCCGCCGCGGGGACTCGTTATTACCCGCACTTACCCGCACCACTGGCTCCGCAAACCTCCGCGCTCGCCTCCTGGCCCCAAAGCGGAGCTGGCTAGAAGCGCGGTCCCACTCAGAGCGCTGCGCCGCCGCTGGTTCATGCCCTGACAGCGGCGAGTTTTATACCTGCGGTGGTCGGGTCCGAAGTCGTTTTATGGCACACGGAGAGCAATCAACTAATAATAGTAATGTGACAGGGAGCTCATGGAGCGGAACCGAGCTAGTGCCAGATAGCCAGACAGAGCACACTCGCTGTAAGGCAGCGCCTTTCTCTGGAAACTTTGCAGAGGCAGAAGCACGAATTTATTGCATTTTACTGCATTCCTTTTCCTGCTTAAGGATAACTTGTTTGCTACATGTTCAGCTGCAAGGTCTCCAGTGCAGAACTTTTCTTCTCCCCTATCGCACTTGTGTCTGCCACCCTAGAGCCTAACTGTCAGAGGGATTATAAATACTAGGATGATAACGACATGGCTGAGGCTTTGCAAATCTGAACCACAGCCGTCAAACTTAAAACGTGTTTGTCTTATGAAGGACAGCGCTGGAACTTTCCCCCAGTGCCACCCTCAAAATAGCTGTACACACACGTCTGAAGCAAAGGCTTCAGTTAGGGTAGGGCTTTCAACTGTCAGTAAAATAACAGCTTTCAGAAGATGAACATAAACCATGGGGGCAGATCAAAGCATACATGCATTGCCCTTCAACAGCAGTAAGAATTAGACACTTTAGCTTTTCTATTACTCTACAAAGGAAGTCTTACTCTACAACTGGAGCTCACTATAGCAGTTTCATTTGGTAATAATCCTGAGAAAACTCATCTCCTAAACCCAGAAAAAGAGACAACAGTTTGCCCTACAGTAAGGAAAGCAATGAAACCATTCTGTTTAGCACCACAGGCAGGGATCTCTCCAGCTGACCAGCTACTGCCTGTCACACCACTTGCCTGTACTTTACCTGGAGATTATGCTGGGGTTTCTTCATTTACAAAGGTGTCTGCCTGGATCAATTTTTGACTTCCAAGACTATAAACCCCAGTATTTTGATTTTGGGTGGACAATTTGCTTGTGCCTTGAAGATTTATCAGCACTGTGGAGCATAAGCAGAATTAAACAGGTTGGCAAAATCAGTTTGAACTGGACACCTTAAAAACTGTTGCCATTCTTTTATATATATAAAAATATATATAATAAACTTTGTAATAATTTTGGTTTGGTTTGTTGTTTTTTGTTGTTGTTGGTTTTTTCTGTTGGATTTCAGGGAGCAAATTCCAATTTCAAGAGGAGTAACTGGCATCAAAATTCCTGCCATATTAAATAAATTTGCATTAGATTTCAAGAATTGTGCAAATTCAAGTTTTAGACATAGTTACAAGAGCAACAGCTGTTTCACTGAAATATTTAATATACAGAGCTACAGTTCACTTAAGCAATAAAAAGTTCATAAATACACTCACTCTGCCACTTGACAGGTTTAGTTTGTTAGCAACCAAACACTACAAAAGTATAACAATCAAGAACACATTAAAAGTGAGAACATTATTACAACTAAATTATAAATGATATAAATATTTGATTCCTGTATAGTTGTTCCCCACTCAACATTTCTGACCTTGGGAGTCGTTATGGCAGAAAAGGAAGATGGCTTTTAAATCTGGCTTGTTCTTATTAGCATGGAAAGTGGCATTCAAAAGTATTTTAAAATTTATATACACTAAATTCCAATTTTGATTATTAATTGCTTTGGTGCAGCTCTGGCATTTGTGTTATCAAAGATAGTGGACTCTTGAAATTCTTAAGCCATATGGCTGCTTATCAACAGCTATTCTTTATACACCTTCCAGCCAAGGCGTGGTAAACCCTAGGCTGTAATACAACTGATGCGAGTTCTGTGTTAAAAGGAGAAGGCTATCTCCCAAAAATGTATAGCTTTGTTCCTCTCTTCTTTTCTTAATTGTTCCTGAATCAGTTATTTGCTGGTGGTAACTTACAGCAACCAGACAATGTAATTCTTATTTTGGATGGGAAATACAATCAGTCCAATTTCCAACCAGATTCTATGAGCTTTTGAGAGCTCTGGGGGCATGGAAGTGCTCCTGTTTTGAAGAGATACATTTGTTTACCATAGACAGTATCAGGTTCTTACCCATTTCCTAAATGTTTTGGTGTTTCATTAGACTTTTGTTTTCTTCTGGTTTTGTATTCTTCTGTTAAAAAAAATGAAATTCTTTCAGTTTCAGTAAAACATAGGTTTTTAAATAATCTGAAAACTTTCATAATCTCATGTGCAATGCTGCTGCACTCCAAGACCTTTTTATAAATAATAGGAAAATTGTTCATTTAAATATGCATTTGCTTCTGTGAAAAAGCTACTTCCTGCTTTTCTGTGATGAATGTTAAGGTGTAATTTTCTTCATACCATTTTATTAGATGCCACAAACCACAGCAGACAGTTTCCTTTCACACACTGCAACCTCCAGGTCACACATTCGCTATAGAATACATCGTTCACTCTCTTCTTTCTATTTTCAGCTATTCCTGGTGATTCTGAACCCAACCAGACACCTCACTGTTCCATGTAATTTCATTTGTAGACTTGCAAAAAGCTGCCAAAATACAGGTATGTTTGAGCAGATAAGTTAGGTTTAAGCTAAATGAGATGGGTGAGAAAAACTTCACATACCAGTATTGCAAAGCCGTATTTCACACAGCAAAAAGTAAAGCACGGAGCACAGTGCCAAGTCCAGTAACCTGAGTGGTGGAAATAGGCTGACAGCAGGATTTGCAATTTCTGTTTTATTACACATCAAAGTACACTTTTTTTCTTTAATGAACTACAATCAGTTGGCATTTCACACAAGCCATATGACACATTTTCATAATTACTGTATTTATCAAATTAATACAATAAAGGAGCAAAATGTTGGCTTCAGAAAAACAAATCCATGGAATTACACAGGCCCTCCCTTTCAAATGCCAACTTTTTGGGTTTTGTTTGCCACAGAAATTGAAATGTTTGTAACCAGTTTGTTTCAATATGCTGGATTTTAACAACATGCTTCTGAAATATCTGAGTATTTAGAATTGTTCTGTAATTACCGTGTGTTACTCGACACAGGACAGATTCTTGTGGGCTGGCTTAGTGGGGCAAAACACATGTCAGTGTAGTTTAAGAGCCTAAGCTAATATGAAACATTGGTTCAGCTTACAGCATTCAGAGATTTTTAGATCAACATTATGTATTACCTCTAGCACAGGAAAAAAAAGATACTTCAAGTTCCCTCATGCCTTCTTACTGTGCTGTGCTCCTATCTAAAGTTCCATAGGGTTCCATATCCTGAGCCACAGTTTTGCAGTGCATATAGATGGCCACAAGCGCTTACTCTCAAGTACACATCTGACTTCCTACAAGGAAGGAAGACTGAAATGTTTTTAATTATAAAACACTGCCTTTGATTGTGGTGTTTCATGATTAACAAATCTCATCCCACATTCCTCATCCTTATTTAAAAATATACTTTGAAATGCTACATATGAACTGAGAATGGTATCATTTACCACCACTGTATAAAGTAGTAACAGTTTTAGAAAAAGGAAAAGTTTAAAAATTAATTGGTGAAGCTAGCATAGCTTTTTAAAATAAAAGTGCTCTCCAACACCTTCATGATGTTTAGATATTTTAAAACAAAACAAAAATGCTTTCTGTAAGTCATTCCTGCATCACTCTGTTACACTGTAGTGCAAAATGACTGCTTACGCCCACGCAAATGTAATTTCAGGGCAGTGGCAACATGTTTAGTTTTGTGAGTGTGATTACTCCATTGCACATGTCACATGAATCAGAGGCTGCATATACCTCAAGTCCAAACACCTTCTAGATCTAGAACACAGAATGATTTGGAGACTCTGCAATTAATGTTTTTGCACTATAAGCCTTTAAAGAAAACAACTCCATCAGCTTCACTTTACAAATTATCTGTGCAAAAGTACAGTATTTCATAAATAAACTTTACCCAAATATTACAGAAAAAAAGCTTTGGGATACATCAGGTATAAATACAGTGACAGCTGAGCTGCAACCTTCATTTAGGTATATACAATAATATGCTCACCTGTTATGTTTCTTAGATGTACATTTAACCTCCCTGAGTCCTTTTCCATACTTAGCCACATGATAAAATTCCAGATGCTTGCTCAGTAACAGCAATGAGAGCTTTGGCGTTAGAGAGCAAGGCGTTAGAGAGCAAGGTGGGAAGGAGCGCGTCAGGGCACGCTCCCATTTCAGCTGGCATGGATTTTAAGCTTACTGTACTTTTGCCTCCAAGAGACCACTGGTCATGACATGCCCATGACCACTCACGCAAGCACCAACATGTCTTAGTGAATCTGCTCCAAGATAGGCCATTAGAAGTTCAGTGTGTCGGATTAATAATTGCAGAAGATCTTCAGCCAAACTCTCCATAGTTGAGTATCTCACCTTTTCAAAGTCAAAAATGTCTTTGAGGAAGAAAAGCACTTGATCCTAGTGGGGGGAAAAAAAAGAGGAAAAAACTTGTATTGCCTTAAAAGAAGAAGATAATATGGAATGCAAGCTATTTCTTTTATGTGCTTCCTAGAATCATCCATGTATACATTCCCTGGACCTATATTAGAAGTGCACTGAAAGAGACCTTACAAAACAGGGCTTATTTTGCTTTAAAAAATTTCAATACAAAATTACTTTTTGATTATTTCTTACTGTTAGTCTTAAACTTAGGAAAATGCAAATGTATGCTTACAAATAAGATCCTAATTTATCTTCGTTTGGAAGATTTCTTAATTTTTTTATTATTATTTTTTAAATTCAGACAAACAGGAATCAAAAAGAAAAGTTGCAAACCTTGAAGAAGCAGCATAGGTCGTAAAGGGAATTCCTAGGGCCCAAAAAGCCCCACGCCAAAACAGGGCTGATATGTTCACATATAGCATAGAAATGTGCAAAAAATCCATCAGGCACCTGGTGATGCAAAAATTGTAGACAAAAGTTACACTGAAAATTTATACTACACTTCATTTGTGTAAAAGGAAGTCTCCAGAAAAGCCTAAAGCACCCTCTACTTGCAGGGCTGTGTTACCTTTGAACTCCTTTAAGTTATAGGGTAACTGTACCAAACAAGTGGCTAGATTTTTTTTTTTACTTCAGTGGTACTTTTAAGATGTATAGGCATAATGGACTTGATGATCTTAAAGGTCTTTCTCAACCGAAATGATTCAATTCTACAAAGACCATGAACAATCTACTCTGATTCCCACTTGACAAACCAGATAGTTTATTCAGTTGTTCTTGATGTGTAGCTGAAACTGGCAAAAAAAGTAAGCAACCTGAATGGAAAAAAAAGTACACCTTACAAGAAATTCCAGAACAAGGGGAACCAGAACAAGGGGACACAGTCTCAAGCTGCGCCAGGGGAGGTTTAGACTCGAGGTGAGGAGGAAGTTCTTCACCGAGTGAGTCATTCATCATTGGAACGGGTTGCCCAGGGAGGTGGTTGAGTCATCGACCCTGGAGGCGTTCAAGAGGAGATTGGACATGGCACTTGGTGCCATGGTCTAGTCATGGGGTCTGTGTTGATAGGTTGGACTCGATGATCCTCGAGGTCCTTTCCAACCTAAGTGATACTGTGATACTGTGAAATCATCTTTAAGGCTAAAGAAAACCACCTGTGAATGTCCATCCTGTTGTTTTTACAACTTAAGGGCACTCAGAAAATACAGCACAATATAAATGTACTGTATCTGAATGCAGTTTATTTTGTATACTCACAAACATATATTTATAATTTTATAACCTCAGTTGATTTATAGAATAATAAAAATATGAATGAATTATAAATTAAAATACAAAATACCACATAAAGAATAAAGTACAGTTAAGTTCATCGAACTCCTTGTGGTACTCTTGCTTTCAAAGGCTTCCATAATGGTTAAATTTATCCACTCTTGAGTGACTCTAGCAGCACTGATGAAACTAGTTCTAAGGAGTAAAATTTATCCACACGCTTACAAACTCAGACAGAGGGAGACTTCGGAGGAGAACTACAGAGGAAAGTAGTTGTGCACTGAAATAGGGATGAAAATAATAGGTTGCTATAATATGTGGGATAAATATAATAAATAATCCATTTATATATAAAATCAGTGTAGAAAAATATGCATTTATATAAAATTCCCAATCACATTGACACAGGGACGTAACATCTCAGATCTTAAGATATAATGGTAACTGAGGGCCTTTTATAAAACACAACTGCCATTGGAAGCAATTTTTTTTTATGATGAAAGAAGTCTTTAGCACTTGCAAGACTTGTTAATAGCTCCTCTGAGAATTAGAGAAAGGTGTCAGTGCCAATCACTTCAGCAGAGATTCTTCACCTGTGGTATGCAAAACGAATTCCAACAGCTATGGCTGTCATGCAGCAAGCAATCCTCAACTCTGCTTTTGGTCTGGCTATTACAGAGATAGAGCATTTGCCTCCTAGGTTTAATAAAATCCTCCAGAGGTGCAAGTAAGGAGCTGTTGGCACAGAAGAGTTCTGCTTTGAGATCTGCCAAGCTCCTTCACTGAGAGGTAAGGATGCAGAAAAGGGATTCAGGAGGCCACAATAGAGTTCCTGCTTCAGAGTGGGAAAGGAGTAAGACTGAATTTTATCTCTGTGGAGATGATGCAAGGAGATGGGTTTGAGAATCCCAGTGCAAGCAGGTAAGATAAAAGATTAACAACCTTGGTCTGCAAAAATCTGCGGTACGTGCATGGGGCCATAAGTCAAGAGATAACTGTCACCACTGTCAACTAGAGAAACTAGGTTAAAAATCTTTCAGCTAAAACCTTTTGCTGAAAAACTGCTATTAGGGCTCCATGAGCTAAACTTCTACAATTGGCAGCCTCTTGTCTAAGCTAACATGTCTACAGGATTAAGGGTTGATCTTTAATTTATTTTGGCAAGGCTACAGAACAGAACTTCAAATTCTTTGGAACCAAATTATTTGGTCCACGCAGTTTCCAAAGCAGCTTACCTTCATTTGTTGTCTTTTCTGCTTCAGTACCGACCAACAGCTTGAAGCCACAGCCTAAATTAAAAAGAAAAAGAGCCCAAACCTCGGTGTAACTTTACCATAAGAGAAAACATTTCTCATTTTGAAAAAGACCGATCTGTAGATCACATTTCTCTATTTGGCAGGTTTGTATTTTCTTCAATCTGTGATAGCACAGAGTTTAAAAAACAGAAAATATCAGCTGATACAAATAACTGATTTTACATGTAGTTCACATTTGTTATTCTCAGACCTTCTTTTGCAACATTTTATTTAATGCAAATATAATTTGTCGTCCTGGATGATGTTAGAGCTGCAACAGCTGGCAACATGCACTGGGTTTAACTGAGGACGAGTCTCTTGTATACCAAAGTGTGTGCTCAGGCGTAAGTAACTATTTTAGATATTAAAGTAGCACGTGAACACATTGAAATGTCCTTTTACATTTCAGGAAAAACATTCTTGCAATAGCTTCAAATTCAGCCACAGAGTTTTGTCCAAATATGGACCTAAGAAATAAAATATAGAGATATCAGTACTAGGCTTTTTCTCCTCATAGCTTGTAACCATCCCCATCTGATTCTCCTTCAGTACTGCAAGATAATTCACTACTCAGAAAACACAATGTTATCACATACCTACAAAAACAAATATATGCATGTTACTTTATTTTTTTTTCCTCTAGACTGAATATTTCAATTGAAAGACAAAAATAGAAGGAAAACTGGCATTTAATAGACACAACTGGATGAAATGACAGTAGTATCTATACCAGCTGCCCATGGCAGTAGCCTGAATGTCTGTAACAGAGGGATGAGATCTATTTGACAAAGAAACACACCAGAAAAAAACCATGAAATGTTACCACCATGAATTCCTGTGTTGTATTAATTTACTTGTGTTTGCTTGCAGCTTTGTGCTGTATTCTTAAACCTCTGGTATACAACCCAAAACCTTTATCTAGGATGTGCGTAACAGAAACCTCCCTTCTAAAATTCTGCTTCTCCAACAAAGCTCATTTTTGCATGGCAAGTTAGAAGTATTTTCTCCAATACACTTAATCATTCTCCCTATCTGGAGCCCAGAGTTGTAGCTCTGAAATTGCTATTACAAAACCCGTGATTAATATAATAATTTATTTTATCTGAGGACTATTTCAGGTACATATCGATAGCTGCATTAGACTTTGCAGTGACAGCTAGTGTAGTTTCTTTGCTGCAAAATTAATGCTATTAGCAAGACAATATACACAGCCTTTATGCTGCAGTTGCTGGATTTATTGTTGTTTTTCCTTCATGCTTTAAGAAAATAAAGCACAGATAGCCCTAAGAACAGTTTTGGCACATACAGAGATTTTGTATCAGAACATTCGCACCAATGTTATACTGATCATACCAACTATTGATTATAATGTACTACAGGATGATGATAATGAAAAGCGCACATAAATACTTACTGTTTCTTTGAAAGAAGAATTTAGCCAGCGGTTGTTTACTACATTTTGTATAGATATTGGTGGATTTTCTAAATCCTCAAAGGAATCCATTAATATAAAGTCCAGAACAACATCATAAAAATTCAAGTTTTTCACCTAAGTTAAATCAGAACATGATCTAAGTAAGTTTCTCTTTCAACAGTGGAATTCAGCATGCACTGCATTCTAATTCTGTATCAACATGCAGTGTTGTAATTGTTTTAAATGAAGAGTAAAGATACTTTGTCAGTAAAGGAGGAGTTAAAAAAAATATTGCATGCTTTCTAGTACTAAATTACAATGGTGAATGCCATTTCTCTAAATCATCAATATAAACCAAAGAGAGCTGCCTTTCTCACAATTCTAAACTGTAAACATTTATTTTTAGATGCTATGGTTTGCACAAGTAAGGGTAAAAATATTTTTCAGAAATTCAGACTCACTCCTCTAGCAGCAAGTTCCATTTCCGTATTATCCCAGTGATCTGTTTGTTCCAAAAACTGTATCATTTCATCAAAGACATCTTCAAATTTCTTTGGATTCTGTAAAGTGTAAGCAATGAGTATCAAGCAAACTTAACAAGTGAGATGGTCTATTTGCTCTGGAAAGTGAATTCTATTAGGAATTACATTAACAACAAGGCATTAGTTAAAAGAAGCTTTTACCTTCCGTGCTCTCACAATTAAAGCAGACAAAATTTTTCTTCCACTTTCAGCAAGAAATATTCTGTTTGCTGTTTCTGAAAGAATTATCTAGAAAAAGTTTCAGAAAATACAGACATATTCACTCACAAGTTATATTAAGTGACCTTAAACACTTCAATCTATTTTATTATCATTATAACCACTACTATAGCAGGCAAATTCCTAATAAGCCTTTGGTGCAAAGGTTCCAAAGCTAACCACAAAACTGAGACTCCTCTGCAAGTGCGTCCCATTTCAGAGTTATAGAAATGTAAAAGTAACAAGAAAATATTTAATTACAGAAGATGTTATAAAAATGTTTGCACAGGTAGTGCACCGGTTCAAAGCTACATACTTTAGGCTTAACAAGACAGTTAAATCACTTTTCTTACTATTTACCTGAAAAGCTTGTCGAATACAATGAAGCTTAGCAAGGAAGTCACTGTCTCCTAGGCATTCAAACATTTCAGTCCTATATAAAATAGAAAAGTTTTCAAAGACAATTAAAAAATGCAGCCTAAGAAAATTCACCCAAGTCTAATTCCTAGAAAAAACACCTAGTACAAGTTAATTTCTAACACCTGAATGAGTCCTACATAGCCTATTTAACTTTAATCCTTGCTTGTCTTGGAAAGAATTAAGTAGATGTAAATTAATACCTTAACACTCGTGAATAAATTTTGCCCTCTTCTGCCAAGTGCATAGCTTCTTCATACAATGGGCAATGGCAAAGGGAATCCAGACCATAGGTGTTACGAATCTCTCTGTGCTCTGTAAGCTGGAAAAAAGTATAAAAAGTGCTGTTCATTAAAGAGCTCACTAATAATTTTTAAGGTAAAACAAATCAAGGATCCACTGAGAGTGGTATTCTTTTCTGCATCTGCTTCAAAGGGGCAACACACACCTAGTAAACAGAAGAGAAACACCACACTACTAACCACAGTGTTCCTTTGCAACATTTAAAATATGAAAGCTGCAGTTTGAAGTTTCAAAAGTGTACTTGATAATAGAGGCAGCTTATTTTGGGTTTAATTTGCCTACTCAAGTTTCCAATTTGCCTAGTTAAATCTAATGGGCCTCAAAGCTGTTAAAAAAGGAAATAAAGAAATTGCCAGGACACAAAGGACAGAATGATTGCTGGAAATACTATCATCCACCCACCCCTGTTTTTGCTTCACTAGTTACCAAAGCATACCGCATGAGCACCCAGCATTTAACTGCAGGCTCCCAAAAATATTTTCATTATCAGCTTTAATTCTGTGATTGTCATATAAATTAACATGAACTCAGACATTTTTAGAGAAGGGAAAAAAAACCCAAAAACAGATGAAGAAAGCAAAGCACATAACTAATACAGAGAACTCCTGTTTATAGGATATCATATCTAATTCACAAAACAATGGCTAGCTACAATTTCCAATACAAACATTACATCATACTCTTAATGATCAAAAAAACCCAGCAGAACCCAGAGGCTTACACATACTTTGGTTTAGTTAATGACCAGAAAATTAATTCTAACCTTTTCTTAAGCAGTTGTGGGTTTTTTTTTCCCTATGTCCTATGGGGGTAAACACATTTTCTAGGCTATAGAAACAGAGCCTACAGTAACTGAACAACATAGCTACCCTGTATCTCAGAAAGTGGATGGGTTTTGTTCAGACATTAACAATTTTTCTTCTGGACTGTTCAGCTTTATGGCTGTGTCTGCTAGCAAAGAAATGCTGAAATCATTGTTGCAAAGTATCAAACTTCTGGAATTTGGAATTGTTTTTAAGCCTGAGATTCCCTGACTGCTTTGGTCTAATGAACAGACTCAGTACTCTGATTTGCCACCCACAAGTTGTTTCTTAATAAGTAGAAAAAATTCTCAGCTGTGCATCAAGATCTTGTTGTCTACCGAAATAACCACCTACATGAATGTAAGAAAATAAACAATGCCAGACCTTTTAGGAATTCTTGCTTGCCTTCCCTAATAAAAAGGTCAATTTCCTGGCACAGTCAGCATTTCTTATATTCAGAGAAACTATATATCCTACATTTTAAAAGCTGCTGATTATCTCCTTCTTCTGGATAGCTTCATCTCTTTTTTTAAACACAAGTAGCTGAAGGATGAGTGTGATACATGTTTTAGGAGTCAGAAGATGTATGTGATGGTGATTGCTAACTAAAACATCTGCAATGGTAGTTTTAATAAACTAAAATTATAAAGTAGTGCATTCTTCCTACTATCTACAAGAAAATAGGAAAGAAGTTCATGAATTTTCAGGACTTCCTTCTATTACTTGCATATATTACAAGCCATCTGATATATTTTCTTTGAGGAAAACTCACATGCAGGACATGATTGGATCTGAATTACTGCTGCAACTGTATTAATTTTAAGTGTAAAGAAGATTGTGTATTCACTATGTTGTGGGCCTCAGTGGTAGTACTACTCCTTGCCAGGCAGAAAAACCCTAGACTATGTGCTGAGGCTGGTACAGGGGCTTTTACCTATGTAAAACAATGGAGTAATTATAGTACAAAAATTAATTCAGAGCTAACATAAGGGATTTATTACAAATGTTCTGTATATCTCCTAAGAATGAAAAACTGTATAGTGTACAGTACATGTAGAGAGAGCAGCCGGTATATAGTAACACATTGGCTATTACTTGCCAACATTATTCCCACTGGTATTCCCTGTTTCAGGAAAGAGATAAAAATATCTGGAAATTAGGAAAAAGGTAACCCTACCTGTCAGTTACAGGACTCTTTCAATACTTTCTGAACCTAAAATTCAGTTTCAGTCACTTTGAAGTCTTTTGTGCCATACACAAATAATTACAGGCATGTGGACACTGGTGTTCTTTCCCTGTTATCAAAACTTGCTCCTTTCTGCACTGTTTTTTTAAAAAAATAGATTTAAATTGAGAAAAAGACAACTTTAGTAAAGAGACCGCTGATTGAAAAAAAGAGCAGCTGAAGTTTTATTCACAAGTCTAAAAAAAAATAAATCTCCTAATCTTTGGACAGAGTTAACATTGTAATAAAGAGAGCAAAGTTTAATTGATAATAGAAGTACAGATTCAGTTCTAGCCAAAATATAAAAACAAGGCATGATAAATGCATGTGCACTGACAACAGAGAAGCAGCAACAAAGCACACCATCAGGGAGGGCAGGAACAAGCTTCTATTTGTAAGATGGAAAAGAATCAGGAAAGAGAGGGAGGAGACCTTATTTGGCACACTTGCTGATGCCAAAGGTGGTAGCTGTTTTAGTCACACAGTAGGTGAGATAGCAAGAATATGAAAAGCATCCTAACTCATAAACACAAAGTGATGGCAGGCAGTCTCAAATGGAATCATAGAATCAACAAGGTTGGAAAAGACCTCAGAGATCATCAAGTCCTACCTATCACCCAACACCTCATGACTAACTAAGCCATGGCTTCAAGTGCCACATCCAATCCCCTCTTGAACACCTCCAGGGATGGTGACTCCACCACCAACCTGGGCAGCACATTCCAATGGCTACCAGCTCTTTCTGTGAAGAACTTTCTCCTCACCTCCAGCCTAAACCTCCCCTGGCACAGCTTGAGACTGTGTCCTCTTGTTCTGGTGCTGGTTGCCTGGGAGAAGAGAACAACCCCCACCTGGCTACAAACTCCCTTCAGGTAGTTGTAGACAGCAATAAGGTCTCCCCTGAGCCTCCTCTTCTCCAGGCTAAACAACCCCAGCTCCCCCAGTCTCTCCTCGTAGGGCTTGTGCTCCAAATCCCTCACCGGCTTTGTTGCCCTTCTCTGGACATGTTCAAGTGTCTCAATGTCCTTCTTAAACTGAGGGCCCCAGAACTGGACACAGGACTCAAGGTGTGGCCTAACCAGTGCTGAGTACAGGAGCACAATGACTTCACTGCTCCTGTTGGCCACACTATGCAGGCCAGGATGCCATTGGCCTTCTTGTCCACCTGGGCACACTGCTGGCTCATGTTCACCCTACTATCAACCAGTATCCACAGGTCCTTTTCTGCCTGGCTGCTCTCCAGCCACTCCAACCCCAGCCTGTAGCGCTGCATGGGGCTGTTGTGACCAAAGTGCAGCACCCGTCACTTGGGACTTATTGAATGACATCATGTTGGACTCTGCCCATCTGTCCAGCCTGTCAATGTCCCTCTGGAACGCCCTTCTACCCTCTAACAGATCAACACCTGCTCCCAGCTTGGTGTCATCTGCGAATTTAATGATGAAGGACTCAATCCCCTCATCCAGATCATCAATAAAGATATTGAACAGAAGAAGATAGCATTATTTATCACAGCATACAGTATCAAAAACTTAACTGTGCTTACCACCCCTGTTGTGGTGATCCTGATAGTCTATGTGTGTTTAGGAATAAAAGTGTGCCTCGGCTTGCAGGTGGCAACTGTCTAAATAATTTTTAAAAACATTTAGGCACCTGTGTATTGTAGGTATCCAGACTGCCACAATTCTGTACAAGAAGTCATCACATGCATGATTCTTGGCATCCTCATAATTATCAGCCATAGTCAGCATGAAGTTCTGGCATACACTACTGCTATTCTGTACAGCTCATCAAAAGGGCATGTGATTTAAAATCTGCCAGCTGTCCCTGTTTTGTACAATTCTGTTTTTTGAAAGCCATTTTACTATGTTTTGTTCTAATATAACACAGCAAAACACCCCTGTTGCCTCCTAAGCAGCATCCTTATCAATTTCCACCAAAATTTGCGTCAGTTGTCTTGTTTCAGTATTCCCTGCATCTTTTCTGTTTTCTTTCCTGAGGGCAGTAACTTTGTGTAAGCACTGAAACATGAAAATAGCTTCCAGTCTTTAAAAATCAGAGCCACACCAAGTACTTAGTCCTGTTACTTGGGACAGAATGCTGTGTAGAAGAAAGACTAGTAATTGTCAATATAGAGCCTGTGGTACGATGGGATCACAAAAAAAATGTTGTTACTTTGTAATTTCCTAAAAGGCAAAACTACTAATGATTCCAGCAGGGGAGGAAAAAAAATAATCACACAGAAGTATACACACAGAGATGAATTTCAGATGTAGAAATGTCTAGCAATTTAAGGTTTTAACAGCACTAAAATTGTAACTGCATTTAGGATGCATAGGATGAAAGAACAGCTGTCTATTTTGATCTTTTAGAGGGTAGGAGAGCTCTGCAGAGGGACCTTGCCAGGCTGGACAGATGGGCAGAGTCCAACGGCATGAAATTTCACACATCCAAGTGCCGGGTTCTGCACATCAGCCACAACAACCCCATGCAGTGCTACAGGCTGGGGTCAGAGTGGCTGGAGAGCAGCCAGGCAGAAAGGGACCTGGGGGTACTGGTTGATAGTAGGCTGAATGTGAGCCAGCAGTGTGCCCAGGTGGACAAGAAGGCCAATGGCATCCTGGCCTGGATCAGGAATAGTGTGGCCAGCAGAAGCAGTGAAGTCATTCTTCCCCTGTACTCAGCACTGGTTAGGCCACACCTTGAGTACTGTGTCCAGTTCTAGGCCCCTCAGTTCAGGAAAGATGTTGAGTTGCTGGAATGTGTCCAGAGAAGGGCAACGAAGCTGGGGAGGGCCTTGGAACACAAGCCCTATGAGGAGAGGCTGAGGGAGCTGGGGTTGCTTAGCCTGGAGACAGCCTTATTGCTGTCTACAACTACCTGAAGGGAGATTGTAGACAGGTGGGGGTTGTTCTCTTCTCCCAGGCAACCAGCACCAGAACAAGAGGACACAGTCTCAAGCTGCACCAGGGGAGGTTTAGGCTGGATATTAGGAAGAAGTTCTTCATAGAAAGAGTTGGTAGCCATTGGAATGTGCTGCCCAGGTTGGTGGTGGAGTCACCATCACTGGAGGTGTTTAGGAAGAGATTTGATAGGGTGCTTGGTGGCATGGTTTAGTTGATTAGATAGTGCTGGATGATAGGTTGGACTTGATGATCTCAAAGGTCTCTTCCAACCTGGTCTGGTCTATTCTATTCTATTCTAGTCCTATTCTAGTCTAATCTAGTCTAGTCTAAATTTCCCCATTCACTGAAACAAATCTAAACCTGGAAGAGCTTAACATCTCTTAGCTTGAAACATTCCACTTTTTTGCAAGTGCAAGAACAAAAATAAATGAAAGTAGATAAGAAAGAACAAGGTATCTGATGTCATCTGGTCAATTCTAATCCAGCTGCATCAAAGTGATAACTGCTCTCTCCTAATAGCTGAAATACACTGGGAAGTAGCTATTTCTCCTCACTGTCATAGTTATTTGTAGTTCTAATTTAAAGCTTATTTCCCCCCAGAGGATGGGCCAAACTTTACATCACAGTGACACTACGTTCATAAGAGTCTACTTCACAGCTTTATTCTACCAGTACCTCACAATCATGCCCCAGTAGCTACTACTAGAGAGCTAATGGGCCCTGTAATTTATGCCAAGTGGCTCATATTTAATCCAGTACTTTGATGGCATTCTGGTTTGAATGCCAAACTTCAGGTTGTTTATGGCTTTGTTAATCTTCAGGCCTCTTTCTATCAGCTAAGAATTTTAATAGATTCTTCTATAAAATCTGAGAAAGGAGGTAAGAGCACTTGTTCTATCGGCAAAGGCTAGAACAGCTGAAAAGAAGAGACAATCTTCATAACTGCTCTGAAGGAAAGAGTTGACAGAGGTTCACTTTGAGCTATCAAAATGTGGAGAATATTTTCAGCATTTGTAAAGACAATTCTGTTGCCAATTTTGATTCCTTAGCAAATACTGAGATGATTTAGCTTCAGGACAGGATGGTCTGGTTATTCCACTGTGGTGATACATCCTGGGGTTTGGGATTTTTTAAGCCAAGAAACACAAATGAGCATAATGGATTGTTCCCATTTTCACATCCTTGCAAAAACACCAGGAAAGTTCATGAATAAAATACAAACAAACAAACAAATCATTAAAATAAATCCCAAAGTGTACAAATTAATAGCTCACAGCTCCTCTCAAGAGCTGATAGGGTTGAAATCAGCTTCAATTTTGGTTTTGTCCAAATTACAGGAATAGAAATAGAATAATAGAATAAACCAGGTTGGAAAAGACCTCCAAGATCATCGTGTCCAACCTATCATCCAACACCACCTAGTCAACTAACCCATGCAACCAAGCACCCTGTCAAGTCTCCTCCTGAACACCTCCAGTGATGGCGACTCCACCACCTCCCCGGGCAGTCCATTCCAATGGGCAATCACTCTCTCTGTGTAAAACTTCCTCCTGACCTCCAGACTGAACCTCCCCTGGCGCAGCCTGAGACTGTGTCCTCTTGTTCTGGTGCTGGCTGCCTGGGAGAAGAGACCAACCTCTGCCTGTCTACAACCCCCCTTCAGGAGGCACTCACCAGCCTCTACAGACACAAGCTTTGTTGGGAATGAGTCCTGGGCATACCATCACAACTTAATGTGAATTACTAAATCAGGGTAATGGCATTATGGAAAAACAAACCATACAATAGACAGTCAAAATGCAAAGAACATGTATGCAGCTCTCTCTCTTTTTACAACTGCCTGAGTTTAGTAGCTTAGTCATAATGCATACAGGATAGCCATATCTAACAGAGAATGTATCTGTTGAGACTGTCTTTCCTGTAATTTGGAGAAGGGTGCTCTTCCAGATGACTTCAGCTCCTCAGAGACTATAAAAGGAGATATTCCACATTCAAATAAGTGTGTTGCTGTATATGAAATTCTTTCAAATACTTCAAGGGAGCTGTAGCAAATTTCAGCTAATAGACCGTGTCCTGATATCCAAAGATTATTTCTTTATGCATCCTTTGTGGTCTTATCCAAAATTAGGGAAAGTTATATGGTGTATATTGTATTGTGCAAGGAATGTACTAAAATATGGAGCTCTCACTTTTTAACAATTTTCCCTAAAAAAACCAAACCCAAAACTGCTCCAAAAAAGACAAAACCTTCTCATTTTTATATTATGGTATGGGAACAGGGTTAAAAAAGAGACCCGAAAAATGCAGTTCATGGTAAAATGAGCTACTGGAGCCTCCACTGATTGTGCCTCTTCACTCATGAAAATCTGATATATTTTTCAAAACCAACTTCTTTTTATAAGGAGAAACATCAGGAAACATTCTGTCAATGCTTAGAAAAAAATAAAAATTGATCCCAACTTCATTACTTGAACTGACAGGAAGATGGTTACAACTAAGCAAGGAAAGCTTTTATCCCCATAAGAAAAATACATTTTGCTTACAATGATTAGCAAAAATTTAAGATTCTTCTGTTCAAATGGATCAGAATAATCTGTAAAGACGTGATCTTTAGGAGTCTTACCTCAGCTGTGGAAACAAAGGAGTCAGTCGATGCAATGCTTAACGTATCTCGAAGACAGAAATCATCTGCATTATCCTTTACAGTAATGTCTGTATTTTTATCTTTAAACAAAACCCAACAAAACAAAACAACAGACAAGAAAACTGATTATTAGACAATCAGAAAATTGCACTTTAAGTCTTTATGTCTTTAAACACTCAAGTGTTTCACATATACTGAGGTTTTCATTTGGAAGGTACAACATTGTACTACCACAAGAGTAAATTCTCCTATGACCTGATAACATATATGAAGGTGACTGTATTTTGCTGTCTTTCAAGTGGCCTTGCAATGAGCAGAGAAAGAAAGACTATTTTCCCAGGGTTTTTCCCTTTTCTTTGATAGACTGCTGAAGATCTCTCTCAAGCTATTACTTCGCTATATTGATCTAAACCCTCTGTTAAGTTTTTTAACTTGGCTGCGTTACATAACGAAAGCTCAAAGTGTTAGTGACCAAGAAATACTGTTCTAAATAAAAGTCAATTAATAAAAAACAAGGTTTCAGCTTCACTTGAATTAATTTCACTTTCTACTTCTCGTGCCTTTTTTCACTTGCTGGTTCTGGAGGAGAGCAAAGAGAAGGTTTTAATCTTCATGGCATCCTTTTTCCTTTATAAGCTTTTTTTATTGAAATAACACATCTAGAAACACTTCTTAGAGAATTACAGTTCTTAAAACCTTTAAAATGACAGATGCTTTATGCTTAAAATCATCTGCAATACAGTTCCTCTCAGTTTTCCTTTATTTTATCCTCAGATTTCAACTCCTGCACATATTACTAGCATACATGGTTTAGTTTTCACTGTACAGAAAGATTTTCACAGAAGGATTGAATTCATAAGTCAGTAAGTCAGGCTTTGGCTTCATGTGCCAATTATTACATTCTCAATAGAACACAGGCATTTATTTTGGGTTACTTTAACTTCAGACATTACACATATGTTGCTAAAAGTCTGTTTTATTTCCAACAGTCAGCAGCAACCAGCTACCCAATGTCATCCAGATCTGTTGCTACAGCCATACTTCATAAAAACCACTATTACATAGCAAAGTGGCCAAATGCCAATACACTAGAATGGTTTACTCATCAACTGAAATGCTACAAATCCACATAACTTAATTACTATTGTGGTGGTTGTTATGGGTTTATTGGTTGCAGACTTGAAATGACAGCTCAAAAAATGCACATAACAATAAGTATGTCTAGGAGTCTACACACTGTGGCTAAAAACTATTCAATGTTTGGACAAAGATTTTATTAGGTTAAGTTAGGCAGATTGCTACTTGTAATCACAACTTTACTGATACTCATATGAAAGTCTCTCTCTTTTTTTACATAATGCTTAATAGTTTGTTCTTTCTTGTGACCTCTTAAAACCATGGGGAAAACTACAGCAGCATCCAAGTTGGTTGAGAAACAATCACATACTGGAACTGACAGAGCTGGAACAGAAAACCGAACTGTGGTTTGCAAAGCATTTGCTTGCGGCCTGGTAAGAACAGATGGGTAACACAATGTTTCCTTCTTATTTCTAGCTCATAATTTGCATTAATCCCCTTCTAATATTACATTAAATGCTTTTCTAATGTAACTTTTTCATATAAACAGTTGCTGAAACTGCAATAATACTGTTAAACACTGGGCAGTACAGGAAATACAGCCTGGTTGCTAAAGATTTTTCCACTGAAACTTTCCTTTTGGCTAAGTTGTTTTCCATAATAGATTTCTAATTAAAATGAAAGTTTCTACATCTCGCCCTTCAAAAAGCCCTACAGCACCTCATTCAAGTGCAATCCAAAGAAATTATTTTCATGATCCTTCAAGTTTGCAGGCAACATGCCACAGTTACTTTATGGTAAGTGAACAGCTTTATTCCTAAGTAGCAACGCAAATATCTATAAAGATTTTACTGATAGTTTAATGAAGATGTTACAGTAAAGACCCAACACTTACATACACAAAATGCAGCTGTAAAGTATCATGTAACAACTTACCCAGAATCCAAGAATATATCCACCACCCTTCCCATGGAAATCCCAACTATACCATGGCCTGAAGCTGTTGGATATTGTCTCAGAATTACTGTGCTGCTGCTGTTGTATGTGAGTTTATAGCTCAGTTACAACAATGTATCCCCAAACTGACTCAGCTATGTAACCCATTACTTATAAATAGGAATAATACTACTTAACTAAAATTTATTCTGCATACATATAAGAAAATGATTGGTGTATAACCTTCTTTTTACAAATAGAGAAGAGCTGGTGGGAGATGTGGTGGTTGGAGGCTGTTTGGGGTCCAGTGACCATGAAATAATTGAGTTTTCAATATGCAGTCAAGCTAAGAGGGGCAGCAACAAAACCTCCACTCTGGACTTCTGGAGGGCAGACTTGAGGTTACTTAAGGAACTAACTCAGAAGGTACCTTGGGAAACAGCCCTTAAAAACAAAGGGGTGCAGGAGAGCTGGACCTACTTCAAGAAAGAAATCTTGAAGGTGCAGTAACTGGCTGTGCCAATCTGCCAGAAGATGAGCCACCGGGGCAGACGGCTGGCCTGGATGGGCAATGTAAGGGGAAAAAAAGAGTTTCTATCATCTTTGGAAGGAAGGAGAGGTAACCCAGGAAATGTTTAAGGATGTTGCTAGGTCATGTAGGAAAGAAATCAGAAAGGCAAAAGCTCATTTAGAGCTTAGACTGGCCACTGCTGTGAGGGACAACAAAAAATCCTTTTACAAATATATTAATGGCAAAAGGAGGGGCAAGGACAACCTCCACTCCTTAGGGGACATGGAGGGGAATATCGTAACTAAAGACGAGGAATAGGCAGAGGTACTTAACACTTTCTTTGCCTCAATTTTTAATAGCAGGATAGGTTGTCTTCCAGACAGCTGGCCTCCCGAGCCAGGAGGCAGTAGCCTCCTGAGTCAGGGAGCAGTATAGTTCCCCTGTGATCCAGGAGGAAGTAGCTAGAGATGTGCTTAGCCACTTGGATTCCCAGAAGTCCATGGGACCGCATGGGATCCATCCTAGAGTGCTGAGAGAGCTGGCAGATGAGCTGGCCAAGCCACTCTCCATCATTTTTCAACAGTCCTGGCTCACTGGAGAGGTCCCAGATGACTGGAAGCTGGCCAACATGGTGCCCATCCACATGAAGGGCTGGTTGGATGAGCCAGCGAATTATAGGCCTGTCAGCCTGACCTCAGTACCAGGCAAGATTATGGAACAGATCATCGAGTACAATCACACAGCACTTACAGGATGGCCAAAGGGATCAGGCCCAGCCAGCATGGATTTAGGAAGGGCAGGTCCTGTCTGACCAACCTGATCTCCTTCTATGATCAGGTGGCTGTGGGGAGGCCTGTGGATGTAGTCTACCTGGACTTCAGCAAGGCCTTTGAAACCATCTCCTACAGCAAACTCCTGCCCAAGCTGTCAGCCCGTGGCTTGGACAGCAGCACTCTGTGCTGGGTTAGGAACTGGCTGGAGGGCTGTGTCCAGAGAGTGGTGGTGAATGGTGCCACATCCAGCTGGCAGCCAGTCACTAGTGGTGTCCCCAGGGATCAGTGCTGGGCCCCATGCTGTTCAGTATGATCTGGATGAGGGCACTGAGTCGATCATCAGTAAATTTGCAGATGACACCAAGCTGAGGGCAGGTGTTGATCTGTTAGAGGGTTGGAGAGCTCTGAAGAACTTGACAGGCTGGATAGATGGGCAGAGTCCAACAGCATGAGATTTAACACATCTAAGTGTTGGTTTCTACACATTGGCCACAACAACCCCATGCAGTGCTGCAGGCTAGGGTCAGAGTGGCTGGAGAGCAGCCAGGCAGAAAGGGACCTGGGGGTACTGGTTGATAGTAGGCTGAAAATGAGCCAGCAGTGTGCCCAGGTGGACAAGAAGGCCAATGGCATCCTGGCCTGGATCAGGAACAATGTGGCCAGCAGGAGCAGGGAGGTCATTCTGTCCTTGTACTTAGCACTGGTTAGGCCACACCTTGAGTCCTGTGTCCAGTTCTGGGCCCCTCAGTTCAGGAAAGATGTTGAGTTGCTGGAATGTGTCCAGAGAAGGGCAACAAAGCTGGGGAGGGGTTTGGAGCACAAGCCCTATGAGGAGAGGCTGAGGGAGCTGGGGTTGCTTAGCCTGGAGAAGAGGAGGCTCAGGGGAGACCTTATTGCTGTCTACAACTACCTGAAGGGAGGCTGTAGTCAGGTGGGGGTTGGTCTCTTCTGCCAGGCAACCAGGACCAGAGCAAGAGGACACAGTCTCAAGCTGTGCAAGGGGAGGTTTAGGCTGAATGTTAGGAAGAAATTCTTCACGGAAAGAGTGATTGGCCATGGGAATCCACTGCCCAGGTTGGTGGTGGAGTCACCATCCCTGGAATTGTTTAAGAAGAGACTGGATGAGGCACCTGGTGCCATGGTTTAGTTGATTAGATGGTGTTGGGTGATAGGTTGGACTCAATGATCTCAAAGGTCTTTTCCAACCTGGTTAATTCTGTATTCTGTGTAAATAAAGGAACCACATTTTTCATCCTAGAATACTACAAAATCAGGGGTTCTTCTGTAAAGTTTTCATCTAGCTGTAGTGCTACTGATTACATGAAACTACAGAGATAAGATTTTGAATACATCTATATTTGCTAAAAAAGTCATTATCCCAAGCTTTCTAAGATGAACCTAAACCTGTCACCTATCAGTATGTTTTTAACATGAATACAGAACATCTGTGGTTTTGCTCAAGCAAAATCCTCACTACTAAAAAAAGGCACCAAAAAAAAAAAAAAAGGTTGGTATTGCTGAATGAAATAATACCTTTGGCACAGCCTCCCCACAGGAACCAAAATAGTCTTGTCAGCTCTTTCTGACTTTCTAAGCACCACCACCCTAATACTATAAAATACCCTTAGCCAAGAAGGTGCTTATCAATACTTATGCTGCGCAGAAGGCACACTATTATGAAAACGTTAGGGTGAAAATTAAGTTACAGCTGGAGCAAATACCATGCAAGTACCAGGATACCATTCTTAGACACAAGAACATGGGGGGGGGAGACCAAAAAAAAAAAGACAGCAGCACAATGAGACTCCTGGAATGAACAGCTGCATGAGGAATCCATCCACCAACGGCTGCAACTGCTCATAAATTCATCTCAAGTTATTATGTAGTCTAATAATTTCAGGAAAGGAATACTAGCGAGTATGTGAGCCACAAATATACTTAACTGAGAAGTCAAGGAGTTATTTTGTGTTCATTTATGTTTGTAAAGAAGTGGAGTTTCAGATGTGGTGCTGACAACAGTAACTGCATTACATCAAGATTCTTAATTGTAGTGCCTTAAAATGCATACATGGTTCTAAAGTTCAGTTAAGGAACTGGAAGAATATGGAGTACTGCTAAAGCTTGTGAAATTAATTCTACCTTTCTAAGATTTTGCAAACAATTATTTGAAACTAAGGAAGCTTTAAAAAAAAACATCCCAGCAAGAACAAAACTACTTTCACATTTATTCACAGAGCACTAATTCAGAATTTTTATTTATCTTTGCTCTGGTAGGTTTGCATGGCAAGACAGAGCACAAAATTAACTCTCTGAACTCTCAGAGCAAAATTTGACCTTGTTTTATCAATCACTTGGGAAGTATTCACCTTCATATAATGCTTAAAAGTTCTGGAAACTGTTTATGTATCTTTCCTCCAACCTTGAATGAAACATGGTGTGAGTTTGCATGTGAGCCTGACACTTAAGTGCAGCAGTTAAAAAAAGAAAGCACTTACCCGCTGGCAAAGAACTCACTAGGAGTTAAGGAATTTAGTTGTGAGTACCACTATTAAGGTCATAGTTTCCTATTCTCCCACTTCAGTGGAACATCAGTGCAGAAATATATCACAAGCAGGAAAGCAAGACCAGAAGAGAAAGACCTGATGAACTCTGAAGAAGAGAAAACCTTGCAGAAGAGCCCATTTATGAAATCAGGGTACCCCAAGGGCAGCAGGCTCCCAGCATTCTGCCAGGCTACCACACAACCAGCCGCCACAGTACACACTACTTAGGGCCCTTGGATCTGTGGCTTTATGCCTAGACAAAGCAATTACAGTAATCAAGTTCAGAGAGCACAGAAGCATGAATTACTACATTATCCAATTTCAACAGAATGTGTCACAGTCTTCCAGTTAGTCACAAGCAGCACAGTGGTTTGTCAACACTCTTGCTGAAGCATCCCTAAGTAGCTTTATTTATGTTTATACACAGTCATAACTCTGAGCGTTGACTGAATATTCCTTGAATAATCAGTTCTACCAAGTAGCTACTAAGGTATTATATAAAGTCTTACCAGAAGCACCTAGAAAGCAGCAAATTTCACTTTTTGTCATATACATAAAAAGAAAACAATCCCAAACTTCAGATGGCACCTTCTGATGGCTGGGTTGTATAGCTACAGCTTAAAAAAGGCAAGCCAAGAATGGAACCAGGTGTCCACACAGACCATTCTGCATTTAACAATTTGTTAAATCACGTTTGCACTCTCCAGTAACACAAATACCTGGGTAAAAGAAAGTGCCTATAGCAGGAGGCATTTCTATTCACTTCAAATAAAGCTATTATTGGCTTCAGGATGAAAATATTTTTAAAAGATCCTGGCCTGAAATATATCTAACAAAGTCTCGTACTCTGCCAATATGTCAACATGTTGGGATAACTCTGATGCAACTGAATTAAATAAAAAATAAAGTCAACAAACAGTCCTCCCAACCCCCAAACAAACCCACAAAAGATCCTCCATTTTCACATGAGTGAGCTTGGGTGTCAGTATGCTCTTACATCTCTAGTAAGTCCCTCTTGAGAACACACAGCTTCTGCTCACCAGTATTTGACTAGGAATTCAGCAACCAAAGCAGTTGTCTAATGGAAAGGAACAGCTGGGGAGTAACAGAGTACAGGACAGCACCAAGTACTTAGTACTTGTGATTTCCCTTTCCTCCTGGTATACAACAACCTTTTCAATATATTTTTTTTTTGACTGGAGTAACTGCTGAGCCTTCAGATCACATCCTTAGCAAATATCTTAGTAGTTTTCATCCAGAGTATAATTTTCTGGTTTTATGCAAACAGAAGCCCAAATCTTACTTCCTCAGTAAGAGTTGAGTCAACAGCTTTTAGAATTGTTTCCAAATATAGTTATAATTTTTAAGGTCCACAAAAAAGCCTTCCACTACAATACTCTCAGGCATAAAAAGGCCCATCTTCCAGGACACTGGATGCTCACCCAATTATCATTAAGCAAAACAGAGGACGTTCTTCATTCACACTGTGTTCTGTATTCATTACTTTGATGTTATTCTTAACACAAAAGGAGCTCAGCTAATTAAAAGCTGAATAAAAAGCATGTGTATAGATGACAGCAATAGATTCTTCACGCCTAAATAAATAAAGCACACAAATATTGAATAGTGCAATCCATTATTATTGCATACATAAGCAGTAATATCCACCTGAAAACTGAGATGAACTGATTTGCAGTATTTGCCATCTTGAAGATGTAGCTTGCCTAAAATAAGATTATAGTTTCCAAGACATTTTCCATATACCTTAGAAAGATATAGAAGCAAATTCTGTGATGTTTATAATTACTTGGTTATTTTCAGACCTTCAAGTTAATGATTTGATCCACAAAGTTGTATTATCTGCTAAGCACCAATATGTTTAATGATGTATAAAACTAAACAACATGGCTAATGCTCTTATATTCCACAACAGTAAAATCAAGCACCTTGAAAGTTCTTATCTAGCAAAATTCTTGTGCCTAAGTACTCATTTTAGTCTCTCAATGTGAAAATTTATTTCCTGTCCATAGAGACAGATACATTAAATAACTCAAGAGTGTTATAAGATATGATATAGCTTCGCTACTAAGGAATGGTGAAAAAATCAAACAATTCTTTCAATACTTAAATCTGCTAAACAACTCTCCCATAAATTTGATAACTGAATTAGAATATTTGCTGATAGTTGCAATTTTTTTTTAAGCAAAGAAATTAGCAAAAGACTAAATACATAATTTCGGTGTAGAAAATGTGATCTGCGAAAGCTGTCCCTGAATCACCGTGGCACGATTTACTGTAAAACCTAAATCCCAAAACAGAGACCTCACCATGAGGAGCTCTGCAATTCAAATATCCAGGAAGAGGCAGAGTAAACCCACATGGTGCTAGATTGCTGAAGTCTGAATGTTAAGAGAACAGATGAGTATCTAATGTGTCTTTTGTAACTTGAAATAGCACATCACACGCCCTGACAGCTGAGAAATCAGCTTAGTAAACATAAAATAAATGTATGCATATGTTCATTTCTCTGGTTTACTGCTCTTACATCCTTTTTGGCATAGACATGTGCTCCTGAAACAGTTTTGAGATGTATATCCCACGTAAGCTATGTGCCACTCTTAGATCTCTCCCTATGATACAGTTTTAAATTTACTTGAAAATAAACTTGGATTATCTGTAACTGCACATTCTAAGGTTCTACATTTACATGGGGTTACAATTTTCTGCAACTCCTTTTCTTTACCCTGAAGCTAAAAATCAGTGCATCTTCCATGATTGTAGGGTTTAAATGCTTGTTCTTTAGAGATCAATTTGATTTCTGACCACACTTTAATAGTTTGGATAACAGTTTCTGCACTTGTATTTTATCATTTGAGAGAGCTCTGCCAATCAGGTTTGCTCAGATGCCTGATCTGGACAGACTCTATTTAAATGGATGTGCAACACTAATTTGTTATCACTTCCTCTTCACAAGGGTATTCCATTCTCCTGTAGTTCATCACATCCATTTTGTTCACAGCAAAGTCTAGTTTGAATTCCAGTGCTGCTTAATTTAAAACATAAGCTGTCCACTGGGGATTTATAGCACAGCACTGTGAAGACTGCCAGATACCTTAGTCATCAGCTCTGAACGTCACTGCCTTTTCTTAGTTCTTCACATCCTAAAAACAAGAACAATCTACCACTATATTTACACAGACACTCTTTAGTGACAATGGAATGGACTGTTCAACCACATTCAGTGTGATATTACATTAATTCATTGTGATGCAGGGCAGATTCAAAATGCAATGTCGTATTTACAGGAGAGGCTTACACATCTAGAATTAGCTCCTTTAATACCTTTCTGCACTAGAGGCCTTCATAAGCTGGTTAGGCGAAAAGTCTTCTCACCAAACTTGTGAGAGGAATCTCAAAACTAAGTGCATTTATCCCTTCGGCCTCAGTTCTACTCTATCTGTGTAAATCTGCTGAAATCAGTGGGTACTTAAAGCAAGATGTTTACACAAGTGCATTACTAGCAATATCCCTTGCTTCTTTCCAAGGCAATTTGCTGCCACCTTCTTGGCTTTTTCTTCACAGAAGAGCAGACAGTAGCAGACACATTCATAAAAAAAGGTAAGAATAACCAGAAACTGATGCTCAACTCTTAAAACTTGTTGCTTTATAAAGTTTCCTGATGGTTATATTAAAACACAAAAACAACAAACGACCCCTACCCAAACCAACAACAATAACCCAACAAAAAAAACCCACAAGAATCCAAGCAAACAAACAAAAACCGTCAAAAAAACCCAGAGAAAAGAGTTTAGTATTCTAGCATATAGTCTATTTTGCTGAATGTGGCACCATCCAACATGTTCTCTTCAAAGTAAGAGTTTAATACATTGTTCTTCAGGGATGGGGATGTTGACATTTCAAAGCAAGTGAGACAGACTGACAGAAGAACCTACATACTACTTTGTTCTTCAATAGAAAGAAAAATATACTGTCTAGCACTATCAAAAAAGAAATATTGATACCTTTCTTTTTTTGGAATTAATAGAACTATACAGGTGGTGACCCTCAGAAAATAATATCAAAGGAAGTAAATATATGTATCTGTTTTGCATTAACAATTGGATTCTCTATTCAGAATGGAGACTCTAGCGTACTTGACATGGACAAACACTACAGGACGGACATAATAATCCTAGTGCTCACTTGAATTTCAAGGCAGAACTGTTTTACAGAATTCTGCAGACTCCAGTGAAACTGCTCAGGAATGTGACTGGCTTCTGCAAACCCAGCTGCACATAGCATACGGTTTAAGAAGCTAAATTAGCAAGACACATGCTTAATTTTAAACAAAAAGACTCAAAGAATATCTTAAGTGCCTTACTGATTGGGGCCTGCTTGCATTCCACTTGCCCCCAAAGGGAAGAATGAGATAATCCTTAAAAAGTTGTAGTGAATGAAGAGTTCTTCCTCTGGACATTTAGTTTAGTAAATAACACCAATTATCAAATTTAAATTAAAAAACAATTATCAGCACTTTAAGGTCGCTAAAAGCATTAGCAACAACGTATTAATACTTGAAGTATAGTGTAAGTAATCATTAATGCAGCCTGGAAGATACCCTGACGCTGATTAGCAGCTACTCAAACTGATGTAGTTAAAGCTGCTGTCTAATCAATACATTGGTTATCTGTGGTAAAAGAAAGTGAAAAAAGGCAAACCTTGAATAATAGAGAATGTACAAAATTTAGGCTATCTGGAAATATATATATGTTTACCTTTAAATACTTGCACCATATCTGCATGCAGAACAAGGGCAGCTTTAAATAGCAGTACAGAGTAAAGCCTGGTGTGATGAACATACGCTCTTGAATCAGCTACACTTTGCTACAAACAGGATTATTAGGTAAGGTGGGACATAGTGCACAGACCACATAGTCACTAAAGAATTAAGGAACTGACATTAATTAATTTTTAAAAAATTAGCTTGAGCCATCTAAAAACCTAGTTAATTACTAAAACTGTTACAAAAAATTAACTGCATAAGTAGGAGCACATACCTAACAAATTTTACCCCCTCTGTTGTTACTGTTCAGAGAATTTTTTTCTATAACTTTCCACCAAGATGGATTTGCTCCCACATATAGGTTCATCTTTGAAATGCTTTAAGATCAAACAAAAGTTTAAGAAAATTGTAAGATATAAAAAGACCTTCAGGAATGAAATGCTTACACAAGCCACTTGAGCCTGCCAACTACAGGGTAAACAATTAAAAAACCACCCACACAAACTACATGCCTGGTAAATGTGCATTGCTGTAGTGGTGGGGTATGGCTAGCGCAGAAGAACAAGCCCAGGAAACTGCAATCGTTCAAGGCTGCTATGTGGATATGCTGCAAACATTTATGCCAGGCTGATAGGTCACAGACTTTGACTTAAATGGCAGCAAGCTTTAAACATGATAGAATACAAATTAATAAAAGCTGTAAGCTTTTGCATGTGTGTGCATGCCATATTTTAACGTCTTGAAAATAAATTGCAAACAGAAGTTTATTTAGTTTAGTCCCAACTGAACTGCTAAATTAAGAAAGGAATTATAGTGCAGAGAGCTACATTTGCTGATTCTATAAAAACTGGCCAATATTCCATTTTGATATTGTGCTCAAAAGCAGTGAGAAAAGCTCAAAATGTTGTTTTTGCACTTTCAGAATTAAACTACCAATCTAAGACAATTCATTACTTTTGAATTATTTACAAACATTAACTATCATTGTCCACATCTCCTCCTCCATTCACTGGCTCTCCTTCCCCTATTTTGCCCAAGAATGTTTCAGACAAGCTTTCCCTAAAAATAGACTTTAACGCAAGAATAAACTGTTGTAGTAGAAGTTCTAAACCAGGAATTAGTCCTATGAGCCAAAACGTGTTCTTGATCATTGGTTTATATAACCTCACACTGCAATACTGGAGCCAGGAAAAAAAAAACACTTATCCCACCCTCACTACTTGCCATCTGTCTGGTAGGACTTTTCCTGCCTCTGGAACATTTATACTCACAATGTATATAAACACAGAAAAGTTAAGTGTATATACATCCTTTTTAGTGCGGAAAAGAACTTGTAAACTATGACTTGTTAAGAATAAACCACAAAAACATGGCGGGGGGTGGAGCAAGCAAGTTCCTGCCTTTCCACTTATTTCATACACCACTGTTCAAAAGTGTTCAAAATGAAGGCAAGTGATTATTAAATCAAGTTCAGACATAGAGGGAAAATGATCACTTTTCTTTGTACAAAAAGGCGGCAAATACACGTCTACTTTAAAAAAATGTTTAAAAAGACTGGAGAAGCTATTGACTAAAACTAGGCACTAGAATGTCCAGTAAGAAATGATGCAAAATGAACACTCATAAAACACGTTTAAAGTACTGTTAGTCACCTGTGTTTGCTGCTGCAAAATGTTAATTAACTAGTTCTACTTGAGTAGTATCGTGGAGAACTAATTGCACAAACTGCTGTACACATGTTCCTTACTCATATAAGAAACAACAACAGCTTTACTGTATTCCTTTAGATCACAGATTTAAATTTGGTGGGTAAAAAAGAAAGGAACAAGAGAAGTAAAGTAATTAGAGTTTGCCCCAGCAACTACACAGAACCAAGAAGCTCACACAAAACGGTATCTGGGGAAAAAGACTGCAGCTGCTGACGTGCTGTAAAAGAAAGAGCAGTAACTGTGAAGAAGTAGCAGGCGGATTTTGCATTAGGAGAATTGAGCAGGGAAGCACAGGTATATTAACTGAATAAAGTTTGGGAAATTCAGTCAGGCAGGTAGACTGTGGCTCAATTATGAGCAACCTTTAAAACTAAAAGGAGGAACAGCTTGTATTTAATTTGATGAGAAGCTCTTGTGGGAAAGAGACAGTTTAAGAGAAAGGAATCATCTGGTCAGAAAAATGAGCAAAGGTGATTTTTATAAACAACAGTTCAGTCCATGTGAGAGAAGCAAGTTTTAAATGGACAAGGCAAGACGTGAGAACATGACATGAGTCAAGAAGTGAGAGAGACAAGGGTTTAAATAGGAATTGTGGTGTGGACAGAAAGAAGACAGATTTCAGGGATGCCATTTAAGGAAAAGCAGCAAGTTGTATAAATAGCCTGCACAGTTGGATCTAAGAGCAAAGCTGTTGGGCAAATGGTAATAAGGGTTCTCAAAAATCAGAAACAGATTCTTTTTCTGATCTTATTTGAAGTGTTTTCAGAAATTTCTTTATATATCACCCCCCCAAGCTAACATACATTAAGTGATATTCAGTTCTCCAATGCTTGAGTGGTCCATTGTTCAGTCAACGGTAAATGAGATTATCTTGAGCCACAGCTGAAAAGACTTCAGCTAATCTGTTTTACTAGGCAATGAAATGACAGCTAAGTTCAAACTTTTAAGATAAACAATCACACACTCCAGTTTATCAAATACCAACATAAACATACAGACTAACAAATACTAATATTTTGTCAGAACCACTAACCTCACTGCAGGTCCATGCAAAGCTGTTTTGTATTTTAGTATATAGTATTGCTAAAATTAAGACACAGTGTTTTCAGAATTATTTTTGTTTACAATTTTAAGTTGAATTTTTAACCAGTCTTACTCAACATTATACTTAGATGCTTTCTAATACAGACTTTTGCTGATGGTGATTTATAAAGAAAGCATTATTAGTATTGGACAAACATGCCTTTAAAGTCAAGTCTTGAATATTACTGGTAGGAGAAGACATACTATCCAATTCAAACATCTGCACCTTGAGTGTTTATTGTGAGTCAGAAATAAGAAGTTGTAGCAATAAGTTGCAATGCAAAGTCTTACAGTAAAACACAGTAAACTTCAGCAGTTACTGAACTTCCACAAACTGTAATAGTGAAATTATGTTCAAAATATGTATTATGTTTTTTCAAAAAAGGATTGGAATAACTTTTCTGGGATTTTCCTCAGACTTAGTAATACTGTTTTCCTTCCTTTACCAAAGCATTCATCTTGGGATGAATGTATTTCCACACTTAAAGGAAAAGCTATTGTTTTACTTTGTTTCAATTTCAATTCTGTTTCAACTACTAGAAAAAAATGTTTTGTACTTCTCTAAGAAATCAAGATATTATTTAATGTAAAATTAATGAATAGAGAGCAAATTAATGTTTACAAGCTGACATAAAACGTTATGCTACTTCAAAATTATTTTATAGTATGGACTACTAAAGCACACCTAACTGAATTATTAGAAGTTGCTCACTGCCTCATTGGAGCCCGAGAACTACAAACAGAAAAATTTCCTGTGCATAACCACTTTAAACATAATACTCTCAAACTAAAATTTTCCCACTAGTGCTTCAGAGGCAGGAATAAAAACACAGCCTTTGGATATTCATCCATGGACAGTAAAACATTATAGAAATCTCTGTTAATAAAATACATAAAAATGATATTTTGACAGCTTCTTTAACTATAAAGAGATTTTTGCTTAAGTGCAGCTGGAAGAAAAGGTTTCTAATACAAAAATGTGTTCTTCTAAGAGTTCTTCAAATGTGCTTTCTTGTCACTAGGCTAAAGGCTGTGCTTACTCTCCAAAATGCCAGGCATATTTTTGCGTGTAAGAAAATTAAAAAAGGAAACAGACAAACCTCCCAACAAAACTATTCAACACAGACCTTTGTCTAATCTTCTACTGCAATAGCTCAAACAATTAATTTGTTTCAAATTGTACAATTAATATAAAATAAGGGGTTTTTTATATATAAAAATGCAATCACTGCATAGGTTTTAATATTATTAGCAAGAAGTTTAAGGGACACTGTATGCAAGCCACCATTAATTTGAGTGCAAGCATTCATTTCTACAGTAGAAATCAAAATACAAATATGAAGTATTAGGAATCTAGTTGTGACAAGGAGCCCTACAATTTGAGAATTTTCCCCTCTGACCTGCAGTTCTGCTCATAAATAAAGGTATTGTTTCTCTCCCAACTCTTTGTACTCCTCCTAAATTAGCTTGACTAACATTTCAGTCTGCTAGAAAACATCTTAAAAAACCCCACAAAACCCAGCCCAACACTTTCTTCAAGGACAGCCTACAGAAAATATTAGAAACTCTTAACCCTCTACCCTCTCACATTCACCACTCAGAAATAACAAGATTAAGATTTCACTCCACAGTTTTCTGCCAGTTGCCTCCTTCCTGATTCTGTGCAGCTTATGCCTGCCTCAACTGGGCAGAACAGAGACACCTGCATTTCCATTTCTCTTCAGAGATGTCAATTGTATTTTGCAGTAGGATATTATTCTTAGTAAAGAATGCTATATCAGCTTTATACCAAATCTTGGTAAGTGAAAACTCTACTCACTAAACTACCTCTTTCCTTGTTTTCCTCACTCATCTGGGCCAGCATAAATAAAATCCATGTCAGACATCTACTCAAGAGATCATAAATAATTGCTATACACACTCAAAAGGCATTCCATTATCAGAACAGTCTTGGTAGACAAGAATCCAGTTATCACATCTTAAAAAAATAAAATATCAATTTAAAATACTTTGGGGGTAAAACACTGACTAAGCACTGAACATCACACTGAGTGCTTTGAATACCATTTTAATAATTTTCTGTCTGAAGACTGAAACTACAAATAAACTTCTAATTTAATAACTGATAGATAATGCAACTTCATTTAGGGCTTATGGTTTCATATACTAAATTAAAGCATTAAAATGCTTTTCTGCTTCATGAACTACAGCAACAGGTACAAGCAGGATGCCAACTATGACCTAAATTTCATTCCCACCTTACTTAGAGCTGTATTTTAAGACTTGCAGGATAGCATGAGGGCTAAGAGATGAGAGTACTGCCACCTCGTGCCAGTGAAGCTGAAGCCTAATACACAAGAATCCTGATTGGAATTAATCCCAGAACATGTTCTGCCTTTAAAGTCTGACTGTTATTTGAGATGCTTGATCTTGAATTATGAAAGAACATAAAAGTACCAAGTCTTTTAGAACCTCTTAAACCAATTATTTAAATAGAAATAATCAAACTACCTGTACCAGCCTGTCTGGCAGTAACTACTTATTATATTTGCCATTTTGAAATTCTGGGCTAAGTCAGCCGTAACTGTGGTAAGTTTCAATCACCAAGGGTAAGACTTTTGGCAATGGATATCTGTTTCAGACTTTGGGAGTTTCAATAAAAAATTATGACAACCCCAAAAATAAAGAGTCCATGCATGCAGTTTGACAGGTCAAGACATATAAAATATCTTTTGAAAGGCTCCAGTACCTAGGTCCATGCTATAAAAAGGGTGGTATCTTACACAGAATCACAGGGATTTGAAAGCACCTCTGGAGATCACCTAATCCAACTCTCCTGGCATCTGGGAGGGTTTTGAATGTCTGCAGATGCAGACATCACTGCCTCATTCTTACTGCATACTTAAACACCCAAATCAATCTAAACTTCTGAAAAATGCAATGTATTATGAAACTTCAAGTATACCAACAAGCCACCAAAAAACCACTTCCTCTCAGTCCGTTCTTATCTAAAATACAAGCACCACATCAAACTATTATGTAAAGAACTGATTTTTTTTTCCCCCAGTTTACTTACTCATACGTGCAATTCTGTTCTGTGGATACTACAGTGACTTCCTCCCCCACAACAGTCATCATTACAAGCAATGAAAATATAAAGTAAGTGTACTCACCAATATCATTAGCTAGAGAGGCAGGATCAGAAGCCCCAAGGGTAGCTTCAAACTCCTCCTGGAGACGATAAGCTCTTTGAAGAAGGGATTCAAGCTTATGAATGAATTCAGCACTAATGATATCCTGCAAGAGGACAGACATTTAAAGATTTTCTACTTGTTTACAGCCAGTAAGAATCCTTTATAGAATCTAAGAATATTAAGCCTTCAAAAACCAAACCATGCCACTTTAATTTCCTAGAAATCACACAAAGATACTGCCAGATGAGTATTTCAACATCCAAAATATACACACTTTTCTAAACATACAACTTTACTTAGTGTAATAAAAATAAAATCTAAATTTTACAATACTCCAACATTATCAGTGATGTTTACTCCACAAGAAATAATGAAAGCCACACAGGGATATGTTTATTTCTAAATATTTTTAGCATTCATTTCTTAAGAACAAAGGAACTGAAATAAAGTTCAACTATGTTATTTGTATATATTCACAAACTGATCATCTTTCCCAAGCTTTGCTAAACAGGTATCCTCTCACAGTTACACAAGAAAGGGATGACCAAATGGATGCTTGGCAGCTCAATAGTAGCATCCAGAAACAAACACTGATTCAACAGCAATTGCCAAAAAATGAAAACCACTAATTCTCTCCTCTGTCCTCCTCAAAACAAACAAACAAACAAATTCAACAGAAACAAAGTTAGATGTCCTTTAAATGAAATACCAGTAAATTGGAACTTTGAATTAATTCTCAGGTTTGGTAGTTGAATTGGAAGTGGAAAAGATTCAGGTAACAAAATGTAGTGAATTTTCAGGGCAGCAACAGTAGATTACAGACTGGTTATACTCACTTCCACACTTTCTTCCGCAATTGCATCTCCTGCTCCCAGCTTAATGGAACCACAACCTGCCTCATCTTCAACTTGCCGGTTACGGAAAGTTAGTGCCTGCTCCCATCGGCGCAGTGCCTCTTCAAAAAGTTCCATACCTAGGGGTGATCAGGAATACCTCCATCCCATCAAATGCACAGCTTCCACACGTGCTCATGTTTTACAGTGGCAGGAAAATACGTAACTAATGTATATAGTAGAGATGTAATTTTTTTAAACAATGGCAATACCAACTATTAAAAAAAACACCCAAAAAACAAACCAACAAGAGATTTGCCCTTTTAATAACAAAGTTCACAGTATGATTAAAGCAACTGGGTTCCATGGCTTTTTTTCCTATTTGCTTTCTAATAATAATTGTATAGATTACTACTACAAACGTAGGAACAATAATAAAAAAGTAGTATTTGGAAAAACTAACTCTAGATCAAACAACACCTCATTATTTTATGGCAAGGTTCTTAAGACAGCATGAAAGACCACCACAATAGTATTATAAATTGTCACTTTGACATAAAAAGTAATTAGTTATATTCAGTGTTGGTCCATGCTGAACATTCTCATTTTAACTTACCCATCAAATACAAATTTTCAGGTGTAGTTACTGGAATATTAACAAGCTTAATATCATCTTCATCTGCTTTATCCCAGGAATTAGAATTGGCACAAGCACAGCTGTGACAAGAGGTGGCACTCTGAACCTTAAATACAAATAAACAAATTTTGAACTGTTGCTATACAGAGTATCCTTAAAACTTCATTACTGCCAGAGTACATTTTATCTGAGCCATCTGCTTAGAAGCTGTTTATACTATGTAGTAAGTACAATGGCCTCCTCAGCATCTCTAGCCTTTTGTGTAGCTTGTTCAAGAATGTTGTTTCAGCTTAGTGAAACCATTAGGTGCCTATCACGTGCAAGTTAATAGACACTCGAGAGCCTTAAAACACTTTCACTTACCGAGGCCAGGCTTTGAACTGAACCGGAGTATTTACTGAAAAGTCCTCCATTTGCATAGAGACAGGACTGAGATCCTTTTTCCTTAGCAGAGCTCAAAGAAAGAGTCAAGTTTTGCCGACTACTGGAACAACTAGAACCTACAAGATACACAGATATTAAAGCTTCTGCAAATTCAAAACATTGCTTCTTTCTTTAAGAAGATCTATCAAGAATTACACTCATTCTTTCCAACAAAATCCACTTTAAAAGCAAACAGTTATTCTTTCATTTAGTTTTACATGATAAACTACAAGTTAGAGCATTCAATATATATATATGTAACAGTATATATAACAAACATGTATTTGGGCATAATTATTTTCCCATCCTATAGGAAATTGTTTGCTTTTCTTAGTATTGCTATGTAAAAAAAAATTCCAAACTCCACTGTTAATATACTACTGATAAAAAAAAGTTTTAATCCAAATTCATGACTAAAACTTCACCACTGAGAACAAGACTATCTTATTTATAAGACACTGTTAATTTTGTTTCTAATGTGCACAATTTTTGCTTTATATCTACTTAGCATTAAAGGAAAATAGTTTGGTTTACTATTATACACTGTAATGCACAACCATCCCTCACACCTCTTTAACAGTAAAAACCTCAGAGGTTCATTCATGCACCTTTTTCTGATGCAGCTGCTTTGGTACACTCCAATACTAGATGACTTGGTTCCCATGGTGGCACTTTCTTATTTTTCTTTCCACGTCTTCTTTTGAAGTGATGGGCCAGAAAAATAACAGATACTGCACTCACTGCTGTTACTGTGAAAAGCTTCTTTAAGCCAGGGGAAAGCTTTATCTGAAAACAAAAGAATGTTACTTCATTCTGTGCTTCTTAACTCCTATCTTTCCTCCTACTGTCCTTTTGGTTCAACTTAGGCTATAATTTGTCTGCGAAAGTAAGAGATGCTGCTCTTCTGTAGCCTGAAAGACAACCAAATCTGAGGAAGGACATTAACTGCTTCTCAAAACCTGTGAGGGCCAGTAGGCCAGAGAATTTACAAAGTGACAGAGTGTGTGGGGCCACCAAGAGACAGATTGTGACACTAACAACCCTAAGGTTGGGGGAGCTAAGTAAATGGCTCTCAGACAAACTTTTCATTTATTTGTTTTTAATGCCACAACAATGCACAGCCTCAGCTAATTCTCTAACAGTAAAAAAATACTGAGAAGAAACTCATCCTTCACAACTAGACTATTTATTGCCCTAGCTGTGAAATACCATTTGCATGGTATTTCAGTTTGGGAAGAACATGTATTTAAACATTTTTTTTCTCTAAATAAACCTTCCCCCTCCCCCACCTTAATTGTTGTATTTTATTTTGGCTGTAGATCAGTCACAGGTTTTCAAATATTAAAAGTAGCAAATAGAACCACATATACAAGCAACTGGAATTAGAAGCCATTAACATGAAAAAAAGTGATGAGATACATAAAGAAGAGGCATTTAACTGAAAACTAGAGTCCACATTCACAAAAATCTTTGGGAAGTCTATGCTGATTGAGAAACAGACTGCTGGGAGAAAACCAGATCTGCAGGTCTTGGGGCTAATACCATGTTTCTGTAATATGTTTCCTCACAGGAAAGCCAGCTGTCCATTGAACTCCATTGCACATCAGCAGTCCCTAGTTACTGTGCTATTGGTTAATACTATCAGAGTTGTGCAATTTAAGAACCATTGAAAGCTTTGCTCTACATGCAGTTGGCAATCAACCAGTCAAACATCTGTGACTTGAGAATCCTGTCCTTAGCAGTACTGTATCCTCACTGACGCTGAAAACCTAGCATTGTACTCTACAAGGAAAACCCTGAAACACACACTTAAAAAAGATTATTATATTTCACAGAAAAGAGCTAATATCTACATAACAGATTAAAACCTCAAAGTTCATAGAATTAAATGTTAGAACTAAAGTTTCAGAGAACTGTAAGTGGATTTTTAAGAAAATTGTCTGCATCTACAAACATGATCATAAATAAATTAACAGTGAAATGAAAATGCCCAAGGAGAGACAGGTAAACAGTTGCCCATAATAGAGTTGCATGTGGTATTTTAAAAGGCTGAGTACTCTGCAACATAAAAAGAAATCAGTGATGTTGCAGTGACAATTTTAAATTACCCTAAATACAGAAAAAAACTGAAAATAAACCAATGTAGCTAAGATTGAGAATACCTCGTTCTGCTTTTACATGCAGTAAAACTTTGAAATGCAGTTACATGAATACATAAAAAATTACACAGCTTTTGCTTACAAGCATCTAATTCAACAAAACAAAATTACAGCCACATTAAAGACAGTATCACAGTATCACTAAGGTTGGAAGAGACCTCGAGGATCATTGAGTCCAACCTGTCACCACACACCTCATGACTAGACCATGGCACCAAGTGCCACATCCAATCCCCTCTTGAACACCTCCAGGGACGGCGACTCTCTGGGCAGCCCATTCCAATGACAAATTTCTCTGTCGGTGAAGAACCTTCTCCTCACCTCGAGCCTGAACTTCCCCTGGCACAGCTTGAGACTGTGTCCCCTTGTTCTAGTGCTGGTTGCCTGGGAGAAGAGACCAACCCCTTCCTGGCTACAGCCACCCTTCAGGTAGTTGTAGAGAGCAATGAGGTCAGCCCTGAGCCTCCTCTTCTCCAGGCTAAACAATCCCAGCTCCCTCACCCTCTCCTCATAGGGCTTGTGCTCAAGGCCTCTCACCAGCCTTGTTGCCCTTCTCTGGACACGTAAGACACAAGGTTTAAAAGCAGAACTTCATTGGGACCTGCTAAAAGTTGTTAAAAAAATATATTCTTGGCATTTCTAATTATAAACATTTTTTTTTTCTTTTCTTTACCCTTGTCCATGATTCAGCATACACAGGATGGAAAAAAAAGACCAAACAAACATCTACTGGACTGCATTTTGTACAGTCCACTAGATACTTTTTTGTTTTCTCCTGTGTATTATGGCACCGGGATATGACTCCCTCTTCAATAAATTTATTCTTTGAGGGCTACAACTTAAGCCTTAATACTTCCTCAAGTAATTCTCATTTATGTCAAGCTCTAATTTATTACATATGTAGTTAAAGGCAACTAACATCTCTCTTCTCTGAAATTCTACAACACAATTACCGCTCCTCCTCCCTGCTTTCAATATGAAGGGACTATAGGGACAAATCGTACGACTCCCTGCAGACAAGGAGTATCAGTCTCACAATACTTCCAGCTTTTGTCAACCTGAAAACTAAGTTCATAACGCAGTCTTTGCCCAGATTTGAGCAACTGCTATCTATGTTGTTAGTGAAAATTAACCTATACTGTAATGAAAGGTATTAAAAAGAGATCCCTCCAGGGCCATCTGTAAAAGGAAATACTGTGATTATCAGAGCATTAAGATTTTCTCTGAAGATCTTTCTGTAGATAAAGCAAACAAACCCAGCTGAAAGATCTGAGTGGGTTCAAAAACCAGTCGTCTTTGTTTCAGTCAGGTGCCATTTAATTAATAAAACAGAAGTGATGTGAAAACCAGAATAAGGGTTTCTGGTTTAAATTAATGAACTATCACTCAGATTAATTTGGTGAGTGTTACTGGCAATCTAGGAAGTATTTCAAACAACACTCAATACTATTATTCAAAATGTATAGTTATGTTTAGTTTTTAAATACTTACAAATCTACCAAAAAGGATTTTGATATTTGTGCGATGAGAATCATGCAAAAGGAACACATGTAGACATTGCAGATAAAGCAATCTCTTCAGCCAGATGTGATGATGCACTAAGTATTTATTATCAGAAAACAAGTTCTAGTTCTATATTATAAACAAACTAAAAATTATTCTGACCAAATTTAACTAATAGTAAGCTCACATACAAACAAACACAACAAATTGCAATTAAACATCTAAACACATACGAAAAGTGACAGCATTTAGATAACATACATATATATATATATTACCTGATTAAGAGAATAATACCAAGAAAGGGGAAGGTGAAATACCCGTAAAGCTACTGTCTTCAGAGAAAACCGTGCTTCAGTGACAGTTTCTTCTGACATGGCTCCTCCTCTCCCATAACCTCAGTAAGTGGAACTTTCTTGAAAACAGCCACAGATGGTCTCTGGAATACTCTGTCAAATGATGGATACATACTAATTATGCAATAGAAGCCCTAGACAGCTTTCTTTGACAGGCTCAAATCTCTTATATAACAGGTACATGACTTGTTTGGCTGATGTTTCTGAGTAGTGATAAGAGTTGTGCTTACTGAGAAGACAGCAAATTTGCTGGGTCAGCTTAGGCCCCTTCCCTTCCAACTGCTCTGTGCAGAGACCTGTATAATCAGGACCTACAGAGATCTTAGCCTGCTGTTAGTAGCTGGCAGCTAATTTGTTATATCCTCTAAATCATACATGGCAATAATCCCATTTCTAAGATCACTACTGTTACTGAAGAATATATTTGCCAGCTACAAGAGTGAAAAGATTTAAGAGTAGACATGAAAAGTTTGTCTCAGAGCTTCGATTTATTTGCAGACGCACGAGATGAAAAACAAATACTATAGCTCATGTAATCTCCCCCATACAAAGGCACATTCCCTTTATTCTCTGATGCTAAACAAAAGGCAAAACTTCTGACGCGTGGCACGCAAGACCGCAACCGTGGCATGGAACAAGGTGGAAGGTGAGGGCAGGCCACCACGCCGAGGGAGCGCTCAGCTTTAACTACCGGCTATCTTCCCTTTGCCGATGACTACGACCAACAGGGTTACGCTTGTGCCAGAGGCGTTTCCTCAGGACAGGAGCCTCTTTCCCCAGCAGAACACAGAGCGGGGCCCGGCCGGCCTTGGAGAGGCAGCGAACCCCGCCTACTTTTGCCCCATTAAAGGCAAAAACCACCTCCGTCCGGCCCTGCCGAGCTCTCCCCAGGCAAGACAGCCCCAGTCTTGCTGTCCACGGTGCCCGAGTCTTAAGGCGCCTCGGGCGAGGAAGGAACAGAGCCCTGACACCAGTTCTACGCCACCCTTCAGCCCATGTTCCCCTTAGCCCACATCTTCCTGGGCAGCCGCTGCGATTACCGCACTCAGTTACCTGCCGAACACCGGGGCGGGTGCCCCGGGCAGCAGCCGCGGCCCCCCACGGGCAGCTGCCTCCCCGCACCAGCAGCTAGTACGAAACCGGCAGGAGATCTGCTTCCGGGACAGAGGGAAACGGCCGAGGTCGGCCAGGACGCAGCCCCTGTCGCTGCCACGTGAGGGTGACCCGTTCCGCTAGGAGTCTGTGTCCGCCATCTTTACATAGGGCAGCCGCCCTCTGCAGACAACTGCTAAAGACAGGGCGACAGCCTGGCGACGTCATCTTTGTGCAGGGCAGTACTCACGTGAGCGGTGGAGGCGCCCAGTGCGGCCATTTTTGTGCGGGGCTCGGTTCGCGGCCGGTGTTGGTGTTGCCGCAGCACCAGTCAGCGGACGTCTGTCTATAGGAGGAGGTGCCGCGGCCTGGGCGCTCCGTCTTCTCCCTCCCAGCGGCCTGCTGCAGTGCTGCGTCCCGGGCGAGGAGCGCTACTTGCCTGCCTGCCCGCCCGCCAGCACCGCTGTCCCTGGGGGCTGGGCTTCGCCATCAGTGCAAGGCGCGGGGCTGGTCGCGGCCCGGCTTAGCTCAGGGTTCCGAGCACGGTGCATCCTTCGGTAGCTCTGGTAAGAGAGGGAATGTAGTGGGGAAGGCGGTTTGGGTCCAACGTCTATGAGAGGGTACAGGACCGGTGTCTCTTTAGGGTCTCAATGTCCAGGGCAGCTCAGACCGCTGGGCGTGTGGCACGGTGATGGCCGCTGCCGGCGGCCGTTTCGGGGGTTGGAGCGCCGCGCTCCCGGAGGGCTGGGCGGGGGCTGGTGGCGGTGTGCGGCCTTGTCAGTCCCGCCAGGTGGCTGACCTGAGCAGTGGGGCGGTGGTACTTGGGGCCGCTTGTTTCCAGCCAGCGGGGTCGGCTTGCGAGGCAGTCAGCAGGCTAGGTAGGTACTCTTGCCTGCCATCCTGCTTGCTGGAAGTGGCCAAAGGGCGTTGAATCGACCTCCCGAATTACTTGCTAAAGGCGAAGCCATGTTACGAGGGTATTGTAGATACGATGCAATTCTTCAAGTAATAATTTACCTCTAAGTGCTTCCGTTCGTTCCGTGACATCTGCATGTACGAGGAAAGAAATGGACCGAAGAAAAAAAGTCTGGTGTAGCGCCTAGTGGAAAATCACTGCAGACTTACACGCGCAGGCAGAACCTGGGTTAGGAGAATCTTCTTAGAGATATAAAGATCAGCAAATAAGTTTCAGAGTTAGGATTTAAAGTGGTGGAAGAAAGCAAAGAATCCATGATCTGTGTACCCTAAGAAGCAATCTAAAACGTTTAACCATGTAAGAGCTTATACCCTCAATTCAAGCATTTTTTAATATCCTTCCTCTTTGGAAGCAATACTTCATGACAGAAGAATAAAAAGATATCTTACAACAGTGACATAAAAAAAAACCCTGGCTTGAGTAGGTAGCTCTTGCTGCCTGAAGAGAAGGACCAGGTATCCTTCATCATCTTGCTAAGCATGCTTTTGTCATTTACTGGGAAAATACCGGTTTTAATAATAAATACATAACTAATTTTTTTACTGGAGTTAGAACTAGTAGTGTCATTTTTGTAAGAAAATGGGTTATTCTTGTTTAAAGTTGACAGCTGAAAATAAGAAATACAGAAGGATAGGAGATGAAAACCAAAACCACCTAATGATTGAAAGAATAGAAAGGAACTTAGTGTGTGAAGTTAAAGTTAATCTTCCCTGCTTCTTGGCCTGACTATTCTCAAGTTTGGTAACAGTACTGCTCACATACATTATTATGCTGAAGTAATTGCTGTAGAGGAATTCAGTGAAGTTTTTAAAGAGCAACACACTTCTTTATAAAACGGATAGAAAAAAAAAAATATCCTAAAAATCTAACAACATATGTATAAGGTTGTAGCTTTCAATAGTTTGAAATGATTGCTAGTGGATTTTTTTAAATTATACAGATATGATTGCACCCCTGTGTCATAAAATGAAAATAAATGTCAAGTGTGACTATTTTAGTGTGTCACTAGGTAAATGACTGAGCTTAGAGCTCCCTAGTTTGATATACTGCTAATCAGAGCTGTACAGGTGAAATAATAAGATACAATTACTGCTTCAGGTAATTGCTGTCTTCAGAATAATCCTTTTGATATTAAAAACTTGTACCAACATTCCCTTGCTGAGGCTTGTGAAATGATATGGTAAAACGGCTCCATATTTAGGGACATCAATGTTGCAAAGAAATATGTTTGTTATTTCAACACCTGTCAAAGTTTTAACTACTGTAACTAGGCAGATGAAAACTTTTTTTTCTTGAGAGAGAATTTAAAATCTGTTATGTTTCTTTAGGAAATACTAGTCCCCAGATAGGTGCCTAAGATCACGTTCATGATCATTTGAATTATCTTAGTGCTTGATGAGATTTTTCTGTGTGCGATAGGTCTGCCATGGTAGGCACCACACAAATCAATGATGCTTTAAATTGCAATTCACATTTCTCTGACAGCTCATGTGAGTAAATGTTTTTTTTCCTAGTGAGTGCAAAGAGCAATGGGGAACCCCCATTGAGTTCAAGATAAGTATTACAGGGTTTTTTCACTGTGAAGTATGACTCCCTGTATGCATTGTGCAAAAATGTGTTAATAAGTCGTATTGAATGTTAAATGGCTCACTAAGTTGAGGGATGTAGTATGATGCATTGAGATGGATGGGCTGAAAAAGACTTTTCAGTGGAAACTGAAAGAGCTAGCAGTAGACTACAAGTTCTGTCCCAAAGAGATGGAAAGCATCTGATGAGAGGCTTATTGCATGAATATGATCATGAACATGTAATGTGGAAACTTGAGTTCTATTTGCTGCTAATTTTTACTTTATTCTTAATCTTACAGTGAAGCAAAGATACTTTTTGTGTCATATATATATGTGGGTTTGTTGCTTTCAGTTTAGGATTATTCTAAGGTTCCTATGAAACTACAGAATATTTTTGAAGGTTCTCTGAAAGGTGACACGTATACCCTGGTTATCATTGGGCACATGATTGCTGTCTAAGAATTCCTGTCTTTATAAGTTTTTAGAATTCTGCGCTGTGAGGAAGGGTAAAATTACTGATAGAGATCCTTTGTAATGCATAAGCTTCTAGTTCAGGATGCCCCAGAGCTGGAAAGAATGCAGGGAAGCTATATATTCTTGTGAAATTCTTACTTTCTGTGAATGTCTTTTGGTCAGTGGTGGAAACAGGATACTAGCCTAAACAGGCCTTTCATCTGACCCACGTAGAGCTGATCATATGGGATATCTAAGTACTTTCCCACTACCGGCTATCACATATCATTGGAACCATGAAATGGAGATAAACTCCAGCTTCAAAAGAGAAATATAAAATGGAGTATAAGTTTGTCTTTTGAAAATTTATGAAAATATGAAGATGGGACTTTTGGATGAAGTCAGTGGAATGCAGAAGCTTGTGAAAAAAGCAGCTATGAGGAAGATAATTAATCTTTCCAGATAGAGTAGGAAATGGTAAAATGGAGGAAAGGCAGTGAGGGAGGGAGGGGCAGCCCTGGGCTTGCTATGACTTGGAGAGATTAAAGATGAATCATGGGTTTGAAATTTATTTTACAGTTTTAGACTTCATCATTACATCTTATAAAATGTGCTGCTGCAGCTAGGTATATTAAGCTACTAAGGTTATGGCAGTACAGTGAGTTATCATGGATGGAAGGAGGTGTTTAAGAATCTTGTTAACAAAAGGTGAAAGAAAGGCCATTCAGCTTTGCCCATATAACCACGTGGAGAATACATAAGTAGGTTTCTACAAGGGATGCTCTCCTTAGGAACAGGAATAGATACGACTTCCATAGGGACATGTGAGCTTCAACATATTTTCATCTTTCTGGTGGTTATGAGAAGAGATGCAAACTGCACCAAGACACAATGTGGCATGAACAGAACTTCTGGGGTTAGGTTTGTTGAGAATTACAGGTCTGGATTTGCATGATTGCAAGGTGGGGAAAAGTAGCTCTTAAATACAAATCTGGTAGTGTGTGGTGAAGTCTTCTCCGTTCATTTTGTGTTACTTGGAATATAACACACTCGGAATGCTTCTTCTATAACAAAATTAAGTCTAAAACTTTATCAATTCATTATATCAGTCTTTCTAAAGCATTTGTGTTAAGGACTTAGCATTAATTCACACTGATTATTTTTTTAATTACCTTTTTTAAGATTATCAGCTCTTTGTTTGAAATTCACTTGTCCATTTTTAACATTTTTTCAGCCTTTGCGGAATGTGCCAGAGGAAGCATACATTCATGTTTCCATTTCTGCTTTGAAAAGGAACTTCACAGTTCAAAGTATAACTGCCAGTGTGATTGAAGTTGAGGTTTGGCCTGAAAACCCACAGTTTTCTTACTTGAATTGTCTTTCTGCAATACTGCATAGATTACAATTAGGCACTTAACCGAGCAAATAATTCCCCAGCTGCAGCTTATTTGAGTAAGGATTTTTAAATGTTGTGCCATTGATCCAGGAAGAGAATTCTGACCTCATCTTAAAAAAAAAACAAAAAAAACCTACAAAAATTACCAAATTACTAATTTACTGCAGTATTTGCAGGTTTGTGAGATAAATCTTTAAATGTTTTATTGTTAGCATGATATTCAAAGAATGAAAGATACACACGTTACTGAAGTAACGTGTTGCGTATATATGCAATACTCAAGATATTTATTATATAAGTGAAATAAGTGTATATGTCTGTAGTGTTTATATATAGATTACATAAAGTATTCTATATTACTCCTGTACAAATAATACACAGTGTTTTAATAGTATTTGTATAGGAATGTTTGTAGGAATAAGATGAGACTATTTATACACACACACACATATTAAACCTCTTTAAATAACCAAAGGGTACTGAAATTAAATATGATTCAAAGTATGATTTGAAGTAAAGACCACAAATCAGAAGTCTACTAGAAAGTATGTCTGAGATGCCTACTAGGCAAGTGTTTTCCCCCATGTTGTCAAAGCCCTAGGCTACTTAATACTCAAAGGAGTGATTGGTCGTGTAGCTGGAAGAGCAAACATAAAGCTGCCGAAGCAAGCAGGGTAAGAGGAAAGAGATGTTGAGAATAGTGCTAAAAGCTGCAAACAGATCAAGGGGTGTTTATCACTCTGTTAGACTGAGTTACAGGTCTTGATAAAGGAATGCTAGATTGGACAGATGATAAATGGGTAAAGAAAGATAAAGTTTTCCTTGGGCTTTTAGAGAGACTGACATGTCAATAGTAATTAAGCGACAAGACAAATGGAGTGCTCGAGTGGTTCTTATCTACGAGTCAGTTGGAGCATTTACGGAAAAAGAATGTTGAGTTGATTTTTTTATTTTTAAATTTTTCTTCTGTGAAGCAACATAGCTTTTTGTGCAACCATCAAAATAGTAATATTGTATATAGCATTCTTTGTTTCTGATAAGTATTCTGTGTCTGCATCAGAGACCTTGGATGGACAGAGACAACTCAAGAGAACAGCATGTTCACTTCTACTGAACACTACACTGTTATATGTGAGTGACAAGTTTCAGTTTGTTTTTGAGGTATGATATACCTGAATCTAGAATGTGTTCTTCAAAAATATCACAGTATATTAGAGGTTGGAAGGGACCTTCAGAACTCTTTGGGTCCAATCCCCCTGTCAAAGCAGGATCACCTAGGGTAGTCTGCACAGGAATGCATCCAGGTGGGTTTTGAATGTGTCCAGAGAAGGAGACTCCACAATGTCACTGGGCAGCCTGTTCCAGTACTCCATCATCCTCACTGCAAAGAAGTTTCTCATGTTGAGGTGAAATCTTCTATGTTCAAGCTTGAACTCGTTGTTCCTTGTCTTACTACTGCACACCACCGAAAAGAGATTGGTTTTCTTCTCCTTTACTGAGAAAGCCAGGTGCTCTTGCATTTTAGCCTATACAACTTCAGCACACTTCAACACTTTCCAGAATATACAGTCAGAGACATCATCAGTTCTGGGCGGACTTGAAAACTGTTGGTTTTATGTTTTTGGGGTACCATGGTAGAGGTCAGGAAGTTAAATAATCCAAACCAGCTCTGCTCCGTTAAGGATTTAGTTCGTTTATGCCCTGAAAGTCAGAGGATTTTATTTTAGAAGGCATTTAATTTGGACTGTTGGATTCTCTTTCAGTTAACAAAGTTGGTTATAGTAATTTACTTCAAAAAAGCTTGTTCTTTTGAAAATGTTATAAATGTTCCTTATTAGATATCCAATATTGCTGCCTACTGTAAGGAATTAGGTTTTACTCATTCTTATTTCTGTTGACAATTGATTCCCTGGTCTTGAACATCCTGGTGATGTGATCTCAGAAAATACAGCCTCTGAAATGTCTTCGCCCGGCAGCAATTGCCCGCACTTGGAGTCAGTTGGTGAGATAACAAAAGAGGAACTCATACAGAAATCTCATGTGAGTTGTAGCAGCATACTTTATTCCTTTCACTTTTAACTGAGATCACTTATTTTGCCTTGTCATGTATTGTTAGTTTTAAGATGCATTTAAATATTAAATACGGGCACAATCTTCTGTGCCAGAATAGCGAAGCGTAAACAAAGTATGGGAAGAACTGTGGACTTGCTGAAACTGAAAAACTCTTTTTCAGTATTTAACACTTGAGTAGTACCTTTCTCAGCAGTGTTTTCCAAAGCAAATGACGTTTTCATGGAAATTCTGAGGAATTAGCATAACACTAAGCTGAACTTTATTTTCAGATATTGCTATTGTAGCAGTTAGTTATTTGAAATGTTAATGCAATATAGTGCAACAGACAACACTGAGTAGAAATGGTAACAAAAAAAACTTACACTTAAAATTTTTTCTCAAATAACAGTTCAGGTTTGGATGGAGGAGCCACAGTTCTGAGAAACTGCTCCTAGCTGAAGTCTTAGTTTCCAACTAGCATTGATAAATGGAACTAAGAAAGACCTTGTAACCCATTTTAGCAGCTGGGAGATGGTGAAAAGCCAAACCTTTTTCTGTCTATGATGCTGCTGAGGGGTGGGTGTAGCATTTCTCTGATATTGCATCTCTTTGGTTGTAAAACTTGCAGGCAGTGTTGACTCTCTGCAAATAGGAGTATGCAATTATTGTTAGTTCTATCACTTTTGTCTTTTTATGTTAAATTTTTAGGAAAGATCAATTTTGAGGACACTTATAGTTATGTGATATTTTTCCAAATAAAACATCAAAATATATTACAGATTTTGGTTTAAGAGAGCTCTAAGGTGTTACTAGAAGAACAGGCCAATCTTCATTATGTGAAGCAGAACAAAAATTCATTTGCTTATCAACACACCCTTTTTGTTTGTTTTTATCTTAAAAATTATTCTGCTGATACTGAGCTTTACAGTATGTTCTTCATGGTTTTTCTCTTGAAGTTGCGGTTTTCTGATGAAAGTAAATGAACTAAGACTTGCTTGTGTGTTTAATAGGGCACTTGCCAGGACTGTAAAGTCAGAGGACCCAATCTTTGGGCATGCTTAGAGGTAAGTTGTTCTGCCTGTAATAGGGTCTTCTCTAGTGATGTGTAGGTAAAGCTGGTAGTATTTTTCCTTTTTTTTATTTTAAGGAATAACTATAATGAAGTTCTTTGAGTTATTTAAAAGCAAAACCTCCTGTGCAGGTTCCTATTTTTAGAATTATTTATCCTCTATCAGGTACACGTTTCTTATAAAAAAAAAGTAATTTTAAACACAGTACTTTTAAATTAAGTGGAAACCAGAATATTAAGGTTTATTCTTGAGTTAGGATAATTTTTGTTCTTAAAAGTCTCTCTTAGCATTTGTAGTAATAACATCCAGCAGTAAATACCAAATTTTTTACAGTATAAAAAATGTATACTCTTTTATTTCCTTTCTTTTGCTTAAGAATAAAACTTCTTTTGAAACTTATAGAAGCTTGCATAAACATTCTTCAGACTTTGTACAAATTTTATACAGTCTTTATGCTGGATGTACTTCTTTCTTAAATATGCTTTTGCTTTGCTTTACTTGAAGTCTACAAAAAAACCCCATAAACTTCAATCTATTTAAAAAAGACTGCTCTGAAATGTTGGTTCTGATTGATGTATGACACCAACAGCAAAGTATGTACCTAGTTCAGTTTTAAAAATGTCTCCTGAATTCTTCAGGCATAGAGGTGTTTCCACAGATTGAAATGTCGCTCTGTAGACTTGACTTTTTCTTGGCAACTTTTGTCTTGAGTCCTGCCAGGAAGATGCAAACCTTTAGTTGTAGGTATGAGTATTTTTAAAAATCACCTTAATCTGTTTCCTTTTAAGTGGATTATGGTACCAAGTAGCAGATCAGATTATTTTGCTTCTTCTGTCAGTAAGATGTAGAAATGTAGGAGGAAAGAAACAGTGTTTTATATCTTTGTTAGATGGCTTAATGTTTAATTACATATAGAACTTCCTTGGGAGCAGGAAGAGGTGTTTAGGGATGTATCAACCTGGCAGGTGGGCAAATGCTGTGAAACTGAAATAATGTGTTTTATTTCTCACTTGGAGCTCTTTAAATGAAAAAAATCAATTTAATACCAACATTTTCATAGCAGAGTTTTATAACTGCAGTAGGACGCTTAGCATCATGCTGTGCTGTATCTCCTCTTGGATGAACTGGCACCTTGCCTTCACTTTTTTCAGTAGAAAAACATGGTGAGATCCCAGCACGTTAACTATCTGTAACTCAACAGGTATCTGTAGTTAATATAGAAGATTGTCTGTGTCCTACTGCTCTTGTATGATTGCATAAATTAATGTGCTTAGGGAGTTGCGCAGATGATGTGCTCTACCTTCTTATGTGATTAACTCATGCAAATAAGGAATTAATGAGAATTACCTGAAGATTGGCTGCTGCAAGATTCTGTGCTCAGACAAGTGTGTTTTGCAATTAGCACAATTAAAATCAACAATTATTTTGCATGTTGTAACTAGTATGTACTAAGTACTTAACCGTGTAGTGCTGGAAGCTCTTTTTTAAAGGTGGAAAAAAAAAAACAACTATTAATTGTGAATTAATACACTGATAAATAGGCACTGCAGATATGGACATACAAGGTATTTTTGTATAACTGTGCCATGTTTTGAGGCTGTTTTAGACGGTGTGCTAACTTCATGTTTTCTGTAACAATCTCTACCTAATCATTCATCATCATTCAAAAAAAACCCACAAACAAACCAAAAAACCATCCCCACAAACATGTTTATTGTAATGTGAATAAATACATGCAAATGGCCAAAAATTATCTTCCAAACACATTAAATGTCTAACACTGCCCACCAGTGAGAGTTTAGTTAGAGCATTCTTCTTTGCTTTAGGTGATATTTAATGCTTACTACGCATGTCTCTTGGCTTGTATAGGACAACGCAAGCTTGAAATCTGTGTGAATTTTAAAGGGACTCACTGTATAGTAATTTTCTTTCAACTTGTTTGACACCACATTTTAATTCTGTGTATTTCTTCATGTCTTGCCTAACAGGACAGATGTACCTATGTTGGCTGTGGTGAATCTCATGTTGATCACAGTACCACCCATTCCCAGGTATGTCTGTTTGCCAGTAATCCAGGAGAGTAGGACAGTTGGAGAACATTTTTTTGCTCATTTTAGTGAAGTCAGTAGCTTGTGTTAGCAAAACTGAATGTTTGATTAGCTATGATTAGCAGGTCTTACTAATTTTGGAGCACCTGTCTAGTTTAGGAGTTTGTGCATCTGTGTAATTTTTTTATGTAATTCTGGCATTACTATGCTGCTTAAAAGAACATCATGAAAACTAAGAGAACAGGTACTGGTGATTTTGAAGCTGCATGGACAAATGATTTCTGCTTCAGTGTTGTGCTTCAGGGTTGTGGCTGGCTGATAGATAAGAGGAGGAAAGCTGACTTAATGAACACAAGAGCTGAACAGGTCTAAAATAGGAAGTATTAATTACCAGAAGCAGTTGCTTAGTTTTTGCATCATGCTCCATGTTCTGGTGGCTACAGATGAAGAACCTGTAGACTGAGCTGAGCATGGTCTTTCCTGCTGTGTCACGATTTTGGATCCAGATTGGTAGGACCAGTGGAGTGTGTGCACTAATGTTTCCCAGCATGCTGAGTTCTGGCAAGGTTGGATAGCTTGAGTGCATCTGTTTGGGTCTTAAACTCACTGTCTGTTCTATAAACACAATGTGCAAGTGAAATGCTTGCCGGAAATGAGGTTCATCATTCTCACTTAAGAAATATACTGGGGACAAAGAGATGGCAGTTTTATTGACATACCATTTCAGAATCCCTGATTTTCTGATGAAATGCTTGCCACCAATTTACAGTTTCTCTATCAGAAAATACAACTATGGTTTTGTGATGAGTAATTTTGGTCCTTAAACATACTTAAGAAAAATCCTGGTGAATATTAAAATGAACAAATAGCATATACAAGAGCTTTTCATAGAAAACACTTTGATTTTTAACACTACTCTTTTTTCTCTTTTTAAGCCATACCCTGAGGGGAGTGCATGCTAATACTGCATTAATATAAATCTATATACATTTTTTTTTGCCAGCTGTTTAAGCTGAGTCACCATTCTAAAGCATTTACAATAGATACATAAATGAGCTGCTTGTAGAGCAATTGAGGAACAGATGGCCCCTGAATTTCTTGCCTACAATTTTGTATCCCTTGGCTTTCTACAGTAATTTATTTCTGCTTCACATGCTGTTTTAGTAGTGTTAGGTACTTGCCAGATAAAACAGAAATGGGTAGTTTAATTGCTGACAGTAACATCCTTGTCTTGATTTTTGTGTTACCATTCAAAAGTTAAAATTAAATAAGACCTATTGCAGGTATTTTTTATTATTAATTTCTCTTTTCTCCCAGTAAAAATCTCAGTGAACTTGCTAAAGTGAGAGAAGCGAGGTTGATGTGAATCAATTTTTCTGCTTACTCCAGTTTCCACCTGCAAGGCTCCCTGTACTGCAAATAGTAATATTCACAATGTTCTCTTCAAGGAAACTAATGATCTGTTGCTCTGGAAACTTGTAATTATTTATGCAACTGAAGATGCAGAATCAAATATTCTCATGATTAAAATTTTCTGAGATATTTACGTAATCTGATATTTTTTAGTAGGGGGGAGGATTATGTAGTGAAATTGTAGTCCACAGTTTTAAGTGTTGTTCTTTTACAAGACCTTATTAAATGAGGGAAGTAGGAATTTGGGCATCCTGCCGTGGTTGTAGTATTTCCCTAATTTCTAGCAAATCTCTTATTGCCTACAAACCTGGCTGACATATACAGAAAAAATATAGGAAGGATTGATAGAAATGTCTAGAGGATGATGGCAGTGCTGTACACAATCTTAGAGTAAGCAAAAATGTTAATAAAGATGATTAGACCACTAAAAATACTATTAATCTCTCCAGTTTTATATTGTGTCACATTATGAAGCTGCCCACAAAATAACTGACTCTAGAATGTTTGGTTTGATACAAGTATTGCTTACTGTAACTAAAGGGAAGATCTTATTTTTCTCTTCTGATTGATTGTTAAATAGCTTGAATTTAACAGAAATAAACACTACCCTTCCTGTAGAGAAGGCAGCTGCCAGGCTCCTGGAAATTGCTTGCTGTGAATTGTAACACCTCTGTGAACAGGCTTTCTTTTCATTTCTGTAATTACATAGAGGCATGTCAGTTATAACAATGAGTGACTTATACTGAAAATGAGCATTGAATGTTAGTGCTAAAATTTCAGTAATGGAATTGCTGTTTTTAAAATATTCTAACATATTTATTTTGTTATAGAAAGGTCTAGAATTTTAATACTTCTATCCTGGCTTGCATGTAACAATATTTAGTTATTCCAATTTTTTGAATCACAGTTTTGGGTTTTTTGTTCTGTTTTAGGAGACAAAACACTGTCTAACTGTCAACCTTACTACGCTCCGTGTTTGGTGTTATGCCTGTAGTAAGGAAGTGTTCCTGGATAGAAAATTAGGATGTCATTCTCCACTACAAAATGTAAGACTGTGTCACCAAGCACAAGAAAACAGTGTGCAGGTATTTCCTAGTCCAGTGAAGCAAAGGCAACTGTAGCTTTGCAGTAAACATTGTGTCTTCTGTCAAATGAGAGACTGACTTTTTCCTTCTTCCTTGTGGATAAACTTTCAATTAATTTCTCTCTATAAAATTACTTAAAGACTGTGACCATCTTTATCTTAGCTGTTTTTCTGTGCATTACTGTTTATTGTAGATTAGAAAGCCCACAATTAAATTTAAGTTGTAAGATTTGGGGTAGTTCACCTGTGCTTTAGCATTCCGTCAGCTCTTGAAAATACTATTTACAAAATTAATTACAGTCATTGCTGGCTAACTTTCAGGGAGTGGCAGAATGCTTTTGTATGTGTTTATGGGTACACATTCATTCATACAAGCACAGTACTTGTACAGAAAAATATGCTAATTGTTAACCTTATTTAGCTAGTAATATAAGACACTTAAGGGGATTCCTATAACTTAGCTTCTGAGGATTAAACTAGTCTAGTTTCCAGTTTTGATAAATGCCTGAATCAGTCTTCATTTTTGTATATGGGTGGGAATTTTTTTTTCTACTGGACTGGTATATACATAAACACTCTGAATAGTTAAGCATTTGACTACTGTGCAGTAATTTACTGAGAAAGCAGTAGTAACCTGTGTATATTCTATATATGTGTGTAATTTGGGTTATGTATCACACTAGAAATCAGGACAGTGTTACTGCAGAGATGATCAGAGTGCTGGAGCACCTCTCCTGTGAAGACAGGCTGAGAGCTGTGATTGTTCATCCTGGAGAAGACCTTAGAGCAGCCTTACTGTACTTAAAGGGAGCCTACAGGAAAGCAGAAGAGGGACCAAGGGCATGTAGTGATAGGACAAAGGGTAATGGCTTTAAGTGATAAAGGGTAGATTTAGAGTAGGTATAAGGAAAAACCTGCTTATGGTGTTAGTAGTGAGGCACTGAGCAACCTGACCTCATGGAAGGTGTCCCTGCCTAAGGCAGAGGAGTTCAGACTAGATCTTTAAGGTTCCTTTCAAGCCAAACCTCTCTGTCGTTCTATTGCTGTTCTCTGGCAGTTAGGATCACCAAAGAGTATCAGTGTTCCAAATAGTGAAATAAGATTACTATCTGGGAAGTCCATAGTAGTCAGGTAAAACACAGCCTTAAGCTGGTACTATGTTTTATGATTATGGCTTGAAAGACAAGACTTCATAAAAGTGCCTAGCTGTTCCTAAATCCAGGTGGGTCCAGAGTTCTAATCCTCTGTTCTGTAATACTTACCTTGTTTTAGTCTTCCAATAGAATGGGTATAATATGCAGACAAATCAGTAGAACTTAGAAAGTCTGTCATAGATTTTAATTAGACCTTGTCATGCAATAACTGCCTAATACTTTGTTTCTCTCTGTAGATTTTGCTTCCAACAGTTCAGTTTGTTAAATGTAGTGAGCCATCTGGTGGCATATCAAAAACATATACACTAACTTTTATGTGATGACTACTGTGTTAGCTTTTCAGTGCTGGCTTACTGTTTGTTTTCCAAGGGAAGGTAATACTCTTAACTTGCTTTGGTTTTGTTCTGCAGCTGTCCACGTAAAATCATGCAATGTTGTCACTGTTGATCTGAAAACAAAAACACCAGGGTTTTCTTAGTAAACTTCATCAGGGTAGCTATGGAATCCTATTCTCATTTTGTGCAGTGAGATTTCAAAATGCATGCATGTAGTTTCTCAGTTACTAGATTTGTTGATGAAATTATACATGAACTTAAATAAAGGGAAAATCAGTAAATACAAGTAAATATACATGTGTTTTCCCCCTCTCCTTAAGGATTTAAAAATACCTACTAATCCCACACTGAAGATTCCACTGGCAGCTGTATTTGATGACTTAGATACAGAAGTGGAAGAAGATGAGTTAAAGACTAGAGGTAATAAAAGCAAAAGTGTTATTGCCTTTTATTATGTGTGTGTGTCTCCAAGCTTGTTCTACGGCTATATACTATTTCTCTCCTTGGTGTAACTGTTTCCTATTCTGTTTAGTTTCACCTTTTATTGCAGCAATCGTGCCATCAGAGCAGAGGCTGCGCTGGCAAATGTGCACCCATGCAAGCGGCAGCAGCAAAAAAGAAAGCATATTGGAGTAATGTTTAATGCAGCTGATGCTCTAACCACTCTGTTAAATGTAATTTTTTTATAAAATCTGTTCTAATGGTTTCTCCTGTCCTAAATATTGCTCATTTGAATGTTTTCCTACATTTTTGAGAAACTAATTTCTGAGCCTGTAGTATCTCAGTATGGTTTTGGGGAGTTTTTGTTTTCTCCTTTTCAGTAATAGATTTCATACACTGCCAAACTTGCTAGTACAAAAGATTGTTCTACCCTAATACTAAGCTATTGTAAAGATGCAAATGAGAATGAATGAAGCTTCCAACAGTGAAGCTTTAATTGTCATTTCATAAGATAACATAATTATTGTCTCTTAAAAGTCTCAAGCTAATAGTGGTGATTTTTAAAAGAATATGCATATTTGTTAGTAAAAAATATTTCTGCCATTTTGTCAGAAAAATCTGACTAGCAGATTGTCAGTTTACTGTTTTTAAGAGGCCAATGCATGTGTCAAGGCAGTTTGTTTTCCATCAGTAATGATAAAAGACTTTAATTTATGTATTTCATTTCTCCTTTACTCTGCTACTACCAGCTTTCCTTCTCCGAAGTCTGCTGGCATTGGCCAGAACCCCTCCTTTGTCCCTTCTGTTGTCTGGCATGGTGCTTCTGGATATGTCACCACTCCACTAATTTGCCATCTGCCTTTAACTGATTAAACTGTGTTTTATTTCCAGTTAGTTTCTCCTACCAATGTGTGCATTTGTCTATTTTCTTGTCCTGTTAATATTTTTAGGAATGTAACTTGTATAGAAGTGATATACAAGTAGAATTGCATTTAAGTTCCCAGTAATACTGTGGCTGTATTTACTATATTTCTCAAATTTAATGGAAAAAATCTTGTTTAGCTCCATTATAACTGTTCTTAAAATTTCTTTTGAAATGCTTTTGAAGAGGCAAACATTAGAATTTATATTTGCAAGAAAAGTATAATAAAAAAAATTTATTTGCAACACTGCAGGCTGAAAAAATTGCAGTGAGAGTATCTTCCTGATGTATCTTCTGCTGTTACAAAAACAAATTAAATTAAAAATCAAGGGACAGTTCTTACTTTCCAGTTTCAGTAAGAATGACCACCCCTTGTGTAGCAGAAACTGGAGGGGCAGGCTGCCTGCAGAGTCAGATGTGGGAAGCAGAACTGTTTTTCCAGTCAGACAGAAGGCACTTAAAAATTAAGTTCTGGGTATTAGAAAATTCAGCTGAAGTAACAAAACATTTTTTAGATGTGAAAGGACTTTCTTAAGTCTTATTTTTCTGCCACAGACTGATATGATTACAGTAGCTTCTACACTTCAAGGATTGCATAGAGCTAACAGTCTTTGATTACTGATTATTTTAAGTTTTCCAGTATTTCCTACTAATTTTTTTGGTCTCTAAACATTACTATTTTTTAATAGAAAATAAATTTCTTTACATTGAGATTGTATAACAATTATGATCTTCCCTCATTTAGCAAGCATTTTTCAAGGCTCCATAGTCACTGAGGGTATATTTGTTAATTGTAACTTTAATGTGTGTGAAAAAGTTATATGTGATTATTAGTAAATAAAGTAAACATTGTGGTCTTGAGAATGAATTCATTGGGAAGTGTAAACTGAGAGGTCTATGTATAAAAATAAAGCATAGAAAAAGAAAAAGGCATAGGTAACTATCATTCTGATTCTGGGATAATCACTCTGAGTAGGTTTTTAATGTTTAGCGTACTCGGACTACTAGCGTGAACCTGAGATACAGGAATAAAGTCTTCCTTGTGAGGCTTTTGGTGATATAAGTTATGAATGCAGCATAGCAACACTTTAACTGAACAGGTGAATCATTAACTTCAAGTAAAACTTAAATATTGATAAACACGTTTGAAATCTGCAGCTGCCATAAAAACCTCAAAAGTTTTTAAGATAGTATAAAACCTACTTGACTGAAGTGTTCTAATTACTACTTCTAGTTAGATTTGTATTCCTGGGGGTGTCCTGTGTTTCTTTTAGGTATAAGTCTGCTCTATAATTGGGATCAGAAGCATTATATGAGTATTTTAAGTAGCACATGTTTTCTAGGAAGTATTTTCCTGAATATGTCTTGCATTAACAGGCTTGTTGAATATTCATTCTGTTTCTCAGGTCTAACGGGATTGAAAAATATTGGAAACACTTGTTACATGAATGCAGCTTTACAGGCTCTTTCCAACTGGTAAGGAAAAACATTGTAAATGTAATTTTATATTTGCTTATACATCTGTCTTCTCAAGTAGACTCAAAGATTTTAATGGGCTGCACTACCATGGAAGATGTGTATTTTTTAAAGCTCTGTCTCACATAAACAGTTGTCACTGATGGAATAGGAAAAAGTATTATGGTATATGGGCTATTCAGCCTTTTCCCTGTTTTGTTCTAAATCCTCACTGTCCTAAATAAAAATACATGGGGCTCTAGAGATTAGAAGAAAATCTGATAAAAGCTATTAAATTTTGGCTGCATGTGTGTTTGGTTTGGTTGTTTTTCTGCTACAAAAGAAATGCTTAAGAGCAAGACCTAATTAAAGTAGGAGACACATTAATATCAGAAGAGGCAAATTAAATCCTTACAAACAATGCATCTGGGTCTTTCTATGCTAAATCATCTGAGCAATGACTAGAATACAAAATCTTACCATCCTGTGATGTTACCAGACAAGTTCATGAAGGACAAATCTACAAAAGCTGAAGCGATAAAGCCACTATCCAACTCCAAAGTTTCTTGTACTAGAAATGGCTAGGCAGGAACAGTACTTGAACATATGCCATATATGCTTCCTGTATGCAGCTGATTTTGGCTGCAATCCAAGATGGGATACAGAGCTAAGCAGATAATATGTGAGATCCTTGAAGGAGAGGAGAGCTGAGGAGAATCTCTCTAGAAAGGTAAAGAAGTAGACAGGCATCTAATTATGAGGGATTATTCTGCTGAGATGCCAAACTTAGCAAGTATGCTGGGATAAGTTTCTTGGGTAAAAATAGCTGCAATCTATATGAGGGATGATGACTTTAAAAGGGGAGTTGAAGGGAGAGAATTGAGAGAGTAGCTGAGTTGGCAGCAACACTGCATCTGTTTACTTTATACATAATCATTTATATATTAATTATTTTTCCACAATCACATGGAACTATTGGATTGTAGGTTTTAAAAAAAGGTCTGTTTAGGATGTTGCTTATGGACGAGGTTTATGGTGATTGTTGCTGTAGCGGTACATGTGTACTTCTGGTGTGGGTAGTAGGAATTGCCTTGAATTTAGAATAGAATAGAATAAACCAGGTTGGAAGAGACCTTCAAGATCATCACGTCCAACCTTTCACCCAACACCACCTAATCAACTAACCCATGTAACCAAGCACCCTGTCAAGTCTCCTCCTGAACTCCTCCAGTGACAGCGACTCCCGGGGCAGTCCATTCCAATGGGCAATCACTCTCTCTGTGTAAAACTTCCTCCTGACCTCCAGACTGAACTTCCCCTGGCACAGCCTGAGACTGTGTCCTCTTGTTCTGGTGCTGGCTGCCTGGGAGAAGAGACCAACCTCTGCCTGTTTACAACCCCCCTTCAGGTAGTTGTAGAGAGCAATAAGGTCACCCCTGAGTCTCCTCCTCTCCAGGCTAAGCAGCCCCAGCTCCCTCAGTCTCTCCTCATAGGGCTTGTGTTCCAAGCCCCTCACTAACTTCCTTGCCCTTCTCTGGACTCGTTCCAGCAAGTCAACATCCTTCCTTTGAATCTCACTAGACGATTCTAGTGCTTTAACAAGTGTCAGAACACAGTTGAGGATTATCATTGCTGTGCTCCTGAAGTTACCCTACTAGGAAATGTTTGGTTGTGGTATTTGAGGATGTAGAACATGGAACTGTTCAATTTAAATAATACTGCCCTTTTTTTGAATAATCTTCTATGAAACGCAAATTAACCTGAAAATAAAATTAACTTTCACCCTTTATTCAGCCCACCTTTGACGCACTTTTTTCTTGACTGTGGGGGCTTAGCCCGAACGGATAAGAAACCAGCAATCTGCAAAAGTTACCTCAAGCTTATGACAGAACTCTGGCACAAAAGCAGGTATTGCATTATTTTGGCAGTGTAATGATTCTAAATCGCAACGTCATGAAGGATACATTAATTTGTCCTAGTTTCATTATTTTATATGTATCTCTGACTTAGGTATTAAGGAAGGAAAGACTAACTTCCAGCATTTAAACATTCCTTAACTTATTCTTTTCCATGTCTGCCAAAGATAAGACAAATAACTGATGTAAATTGCAATAAGGAAGATTTGACAAGAAATGTTTGATAAACACTATACAAGTAGCATTAAGCTTTTAAAAATAAGTTTATATGTGCCAGAAATGCGTTTGAAAAGTTTAATGACTTCATCCTCTCTATGCTTGTCATTCTATATCAATGTTTTATCAATTTCTCTTACTTACTTTGTGCTATTTCTGTTATCTCTAAGAAAATACACAAAACATAAGGTAAAAAAAAAAATAGTAATTGTGCATACTGCCAACAGTGTGTCTGATTTCTCATCTGATTCTCTGCCAAGTTTACAGTCCTGATACAATCTCTATTTCTGTTGGATGACAGATTACACGAAAATCAACTTAATACTGGTATTGAATTAGGATTATTATTGTTATTAGACATGTTGTAGTTCAGTTGCAGGTAGAATTACTCTCCCAGTAAAGACAGAAAATCCCATTTAAATGCTTGCTTTTTTAAAAAAGCATATTTATATGTAAAACTTTTTTACTTTTAGGCCTGGTTCTGTGGTTCCTACTGGTTTATTTCAGGGAATTAAAACTGTTAATCCAACATTTCGAGGCTACTCTCAGCAGGTAAAACTTCTGTCTTTTAAATCTGTCTAAAGCTCCTTATTTATAAATCTAATGCTTAAGATGCCATGCTTCTTGTATTTCTAGAAAGCAAATGCAGCATAAACTTTAGTTTGTGTACTTCAATGTAGATCATCTGAAACAAAGCCACCAACAGTTAAGTCAGGTTTTATGTTTGATTATATCAAAAGTCTTGAAAGGCTTTCAACTTCTGAGAATAATTCCTTTTCCTTTTTTTTCTCCCCCCCCTCAAAAATTAAAATAATACTTACCTAAAACTTTTACTTTGTATGTTGCTAATACTATAACAGTCCCAGAAAACACAACAAAAGTGTTCAAAAGTGAAAAATAATATAATAGATTCTTTAATATTCTTCTACCACATACTATAAAAAATATAATTACAGAGTCTCCAATTTTCATTTACTGTCTTGGAAAAACTTGTTAAATAGGCAGGGATTATTTTATAATAAAGGCATTATTCAGATGATCCTTCATACAGTATCTTGCTGCTTTCATGCAGTTTGTAGTACTTTATTAAGAGCTTTTGGGCTAGAGGAAAACATTAAACCCTGTAATTAGAAAAGCTTACTAATGTTTTCCAGGAATCTACTTTTATTCAAAGGAATTTTGCTGTTTCAATTAGCATGTTTCCATACTTGTGGAGTGGAGGATTAGAACATGTTTTAATGCACATGCTGTGTGTAGCTGTAAAGTAAATATTTAAATAGCAATGTCAGTGTTTGCTTTGTTTTGTTTTCATTTGATCTTTAATTTCTTAAGAGCCACATGAATTTCTGGAGAGGCAGAAAATCAATCTTGATAGCCAAAAAGAAACTGTGGAAACTTGGTTCTTGCAACACTTAACATGGAGAATGTCTTTTTCCATGCAGTGCAGCACTTAATGAGAACTTGATTAGGTTCTGCCTGGATCACATTTCAGTTGTCCCTTTCTTTGGTTTCTTGGCAACAATTAGAACAAAGCAGGTCTTTCACATCCAATGTTCTCCCATTGCTCAGCCTCACAAACTGGACAGTTGGTTGGGCAACCATGTCCATTCTTCAGGGAGAAAATGAAATTGTTTTGCTTAGTAATGAATGTTTTTATCAGTTAATCTGTGTTGCAAGGTTTTAATAATTTTTTACACAAATAAAAAGTATTTGACATAGGCATTATAGTGTTGGTTTGGGCTTCTCTTTCTGTTATTTAATCCCAAAATTCAAATTTGATAGTTGCAGTTTTTAGGGGAATGTTTTCTAGTCAGCAGTTGAGAGCTTAACATGTAATTGCTATGATGAAAGGGAATTTTGAGCAGCAAGAATTATTATTATTATTACAAACAACCAAAATACCAAAAGGAAGTTAGAAACAATAGTAGTTGCCAAGAAGAGGCTGTTGTTTTCTCCCATACTTGCTTTATTAGATATTCTCTGTTGCCAGGAACCAAGCTGCTGTGTGGACTGTTTGAAATTTTATGGCTTTGAAGATGTTTCCAAACACAGATTAGACTTGTAGTAATACTTGACAGCTCTTTGTTGAAACACTAATATTTGAGGAATCTTGTCCAGGCTTGAGAAGAATTAAAATCTTAGTTGGCAGTAGGATGCAATTGGAAAAACAGGCAAATACTTTTAAGTACTTCCATGCTCAGTGAAAGCAAGACTCTGGTTGCTTTGCCAAAGATGCTGCATATGGTTCTAAAATACTGCCCATAGAATGTAATGTTCCATTACTAGCAATGAGATCTGACCATGTTGTTGGTATTTCCATGAGTTACATTTACCATTTCTGTAAGCTATGGCAGTATTTTTGTTGGAAAAAAAAGGTTTTGAGGTGTTTTGGAGGAAACTTGTAGGGTAAAATTACTTATGACATGTAAGAAACGGATCCAGGAATTGGATATGTGGTCTAGAAATGAAATTTCTTTGGATCATTGGACCTGGGAGAGAAGAATTTATCTTAATATTTTTTTAACAGCCAGCTATGGCTTTTGTTTTAGTTCTCTGTCTTTTCCCCATTTGATTTTTAGTGTCTTCCAGATATAATGGAATAACGTGAAACTTGTTTGAAATCCTAGGATGCACAAGAGTTTTTGCGTTGTCTAATGGATTTGCTTCATGAAGAACTTAAAGAACCAGTTGTAGAACTTGAAGATGCCCAGCCTATAAGTGTTGAAGAGAGTATGGAAGAAGACAAGAGTCAGTCAGATGTAGGCTTTCAGACATGTGAATCCTGTGGTACCTGTGATAAAACAGAAAATGACACTATTTTCAAACCTGTCTTAGAAGATCCTGCAGAGACAACCATGTTAATCCAGGATGATGATGACAACTCAATCACATCCAAAGACTGGCAAAAAGAAAAAATAACAAGCAACAAGCTTAAACGAGCAAATTCTGTGGAAGACTTGGAAAAAGACACAAACACTGCTTCAGAAGTCACTGAATTTCTAAATAATCAAGGAGCTGTCAAAGTACTGATACACAGCAGATTCTCAGGTAATACACTGGAATAATCAAATTCCTTAGCCAGAATATCTATAAGAGTGGGAATGAATTGCAGAATACAGTAGAGAGGTATAGGTCAAATAGGGTATTGAATTTTCTTAAAGCTAAAGATTTGTCCTGGGTAAGGTTTCAGGTAATCCAGAAATTAGTTTTACTGTTTTGTTAAGATACACATGAATTGGATTGGAGCTTTGTTCTTAAATGTCCATTGACCTGACAGTGTGGTTAAATAAGCTGCATGACCATTTTCTGTTCATGCTGCAGTGAATTGTTTTGGGGTAGAATTTATGAAAGAATGCAAATATTTTGCAGAATACATCAATGATGTCCACATGAATGATACATCTGCAGTCCAAACCTCATTGTCAAATGAAGGGATGAACACACGCTTATCAACCAGTCCTCCAAAATCATTCTCATCGTGCTCTTCACTAGCACCAGTCCACAAGAAAGGTATAAGCTGTTTATTTTGTTCCTTCTGGTAATTAATTGCTCTATATTACAGGCTTCATTTTGTTGTTTCTCGTGTCTTTTGTAGCAGTGGAGTGTTGTTCTGAGGGGTGTTTATGACAAGACTCCCTTCTGTAAAACTCTGATTCTTTTGAAAAATTAATAATATTTGACTCTGCTTTTGGAGGGTGGAATAATGTGTAATTTTGGACACCTTCCTTAATTGAACCAGTTGAGAGAGAGGGAAAATGTATGAGGAATTAGTACCTTCAGAAGGATAATGCTTTTCAGAGAACAAGCATTGTGGTTCTTCAGCAGAAGTTCAGTATGTCAGCAATTTAGTCTGTTAAGGACCGATGTGTATCTGTACTGTAAATAAACTTGTAAGTGCTAGTTGCTTTCTGGTTGTTACTACTTCTACAGTGCGTAGATTTGTCACTTTCCAGGAGACGATGGATTTAACAGCTTCTAGAATGTTTAAACTTTAACTACCTTTAGATAAAAGACAGTGCAACTTCACTGCCTGACTTGTTAATTTACTGACTACGGAAGAGTTTTTGTGACCTTGATTTTAGCCTAATGTTCCAGTCATCTAATGGGCCTGAGGCTGCTCTGGTGTGTTTACCTAATTAGCAGCAGACTTGGTCAGAATGTGTATTACTGGCTTGAACTTCTAGGGTTTTTTTAATAAGCTGCTCTTAGGCTGGACTCTAGGAGTACATTTAGTCTATTTCAACCCAACTGTTAATGGTGGTGTGATACAAGAAGCTTGCTTATCAGCTCTTCAACCCAATATGGTTAAAACTTCCTGGAAAGATGTGATCAAGTAAAATATCAGATAAAAGTGCCTTTTAAGTTTAGACTTTGTCCCCTTCATGCCAAGATCAATCTTTTAGCAATAGGCTGTAGACTTCATGACTGGCAGTTTGCGTTTTACTTAGAGGAAAGGTTTTCTCGTGTTTCCCTTTAACTGCTTGAGGAACCAATCTGAATTGCCTGATACTAGCAGTAATTTGGCTGAAAATTTCTAAGAAATACTTAGTAAATTAAAAACAGTGTGTGACCTCTAATATTGTGTGAAGCTGAAGGAAATGGGAATCCACTGTATTTGGATTTTTACTTTCAGCATTTTATTTTCGTTGTTCTATAGTTTCGACTGTACCATCACCAAAAAGGAAGAAGCGCAAGAAGTACAGGAGTGTTATCTCTGATATATTTGATGGGACTATAGTAAGCTCAGTACAGTGCTTGACTTGCGATCGGGTGAGTAACGAGGGGAAGTTCTAGCTTTTAACTTAATCTTTTTTTTCCCTTCCCCAGTAGAAATACTTACTGCTTTACGAAAAGTCTTTCTCTGGTGTCTTTATTATGTGGCCCATTGCCTCATTTTGCACTTGTTTACTCAGTAATGGCAGCTACTGCCAGCACTTTGTTTAGACTAGCTTGTGTTCATTGAGCTGATATTTACTCAAAGCTGAAAACCAACATTTTTGAAAATTGGTTCACAGCAAGGATGGAGAAAGAGGCTTGCTCTGCCACTTCACTTATATATTATTAGTAAGGTTCTTAATATCATGATGTGTAACTCCTGCTGTTGTAAGTTCTTGGGTACCTAATGTTAAAAATAAAACTAAAAGATGTTAGTTCAGTTATTCTGCTGTAAGTCTTGCCAGGTAGATGGAGTCTGAGAAAATTCATGTATTTTAAAAATCAGAGTAAAGACACTTAGAAGTTGCATGAAATCATTTAACTGTTTTCTGAAGTTGCCATCTACTGCAAGATGTGGTACTACATAGGAATAGTTGATTTTATTTTTTTTTCCTGTACTATTTTCTTATAGAATTACTTTAGAACAGCAGAAGTGGTCATTGAAAAGAAGTCAGTTCTCTAGATATGTCTAGTGGACCATTCTGGTTTTGAAGCAATGTAAAAAATTCAATATCCAAATCTTCCATTGGCAACAAGTTTCTCAAGATAAGGTTTAAACCTAATCCTGATGCTGTTGTTTGCCCTTACTGCCTCTCTTGTTTTACATATAAGAATATTGAGACCTCAGGGTAATCTAGTGAGCAATTTCAAAGCGTGAATAAGGATTTGTAGTTTGCTTGATGTTTTACTCTGTGTTCTCATTAAATCCTGAGTGGGAGAAAAAAAATGCAGAGCTGCTCTTTTGCAGTAGATCCAGTTACATCAGGTCAAGTTAATGTCAAAGGAAAATACTGTCAAAACAGTGGGCTGAATTAATAACAGAATGAGGGCTTCAGTGATAATATTATGGAATTTCACTTCAAAAGATGTTGGGGTTTGTGTTTTGTTTTCCTTTCTCTTTTTTTTGGAAATTAATTCTTGCATCTCCTTATATATAATTTGTTTGCTATCTAGCAGAAGTTTCAACTATGTACAGACTTAGTAGTTACATTGAATTCTGTAAAGTTCACCAGTAATTTCTGTTTCTCTTCAAGCTTAATTCTGTTTTGTTTCATTGTTCTTCTTTAGCTGTCTGTAACCCTGGAGACCTTCCAGGATCTGTCCTTGCCTATTCCAGGTAAGGAAGATCTTGCTAAGCTCCATTCTGCGAGTCATCAGACATCTCTAGTCAAGGCAGGGTCATGTGGAGAAGCATATGCCCCCCAGGGATGGATAGCTTTTTTAATGGAATATTTCAAAAGGTAAATAATATTTACCTTGGTTTCTTAATTTGTTTATTTAGAAATTCCAGTTTCTGCTCTTCTGGCAGAACATTTGTTGGTTTTCTTTCTTTTCTGTCAATGATGTTTCAGGTTTGTTGTCTCATGTGTTCCTAGCTGGTTTTGGGGTCCAGTTGTAACCTTACAAGATTGTCTTGCTGCCTTTTTCGCCAGAGATGAGCTCAAGGGTAAGAGGTTAATTACATGACTATATTTTTTTTCTGGGCTTTTTCCCCTCCTATCACAATAAGATGATTAATATCTTCTTAGCTTCATGCAGTTAAACAAAGGCCACCTGTTAAGACTATAAGAGCAATTCATTCCTTGCTCTTACATGATCATTCATTTCAAAAAGGTAAGCTTCTCACTCAACTGAAGGTTTGAGGCAAGAAATGCCTGTGAAAACAGCTTTATCAATGCTAAGTAAATATCAATTTGGTTTAATAAAATTACATCAGCTGAAGGTTCATAAAAAATTCAGATCCCACTATATTAATATTTATTCTCATAATCTTAATTTGCATTCAGTAAATTATTTCCCTTTTGAAATTATGTATCATCTTTTCAGATTGTATTGTACTGCTTCATAGTTGCTATGTCAAGACTCTTAGGTCATAAATATTGAATTAAACTGAAAGATAAATTTCTTTACAGCTTTTTTATATCAGCTGTAGGCATTTGAAGGGTAACTTTGGATACTGACAATAATGGTTTTCTTTTCCCCGATATTTGTAGGTGATAATATGTACAGCTGTGGAAGGTGTAAAAAGTAAGTTGGCTTTTACCTTTGTTTGTTTTAATTCATCTCAGTTTAAGTGCTTTAATGATTCTGTTATTCAAGAGGTGTTTATTTCTATTGGATATGATGCAGTACTATTAATCTTTTGATACTACTTTGTTATCTGGCCATGAGAAATTCAGTGTTACAAAGGTGCAGGGTTTGGGAGGCACTGACTCACTGTACCATTTTGCAAAACAAGTATGCTTCAATTTCATGTTTCTCACAATGTTAGACCTTTCAAAACTGATTGTGATAGAGAGGGCTAAAAGCTTTTACTTTATTACTAGCATATTTTCATTGGCATATCACTTCAGTGTGTTATATAAATATTCTGTGGCATGAAATACTAAAGAGTCAAGAAACAGAAGTGGTCTGAAGACTGTTCATAGCCTTTTATGGAAAAGGGGTGTTATTCCTTGCTATATAACTCCTGATCAGCTGTAGGTAGTTTCTTAAAAATAAACTTAGCTGGGGTTTTTTGCTGAATAATCAGCTTCCGTGAAGATTAAAGTTCTTTCCTTTATGCTGAGAGAAACTGTTAGCTAGGTGGAACTTGATCATCTGTACTTGGTGCTTTGAATCTTTTTAGCAGTACAGATTGTCTTTTCCCCTGAAGCATCACTTTTTGTATCATCTTGGCCACTCTGTGTCTAGTCCACGCTTAAGAAATATTTTGCATTTATTAATGTAATGTTCAGCTTAGACTTTTGCTGATAGAGCACAATAAAGTGAAACCTTTTTTCAGAACTAATTATTAGTTGTTTTGTTGTTTCTTTGTTTTTATACTAGGTTAAGAAATGGAGTGAAATTCTGCAAAGTGCAAAAATTTCCTGAGGTACTGTTACAGCATGTAGTTTAAAGCACTTTTTACTGCATGATTAGGAATGTGGTAAGACTAACAAGTTGCAAGGAGTAGGTTGTGTTCGTCGTGTTACACATTCATGGTATATCTTCATGTTGGCATTTGGTTGCTCACTCTGTAAGAAAGTGAACCCTGTACATGAAAAGTTAGAAGAAGGGGATTTTTCTATGTTGTTACTGTCAGCCTGCAGAATTAAATCATAAAATTAAATACCACGGCCAGACTGGAAATCTTTTCTATAAATAATGCTTATAAATCTATGTTTTAAAAGTAATCCAGTTTTACACTTCAAAACATGAGTTGATGGCTGCAATAATAAGGAACAATTTAATATCCCTTGTGACAAAGTTGTGCAATAGGTACACCAAGGAAGAGAAAGGGTAAGTTGTTCTTTGCTGCAGTGTTAGTGACTGTTCAGGACTGGGGTTTTTTTATGCCGTCAGTAAGAGAAATCTGATAATTGCAAATTCATTTCTAACTCCTTGAGCCAAATTTGGTGCCTAAACAATAAAAAAAAAAAAACCAACCTGTGGAACACAAAGCTTATGATAGTTACCTCAGGCCGGAGAAAAGTGATCCTTGTGGTATGACAAAAGGAAAGATGGCGTGCATAGTGCAGTCACTGAATGTTAGCATATGTTGTTCTCTTGAGTGAACCTGTTTGTCCTTCTTACAGATACTGTGTATTCATCTAAAAAGATTTAGACATGAACTGATGTTTTCCACAAAAATTGGGACCCATGTGTCCTTTCCCTTGGAAGACCTTGATCTTCAGCCTTTCCTTGCAAAGGACAGTCCAGCTCAAATAGTGACTTATGATCTCTTATCTGTCATTTGCCATCATGGAACTGCCAGCAGTAAGTAGGACATTGCTTGCTTTGTCTTTGCAGTTGATACTCACATCAGCACTTACATTTAATGGTGACACCCATATGCTGAAGGACAAATAGTTGAGCATTGGTAATTATAATATGAAGGATAATTGCTTGAATCTTAAGATGGCCTGCTGTTAAAGAATTGACACATCCCTGAAAATGTATGGCATACCTAAATAAAATCATGGATGGAAAAATACTAACAAATCCTACAGTATTAGGTTAAAAAAACCATATATGTGCTATTGGAAGTAAACAGTATAAATGTTCAGCTAACCTTGCATGCCAGCAGGTGACCAGTTGATTCTCTGTTCTACACAGCTGCCATTTTTCGAGAGCTGGTGCGTTGTACACCTTACTTTTTTTGAAAGAGTTCACAAAGCACCATAAAGATGTCAGTAATCTCTGAAAAACGCTGTTCTGTTGGATGATTGCTGACAGTTAACCCCAAAACAAACAATAAGTGCTATTCAGCAATGAGTAGCCAAATAAATGCTATATTGCTATATGTCAAGCTTGTTTCTGTCTGCATGCTTTCAGTATTTATAACATTTGGAAAATAGGAAGAAAATATTTGAAGCCAGAAACCTCATAGACTCTTTGTACAAGTTGCCCACCACTTCATAGTCCCAGAGCTTGAGGTGTCATACCATTGTTTAGATGAAGTTGTTTGCATTTTTTCTAGATGCTTTCTCATCTTCCATTTAATTCTTGCTGAATGATGGTTCTTGTGGTCAGTTTAGTACATATCTGATGATTTGTACAGTTGAATATGTATTTAAAATTAGTAATGATTTTAAATACATTATGAACAGTCTTCAACACAGTTAAATGTGGTCTTGATGGCATGTCACCATTACACATCCATGCTAATTTCTATTATAAAGCATACTGATATTTGGGAAGAGTTCATTGGAAAACTGATTAGGTTAAATTGTTCATGTAGTCTTACTCTGATTATCATAGGTTAGGAGTTCATTAGACAGCAAGCTGCTTGAAAAGTTCAATAATATGCTGAAAGCAGTTTCCAACTAGCCAATACAAATTCAGGAAAAAAAGGCTGATCCCAAGTTTGAGAGAAGTTTAAATAACCATTTATGTTTCCTAATGATTTAATGTTTCTCCCAATTAAGATTTGCCTTTTTTGGGGACTTTTGCCATATTGCCAGAATAAAATAAGCAGCTCTGGACACGTTTTAAGAACTCTTGCTTTTAATGCTCTAGGTGGACATTATATAGCTTATTGCCGCAACAATTTGAATAATTTATGGTATGAATTTGACGACCAGAGTGTCACAGAAGTATCAGAATCCACAGTGCAAAATGCAGAAGCCTATGTCCTCTTCTACAGGTAAGTAATTAAAAGTATAGTCATACTCATTTAAGTCAGGTAATTTTTTAAGCAGTTGGATAGCTTTCAGAAATAGCTGTCCCCCAAGGAATACAATGGAGTAATTTCACCAACTAGAGAAGTCAGTGTGAAGAGAGACTTACTCCTTCAGTCATGTCCTCAACTTTTGTTCTGTCACTGCTAAAACATGTATGGAACTTACTGACAATTAAATTTGGATAAAGAAAGCATAGTAGGATGGCTGGAAAGTGAACTTTAAGCAACTGTTAAAACTAGTCACCAATTACCTCTTTTTTCAATTAGCAGAAAGGAATTCTGCACAAGAGGAGATTTTGCACACAGACTATTAACTGTTAGAGCTCTAAAGGGAATTGTGGAAAGTCTTTAGCAGATGGGATGTGGAACAGCAGAGGTTTTGCTGGGTTGTAATTTAATTTCAAGGAATTTATAGGCTGGTCTTCTGAACATTGAGAAGTCATGTTACTGTCACCTTCAGTGTAACAGTTTGGTTTTTTTTTCCTTTTGTACTTGAAATAATAAAAGCAACTCAATTTACTTTTCAAACTGAATTTCTGGGACTATGATCAAATTGCCCCTAAAACTTGATTGTAAATTAGATTGGCAGAGCTGCACAAGAGATGAGCTGTATTCTGAAAAGGTTTTGACTTTTATTAGGAGCACTTGTACCTGCCCCTGTCTGAGCTAAGTTTGCAAGTCACACTTGGTAGGCCTTTTAAAAGGAATGTGGAAATCATGATGCAGTGGCAAGAAAGAACAATGTGCCCGATTGTGGGCAAACAAATAACAAAACAATAACATTTGTAATAGTTGATTTTAGAAAATAATGTACACACAAAACACTATCATTCTTTTAACGTGTTAGAAAGCCCAGTGGAGATCTGCATGTGCTTTTTATATTATAGCTGGAAAGTGAACTTCCCTACTTTATTTAATTTTCAGACTTGCAAGGGTCTTGTTTAAATTCGTATCAAAAGTTATTTAACAAGTAATGTATTTTAATTGAATTCACAGCATTTGTTTCTCTGTTTTTCTGTTCTTTAGTCTTTTCTATTCTTTAGTCTTGTTTTGCTGTGCTATAAACAGCCTTGTTGCTGTCAGCATTAGGTCTATGAGAAGCTTTTCTATAAGCTATTTAAGTGAGCTTTGACTCCATGAAGTAACTGACGTGGCCCAGCATTTGTGTGATGCTGAGTCAAGTTTCAGGTTGAGTTTTGGAAGATGAAATGAATGGTTTAAACCTGCATTTGGAGAAGAGAGATTATATTCAATCTAAAAACAGAAGAGCAGACGTACTTTTAGCTGGACAGCAGCAGCAGCCTCAGTGAGAAAAGTAGGGGATGCAGGAAAAGAAGGGGAATTACCCAATCTCTTTACTGGTTAACCTTGCTTCTGAAGGTAAGTGTAGAACATCTCTGCCCAAAGAGCATAGCTTGCAAAACTTTAGCTCAAAACAGGTGTAGAGCAAATGGACAGAGCTTTCTCTTCTCCTGTGGTATTAATCACCTCTGCAGTATAGCCTCTGTTGCAGTCCAGCTGTTTTTTTTTTCTGAGGCAGGTAGGTTGAATGGAAACTGTCATACATCTTTGAGTTGTTGAGCTAAACAGGCAACAATTTTCCTGTAGGCATGGGAGCACTTGTGCCATGGCTTGGTAAAACTAAAGACAAGCAGAAGTATAAAAGAGCAAGTAGTCTTTGCTGCTCTTCATGCTCCGTACTAACTCCACTGGCTCTTGTGACACATGTTTCCATAATGTGATATTCTAGGTTCCTGCAACACATTTAAACTGTGGCTCTGTCTGTGCATAAAAAGTGCAAGTTTTTTCTAATACTTCATAGGTCTGCTTGCATGAAGTATAGGCATGGTCCAGGTGATTTACTTGGAAGTACAAGTTTTCTCCTCAAAAAATATATTACCTACTGGGGACAAGGATATATATTTGTTTAATGATTTCTGTTTTGGTAATAGAAAGAGCAGTGAAGAAGCACAGAGAGAGAGACGGAGAATATCAAGTCTACTGAATATGATGGAACCCAGTCTTTTGCAGTTCTACATTTCCAGGCAGTGGTTAAGTAAATTCAAGACTTTTGCAGAGCCAGGACCTATTTCAAACAATGACTTTCTCTGTATGCATGGAGGTGAGACTGTAACTGAGTATCATTTTAAAAGAATTTCTCTGTCACTTTTTAGCTATACAGGGTTTTACACTTGCTTTGGTTAAAGGAATTTGACTATAGTATGTACTTCAGCAACTTCTTAGGTAAATTAGAACTGTATCTTCTGAGCATATTATTTCATTTTAGTAGCTGACTAATGGAAATGATACTGTGTGAAGTTTTTCTAATGTTTTTCTTTGCACATTTGATTTTTTATTTTTGTCTATAAGTTCTCCAGATTCTTAAAGAGGAGTAGTTTGGTTACCTGCTTGCTTCCTAAACATGTATATTTCAACTTGAAAAAATGCTCTCATTTTATCATCATCCATAATACTTTGGTTAGCCAATTTCAATCCTTTTCTCAGCAATGTGCATGAAGCTAAAAGGTTTGAAAGTGGCAGAATAAGAAATTGATCAAATGCAGAGTATCCAATTCATAGCAGTCTGAAAGTTCAGTAGTAATTCTGTATGTTTTATGTAGGAGCATAAAAATGTTTATGCTAAATGTTAATTAAAATGAGAGAATTCTGTTAAAACATGTTTTGGGCAGTCCACATATTTGACTACTAGTGTTCCAAGAAATCATAACCCTGTGGTTTTCTTGTACCTATTTTCTAATAAAAAAATAACAGCTCTATTAGATCGGCAGTTAGAGGTGTGGCCCCCAGTGCTGAAATAAACTTCTATGCTTTTGCAGAGTGTATACATGTGAGCCCTCATGGCTACGATTTCCCTTTTCTAGAGTTACAGCAGATGTCTTTTTGTACAAGTGCTCAAAATACTAGACTTTCCCTATTCAAAAGAATTCCTGTGTAGCACCTGGCCGGCAGCTTATCACATCCTTCAACTTAGTGCTTCTGTTTCTGCAAACCCTCTATTTCTGCCTCCCTGAAAACTTCACTACTTTCAAGCATTCATGTTATTTGAAGTAATTCAAAAAGTTCTACAGCAAATATGTGAGTTTTGAATAGTTTGGTATTTTGTTTAAGCACATAAACCGATTATCTAATCTCACTAAAATTTTAATTCTATACTTTAAGAAGCATTTTGTATTCAGTATCTAAAAAAGATTCTAGCCCTTTAATCTTTCATGTAGTTTACTTCTGCTTTTTTGCAAACTTTTCAGCTTCAAGAGCCCTATAATTAGTCATATCTTTAAATATAGTAAGAGGTTTTACTGTGGTAAAACTTGTCTCCCATGATTTCTCTGAATTCACTGAAAGATTGTTTCGGTGTTGTTAGGTTGTTTTTTTTTCCATTTAGACACCTAACATTGTCTCTTCCTCCCCCATCCCCTAGTAAAAGCCACAAGTATTTTTTTTTTTATTGCTTCTGCAGGTGTTCCTCCACACAAAGCTAACTTCATAGAGGACTTAGTTGTAATGCTACCTCAGAATATATGGGATAATCTGTATAGCAGGTAAGTTTTGTACTGTGTCTGGTAGAAATCGAGTGATAGTTTAAGAGCAAATGCATGCCAATCAGCAGCATCAGACTCTAGGCATAGTTAAGTGAAGGGATTTGCTTGTGCAGAGTAATGTTAAAAGCCTAGATCAAATAATGTGTTGCTTGGATAGTACTTCACTGTTAAACCAATGAACATGTATGGTATGTACAACATGACACAAAGTAGGTCAGCAAAAGTACACTTTGCAAGACAAAATTTGAAAGAGCTCTCTGTATCAGCTTCCTGTTCTCTTCTTGGCTGGAGACAGCTTTTCTTTCATGTTGGCTTTGAATCCGTAGCCTCAGCTGCCAGCACTGCTTCAAAATAACTTAGATATTAGTGTTTTTAATGTAGGTCAGGTTTAAGTGGTTGCTTATAAAGGGGGCATTCATATGAGACATATCTCCTTTTGGAATTAGTAAAACACTGCAGAAGAGCTTTGCTGATGACCTTTGAGGACTCTATATTGCACTTGCATTAAACACTTTTTGCTGTTAATTTCCTGCCACCTAAGCACTATATAGTAGAGTTGGGGTCATCTTGTTTTAGTTAGTTATAATGGGCACAAGTGAAAAATAGAAACAATATTATCTCCAACTTACTTCCACTTTCCTAGATGTGCTGAATTTTCATTCCACCTTACAAAGACATTACTCATTTTCTGTATGCAGAAATAGTTGTTAAATCTGAAAGAAAATGTTTTTAAACTTCTCATTAACTTCCCTTGCCTATAAACATTTTTAACAAGATGTGAGTTGTTATTGATAAACATTTATCTGTTTTGTCTGGCTACCTGATGTTTTTCTTTGTCTTGCAATTATCTGGGAGTTATGGCAGAGTACATGGGCTGCAGTGGGTAAGAATTTAGGACAAGAAAGCCAAGTATGGTGGAAGCTGACTTTTACTGACATAGTACTAAGGCAAAGGAGATACCCATCTAGAATGCCAATTGCCAATCCATGTCCCAGACACACTGAATTTGCTGCTCACTTGGTACTACTCATATTCTAAATACTTTTAAGGTCAGAGGCACTTCATGGTAATATAGTATAATCCATATTTAACCTACAAACACAGAATTTTAAAAGGGAAAGAACAAAGACAACTCCTTACTTGGGTTTAATTTCGTTCACTAAGTAAACAGATGTTTTTCACTTTTGTCTAAGAACTTTCTAGATTTGAAATTTAATTCATGATGCTATGCTTAAGAGCACTCTTTTTAATGTGAAATAAAATTGGAAGTTTTAGAAGAGAACCAAAACTGGCAGAGAATATAGTTCTGACAAAAATAATTATTCAACTAGAAAGTAGAACTTGAAATATTCCATATTTCAACATTCATTTTAACATGATCTTTCTGAGATAGTAAATGCATCTTCTAAGGCTTACAGTAAATCAACAATATGTTCTTTTATAAGGCTTGTAATTTCCATGCTAGCAAATGTTGCATGTTCATAGTGATACATGTATGTGTGTGTACATATTATGCACACCCTGTCCTGTGCTTCTCAGTAACTGTGCCCTCAAAGACTTCTGTTTAAGCAATTTCACACAAGGAAGATACGGAGGGGAGGGTCGTGGAGAGCAACTTTTGAAGAACAAACAATAAGAAAGTGTAGAGGCTGGTGTTGGGGAGGTAGCAAACTGATGAAGATTCTACAATGGAATGGAGGTACATGCTGAAGATAGAAGTGGCTGAAACATTTCCAAAAGCTGATTCTAAGAAGCCTTTAATAAAATCAGACGTGGTGTATGGATATAAAAGAACACTTGTTCACTGGCATGTTCTTCCCATAGTAACACCTCTAAGTGCATGATATACCAGAGTTTGAGATGGTTTATACTGGCTTTTAACAGTCAGAACTTCAAGATGGCTATATTTTAGGATGGAGTACAAAATATTACTGGGAAAATAAACTGTGGCATTTGTGGATCAGTGTGGCTGGCACCTATCACACTTCTGTTACATGCTGACACTTGCGATGTCTACAGGGGCGTGATCTTTTTAAGTGGTGTTTTCCCCAAGGTTAATGAGTTTTTACTTTTACTGCAGATATGGAGGAGGACCAGCTGTTAACCATCTGTATGTTTGTCACACCTGCCAAATTGAGTCTGAAAGAATTGAAAAAAGAAGGAAGAACGAATTGGAAATGTTTATTCGGGTAAAAAAGTAAACACTTATTCATTCTGCTTTTTGACATGGAATGATATTCAATGAGTCTACCCAAAGGGTTACCAGAACTGCATAGGTGATTTGTGTAACAAATGGACTTTTATCTGGAGTATCTGTACAGACATTATATAGAATCTTTTCTTTCCTGTTGGCAACAGTAACGCTCTTGTGATATCCTACATAACTTCTTATATGGAAATGTACTTAGAGAAAATATTGAATGTATTTCTTGTGTTTTTATAGTAGAGCAGTCACATAAGCAAGCAGTTGTTCTTTATATACTGACAGTGATCTGTTCTGTGCAATCTGATAAGGCTTAAATGCAACAATACTGTGCCAACAAAAAGTTAATCGTAATCTTTATCTGTAGTTCAGATTTTGAAAATATAGAAAGATAAATATAACTAATTGTGAAGTACATATCTTAGGATTGGAATTAATCTGTAAAATTATTATTATCAAGTAGCTGTTATATTTTCCATGAGTTAGAGATTATGTACATGACTCTGAATAGTAAAACAACGAGTAGTAACAGTTTAGTTACTGAAAGTTTTCTGAAGTCCTCAGTGAAAAGAAGTACAGAGATATTGGAGTTACACTTATATCTTAATTTATGAGATGGAGAAAAATAGAATTGTAGCTCTTCTTCCAGTTCTGTCTGTGCTTTAATCACACTTCAGAGATTGTGTCAGGTTTTTTGTTTTAACTTCTATTTGAACTTCTTAGTAATTAATTTTTCTTTAGTCTGGGCTACCTCTAGATAGGAATTAACAATATTGAGTCAACCTCAATTGCTTTAATGATCAGTATTTCTTTCCACTATAAACTATGACTATATATGCACTGTTGAGCAAGTACTATAACTGGTTAGCAAATTCTGTTAGCCTCTATGAAGACTGTCTTAGGGATGGCTGCAAAACTCTTTCATAGTAACATCTGGAAAGATCTTTAGGCTCTGATAAAGTATATAAGGTTAAAGTTCCTAGGGTGTTTTTGTTTATTTGTTTGTTTTTCTCTACAGTGGTAGAAACAAATGTAATTAAATGTAACTGACTCTTTATTTAGCTGGTTTTTGTAATTTACACAAGTCAGTTACATTGCCTTGCAACAGAAACTTGGAAATCCAAGACATTTGGTTGTTTTTTTGTTGTGTGTGTTTTGGTGGTTTTGGTTTGGTATTGGGGTTTTTGTTTTATCTTAATGTTTTCTTCAACTGAAGTGGAAGAGAAGTCATGAGAAGTCCCACTGCATTAGTTCATTGTCCCTTGCTTGGAAATGTGGTGGCATCTGTTCAAAGTAGATGGGGGAAACCAAACATACGTGAAGATACAGTTTATCGCACAAAGAATCTTACATAAAATTATGGAGCAAATCTTTCAAAACAAAGTTTTCTTTTATTTTACAAAAACTAGTTTTCTTTCCTTCTTTTAGAAAAGAAGTAGGGGGAAGATCAGAAAAACATGGCTTCTTTTTCTTTTCAGCTTAATAGAGCATTCCAAGAAGAAGAATCTCCATCAACATTTTACTGCATCAGTATGCAATGGTTCAGAGAATGGGAAGGATTTGTAAAGGGAAAAGACAGTGGTAAGTTTTGTTCCATGTGAAAATATGAGTAATCTTTATTTTATTGTCAGGTAGTGACACTGTTTAAGTAAACTGTCTTGTCTTTAGTAGAAGGCTGTAGTCAGAACAGATAGAGAAGGCAACAAAAGTTCTTCAACATCTAAGATACAGTTTTTGTTATGTATCCAGGAAGCAAATTACAGAATATGGTCAAATAGGTGATGGAATAGTTGTGGAAATAATGTTGCTTGTTTTCAGGGGGCTTGCTCAAGGGGAGATTCAAGGGGAGATTGGACGTGGCACTTGGTGCCATGGTCTAGTCATGGGGTCTGTGTTGATAGGTTGGACTCGATGATCCTCGAGGTCCTTTCCAACCTAAGTGATACTGTGATACTACTACTGTGATACTGGTTGCTGTTAGCAGCAGCAGGAGAATTTGATCTAATCACAAGAGAGGATGAATTTTGCTGTGCAAACTGATAGATAACGATAGAGCTTTTGGAGGACAGGTGGTGTCACTGTCACAACCTAAACTTGTAGACTGTAACAGCTATAGTAATATTACTCTAGCCTACTGAAGATGCTTCTAAAGTTTTTAAATAGAAAGACTGATAAATTGTTCTACAGACTTGTCTGAGTTTGCTCTAGGGCAGCTTTCTTAAGGGTAATAGTTAGGACTAATTTTTGGTTTATATTTGAAGACTTACTGTACTCATGAATGCTTTGAAAAACTTGATCTTAATTAAAATACTGATTAGTAGTTTCCAACAACTTAGAACATACTACTAAGCAGTACAAGATCAAGCAGTAAAGTAGTGAGCTATTATTTCTCCTTCCACTGAAAGTAGAGCTGCCAACTTGCTGGTAGTTTCGTCCCTCTGTTTTAATCATCTTTCCATCCCACTAGATCCTCCTGGTCCTATTGATAATGCTAAGATTGCAGTAACAAAATGTGGAAATGCTGTGCTAAAACAAGGTAGGTGTCCACTGTTGCTTTGGTCTCGTGATAGATTTCCACAAGTTTGGAAAATGTATTGTGAATTCTTTTTTTAACTGTTACTGTAAAATTGCAGTTCCTAGTGACTCTGTGTATCCATTTTGGGGGAACCAGTTTAGTCTTAAAGAATTATCATCTGTAATAAACTAATCCAGGCACAGGTGAGAGGATAGAAAGAGGTGGAAAATAACTTTCATATGGTGAAAGCGTGCTTTGGCTTTTTATCACTTGGTTTGATTTGGGGGTTTGTAATAGCAATTGGGAGATGCTTGGCTTTTAGACTGTCATATATATGTATGTACTTATGTGAATCTGGCAACCCAGTTTGAATTGGGAGCTGCTTCTGACAGAGAAATAAACAAGATTAAATACTGTTGCTTGGTTTTCTGCAAGTTACTTGCAACTGTACATTGCAAAAGCTAGAATGCAAATGTACAGATTTCCTTATTCTTCAGAGTCAGAAGCTTTATACTGTTACTTGAATCTGTAGTTACGAAGAAAAAATTCCAAATATGATCTGCTTTATGAAAACTTTAGATTTCCTACAAATACTTCAATTAATTGTAGCTCAGCTTAAAAAAAAAAAACAACTAAATTGCAGCATGAAGAGTAACATCTATTTAAGTGTACCTGACAGTAGCAGTTCACTGGAAGCCACTAAGATGTGAATAAGTGTCAAACTGTGGAATGTCAAGAGTCTGTTTACAGAAGAATGATTCTTGCACTCATGAATTTTGTGGTACCTTTTAGTGATTTACGTGCTAACACAGAATTCAAAGAAAAGGCATAAAGTATCTGATGTGAAGAAAAAAAGAATTGTTTTAGAATCAATAATTTGTAGCAAATTAGTTAGGTTTTAACTTGTCTTCAGCTGCATTGATTCAAATAAGAACTTGGGGAGAAATGAAGATGAGTAGACTGTGGAAATTTGTCTTTTAAGTAATGAAAGAAGAGATAGGAGCACCACTAAATAGTGTACACTACTGTGTATTTCACTCATCCAGTGATCCTGATCCCAGTACTTTAGTTCACTCTGCCCGTCCAGATAAACTTGACCATTACAAAAGCTGGATTCTGATTAAGGGGATGAAGGTCTGCTCTTGTGCCTATAGAGATGTAGGTTGTCTTGAGAACCTGAATCTAAATGAATAAAACTGTGGTCTACTAGCCACACCCCTTCTAATACCTGAGAGGTTCTTCTGCCTCTCTACCCTGCCCTTGTGAGGCTGCATCTGGAATATTGTGTCCAGTTCCGGGCCACTCAGTTCAAGAACAAGGAACTGCTCGAAAGAGTCCAGCAAAAAGCCACAAAGATGATTAAGGAAGTGGAACATCTTCCTTATGAGGAAAGGCTGAGGGAGCTGGGTCTCTTTAGCTTGGAGAAGGGGAGACTGAGGGCTGACCTCATTAACGTTTATAAATATGTGAAGTGTGAGTGCCAGGAGGATAGAGCTAGGCTCTTCTCAGTGATGTCCAGTGACAGGACAAGGGGCAATGAGTGCAAGCTGCAGCATAAGAGGTTTCATGTGAATGTAAGGAAAAACTTTTTCACTGTGAGTGTGACAAAATGCTGAACAGGCTGCCCAGAGAGGTTGTGGAGTCTCCTTCTCTGGAGATATTCAAAAGCCACCGGGATTCATTCCTGTGACCTACTTTAGGCTCTGGCAAGGGGATTGGACTAGGTGATCTTTCAAGGTCCCTTGCAACCCCTAATGTTTTGTGGTTCTGTGATAACATCAATAGTACTGACAAAGATCTGTGTCATGACTTAGAGATGAAGCTTTGCATGAGTGAGTTACCATAGGTAAAGAAATATGCTGCTCTTTGTATCCTCCCAAAATGTTTCCTTTTCTTTTGGAAACTTTATGCATGAAGTACAGTAGTAGGTCAAAAGGACAGGTAGTGAGGAGAGAAAAATATGAAGTAAGTGGAGAAGTCCCCATGTTAGAGTTCAGATTTAATTTTTTTCCTTTGAAGTAGGAGAGTACTAAAATTAGGCTGAACAAGACAGATTAATAGTATCCAATAATGATAGAGGGGGAAACTTGCAATTTGCTGCAGGGCAAACTTTTAATGAGTTGCTTAAAGAGGAGAAGATGGTGTGAAGAAATCACTTCAGCTATATGGGACAGGATCCTTGTGTTAAAACCTAAAGGGGTGATGTGTTGATGTTTCCTTGCCCTTTGCCACTGTAAAAGGTTACAGAAAATCAGAGATAACTGTTGGATGCTGACTTGAGAGAGCAGAGGAACCTCTAGCCAGACAAATGGAATCATAAGCTAGGAATTGAATCAGTGAATGAAAAGAAATCAGGCTGACTCACCAGTGCTACACACAAGAAGCATTAGCGAGGCTCTCAATGTCCTAATAGTGATTCTTCTCTGGGGTTCCGAGACTTTCACTTTGGTTCTCACACTTCTAGTCTTTACTATCAATTTTTTAAAAACAAGAATCTTGAGTCTTTGAACTTTATAGTGTGAATGATGGGGCTCCATGTTCTTATATTATTATGAATTACTATTTCCTGTGTACAAAGAGCTACCAGTTGTCAGCTTGATTGATAAGTGTCAGATAAGATATATAATAAATTGCCACAATATGTCATTAGGTTTGGTGGTTGGTGCAAGATAAAGCAGAAACTCATCTTAAGGTTTTAAATTTGAATCTGGGTGTTTGTGTGGTTTTGTGTGGGTTGCTTGGGTTTTTGTGTTTTTTTTCTCTCTCTGTATTTGCTATGGCCTTCAAAGAAATCATGAACAAATTATTGTAAATAGTAATTAAAATTTTAACAATATTTTCAGGTGCAGATTCTGGACAAATATCTGAAGAAACATGGAATTTTCTTCAGTCAATCTATGGTGGAGGTCCAGAGATTATACTCAGACCACCTGTTCCTCCAGTAGAACCTGATATCTTGCAAACAGAGGAGAAGATCGAATTAGAAACTCATGTTCTGTAGCTACTGAGAAAAAGATGAACTTGTAGGGAAGCTGGATTCCTTACAAAATGCCCAAAATACATTCCTAAAGGTTTTATTCTCTTGTATCTATTGGGGGCACAACTCACTGGGCATTAAATACCGAGTAATAAGTTGAACTATGTATTACAGTTTGTTTAAATAGCGGCTGTTTTCCCTGTTACGGGAGGCATGTGGTTTGTACATTTTGGAGTCTGTAGTCAATGGGGAGAAAAAAAGTGTAATTTCTGAATTTCTTGGTATAAGTCAAAATCCTGTTATATCCTTAGACTGGAAAAATGGAGAGAGATTTTAGAGATGTTCAATAACCCTTCTGATTCCTGATTGGGATTCTGATACCTACAAATTTTTGCCTGTCTTAATTGTACAGTCTTGACATGCCTAGGTATATGGGGAGTATATTTAAAGTGAATTGCAATCAATGATAAAGAAAAGGATTTTAATTTCCTAAATACTCAGGAAAAACTCACTTATTTTGCACTGTAAGTATACTTATTGTATTTGAATTGATCAAACATTAGTGTAGCTTGAATATTGTTTTAGTCAGCAAATGTCATAACTTATTACCTACTAAATTTTACATCTTATTATAGTGTACTGTAACTCTACGAGCCTGACTAGTGTCTAATAGTATATATGACAAAAGATTTAGTTGTCTTTAGAGTAATGTTTGAGAGCATGAAGTGTGAAATGTAAAATGGTTATGGACATGAGTGATATAAATTTCAGAAATTCAATTGTCTGGTTTCTTGAACTACATTCATAAGCAGTTCCATTTGAAGGATTTTATTGTCTTGTTAAAAACTTGCATTGGCATGATGACCTATGTCAAAAGCTGGATATAATGTGCATATTGCAAAACTTTACTGAATTATTCGCATTGGAATGCAGAATGGCACTTGGTCTTGGTTTTGCTTGATATTGTCATCAAATAAGCAGCATTATTCAAGGCTGGATAAATGAGATGTGGAGGAGGGAGGGGGGAAAGCTTTATTAAATGTTCTTAATTTATTACAGTAACAAAAAATTTTGACGACTTTGGGCAATGATGCTGACAGTAGTAGCTACAAGTAACAGAAATGCTGACATAATATTCATCTGGATAATTTCCTATGTGGCATAATATCAGACTGGCTTTTTAAGGATTTAATAAGCCACTCTGAGAAGCCACCTATGGGTCCTAGAGAAAGTGTCCCCTTCTAAGTACTTGCTAATATGCCATGTCAGACACGTCGGTTCTCTCTGCATGTAAATCCCTGTACTTTGCCTCAGCCTACCTAAGGAGCCCAGAGCCAAAACCACAACAGTGTAAATAAGAGGGGGAAATGGACAGCAGTATGAAGTCTATGTGGCTGGTACACAGGGAAAATATTTTTCAGTTTTAAACTGTATCACAGGTAACTCGTGGCTGCTGTCAGGTTCTGCACTTTTGTAAGTGTTTTGTTTTTTTCTTTAAGTTCTGGAGGAGATCATGAGACATTGACAGCTGAAAAGCCTTGCATGTGCATGGGTGTAAATGTAATGAAACATTGAGCAGAAGCTTTGAATGTCTCACACTGCATTTGGACGATTTTATGTGAGTAAGTAGAGGTAACTTGATACTAACATCAAAGTCACTTTAAACAAGGTAAACGCATTAGTTACTACTGCAGAGTTGCTTACGAACAGTCAGGAGTACCCTTCTGACTTCCCATCTCCATTTTCTTTTTTTCTGTCCTTTTTTTCATGTTTACATAACTAAACCAAACCTTACTTTACACTACCTTAAGGTCCCTGCTTTTCCCCCCCACCCCAACATGGTCTTTTAAGATTCTCTAACATACTAAAGCTAAATAACAATTAATAGGTTTGCATACTTTAGGAAGACTTTTGCCTACATGATGTTCTTATTTGGAAAGATGGAAATGGTCTTGTTAGTTAAAGCACTTCATGGCAATAAAGTTTACCAATTTATTCAAGGTTTTCATTAATAATCTGAATGGTGGAACAGACTGCCCCTGTAAAACTTGCAAGAGAAAAATGAATTGAGTGTTAGGGACAAAGATGGTCAGGGAAACAAAGCAGTTCTGTGATGAGTATTCTGGGTATTACAGCAGATGAGACTAAGAGTTAAAATCCAGTGATATCAAAACAAAACCTGTTCTGGGTAGTAGTAACAAAAACATCATATGTGAGGCACAGGAGGTAATTATTCTGCTCTACTTGGTGCTGTGCTGCTTGTGAGATATCATCTGGACCATCTCAAGTTTTGTATGATATATGATGATAAATACAAGCTGAGGAGAGTTTATTTCAGAAAAAAGCAGCAAGATGTAGTGTTGAAAATGAAGTTGTTCTTTTGCCTAAAAGAATTATGAAGGTGCAAGACTTGTGGAAATAATTGCTGAATAACAGTGAACAACTTTTCTAGGTGAGTAGGAAAAAATAGCTTTAGCAATGGTGATATGTATTGGGTTTAGGTAGCCTATTAGAAACCGTCTAGCAGTTCTGTAACCCTTTACCACTGTGTGTCTGGGAATCCATAGTCAAACATGAAATTAAACTGTGATGCACATAGATCAGTAATGACACAGCCTAAACGAGCAGAATTTGTGAGATGCCTCTATCACTGCAGTAAAAGCCATCTTCACACTACAGCATGTTTTAAAAAGAAAAATCCCAAGTTTGCAGCGATGAAATAGATGTGTTTGTGTTTAAGACAGTTCCAAAGGCATGACAGTCGTGCTTTTAGCCCTTTGGGAGCTCTACAATGGATTTTATGGCAGAGAAATGTAAGTAGCTTTTAAAAGCAAGACTGTGGGAGAAATCCAGACGGATGGATTGTGCATGCTGGAGGGAAGGTAACAATTTGGAGAATAGGTAAAGGAGAAGCCTGCTCTGTGAAGAGCTGTCATGATTTGCAGCAGAGAAAGAATGCATCTCAGGAAGGCGCTGTGGAAATTTTTTTTTTTTCCCCCCATAAGCCTTTCAACAGACTATTTGGATTCTTTGTTCATCTGTTTCCAGTTGAGAAGACAGGGCTATGTGTTTGAGTGCCAGGAAAGCTGTCATTTCAAGAAAGGAAAAATCCAGTGGGGTCCTTGGTTTAGGCCTGGGAATCTAGATTTGAGCTGTTAAATGCCTGCTGTTCAGACTTGTAACTTCTAATCCTCTGTGGAGAAAACTGCATAGGGGGTGTGTGGAACTTACTATCTTTAAGTCTGATCCCTCTACGTTTTTGAAGTTTCTTTTTCAACCCCCAACATCCAGGAGAGTGCTTCAGATACTGTGTGATGTAGCTGAACTGTGTATTTGCAGGGGGAAATAAAAAGATTAGTGGGAAAGCTATTGAGTTACTCTGTAGTAAAATAAGGCACTTTTATAATATGCTTTAGAGGTGACAGCTAAGTGGTCCATTTGTTTCATAAAGCAAATAAAAATTACCTGCCTGTTAGGTGTAAAGTTATCCCATGTTTTACTGACTTAAGCCAGTCTCTTCCTTTCTTGTGACTGGAACATTGAAAAATTAAGGAAGTTCTGCAGATAATTCTGTGATGTAAATTCATCATTTAACTTGAGTAGTCTCAAAAGCTGTTTCCTGCAAGTATAATCTAAATTAGTCCTGTTTCTAGGGATAGATGTGTGTGTGTATGTATATATATACACACATATATAGATATATTTATATGCACGTAATGTATATTTCTTCAGTCTCTTAATTGAACTGTGGCTGAAGGCACTATAGTAATTATTTTTGGTGCTGTGTTGGAACAGTGATTTTGAGTAGATACATTCAATAGATTAGGGTTTGGTTTTTTGCATAAATGAGACTCAGTTGACTGTTATGGGAGGTGTCAGCCATCACAGCAGTAATGGCCTGAAAGTTTGCTAGGGAATTGTGAGACTCCATGCCCTGTTCAAAAGTTGTATCAAGATAAATTTTAAAAGGGCAAAAGCAGTTTTCATTAGTTCATATCAGACAAACTCTGAGCCGTTTTGATAACTCTGCATATTTTATTAAGATGCTGTTGTCATTGTCAGCCATTGAGCTAGCTGCCTGAATGCAACAAAACCCTGTTTTAAGGTATTGTCTAATATCTATTTGACAAAAACTGCTGTTAAGCTAAGCTTGCTATGGTGAGACACTACATCTCTACATTCAAGGGAGAACAGCCACACCCATGATTCCTACATGTCCCAAACTGTGGTGAAGAGATTTTAATTTTACTATTCTGTCTAGATACCACACTGTTACTTGCAAACCTACTATATGTAGCTGGGTCAATGAAAGCTAATCTATTTAGGGGTTTTTATGTAATTAATCTATTTCTCCCTGGTGATATGGGAAGTTCTAGTCTATTTAGCTTTGCTTATGAGTCGCCTAACCATTCTATCAACAGAGCTGAACTGAGCGGATTTAACTTCCGACCAAACTATCCAAGTAGACATGTCAGAAGATGGGACTTAACAAGTAGTAGTAATGTGTTAGTCTTTACTCCTGGAGGTTAGATGAAGGTCTGCTGTTAGAAATCTCTCCTTGCAGCAGAGTGCAACTCTTAATAATTCTTTCAGATGTTGCTATTTAGAGGATTTTGTATATTCATATGATACGTGACCTTGTATTTTGCTAAAGAGAGCCCCAGAGCAGAGTAATTTTATGTAAGTATCTGTTCAGTTAGCAGTTAAGTACCACTGATTGGGACATTAGCATGAACTGTTACAACTATGTTTGGTGATGTGGGTGAAGCAGTTCTCATTTGCGGAGTAAAAGTTATCTGACCATCTAGGCTTGAATTTTTCTTCTGAAATCTGGTCTAATTTGATTGCTGTATTAATGCATTATGTAAGAACCGTGCTTCTCAGATTCAAATCTTACATAGTGATTGGCATTTTCTGACACAAGATATCCTAGGTTTTCCTGAAAGGACTGAAGCTAAGAAGTTTCTTTCAAGTTAGTATTATAGGTACGTATTTATAATAATGCTGCTAACATTTGAATTATTTTCAACTTTATTCATCATGTGAGTTCATTTTGAAAAACAAACCTGGTACTTGAAAAAGTTACAGAACGTACAGATTATGTGCTTAAAGGGGTGATTTCTTCATATTTGCAATGCAACTATTTTATACTAAACTGAGAAAATTTTGTTCTATTTATTCCTTTTGAATTCCCTGTATACATCTGGCTTAGTGCAGTCTAAGCAGTTTTCTCACTGAAAACCTTTCAGCTCTTCTTTTTGCCCAGGAAATGAGTAAAACAACTAGGCTTTTTAATTCTTCCAAACAGATGGCTTTTCTGGCTTCCCTCTCTACTTAAGCCATCCAGAGCTGACAATTAGTAGCAGGAAGTTCTAGATTTCTGAAGTGTCATGAAGAAAGACACAGCCATTTCAGTCTTATTTGACAGAAATTATCAGGTTGCAAACAAATGTGGTTTATATTAGCCTTCAGAATCTTAGCAGATTAGAAAATACTCTTTTTCAGTAAAAAGCTTTATTCCCACTAACAGTGAAAAATGAAGCAGTTTGACTGGAGAATAGCTTCAGCCTAGCTTTCAGCCCTTCAACATGTGAACACTGCCATACGATAAGGTAAAATGTCATCTATTTAATACATTTATTATTACCGATGTTTGCTCAATATGGCATCTTCTTGCTACAGTCATGTTTTTAATAGAAAGCTGGTATTACTCTGTCAAAACTTTCTCTTCTATATGTACATCTGTTGAGACATGCGGGTAGAATATTTGTGAGATATGTTGCTGATGTGTCTGGTAAGTTTCATGGATTGCTAGTGATGCTAAATGCCAAAATCACTTCATTACAAGTTTCCTTGTAAGGGTTGTAGATGGGTGTATGTGAGGACTTAAATGCAGTAGAAACTTAATCACTTGATAGCATGGTTCTAAGATGAATAAGCAAGACATTCCCTTTTCTGACTTGTTCAAGGTTCAGTTTATCAGCTAAAAGAATTCTGGTGGTTGAAATGAGTGGACATGAGGAAATACAGTTGATACTTAACTTATTGATTATATACCATTATGAAGTGAACTATCAGTAAAGAAGTAAAGTTGGAGTAATAGGAATACACTGGTTACACAGTTTAATGGCATGGGAGGTGCAAAAATAAGGCAGCTATCATCCACAATATTTTTTTTTTGTAATACAAATGAAGTTGAGAAGATGTAATTTCCAGATGTGTTCCTCTTTTCTCAGTTGGAACTCAAAAAACTTATACATTAAGGACTTTATTAAGATCCATTTTTTTAATAACACATGAAATTAAAGTATTTGAGAAGAATAAAAAGGGCAAGGAGAGAAGGCATTTGAATATTAAGCATAAGAAAAAACTTTGCTAAAAAAGGCATCTGTCAAAAATGTAAAACCAACAATTTTTGTCTCTTACCTCGGAGGACAACTCTAAGACCTTATCGTTTGCATTGTTCCTTAATGGTTTTGTGCATAAATAAGTGTTTTTCTAGGTGACTAATTTTGTTCTGTCCAGTGTGATTTTTAATGTACATGCTAAAACAAGATGTCCTGGTTACCATGGTGATGCATTGCTTTCAGTCTCTCCACGCTTCCCCCGAGTTTCTGTTAAAATGCCAATCCCAAATGAACAGAGATGCAGCACTTCCCAAGCTGTGAATGCATGTTTGTTTCAGCCAATACACACACTTTCCCTTCAGGACCAGAAAGAAGAGTACTTTGACATTTTCAGCTGTAACTAAACAAATGCAGTCATGTGCCCAAATGTTAGTCAATTGGCAGCTATTAATTCAGGTAGAAATTTAATTGAAAATACTATCTAATTCAGTATTGACATTGTTATATTTAGACTGACTTTACAGGTTAACTGAAGAAGCATGAAATAAGACATTTATTTAGCTATGAACTCTTCTTTGGTGTCCCATCTTCTGAAAAATTTTTAGCGAGGGAAATGTATTCTGTCATAGTTTGTAGCATAATTAATTTGCTTTCCAACCAAGCAGGATAGCAGTGGTAATTTGTTACCTATACTAGGTCAGTAGCAATCTAAACTTCATGTATGAAGTGTGTCAGCAGTGCTGCTGGTGTTCACTCCTGTGTGATGGCAATTAGGTTTCAACGTAAACCCAGTGTTTCATGCCCTGTATGAGAGGGAGCCGTAATCACAAGTTAGGCTTGTTGTTAGAAAACATCTGTTTGGAAAAAAATGCCTAAAGACTAGGCAGAAAATGTGCCAGGGTTTTCTTGTTTTGTTTGGATTTTTTTATTGAGACACCTACATCTTGCTTGAAAATTTCTACTCTGAAGTTTTTCTGATTTATGTTGGACATACTGCATGCTATTCTGTTTGAGCAACAACAGAGCATTTTATTGTGGTCAAGGATCTAAAGGAAGATGCAAGGTAGTCAAAGCAGTAACAGGGATATTCCATGACATGATACACCTTTATGTAGGTCATACATAATTCAGAGTATTAATGCATAATCGCTTATGTCCGAGTGCTATGTACGTATCAGAAAGGGAAGTTTCTAAAGGAGATGGGAAAGATAAAAGTGATTGGATTGGAGTTCATGACATGTGTAAGGGATAAAACTCCTGGAGTAAGCGAACTCACTCTTTTAAGTCAGTGCTGATGTGAACGTTCCAGTAAGGTAAATGCGGACTTCAGTTTTTCAGGAACCTTAGGCAAAAATGCCTATGTCTATATAGGTCCAGCTCCCATTCTAATCCCATCCCTGTGTCAAACATGTGAAATCTTCCAGAATCTGAAATTGCTAGACTCTTTTCTTGAAGCCCTAGTCAGTTTATACAGTAGAATGATAACACGCTTAAAGTAACAAAGCAAGCAAAAAAAAAACACAGTTGAATGAAATACTGTTGACAACGATATTTCAGTTGTGAAATATTCTGAGCATTAAAATCAAGTAGAATACATGCTGAAAAACAAGGAGCTTTCTTCTTGGTATATTTCCTTTATGTTTAATGAGCTCCAGTCTGGAATACTACTTTTTAATAATGCACTACACTCTAGTTATTTCATATCCATCTGACTTTAAAGCATTTAAATGGGAATCTTGTGCACAAGGAGTGGTTATACATTGTACTGAATATAGTCAATTATTAAAAATAAGTATCAGGTCTACTTAACTGCAACTCTTGGACCACTTTGGATTAGATTGCTCTACTTTAAATATACAGACATAAAATTGAAATAGACTAATAACTTCCTGTCTGTTTAGCCCATATCCATCCCATAAACTATCAGGAAAAGGAATTACCTGAGCAGGAGCCCAAACAGGAGATTCCAAAGTTGTCTAAGGTACATATCCTTTATCAATGAGTGGAAATCCTTCAGTCTATTAAAGAGTTAAAACTTGGGTTTTCCCCAAGTTTTGTTCCCACGGGGGGGGGGAGTTGCATTAAAGCAGGCATTCCAAATGTATGGGAGTGGATTTATTTTGAGATGGTTGCTTATCATCATATGTAATTTACCACAACTGCATTTGAAAAAAATAGTTTAGTATTTCTTTATTATTAATTTTTAAATGCTGGCTTCCATAACTACTGTAAAGCCTTTGTGCAAGTAGTAATTGAAATAATGTGGAAATGCTATTTGAAGTTACTATGTTACTGAATTGATAGTATTGTGATCATAGAATGCTAGGGGTTGGAAGGGACCTCTAGAGATCAAGTCCAACACCCCCTGCCAAAGCAGGATCATCTAGGGTAGGCCACACAGGAACACAGGCAGGTGGGATTTGAAAGCTTCCAGAGAAGGAGGCTCCGTAACTGCTCTGGGCAGCCTGTTCCAGTGCTTCGTCACCCTCATAATAAAGAAATTTCTTCTCATGTTGAGGTGGAACTTCCTGTGTTCCAACTTACACCTGTTGTTCCTTGGCTTATTACTGGGCACCACCAGAAAGGTTGTGATAAATATAGTGTGATGGTTTAACCCACCGACATCAACAAAAACTGGGCTGAGCCCAGTCGGGGAAGCGAATAGAGCTGTATTTTACGAGTAATAATGGAATGCGATGAATATATACAAAATACACAGTATTTACAATATTATACAAGTATTTACAAAAAGAAAAACACCACAGAAATCCTCCTTGGGCAGGATGATTCCACCTTGCCTCCCCCCAACCTCTCTCCTGTCCCTTTTTCCTCTGTTAATTAGAAGAAAAGAAGGAGAAAATGTTAGGGGAATTTCAGTTAGCTCAAAGCATTGTTAGTAAGTCAGTAGTGCTTATCTCGAGGTCGTAGATAAGAGGTCTCCCTCTGTCCAGAACAGCACCGTGAGAGCAGAAAGAGTGAGAGCAGAATGTAAGACTGTAAAACTACATCCCAGTCATCTGACCAATGAAATTTGTTTAGAATTATCTTTTTGTTTTCCTTTTTACACCAACCATAGCTCCTAGCATAAAGGCACAGCCTAAGCTGTCACATATGGTAATAAAAGTTGTGGCAAAAAGCCTCTACAGTTTCTGATGTAAACTGGCTACTGAAGCCATACCTAAATGAGTCAGTAGGGTAAAGTCTTCAGGAAGGTTTTTTTGTTATTTTGGGGTGGTTTTTTTTTGTTTGTTTTTTTTTTGTTTTTTTTTTTAAGTTTAGATACAAAACTGTGTTGTTTATCTAAAGCATTTTGCTTCAGGTAAAACCACTGAAAATGTGTTGTTCTTTAAGGGAAATGTAGGCTTTCTCTATTTTTCTTTACATATAGCAACACGAATGAAAAACTAAAAAGTCAGTAACTTTCTGCCAAAAATTTAGTGCTTTCCAGTGAATACAGCAGGCAGAACTGAGCAATAAGATAGGACCTGTAACAAAACATGAAGTGATTCTGTGTAAGGCTATATATTTAAACAGAAAATGGTCTTAACACTTTTTTAATTCTAGCTCAACAGGAAGTCCCCTTTTTATTTTCTGTAACTATTGTTCAGTTTTCTTCCCAAGAATGAATTTGTTTTCTTGAAATACATAAACATTAAGATTTAAACTGCCACCTTTAAAGTACCTACAAACAAAACTGTTGAGATGGTAATTAGTGCAGAGACTTCTGCTGGGCCTACTCTCATCCAGTCCAGGATGGTTAATTACATTTGGGCCACCCTGTTGAACCTCATCCGAGTTCAGGAAAATTCTCTCTGTTCTTGTCCAGGGCAAATAAGCCTGATCTTATATGAATTAAACTACAGTCTTCCTCATCAAGCCTGCCCTTTTTAAGAGCCAGTGTAGATCTAGAGCTGTAGCAAAGAAGAGAAAGCCCTCTTGTAACTGTAGTGCTGTGTAGCAAGTACTAATAGCTTCCCAATGCTGCTCTTGGAGCATGGTGTAAAGATATTAGAGTAGCTGTCACAGAACTAATCTAGATGTCTTTGGGATTAACTTCTTAATTGTGCTGAGTTGTAAAGTGAACTCTGTTAATCTTTTGTCAGGGAAAAAAATCACATTTAATTTGCTCTAATAATAGAAGCAATTAAGCTGTTTCATGGATTGAGATAGGTAGAAACAGCACAGCTGCTGCTGAAAGTATGAGCCATGTAACGGCTTCACCAAAGCTGGATATTCTGGTCTTAAGCAGTTAATCTATGCACAAGCATGAGCTGAGTTTTTAGTGATAGGCAGGATGCTTCACATCCCTACCTATGTGAAGCATCTCGGCTCTGGGTTTTGCAGGAAGTACTGATTTGGAAGAGGTGGACTTATCTACTATTTTTTAGCTTCTAATATGCTAAAAGCTGTCATTAATGCTGTCTTCCCTTGATCAGATTGGCTGTTTGGTTTGTTGGGTTTTTTGCTACCCACATTGAGGCCAGAGAAAGTGTTCCTGTGCTCTAGATGAGTAACACTCAAGGCTGCCCATAATAAATACAGCTACCAGTTACTGGTGCAGGATAGATGCTGCAGCACAGAGGACAGTGCAGCCATGAGAATTAGGAATGTGATATAGTTTGAGCAGGATTTATGAGGAGCAAGGAAGACTGCCTGGAACTGAAAAGGTATTGGAGAAAGCAATGTGATACTGCTAGACAGGAGTGCATTCCTTTACACTTAAAGCTGCTGTGGGGCACTGTGTGCAAGGGGCTGCAAGATAGCAGGAGTGGGTGAAAAAGGTTTTGAACTGTAGGGACAACAGAATGGATGTATAGTACCAGCCAGCTTCAAACAAAGCAGGTTTCTCCAGGTTCAAATGTAAATTCTCTTGGGTGGAGGTCTTAGTAAACCTGCTTGATCTCAGTCCTTACTACACCTAGACTGCTCTTTTATTCTTTATGTATTGTTAATTTTCCTCTGGAAGGTTAGCTGAGCCAAACTACCCTGTAGATAAACGAGGGCTGGATTCAGTCCAGGGAAAAGCAGGGGGCATGTAGAGGTGGGGCAGGAGCCTCGGGAGTATCCCTTTCATTAGCAGGAACCATTGCCTGAAACCTCACACCATTAGCTACAGTTGTTCTTCGTTATAAAGCCCTGGCTGGACGTTATTGCTTGCTAGGCAAAATACCAGAACAGAGTATTTAAGTCCTTCTCAGTGAATTCAAGGCAAATCCTGGTGTAGGGTGTGGTTAGACAATATAGATCAACTGGTTTAATCCTGCTGCCAAAAAGTTAATGCTGCCAAAAGAGGATTGTTTTATTCCTCCCTTCGACTAGCACCACTCCCTCACCCCCCTCTCCCACATGTTGGCTTCCTTGTTTATCTCCACAGTGAGCCAATACAGCTTATTTTCTAGTTGAAAAATGAAAACACCAGGAACAGTATATTAAGAAGCCAAACTGGTTTACTGTGTATCTAGATGCAGGGGAAAGAGTCCTGCCTTGTGCAGCAGCTGGCCATGGGTTTAGGTCAGCTATATTGCCCAACTCTCACTTTCAACTGCTATGGGAATTGGAGGAACAAAAAATAAAAGTGATCAGTTTTGCACTGGAGAAGGACTCAGTTCTACTGTGAAAGCACTGGCACTTGTCTGAAATGCAGTAATATCCTCAGCTACTGCAGCTGTTTAAATGAACATACTTCTACATGGATTCACAGCATTTTAGTGTTTACAGGTGCTCCTGCAATATAGCAAAAATCACCGTCCCTCTTTCAGATTCAGGCACACAGAGAAGAGACTGCATGAGAACAGTGGCATAGATTAAAGGAAAAAAAGATCCTTCTCTCTCTTGTGGGACTTCAGTTTTTTTAATCTAATTGCAGAAGACTTCCAAGTCAGCAAGATGCAGGGAAAATTGAGAACTGCTTGGGAAAGCAGAAAAGCTACTGAGGTTTCTCCGCAGAGTCTGGCATTGCAGAATGAACGTCAGTCTGACTAACGTTGACCAGTTAGGCTTTTACTAAATATGCTTTCTTTACTGGAGTTACTGTTACCAGAGTACTGTTACCATACAGCAACACCTTTGTAAAAGCAATTGAAAATATTCTTTAGTACTCACTTTTCTGTACAGAAACCTGGTTTATTTAGCATTTTCTAGCAGTGGAAGTGGAAACACTCTTGAATTTCATAAGATTTTAACAGAAGATTTGGGTGTTTTGTGGTTGCACAATGCTCTTCCACATCTATTATAATTGGTCTACCACGGGGAAAACAAAGTTAGAAGGGTAGTAAGAGGTAGATAGTAGTTCCCCCACTGTCAGGAATAGCGAGCTAAACAATCTCCTAGTGAGTAGGCTCTGTGCATTTAAATAGTAACTCTTGGTGACCCCTTATGTTTTATCAGAGAAGCAGGCTGCACTAAAAAAATCTTAAAATTTGAAGGTGTGGCTACTTAATTTTTAGTCACAAGCTAGAGGGCTGGAGCACCCTACCGTGCCTCTTCCTGAGGCACTGCTTGAAGTGAGAAAAATCAGAAGAATGTTGAAGCCATGAATAAATCAGCTTTACTTCTGAGGCACAGCACTGGCCGTGAATGCAGTCGCAGGGACTTCTAGAGGTAGGCACTGCCTCGTAGGACCTGGGAAACAGCACTCAGATACTGCTCTCCGTTCCCCTTCCTAACCGGAGTAAACCTGCAAGTCACCAGCGCTGGCCGCCTGCTATCTTGGCAGGCGGTGGCGCGGCTGGGCGCTAGCACAGCCCGCCGGAGCAAGCAGCAGACGGGACGGCCGCGGCGCTACCCGGTACCGCGAGAATGCTCACAGCCACCGGGTGCCGCTTTAGGCTGAGCTGCAGGCTCGCTCTCGCTCCAGCCGCCTGCCCTGGTCGGGCACGGGGAGCTGCATCCCTCAGCGCGTCCTGCCAGACACCTGCCCTTAGAGCACGTCCCATGTCCCCTGCCACCTGGCAGGGCCAACCCTCCCCTCGGGGCATGTCGAAGAACGGCGCCGCTGAGCCCTCGCCTTCATTGGGGGGGAACAGTAAGCCCCTCGGTCGACGGCCGCGGGCACGCCGGGCAGGCCGCCTCCTCCCTCTGCCAGCAGGCGGAGCTGCAGGGAGCGGGTCCCCGCTGCAGCGGCTGGAGGGGGAGGGGAAGGAAGCGGAAGGAGCCGCCGCCGCGCTGAGGGGAGCAGGCGCTGTGCGGAGCCGCCGCCGCTGCCTGGTGCGGGCAGCACGGAGGGAGCGAGCCGCGCACGGGGCTGCGCAGGCCGGTCGCGCCGAGCAGCGGGCGTCAGGTGAGGGTGAAGGCCCGGGCGCGGGCCTGGCCCCGGGGGAAGGGGGACCCGGATGGTGCCGAGTTCGGAACCCGTGAGGGGAGGGGGAAGAAGAAGGAGGAGGAGGGAATGAGGGGGAAGCCCCCACGTGACCAGCGCGTGCGGGGAGGAGGTGGCATCTCGCGCGCCCTTTTCGAATCAGCTGGCCCGCAGTGGCGCCTCGTACGCCTGCGCGGCGGCCCCGCCCTCCCCCGCTTGAGCGTTACGTGTGCGTGTGTCGCCATGCGCGCGCCCGGCCTGACACGACGGAGCTGTGGGCACGTGCGCGGCGCCGCGGCCGCCATGTTGGATCTGAGCTGAGTGCAGGCGGTGCGCGTGCGCGCGCGCGGGGCCGCGTCGGGTCGTGAGGCGGGAGGGGTTGGTGTGCGAAGGGGTGGTGGGGGAAAGCGAAATCTCGCGAGATCGCGCGGTCCCTGTGGGAGCGGGTCGGCTGCGGGATGGCGGCGCAGCGCTGGGTGTGCTGGGTAATGGTAACGGGGGCCCGGGGGGCGGGGACCCTGGGACCAGCCTCCTCCCCGCTATCGCGCCCCGGGCCACACGGGGAGCGGGGCGGGGTTGGGAGCCCCGGGGAAGCGCGACTGGCTCCGCTCTGCTTCCTCCTCCCCCCTCGCCCCGGCCCTGCCCCGCCTCACCTCAGATCACCTCACGCCTGCCCCTCGTAGTACCCGGGCCGCGCGGCGGTTGTTCCCTCCCGCCCCTCCGCTTGTGGCTCTCTACAGGAGTGCGGGCTGCAGCGTCGTGGCCCGTGCCGGGGCCCATTGCTTGCTCCGCGCATCTACCCGCCCCTGCCGCGGCACCACCGCTGCCCTTCCGTCCGTGGCCCCTTCAGTCGCGGGTGCTGGGTTTGCGGGCAGTGCTACTGGCGTCGTCTCGGGGTCGGCGGCGTGTCCCCCTCGATTATCCCCCGCTGCTTGCCATATCCCCTGCTGGACAGGGTGCTCAACTTCACAGAGATAACTTAGCAGTGCCTCTAAGTATTATTCTCACAGCTTCCAGTCTGTGTTAACATCCACAGGTCCTGTGGCCCTTCCTCTACAAGGTGTAGTCCTGGGCCATGCCCTACAAGCACTTAATGGTGGTGGTGTTGTCTCGGCTTGCTTTTCACGGCTGTCCCATGTTATTACTTCTGCACTTACCAGGTTTCTGCCGTTGAACCTAAACTGTGCCAACCCTGTGGGAACGCTGATGTTAAAGGATATAGGGATCCAAAGACACATAAAACATCACAAATCAGATCTCGAGGCTATATGTCCCATTATATCCTAAACTTGTGAAATATAATTTGGTTTTCTCTTGTATGTGGAGAAAAAATCCATTAGTATTCAGACATCCCAACTCAGCAATATCGCCTTTGTCTCATAGTCCTGATCTCTCTTAAGGAGGAGCATATGGTTCTCCATCTCCTTATGGTGTCTTCTCTTTTGTCCCTGATTATTCAGGAACATTGTCAGTTTTTGTAATCTTGTAACGAACTCTGCATTTTACTACTTAGGGTTTAGGCTGCTACATAAGCAATACTAAATTTTTACAAAAGAATAAGTTCCTAAGGCTTTGATGTTCCAATCTGTATTTTGGAAATGCATTCACAGTTGTTGTTAAACAAATTGTAGTGGCTCTTCAGTGGTGCAAGTGTATTTGCATTATTTCCATTGATACAGTTATTACTGTACTAATAACACAGAGACAATTTACTGAGGGTTTTAAGGTGATGCTTCAAGTGCACACTAAACTTCATATTAAATACTAACTTTTGCTACCTTTTCAGAGTATTCTTTTGGGCTGTATTTCTCTTGTTAGATATTATGTCATCCCCCACGTCCCTCCAGCTGCTACAGGGAGTGATTATCCAGTAGGGACTGTTAGGTTTGGGGTTAGCAAAGTTTGCTTATTGTCATAACCAAGTATAATAACTTCAGAAAACGAGAAGTTACAGTTGCAGTTTGTTTTCAAGTATCTTTTACAGTAGTTAGAGATTAATAACATTAATGTTTGCTTAATCAGAAGTGGAGAAAAGTTCGTTTAATGAAGAAAAAGATGGTGAGTTAAACAGCAGGGCAGAAAAATGCAGTTCTTTTAAAAGCGTGTGCAGAAATGTTTTAAAAAATATCTGTTGAGTGAAATTTTCACCCAATTGAAGTCACTCATTAAACTGCCATTGCCATAGAAGGGGTTAAAAGTTAGTAATTTACTTTAACATGACTTCTAGCAAGTTATTCAGAACCTGAAAAACTTTGATTGCAGGCTTTCTCCAGCATCTTCATAGTCTTTTCATAAAAACACTCTCTGACTTTAATTTCTAGTAAGGCTTTTTGTGAAGGACTTTTCCACAGTGCATGCTGTACGCCATTAAGGAGCAGTAGTTATGACCTTAAATTGAAATACTATTGATAATTTATGTATCTAGTTATTTAGTCCAGTATAGGTAGTTGCAATTCTCAGTTGTACCATTATTAACTGAAATTATTTTTCCTGTGCTTTACATATTCTTAAATGTATAATTACTATGAGTTTGTTTTAAAAACCTTATTTACTTGAAGGTCAATCATATGCTTTGCCTTATAATTTTTAACATTTCTGAAAAAAGGGAAATAGTGAATAGGGCTTTTGATCTCAGTGCTGTTACAGATTTAACGTGCAAAAATAACTGGATCTCTATTTCACAAAATTAGGGAATGCATCCTAGTATGGGCTTTTGTTCTACAGTGCAATATCATGTGACTGCTCTGATAAATACTGGTGTATCTAACATACTTACGTAGTGAGATTTCAGTCTGCTGTCCATAGTCTCACATAAAGTTAAGACCTCACTCCCTATATTTTTAAGAAACTGAAAGATCTTTGTTTCTGGTAGTTCCAGATCATTCTAGGTATTTTGATTAGGCTGACATCTACTTAGTAAAATTTTTCTGGTTGATACAAGGCAGAAAGTCTCTGTTCTTTTACCACCTTGTTGGATAAGGGAAATAAATGTTTTCTTAATGTTTCTAAAAGTTCTCTGGAAGTTGGAACAGAAGACTTTTCAGTCTGCCCTACTTCCAGTTGCAGTGTTGTTCTTGTTTTAAAGTCCTTCACGTTTGAAAAGCTCTCTTTAAAGTCTTTAGGGCTAATCTATTGGGTATTGCTTTGTTTTGGTTTCCCCACAGATGGAAATCTTTATATTGTGTGGGAACTGCTGATACAGACAGGTCTCTGGTCATAAAGAACCAGCTTTGCAAGAGAACTTATATTTCAGGTATTCAGCACTTGCTTCTATCCATAAATTTACATTGCATTTACAATTAGAAATGGAGCACTGTAAGACCTATTGTTCCCTTTCCTTAGCGTTGGTTTAAACATACTTCAGTTATTCCAGACAGATACTTGTAGAATTTGTCCTTAAAAACCTCACACAAGAAAATTTTCTGCCACCTCTGTAGGAGGGAACAAAGTGGGAAAATTTCTCACTTATATAGTGAGGAAGTGGTTGATTTTGTTTTGGTTTGGTTCCTTTAGTTTCCAAATTAAGTATTCTTTACTGTAAGTCATGATGATTATAAGAACTTTACACTCTAACACTTCAGGTTGTATTGTTCTAGATCTAAGAACATTGTAAACACAACTTCCACTTCAAAAACTGCATGATTGTAGAAGATCCATCATGAGAGTTTATTTTCATTTTGTGAAGAGCTTTCTGTTTTGAGTAACTAGTAAACCACAGTTAAATGCAGAGCTGCACATTAAGTAGTGTGTTGACTTTCTTATTGGACACTTTTTTTTCAAAAAAAAGACTTAAAAACAAGATTCTCTTACTAAGTTCAGCTTAGTAATCAAAATAATTGGGTTTGGGTTTGTAGCATAGGTTGACAATTTTTACAGTTTGTGCTGAAAATTAGAGTATTAGTTAACAGTTTCCATTTAACTGCTTTTCCTTATGCCGACAAATTGCCAATAACAATAGGGTTTTTTATATCATCAGACAAAAAGCTTAGTAACTTAACTTAAAATAACTGTTAGTACTTATAGTGAATTCAGTTAAATGTAGAAATACAGAAAGGTCAGTTAGTCCGGTCTTTGGCCCTTAACCTCTGATGATGAAGTTCCTCTCTGTGTTGCTTGTTTCAGCAACTCATGGTTAAAGTTTTACCTAATTTTTTGGTGATGAGATTGCCATTAGCTGCACCCTATTTTTTAAGGTCTGTTGAGCCTCATCATAGGACGCAGGAATATGAATGCTGGCAGGATAGACAATTTGATTGTCCAAGATTTTAAAGATGTTTTTACTAGCTCAGACTTAAATACAGTATTTCTGCACAAGTATTTGTTTTGATGAGTGGGTGTACATGTGCCAGACCAACTAGTCTTAAGAATGGTAAAAGCTTACCTTGTAAAGAATGTGTCATTAGTAGTGCAGTGGGTTTTTGTCAGACTCTTACATCTTTGTCATGAGAAACACCTGGTTTGTGTCCCAAAAGTATAGTGATTTTGACGTTGTTTAGACTTGTTTTAGTTAGAAAATACAAAAGTGCAAAAGTCAAAACAGAATGAGTGTTCTTGAGAGTTTGCCTGTTGGTACAAAAATGGTACATCCTGCTTTTTGCTGCTTTTATTTTATTGGTGTTTGTATATATATATGTATATATATTCAGATCTCATGTACATACATGTATGTATGTACATGAGATCTGAATTTTGCAGAGCTAGTGAGATTGTTTTGTGTACTGAAGTGTCTCTCTAGTATCTGTAGTATAGGAAAAAAACACAGGGATGTAGCCTATATTCAAAAATGAAGGAGCTGTGCAGCTCAATGCAGTACAAATTATGTGAAGGGGAGAGGTGAGTGGTTAAGTCTCCCCTGTATATTTGTGTTTGGATGATACTCTGTACAAGTAGCATCAAAGTTAAGAATCTTATCTCCACAGCTAAAGACTCTAGAAACACCAAAAGTAGATACTGTCAGAGATGATTTCCCATGCTGCTTAGTTAGTTGTTAATTAAATGCTTTAAGGAATCTCAAATTGAAGATATGCATTGAGTGGAATTGTGCAGGTGTATTTTCCAAATTTAATCCTATTTTTAGTATTTTTGGTTTGTGACCTGGATGATAGAAACAAAGCAGATTTACTAACTGCCTGGACAGTATAAATCTGGGAGGGAATGCAGGCACTAGAGTGTGAAATGGTCTTGACAAATTGGATGAATAACTTGAACTATTATGGGATGCAGTTCATTAAAGAGAAACACAAAATAGTATGTTTGAGTAGCAACAATAAATATGAGAAACAGCTGGCTGGGCAGCAGTTCTGCAAATATGCAGCTGTATCGCAAAATGAACACAAAGGAGTCATGACAGTTCTATAAAAAAATGAGTCATACTGGGATATAGGAAGAGGATTGGTTTTGAGTGTTAAGATACGAAATTCTTCTGTAGTACTCATTGTGAGGCCTCAGATTTGGACCAGTTGAAGAGTATTTAATGAAGAGTTGTAATAATGACCATTAAGGAAGGCTGAAAGAATTGCTCTTGTGTAGTCTATAGAACAGATGGGGAGACATAATAATAGGCTGCTAATATGTTAAAGATTGCTATAGAGAAGAATGTAATAAACTGTTGTGTCTGGGTAGGATAAGAAAGAATAGTTCTAAAGAGCACAAGAGGAGATTTTGATGTTAGGAGAAACTTTCCAGGTGTATGGGTGGATAATCACAGGGTTAAATATCTGAGGGTGATAATGCTAAAAGGTCTCTAGAAAATGACCTCCTATTAGATATGATTTAGGCATAGTTCATGTGTCCTTGGCACAAGAGTTAAGATGACTTGTCAGCATTAGATGTTTCTGACTTTTTATAATTTTTAAAAATTTTAGACTTAATGGTGGAGCACAAATGTCCATGAAATCAATGATGTGACAGTTTATACAAAGATTTAGTCTAAAAAATAAATTATCAAAAAATAAATTATCAAAATATTAAAGTTTAATAGCACATTTATTAAACTCTTCTGTGATGTTATGTTGAAAATTACTTTATAATAGGGTCTTCCTTGTAGATTTAATATCTTTGACTTACCATTATGTGTTCTTATGATCCAACAGAAATAAACTGAGCTAGAGTCAAAACCTTTCAGAAGACTTTGTTGAAGAGCTGTTCAAAAGATTAAGTCTAGGTTCTGGCAATCAGGAGCATTCCAGGCTCTGAAACAGAACAAATCATGCAACTTCACCTTTCTGTGAAACAGTGATAACAGTTATTATCTGAGAGATGTATTTTGAGGGATTATTGTCACTTTAAAAGTATTTTCAGGGTCCTGAAGAGTATTACATAAATAGGATGTTATTTTGAAATGGTCTGTATTCCATGAATTGTAAAATAGATTTCAGTCTTTCATGCCCAGTGCTGCATAATAGTCACAATATGGAAAAGCCCGAATAGAAACAAATCCTTTCTGTACTAGTTTAAAACAAAATTTCTCCTTTGAGGTTTTTTTCTTAGGTGATTTAATAATATTTTATTAAATTGGAAGAACTAACCTTGACAGAAATAAGGCTTTTTGAGTTAAAAGTGCTGGACAGTTTGTTAAAACTGTATTTTGAAACAAAGTAATTTTAATTAATTATTTTACACTATTTTATTAACAATCAAGTGCCTACATTTCATGTGACTTTGTTCAAGCATTTCTGATTCTTTAAATTTGAGAAAGCTGCTTTGGGCTTATGAATGAATGAAAGATAGACTCTGTCCTGTATGTAGATGCTCACTAATTAGGGAAAGGGCTAAAGTGAAATTATATCAACATTCTTAATACTTGAAAAGAGTAGATGATTTAGATAAAATGTTTTCAGTCTATTATTGCCTAACTGTAATTCGGCACTTAGGGCATTTTTTTCATCTCACCAATAACATGGATTTAACTTTCTACGTACTTTAACTTCACAAGGTATCATCTTTCTGTTTGCTGTATTTGATGGGAAATTGGTCGCTAAACCATTGAGAAACAAACTGTTGGCAGCTGACATGGCACTGGTTTTGGTTCCTGATGCAATGTTTGCTTACATACAGTCGCAACTGCAGCCAGACATGGTGGAAGTTTGTTCTGATGATTTGATATACTTTATTTTGATTAAATAAATACAATATCAAAGCTGTTAATAATATTTCTGAAAATCAGTAAAGGAAGAATGCACACACTTAACTCACTGTATTAGAGTGATGTCAGAAAACTAGTGTATTCCTTTCTCAATATTTTAAGTCTTCCAGGGATTTTCCTTACATGTGTCACTGCAGTACAGAGGCTTTTTTTTTTTCTGTAGAGCATTATAAAGGGTCATAGTATCTCATGCAGGGTACAAAGGCTTAAGTACTAGGCAGAGAAAGAGGCACCTATTCCCTAAGCTCCACCTGAAGAGCTGTAACTGAGAAGAAGTTGTCAGGCAGAACTGTGTGGGAAAGACTGATTTAACCTGAAGTTTGGAGAAGTGTTCTGCGTGGAGTGAACAAGGGGAGTGTATAGGCAGTGACTGACTAAAAGACTTGGAATGGAAATCTGTTAACGTTACAATAGATGCCAGGGTTTGTTTGTTTTTGTCTGTTTCCAAGCATATAGAATTTTTGTGGCAACCTGAAAAATAGTATTTTATTAACCATTCAAAAAAGTTAAAATGTATTTGTACCTGTTTTCTCTTCCACCCACTACCTTCTTTTAATTTACATGTGCTTTCTCTTTAAGTGTCTCTGAAAGGCAGAATATGGCTAGCAGTGAGTTTTGCTGGTTAGGTATATATGCTTATATTGTTTTTTTTAGTAACCTACTCTATTGTTATTTGAAAAGATGTGACAATGTTTCTGTGCTTTGCTATGCCACCAGCACTGTTCTTTGGATATTTCCTCAAAAGCTAAGCTTCAGGAAAAGGGAAGCTAACCACATGTTCTGGTTGAGATTTAACACATCCGAGTGCCAGGTTCTACACATCAGCCACAACAACCCCATGCAGTGCTACAAGCTGGGATCAGAGTGGCTGGAGAGCAGCCAGGCAGAAAGGGACCTGGGGGGACTTTTTGACAGGAGGCTGAACATGAGCCTGTAGTGTGCCCAGGCAGCCAAGAAAGCCAATGGCATCCTGGCCTGCATCAGGAACAGTGGCCAGCAGGAGCAGGGAGGTCATTCTGCCCCTGTACACTGCACTGGTTAGGCCACACCTTGAGTACTGTGTCCAGTTCTGGGCCCCTCAGTTTTGGAAAGATGTTGACTTGCTGGAACGTGTCCAGAGAAGGGCAATGAAGTTGGTGAGGGGTTTGAAGCACAAGCCTCTGAGGAAAGGCTGAGGGAGCTGGGGTTGCTTAGCCTGGAGAAGAGGAGGCTCAGGGCAGACCTTATTGCCCTCTACAACTACTTGAAGGGAGGTTGTAGGCAGGCAGGAGATAGTCTCTTCTCCCAGGCAGCCAGCACCAGAACAAGAGGACACAGTCTCAAGCTGTGCCGGGGAGGTTTAGACTGGATGTTAGGAAGAAGTTCTTCATAGAAAGAGTGATTGCCCATTGGAATGGGCTGCCCGGGGAGTTGGTGGAGTCACCACCATTGACGATGTTTATGAGGAGACTTGATGGAGTGCTTGGTGCCATGGTTTAGTTGATTAGATGGTGTTGGATGATGGGTTGGACGTGATGATCTTGAAGGTCTCTTCCAACCTGGTCTGATCTGGTCTATTCTATTCTATTCTATTCTATTCTATTCTATTCTATTCTATTCTATTCTATTCTATTCTATTCTATTCTATTCTATTCTATTCTATTCTATTCTATGGTCTTTTGAGACCTCCATCTGCAGTTTTTCTGGCTATTTATTTAGGGAAAATAGGCAAAATAGCCCTTGAAAGCTTACAATTTTATTATTGTTAAAAACTAATTTTCTGGGTTTATTTCATGGTGTTTATTGTGTCCGTTTTCTGGAAATTCTGCTTTATCCAGTGTATTTTGATAAATACAGAAAGGCTGCAAAAATAATTATTCAGAGTATTGTTGTAGAGGCTGCAGTAATGCAATTGCCTTTCATACAGGCTTGTGTAGTTTTACATCCATCTATGAGGAAGTGGTTTCTAACAACAAAGTGTAGTTACATCGTTTCACTGAGGTCAGCTTAGAGTTTCTCTGGATCATATAATTGGGAATCCACTGATCTACTGTTAAGAGTATTCCTAAGATACTTCAGATGGAAAAGGTTCTTCACATACCTTCGATCTTCCAGCCAATGCTAAAAAGGACAATGAGAAACATTTAACCTTTTATATGATGGCTTATTCCTAATAAAGCATCCCAGCCACCACTTCCCCCCCCACTCCACCCCCTACCCAAAGTGAAGTTTGTCTTTTTCAGATCTCTTTTCCTACTTTGCAGTTTATTTCAAGACTTTTTAGATTCTATGTCTTACCTCAGTATGGTTCTTGACATGTAATTATTTTAAGGTCTTATTTCTTGTTGAACTAAAGAGAATTTTTCCAAATTCTCAGGAGTCTTCTATATTTTAGCGTTGTTTTATGTGGCACAGTTTGTTGTCAGGACCATTCAAATTATCATCAGCTGTCTTGATATTAAGATGCAGACAGCTGTTTTTGTTGTTGTTTTATGACTGCCCCACAAAAAATCCCACACCCCAGTAATGTCTAGGTAATTGTTTTCTAGTTAATACTAATTAATTTCAGTTATGTCACTCATGATCTGAAAAATATCCCAGGTTAATTACAGCCCAAAAGCATTTTTATTGAAACTTCCTATATTGTATGAAGGGTTGTTTTTTTCTCTCCTATCAAAATTCTGAGTGTAGAGAAGGAATCTTTTGCAGGGATATAGAGGCAAAGATGGGCCAGTTAACATAATTTTATCCAGTGTGACTCATGCCTCATTGATTTTCCATTTGAGAGGTAGCTGGTGATAAGACTTTTGTGTCCTGCTTTTAGAGTATAGCTTATAATTTAATTCAGTTGCAGTTGGATCAAACTGCCTTTTTAATAAACTTGTTAGGTTATTGTATGTCTGTATGTCTTGGTCCAAGAAATTCTCCCAAAGAAACCATCACAAAAGGTCAGAAGGTTCTTCATGAGAAACAGGATTGTTCAGGTGAAGCTTACAGTGTAATATTATTGGTACCACTTTCTATTTTGATTCATGTGTCACTATAGCTTTGTTATGTGACTTGTACCAAATAATCATGTGGATGTTTCTTCTCATCCTATCAGTTCTGTTAGTAGGTCTGATTTGCAGAAGTGGCATGAGCTGGAATTTATGTTCTGCGTGCTTATCCTCTCTTAAATGCATCCTCTACAATGTACAGGCTATAGCTATGGCTTGTTACTTTGTTAACTCTTGCTGTTACTTTGAAACAAAAATTTGCTTTTCTTAGAAATTAAATTCTCTTGAAGTCTGCACGGCTGTTTCATTTTGACCTTAATTAACTGAGAAGATGTCAAAATGAGACTAAGGGTTTGAATCAATAACAAATCATGATATAGAAGGTCTGCATTTTTTATTCCTCTGATGCCTTTTTTGTGCCTCAAGTTATCTCAGGCGACTTTGTCAACTGGATTTCAGTGAAATTTTCAATAGAATTTTAAGAGGTTTATATTAAAGTGAACAGTAAACCAGAAGTTACTATGCCCTCTGCTTTGCAGAGGCAGACGTAAAGAACATTTCCTGCAAGTCTAGTGTAATAGGACAATGAACTACTGGAGAGAGTCCAGCAGAGAGCCGCTAAGATGAGTAGGGGACTAGAACATCCACTGTATGAGGAAGGGCTGAGACAGCTGGGCCTGGAGGATAGTACACTGAGGGGGCTATTTCATTAATGCTTACAAATACCTAAAAGGCGAGTATCAGTAGGATGGAGCCAGACTCTTCTCAGTGTCGTCCAGTGACAGGACAAGGTACAGTGGACACAAATTGGAACACAGGAGTTTCCATGTAAACATAAGGAAAAAAAAATACTCATTTTGAGGGTGGCAGACCACTAGAATGAGCTGCCCATGGGGGTTGTGGAATCACTGTCTCAGAAGGCATCCAAAACCCACCTGAATGTATTCTTAGGTGATTCACTATAGGTGATCATGCTATTGCAGGGGACTTGGAAGAGTTGATCTTCAGAGGTCTCTTGCAACTCATTCTGTTGATTCTGTGTGTCATACAGGTTATAGCTGGGCAATAGAGGTAGATGTAAACAGTAAGATTATTGAGTTACTTCCTGTGCATCGATTGCATCCTCATCATGGAAGATAAGAGTTCTAAGTTAAAAGAAGTAACTGTGCTTCTTATGCTTACAAAGCATGAGGGAGAGGCTGAGAGTAAGGCTTCACGTTACAGCTAACCTGATCCAACAGGTATCTGTCACCAAAATGCGTAGTTGTGACCCTTGCTTTTCACTGGGACTTGTGCTCATTTGGCCATTACGGTACACTTGTTTAGGGAGCTAAAACAGCAGAAAGATAATGGCTCTTTTGTAGTGGTTTATATTTTCTAAACTCTTTGTGGGATTGGATTAAATACTGTAAAGCAAATGCATGGGAAAAATCAGAACGATGCATCTGAGAGTTACTGAGGAGTGGGATTGCTCCTTTTGTAGATTAAATAATTCACTTAAGAGCAAAATGAAGCCTCTTAAAAGTTTTGTTTCAAAATTAGGGAATGATTCAAGGCTCACTACAGTATGAGTTAACTGTGTGGATAAGGAGTGTGATGATAGATGGGTGTAGCTTTGTCTGCTGTATTAGAAAGAGATAGGAAAAGTGGTGCCTTGGACAAAATAAACTAAGAAAAAGCTCTTTGGATAAGTATCTAAATGGATTTAAGTGGAGTAGAGGTAGAGAAAAGAGCACTGCAGTAATTATGATGCAAAATTGTGAGATCCTTGTAAGAGTTATCTGCCTGGGCTAATGGTGGAAACCTTTCTAAATCAAGCCAAGTGCTGAAAGGAAGTTCGATCACTGAAAAAGGTGTTTGCCATTGTAATGAGTATGTTAACCTTCAGCATAGGCTCCCGGACTAACACAACATACTTTTAATTATTGTTAACTGACGGATGGATTTACACTTCTGTTTCCTTGGTGTCTGTTTAAATACACAAAACAAAACAAAAGTTGCTCTTTCTCACCACTAAGAGTGAATTAAAAAATGGTTTTAATGTTTTCCTCAATTGAGCAAGGATAATCTAGTTATATGCATATAGAACTTCAGAAAGGAAGTAGTGTCTGCCTTAGTTGGCACATGATTTTAAAAAGGAGATTTTCAGTCAAGCAGCTGTTTCAAATGTTAGAAGATGGTCAAAGTTATTATTTTCTATTAAATATTTATAGAGTAGTGATATTTTAATAATTTCAGTGATTGCAGCAAAAAACCCTCTGAAAATAGTCTAGAGATGATACAAATCTGATGATTTGATTTCATTGCTATCTTCAGTCACTGTTGTAAAAGGATCTCACAAAACTGAGTGAATAGGTGATAAAACAGAATCAGAAACTCGTCAGAAAGTACTGTGAAGTAATACTTGAGAATAAAATAACTTTATGCAGACAAAAAACAATGCTGACTTTAAACCGGATTTTACAGCTCAGGAAAGTGTCCTGATAAGCACATCTCTAAAAAACATCAACTTTGTTTTCATTGCCTGTCCAAGAAAAAAAATAAGTAAATAGACTTGAGAATTATTAGAAGAGGTCATAACATAGATCATTAGTATTCTGTGGTAAAAATCCATGACATACATACTTTGAATGTGATTGTCCTTCACTGTCTGCTAGACTTAGTACAGAACAAGGCAACAAAAATAATCAAAGGTTTGGGATAGCTTCTGTCGGTGGAACACAAAGGAAATAAGCAAAATTAAATATCCATTAGTTCTGGGAATGTACAGCAAAGTGATTGCCCATTGGAATGGGCTGCCCAAGGAGGTGGTGGAGTCGCCGTCATTGGAGGTGTTCAGGAGGAGACTTGATGGGGTGCTTGGTGCCATGGGTTAGTTGTTTGGGTGGGTTGGATTGGTTGATGGGTTGGATGCGATGATCTTGAAGGTCTCTTCCAACCTGGTGCGGTTTATTCTAAATAAAGGTTTATTCTAGATACAGGTACGTCCTCAGGTCTACCCTGCCACTGTATTTAAGTACTTTCTTACTCTAGATAAAGTAAAACTAATTTTTAAAGGTATGAGAGAGTTTACATATGGTATTTTTTTCACCTGTTATCAAAGAAGGAATGCATTTAATTTCTTACTGCTCTAGGAGAGATAATATATCATTGAACTATGAGGACTTTGCATATTGAAGGAATAACAAAAGGCCTATATTTTTACTGTTTTTTTTTTCTATGAGTACAGCATTATGCTGTGGGTAATGCAGTTGCTTATAGCTGGATAATTTCTTATTTTTTACAGAAATTTTAGATACTCTCTATGAGAACTGACAATCTGTTATTTTTTAATAATATTTTTTAAATGGTTAAGCCATTTTATGGATGGCATGTAAATTACATTTGTCAAGTTAATCCTTACTTAATACTCTTCAGAGGTACTAAGTAAGGAGTAAGCCTAGCACTTAGTTTGACATAGGGCTGTTAAATTCCTTGGAATAGTTTGACAATAATGGCCTTAGAAAGGGTCACTAAGGGCTTTTTAGAATATCACTGGCAAACTAAGTGATTAGTTCTTTCAAAAAGATATGGAGTCATCTTCTTTATATCTTTATAAATGCAAATTTGCATATGACCATCAACGTGAATAAATGATTTCTAGATTTGTAGCTGCTTTTACTGATTATTTTAAAATTTATACTATAAAGATCAAACTCTATCTGTGGCAAACTCTAAAAGCTACTGGTAAAATTAATTTTGGTCATGTAAGAAATATTTGGAGTAATTAGAGCTTTATAACTGAATGTTTCTGAGTGATAAAAATCAGGAAAAAAATCATTTTATAGTACATTCAAGTAAGCCAGCATGTTAGTCCATGATGTGTAACTTAGATATTTAGTATAAGCTTTATCTAATATCTTTAAATCAGAAGTTTTAAAATGTGTTGTCAGTTGATACATTGTGTGTGCTATCTGGTGTGAATTTTAGAGGTGAAGCCCATGTCTGTGGAGAGCAAGAACGTTACTGTAGGTGCAGATTTTGTACTGCTGTGATGTGTGCCATTTAGAAAACTGTCTGAACTCTGGCTGTCTGCTCATGTTTGCTTAGGATAGCTATAGAAGCCATATAATTAACACTCTGACAAAACTTCTGACAGCTCCTTCCAGTTGCTTGAATCTGTGATAAAATATGCTGAAGATAGATGGTAGTTCTTGTGATTTGAGAAATTATGTAGTGGCCAAACCCAGATCTTGAATAGCCTTTTAATGTTTCTTCAGTGCTTTTACCTGCTGTTCCAGAGTAATTGTAAGAAATGGTAGGATGAGCATCTCATTGTTATTTTTGAAAATAGGTATTATTAAGAATTTTAGATACCATAGCCACACAGATTTTTAATATAAAAGGTTAAATGCCTTGTTATTTTTTTAAATGTCATAGTTTGTACTGCACTGTTGAATTGATAACTGATAAGGTATTAAATTAGTGAATTATTATTTTAGTCGTGAATCCTATCATGAGACAAAGGTTGAGAGTCAGAACTGTCAGAAATTACTTCCGTTTCAGAAAATTAAAATGAGAAAATGCAATATGGTATTTAAAACTTTTGCAGTTTCATATGTTCTATTAGAGTACATGAAACTGCAAACATATGCCTAGGTTATTAGTACTGTGTGGATCCGTTTGAAACATACATGGCATTGCAGTTCAAAAAGCATACTTTGTTTATCAGTAGCTTTCCACCATTGATGGTACCATGGAACTTCTTTCTTCCTGGGAAAATGTCTATAGACAAAGTCATAAAAAGTGAAGCAGAAAGGGCATCTCTGAATAAAACACAACATTTTTATTCTGCCAGTAAAAACAATACAAAAAAATCAGTAAGGGAGAAAGAGTTAAAATTGTAGCTGTAAGAGTTGCATCGAATATCCATCTTTGCAGCCTTTACTCTTTGCCAGGTTATGGTTAGAATTCTCATTTATAAACACATCAGTGAGATAGCTTGAATGTAAATCTCAAGGGAAGACAGGGGAAATTTGTAGAAGTGAAATGCATTGAAGTTTAGCAAATAGATAGAAATCACATGTGACTGTAAAAGGACCCTGAGACAGAAATACTTGAAAACTGGAAATTGTATAATGCATCTCTTCCCTAGCCATCTGCCTATGGCTGCTGTTGGAGACAAAGTACTGACTCAATAGATCTTTGGTCTGACTCTCAGAAGAGAGGTTTGACTTTAACAAAGCTTAAAATAATTGGTTTGCTTTTATAGTTAATGAGGAAGAAGTTTTGAAAATAGATTCTCAATGTACAGTGGGAATTGAGTGCGTATGTGCATAGGTAACATACATGTTTATGTACTTGGTAATAGGCAAGTCCCTTCTGCACTTTAAATGTAGTGGCAGCATCTCAATATGTGGAGCATGGAACATATTTAGAAAGTGCTTGATAAAGTATTCAGGAAGTGGGAAGGAGTAATGGAATGAATTTTTAACTATTGACATTCTTTGATTTTATGCTTGAATACTGAGAATACTTTTGAAAGTAAGCTGTCTCATGTAGTTGCAGGAAATGAACCAAGTATTGCAAAAGAAACAGCTCTGAAGAACAATAGTAATCAAAGCAAAATTCCTGGATATTTCTTACATCACAAAGTTGAGTAAAAGAAGGAAAAAACATACAAAGGGTAAACTAATTGTGTTTCAGCAGTGTGTTGACAGGTTAATGGTGGGTTTAGAGGAACAGTGTAAAATCTCAAAAATTTTTTAAATGCCTTTTAAAGGTATGTAATATATATATATTCAAGAAGTTAATAAGACAGAAGAACATCTGGAGAAGAGCAGCTGATGAGTTGTGCTGCATGGAAAGTTTTACTCTCCTAACTGGATCTCTCAAGGTAATTGATTAGTGACTTCAAAACATTATGAAAATGTGAATCAGATTGGTCTGAGTTTTTAACTGTGCCAAGGGCTATAGACACTGCACAAATGATGAGCAAGCATGCATATAGATGAAAAATGTAAGTGGAGCAAGCCTGAAGATTATTTGTCAATGATCACAAGAAAAGCAAAGATGTGTGGTTACGGCAGGAGAAAAATTACTCTTCTGGGTGTTTTACCCAGAATATGGCATTCTATGCCAAAGTGTTCAAACAGAAAAAACCATTTGTTCATATTAAGAAAATAAGCAGTAACTAAAGGCTGAGATTTTAAATGTATATTGAGGCCAAAGAGAACTTTCTATTTCCAGTTAGTACTGTAAGAATAGGCAAGATAGAACACAGAAAATCCAGGAAATTAAATGCAACGTATTGTTTATCAGTGGGTATACTGGCCTACAAAGACCTGAGCAGAACCAGAGAAGAAAGCAAAATAACAATCAAGCAAAACAAAATTACTTATATGCAAGCCTAGTGCTATTTTAATTATGTATATAAGAATAAAAAAGAAAAATACACTACAATTGTACTGTTATGTCAAGGAAATTCTGTCTGGCTGTCCTATTTGGGAGGAGTTGAATGCAGACAGAAGCAGCTAGAAAAAGTAATGTATGAGTTGAACTGGGATCACTCTTACAATAATTTTTTTTTTTTCTGTAAATCAAGGCTTCTATTACCAGGTATGAAGTCACCAAAACAAAATGGTATGCAATAATGTTCATGTTGAAAGTTTTGTTTCCTGTGCCTGGGGACAATACAGCAGAAAAACTTCTAAGCTGACAGTGGCTGGTCACTGTTACTTTAAGAGCTTTTTTTAAATGCGGTTGCTAATGCACTTAAATCACCTTCAGTACTTGCCAGTTGAACCTTCAGGCATCCAAGTAGACTGAAATATGCATGAAGGTCGTCTTATTCAGAACATTTAAATACAGGCTGAACGAAGAATGAGAACATCGAACTGTAGAGGAGTGTGAAACCTTTCTGCTTAACAAGCTCAGTGTCATTTGCAAAGCGGAATTTGGAAAGAATCTAAGAATAAATTGCATAAGACATTGTTTGTAAGTGCTGATGCCAGTGGTTCTGTCAGAATGCCCAGTTACTGGGAGAAAATTTCTATCTGCTTTCAAGAACTCCTGGGGAAACAAGCTCATTCTTGGTGTAGATGATGCTGACATCGAGCTCATAGAGCAGGAATGTGCTCAAAACTGCTTTGAAAGACTATCTGCAGCGGCTAAGCTATCATGTATGGCTACATGTAGATAGTAGCAGAGAAAATGAAAATAAACACTATCATGTATGGAAGACTGGAACAAAAATTAGGAGTGGGTCTTCCTTCTACAAATGACTATTTTGAGAACTGCAGTAATGTTGAGATTCTAGAATGGAGGTATAGTAGTGAAACATTTCAACAGCTGTGGCACCTCACAGTATTTCTGCAGAAAATACACATTGCTCTGCTGGCTGTGCATCAGATTTGGCTCCATGTTACAAAGTCAGTTGCTTTATGCAATTTTGTTAATATATCAAAGTCACAGAGCACAGCCACATGAGCATTTAACAGAGCTATGACTCTTAAAAACAAGTGCCATTCATAAAGGCCAAGTCATGTACAGTTGGACTCAGTGATCTTAAGGGCCTTTTCCAACCTAATTGATTCTATGATTCTGTGGTAGCAGTATTGAAATTCAAGACTAAAGCATTTTATAAGGTAGTCCGTTGCTTTCCAGAGCCTCTAGAGTGTGAGAACACATCTGTTTGGTTACAGGATGAGTGATGCTACCTGCAGTATCAGTTTGTGTGGCAAGGGATGCCTGTAATTCGGGGATCATGAACATGCATCGCATGGGAAGATACAGCAGAGCCATAGCTAGTGAAAAATTGAGTATCTTTTGTTCATAGATGCTGGGATAGTTCTGGATTCCCTCACAGTCTCCAGTGTTTTCAGAACATGTTTTAAACATTTAGAACTATAATTTAGACCAACGGCTTCAGCTTAGACAAGAAGAACCCCTCTGTTTACTTTTATCACTAAGTAAGATTTTAACCCCTTGGCAAACTTAGCAGCTCCTCTAAAATTAGGTGGGAGTGAAGATCTTGGAAGTGTAGAAAGTTTGTAGCTTTCGTGAATGTTGGAGGATTTCTAAGGAGGATTCAATTTGAGCCCAACAATTACCTGCGTACATGATTTACTAGTAATTTGCCACACTGTCCTTGATTTTTGGAAATGGTCAAAGGGAGGAAGAAAGATGGAGGGCAAGTGGCATGTCTGGCAGAACTGGATTTCATTGAAGACTGCAAAGAGCCAGCTCATACGCTAGCAATTTTTCTGGTCTTCTTATAGAATAACATACTTATCTCCTAGGCAGAGTAAAAAAAAAAAAAAAATCAGATGGAAAATAAGTGGTTAAAACATTTTTCATTAATAGAGATAATTGGAAAAACATCCTTCCTTCTCACTTGAGTGCCTTCTTTTTTTTTTTTTTTTCTTTCTTTATTCTTTCTTTGGGGACAGAGTGGGTATTTTAAATTTTGATGGAAATCCGAGAACAAAAATATTTTAATTCTGATACAGTACTCAAAATGTTTTACAGAAATGATTACATGCCTCATGCTCCCATTTTCCAAACTCTGGTTTGGTGTTTGCCTTAATACCTATGCAACGGCACTTCTAAGCACCTTGAAAAAGCGCATGTAGAATACCTGGTTGTGTGTATGTAGCACTGCTCTATCTTACACGTCACTGCTTGTCATTATAATAGCCTTTTGAGGCTTATGTAGCTGATGCTATAATTTTGCATATAAAAATATATTAATTGGTGTGATTCAGATGCATGCCTTTGAAAATCATCTGGGCTAAATATGTATTCTATATGATACTGGATACAATGTATATGTTACAGGGTGATTCATAGGGGTACCATGCTGACAGTAGCTGTTCCAAAAGTAAATCCAAGTAGGTGTTTCCAGTGTAGAAGTCTACAAAAATGAGCAGACTGGTTAACATTGGGGCTTTTAATAAAGTAAAGGAGCCCTGGTTTTCTTTACCAGCTCCCTTTTCATCTGTAAGCCGTTAGTAGGGTTATTAATTACTTGATGATCCCTTGCAATTGCAGCCTACCTGTGGCGGGGGGGGAAGGGTCTTTTTGTGTTTGACATTTTTTGCATATTGCAACAATAACTTCATTAGGAAATGAATGATATTTTTCTGTTTATTGGTATAAACCTGTCTTTTAGCTGTAGTTAAGAGATTAAATAATGTTGGAGTCTATTCTGCTAGAATAGCATTTCAATAAATGGTTACTGTAATCAAGTCAGTGTAATTGATTTTATAATGCGCTTTGTTAAAACCTATGTAATTTAGTGGATCTCAAAGATGTTAGTCACATGTTCTGATAATCCTACACAGAAGATGTTCTTTGGGTAACTGTGAAACTATGTAACAGCTAAATGATTTCACATGAAAAAATCATATTACAGTTTAAAGTGAGACTTTCACCTAACATATAGAAGAGTAGGTGGGTAAGATGAGAAAGACACAGAATGATGATGAGTAAGTTGCATTAAGCACTATTTTTTTTTTTAATGGGTCATGAAAATGTTGTAGTCTGTATTAAGATTTCTTGGTAAATCAATTGTATTAGGTGATGGTACTTTATTAATTGATTTGTAAGTTCAGTAAAGGTGTTTAATTAAGGCTGTTGCCTTTATTCATGTTAACTACAATTTATATTAAATTATGTCACGGTAATTTATACTTTTTATTTTTTCCTAATAAGACGAAGCAGTGTGAGATGGTTTGTTGAAGTGTGGAATGTAGTTTATTGTTCCTATGGCTGTGGTACCACTTTACAAAGTTCACATCTTCACCTTTGTTTCTGGCCAAGTAATCTTTATGTCTCCTGGCAATTGTTCAGGATTTCCAGTCTGTCCCTCTTTCCAGTCAGCATTCACTCATTTTACTAGCGTAGCTGCTCTCCTAACCTATCCATTCATGCTTGGCATTTCCCTTAGCCTGCCTTCATCACAGCTCCAATGGAATTTTATTCTTAGGAAAATATTTGTCTATACCAAAGTCAAATTTCCTATTTCAAAATGTGGACGTAGAAAAACTTCTTGAATAAAGTTAGAGATGTCTTAAGCAGTAAGAGGTTTTTTTAAATAAATCCATATTTGCACCCAGAAATGACTAATTATTTTGACTGAGAATTGAGGGGAGAGGCAGCAGGAATATCAGTCTGAGGCAGGTGCTTCCATGTATGATTTCAGTGCAAAGTTGAATTTGGCCAAGATACAAGAATCTGAAAGCAGCTAAGGGTTTGTCTGTTAGGAGAAGAAATTTCAGAGAATGGCTGCTTTTCTACAGTTCTGCTTTACAGTTACACTTGTGTAATTCATATTTAATTTTGTATGAATTAACTTTGCAACCTTATCTTGGAAAGTTTGGCTGGACAAGGAGTTACACCTCCATTATATCCATCCTCCCAATAAATTTTGTTATGTAGGTAGCCCAGCAAAAGTGAGAATATCAGTGCAGTCAGCTCTTTTGATAACCTGTTCCTGACCGAAGGTATACAGAGGAACCAGATGTGCATTACTAATCACTGACATATAACTTGCAGATTTGACCTTTGTTTTGTGGGTTTTGAGACGGAGGAGTCTATGTAAGACTGTTGGAGAGCAGGAGGTTAAGCTTTAGTTTGTTTACAGACATCTTATTATTTAAATACCAGATTCGTCTTACTTACTCATCCATTACTTTTTCCTCCCCCTCCACACACCCCCTTCCCCTCCAAAAGAACTAGAAAAATATTTTCCATAAGCAGATTCTTTTGAAATTTTTTTTTTCCCTCTTATGTAAAAATGGGTTATCCTGGTATGGTCAACCCATCTATTTTAAGGAAGAAAATGAGCATATGAACATATTGAAATATTCATTCTGGTTCTTTGCCAGTTTTAGTTTTTGGTAAAGCATGTCCCTTGCTAGTTTGCTAGCTTTTAAAACCTGTTGACAATTTTTTCCTACTCTAAGTGTTTTTTTCCCCTCTTTGTTTAATCCTGTGTTCCTTATGTAAAAGATAAATATAAGTAGTCCCATTCTGACAAACTGTATTTTGACTGTATCTGATCCATGTGTCAGAGAAGGCTAAAATCTCAGAGTAATCCCAGACCATGGAGTTTTTTTTACTTTTATTGCATTTAAACTTTCATTATAGTTTTAAGCTGCTTAAATATCACTATTATTTCAAGTAAGATCTTTGTAATGTGTTTTGGTAGGCATTATTTCTATCTTTTGAAAATGTTGCTTATTTTGATTTAATGTAAAATCAGAAAAATATAGTGTCTTCTCCAGAAAACTTAATTTCTTGCTAATGTAGTTATGCTAAGCTCAGTATGTGTGGGAAGAGATGCTGGCATGCTCTAGATGTGATAGACTGCTGAATATAATTTGTTGCATGGAATTCATTCCTAATTTAGTAATACCACTTTGCTAGGAAGTGTTATGTTTATATGTGGAGATAAACCAAAGTCCTGATAATTCTCTGTGCAGGTTATTTTCTGTTCAAAGGTGAAGTTCTTTTGTTTGGTTTGGGCAAATACTTCTGTAAGGGATTAGATACTGCTTACGTAATTATTTTACATGGTCTTCATTTTATGCAACAAACTCTCCATTAAAAAAAAAAATAAATATACTGTTAGAGATAACATACTGCTGCTCTGCAGAGCATTTAAGAATCACTGTTTTATACCACAGAGATACACAAGTTTTATTTATTAGTTTCAGTCATTGATGAATATTCTTTTCTTTTGAGATGCATACTTACGTAGAACTATGCATGCTTAAAATGTGGAGTCTAATTGGGTTTCTTTTCTGTGTCACTGAAGTGATGTAGTGTGGAGTGTATAGCTCATAAGAAAAAAGATCATGGTATAATGATCAGGATGCCTTTAGGCAATTAGAACACAAAAGATTATTCAAGATACCTTTGATATAATTTGTTGTGGAAAATGCAAAAACAGAAGATATAATCTTTCATGCCCACCTCCACTGAAGGGCCCTAGCATGAAGCATGTACAGAATCTTGTTAATTGTTAAAGATTGTATCCACACATGCTTAGTGTATGGATACAGTAATTGGTTAAAAAAAATTATTACATGCTCATAATAGAAGGTAATGACAAACAGGAGATTCCTGATAAATGTTATGATTTTTCTTTGTTAAACCACTTCAAAGTAGAAGACTGAATTATATAGAGAGGTTCAGGACAAACTCAGGTGTGTATCACTGGAGGCTGTCTAAAGTTAAGTAACATTTTAAGTGTTCTCAAATGCTAAAATGAATACTCTAGAGCTCCATCCTATTCTTTCATCAAATTCTGGATTGTATGTAAGATTTATAGACATTATCTGTAAGCAATCAAACTTCATTCTGACCCTGAAAAAGTTCTGTATTGATTAATATGTGACCCTTTCCTGTAAGGTTTCAGCTTCAACAGTCTCTTGCTGACTTGTTGTGTAGGTCCTTCCCCACAAGACACAAATTCATTCCTTTTTTTTTTAACTTAAAAATCTGCATTATATTCTACTTCCACTTTGAATTTTCTTTTTAGTGGGCTTTGCCAACCAGACCTTGTTGTTTCTTAGCTTTAGACTTAGAGGCTTTATTCCCATATCCTTTCTTAAATATTGATGTGGTTCCCTGAAGAGTGCCTTACACCAAAAAGCATATTTAGTTTCCCTTACTCTTGTTCCAACTCATTAATATCTTCTGAAATGAATGGCGTCACAGGATCACAGTAATTGGAAGGGACTTCTGGAGATCTTTGCGTCCAACCTCCCTGCCAGAGCAGGACCATAGAATCTGGCACAAGTTGCACAGGAACACATCCAGACAGGTCTTAAAAGTCTCCAGAGAAGGAGACTCCACAACCCCTCTGGGGAGCATACTCCAGTGCTTTGTGACCCTTACAGTCAAGAAGTTCTTCTTCATGTTGAGGTGGAACTTCCCATGCTGTAGTTAATATCCGTTGCCCTATGTCCTATCACAAGGTGCAAGTGAGCAGAGGCTGTCCCTTCCTTCTTAACACCCAGTCCTCAGATATTTATATACATTAATTAGATCCCCTCGCAGTCTTCTCTCCAGACTAAAAAGCCCCAGGTCTCTCAGCCTTTCCTCATAAGGCAGTGTTTCAGTCCCTTAATCATCCTTGTAGCCCTCTGTTAGACTCTCTCAAGTAGATTCCTGTCCCTCTTGAACTGGGATGCCCAAAACTGGATGCAGTATTCCAGATGGGGCCTCACCAGGGCAGAAAGAGGGGGTGGAGAACCTCCCTTGATCTGCTGGCCAGATTCTTCTTAATGCACCCTCAGGATCCCATTGGCTGTCTTGGCCACAAGGGCACATTGCTGTCCTATGGATAACGAAAATTATGAGATAAAATACATAAATCTTAGGAGAGACTGACATTACCATTTCAGGTGTTACATAACCTGATCTAATTAAAGATGTATCTGCTCATTTCAGGGGGGTTGGATAATATTACCTTCCTGGGTCTCTTCAAAACCGATGCATTCTATGATCGTATCTGAAATTCTGTGTTCCTAAAACAGCTTATGCAAATGTTTTTTACTTATGAACTGGTCAAGTAATTAAAAATGTTGAGATTAGGCCTCCTGCCTGCTTGACCATTATATTTTGTTTCAGGCTTTTTTCCTCTATTTTGTATTCTTATCATGGTTACTTAGCTATGGGACTTTTGTTGGAGTACATTTGGTTCTGCAAAAATCTGTCAGTGTTGGTATCTACCAATGTGTCTTTCCTGTCAGTTAAATGGATCTATAGGAAAGGCAGGGATGGGGGTCACAGGCTGAAGTCTCTTGGTATTGGAATTCCTTATAGCGTTCATCTCTCACGGTCTCTGATTCCATTCTCTTGCATTTTCAAATGGTTTTCTTTGTGGCTTTTTATTACAGCAGTTCTCCGCTGTTTGTTAAATTAAGAAATTCCACTGAATAATTGAAATCTAATTTGATTTACTTATTCTATAATAGAATTTATGACACTTCATATAACATCATTGTACATTATTGAATTTTACTGTACATAATTAATCTCTTCTCCTCTTATTTGTTTCAGTTTGTATTTTCAGTTGTCTGCTTAATGGGGAATTCATTTTCTGCTTTTACCAGTATGAAACTATAAGCAGGTTGAAAGTGAAGACAGTTTCCAAAGGCTTTCAACAGTACATACTCTAAATGTAGTAACTGTGTATAAAGAAAAATGTGGAGAAACCGGTCAGCTTGTGTTTTGCATTATGACATCAACCAAATATGAAGAAGGATTCAGTAATCACTACCTATAGTGATTTATGGTTCCCCCATAGTACTAGATGATCTTAAATTAAATGTGATTCCTGATTTGTTTTTTCAAGTAATAACTTATGGGCATTGGCACTGATGCCCAAACTCTGGAGTTATCTGAAAGTATTGTGTGGCTTTTGGATCCATAGATTTATTTTTGTCTTTCCATATGACCATTGGTTCACTTATGTTGTAAACAAGGTAGTGTACGTTGTTTTCCTTGGGTTTTAATGTGAACTCTGGAGAGATTTCACTCCTGTTGTGTAGGTGAAGGTTTTTTAGGGATTTGGAGCCAGTAAGTTTTGAGTTCTGCTCATTTGATTAAAATTAAATAGTAGAAATCATTGGTTTCACTCTATCTAATTATAAAATATATTTGACAGTGCATTTCAGAATTCATTAATTGTAGCAGTATCTTTGACTATTTGTTTTCTTGTGTCTCTTCAAATGTTTTCTCAAGGTTGAACAACCTAACACGTGACTCTGTTGTGAATTCATTTGCTTGCACATCCTTACTGTGGTACAGAGAATCACTTAAATAACCAAGAAAGATACTTCTCATTTGAAACCTAAATTAGCATGTTGCATTCTTAATTACTTTATAGCATACTGTTTATGTACAGGACACTTGTAAAATGGGTAATTGCTTCTTTAAAAAGCTTAATCTATATATCCTGTTGCATTCTTCCTTTTAAATGAAATAATTTAAATTGATGCTTTTATCTCTTTCTCAACAGTTTTCAAAGTCATGTTAGTAAAAAAGCATTTGGATTACATCATGAATATCAGCAATGGTGATTAAGGTTGAGTGGCACATTAAGAGTCTGCTGTATGAAATGTCTGAAGTTTATATTTCTTCTAATTTTACAATGGTAAGTTTATGTTTTGTGCTGAGTAAATAATAACTTTATAAACTATACAGAGTATTTCTTTAGAAAGTAGCATACCAGCAAATCAGTAAAAGTTTCAGTCTTCCATATTACTTCTAATCTCTATTGAGTTTGGCAGTGGTTGCTTACCACCAGAATTTGGTTTGATTTGTTTTATTAGTATCCATTTGCAATGTCAATTCCTCACCCTTAATGTGTGTTAGCCTTACTTACAGCAGCTGAGGTGAAATGGAGTATATAATTGACCCTGTTTCTCTTGTGTGAGTTCAACCCCAAAATGGATCACTCTTCAGAAGTTACTGAGCTTATCTGTAAAATGGGACAATACACAGGCAACTTTATCCATGTGAAAAATTGGTATAAACAATCATTACTTCCGAGTGAACATAATAGAATTTAGTATGGTACAAGTTCTTTACCTGTATCTCCAGGAACAAAAACCATGTTATTTTTCCAGGCATCCATGTAAGGCAAGTAGGAATAGCTAACAAGCAAGAGGCAACATAAATGCAACACAGTTTTGAGAATGTCTGAAACTCCCACTTTGTAATTTGTTTGTTGCCCAAAATGCTATGCTATCTTAGACAGTTACATCTAGAACTATTCGAAGGAATACTTTAAGTTACTTTCATTAAGAAATACTACATCCTTTATGAATAGCTAAAGCGACAACATAGTAATTACTGTTAATTGTCAAACAAAATTGTATCTCTTAGGAGGTGTACTGGTCTTGTTTCATGCTCTCTATTCTGCTCTAGGACCATCTGACACCTAAATAGTAGATTTGTGAGAGGTTTTGCTGTTTTTTTATCTCTTTGCTGAATATCAGAAACGCCCATTGAAATAATTTTCCTCCATTTGTCATTTTTAACCTTCCTAAATAACATGGAAAATATTTGATTCCATTGTTAAAATTTTAGGTCTTTGTATGTTAGTTGAACACATTTGTGTAATCTGGAATTTGGGTAGATTATGCCATTGTATACAAATGTGAATCTATTCATTATCTTGGATATCACAACATGTTTGTGGTGACACACAGTTCAACACAATGAATTTTTAAAGATGAAATTAACAGAAGGATAAAGTCAAACTGATTTTTATTAAAAATGTATCAAATGACATTGGGCAAACTAACTACTCCTGCATTTCATCCTGAAGTCTGAAATAAAGACACTCTGAAAGGGAATGTTTTAAACATAGCTTTGAATCTGAATTTACTTAAATGCAATATAACTAACTGGTTTTTACTGGTGTGGTTTATTTTTTTAATCCCCTGATAAATTACAATTGCAGTTCTGTTATTTGTGAGCAGTTTGGTTTTACGTTAAGGAGCCATTGAGCAACCAAATACAATTTTAATCGCTTTTGCCTCAGTATGAGAAACCATGTAACTGGAAACTGTGGGATATCAAGAATTTGATTTTATACCTTTCATTTGATCAGACAGACTTAAATTGTAGTACCAATACATTATATTACATGTATAGTATATGAAAATAGTGTATTTTATTAACTGGAGCCTAACTGAAGCATTCTAACCTTACATAGTGCATAAATATGAACAACATTCACACACAAGCACTAAAGCTAGAACAACTGCTAATGCCATATAGTCTCCTTTTTGGCTTAGATGGAAAACTGTTTCAATGCCCTAAAGAACTAAAACAGAAAGAAGTCATATTAATTTATTGCATAGGCATTTTCAGTTTTATGGTAGGTACATTTGTAACAATATATTTTTCAGATTTGCTTTGTCTTTTAAGTGTTTTAAAGTATTTCTAAATATTTTTCTTCTGACTGTTTTGTTTGTTTGCTTTATTTTAAAGGTTTCCCAATGAGTGGATCACAATGAACCTACTTTAGGGACTTGCCATAGTATGGCTACTTCTCGATCTACTCGTGTTACAAGATCTACAGTGGGTTTAAATGGTTTAGATGAAAACTTTTGTGGTAGAACTTTAAGAAACCGTAGTATTGCTCATCCAGAGGAAGTTTCACCCCATCCTCCAATACGATCAAGGTCACCAAAGAAGAGGCCAGAGTCTGTGCAAATTCAGAAGGGAAGTAACGGTGGAAGAACTACTGATTTGAAACAGCAGAGTGCCCGGGAATCATGGGTAAGCCCTAGAAAGAGAGGGCTGTCTACTTCAGAAAAAGATAATGTTGATAAACAAACTGTGGAAAATTGTGAAAAAAAACAAGCAGAATCTGTTTCGCCAGTTTTGAAAAGAATTAAGCGCTGTCTGCGTTCAGAGGCGCCCAACAGTTCAGAAGAAGACTTGCCTAATAAAACAGAGAAGGAACCATTGGAGCATAAAAGCTTAGTGTCGGACAATGATGCAGTCTCCACGGGGACTAAGCGAGCTTGTCGATGTCTTATATTGGATGATTGTGACAAAAGGGAGGTTAAAAAGGTGAATGTCGGTGCAGAAGGATTTAATAATTCTGCAATAGTCGACGAGGTCGCAGACTATCAGACTGTCAATGGAGTTGGTGAGAGAGACGCTAATTCTCTTAACTGTGATGACTGTCAGCTTGATGGGAACACTAAGCAAAACAGTGCTGGTTCCTGTATGCTCAAGGACAAAACAGTAGCAGAAAATGGAAACTCATTTGCCCATTCTTCATTGTTGCTTAGTAGCAGCAAGGAGGACAGTGTTGTAGACCATTATGTGCCTTGCACAAACTCTCAAGAACAGGTAAAGTTAGAGGACCACAAAATAATAAATGACTGCTTGCCTGAGGAGCATGCTAATCAGGCACATGAGCCAGCTACAGGGTCCTTTTCTGAGATCCAGTCATCTTTGTTAAGGGATTCGGAGGAGGAGGTAGATGTCGTAGGAGATAGTAGTGCCTCTAAGGAACAGTGTGCTGAAAACACCAATAGCAACCCGAATACTCATGACAGTACATCAATCTCAGGTGAACCTGAACCACATTCTTCAGTGCTTGACTGTGTTTCAGCTCAAATGACATCTATGTCGGAACTTCAAGAACACAGATATACTCTGAGAACTTCACCACGAAGGGCTGCACCTGCCAGAAGTAGCCCTACTAAAAATAACTCTCCTTGTAGAGAAAATGGACAGGTTGAGGAAAATAATCTTAGTCCCACTGAAAAGAATGTACCTGTAGGTATTAATAATATCAACGGATCTCCCAAAAAGTCTGAAGAAATTAAACAGAATGAAAAAGAGAGAAACTGTAATACGGGAGATCATGGGAGTGATGGACTAAGAAAGCCTCTTTCTGAGGCTAGGCTTGTTGCTGGATATGTATCATCTGCCAAAGAGAGTGCCAACATCCACACTGCAGAGGATGATGAGGAAGAGCCCGATGTGTATTACTTTGAATCAGATCATGTGGCATTGAAACACAACAAAGAGTATGTGTAACTATGGTAACCATGAATTCTGCTTTTGTTTCTTATAAAAAATATATAAATTAATACATACTGAAACTACTTTCACAAAAAATTCAGTGCTTTAGAATTTTCATACTCTTTAGTCTTCATTTTTGCTCCTCATTTCTACATAAAAAAAAAATTAAACTCTATTTTATATGCAGCATGGTACAGCAATGTGGTTTATACATTTCTAGTAACATGAATTCTTTAGCCAGAGCATGTTGTGTTTTCTTTTGTTTTAAATAAACCAGATATGGTTTATTTAAATTATAACCCTTAATTAGGGTTCAGTTATTTATCAGCATACCCAACAGGCATAGCACATATAGCTTATGAAATTATCATTAAGTTTTACATAAAACTTAAGGTTAGATAGCTGTTTTGAGAATGTCATGGGAATAGCTTATCATTATTGTATTAATGAAGTAAATTGATCCAGTGCAGCCGTTTGAGAATTTTCCCTAGAGTAGATTAAGTCTACTACACTGGTGTTTAATATTCACTAAATGTAAATATATATGTATATTCTAAATATGATTAGAAAAAAACAGTAAGTTGTTTTATATTTCTCATCTGAATGTCTTGTTAGTAGTACTGTAGTAATCATACATTCATGGTCACTATGAAAAGAGGATCTTGAAACAAAAGAGCAATTTTATCCATGATGAAAGTTTCCATGGAGAAACTCAGCTTCAGATGATAAATTGGACTATAGTTTTTATTGCACAGTCTGTAATGCTGTTTTGACTGGAGTGGTTTGCTCTTTGGTAGGTGTTCTACATTTTGGTGTGAGTTCCAAAAAGCCAAATGCAGATGATCTTCGGTTTGGTTCATATAAATAGTTAAAGCACTACTAGAAGCTTCTGTGAAAGATCACAGCACAATTATTATGAATACAGGGCACAAGGCACAGATGTTTTATCCATCAGAACTTTGACTGTTTTTTTTTGTTATTAGACCTACATTATTTCTGTAAGGATAATTTATTATAATTTATTAATGTTTTCTTAATGTTTGTAAATCATAGAATCACACAGAATCACAGAATATTAGGGGTTGGAAGAGACCTTGAAAAATCATCTAGTCCAACCCCCACCAACGGAACAGGATCACCTAGAGTAAACTACACAGGAATGCTTCTGGGCTGGTTTTGAACGTGTCCAGAGAAGGAGACTCTGCAAACTCTCTGGGCAGGGGTGGGTGTCAAGGAGAAGGTGCTAGTCTGTTTTCTAGAGACTTTCAAGGCACATCTGGAAGATGCATTCCTGTGTGACCTGCACTAGGTGATCCTGTTTTGGCAGGGGACATGAGGTACCTTCCAATGATTCTGCATCTGTTTATAATAATAATGATATATTTTGTTCAATATTAGATATGAATAAATTATTTTATTCAGATAAAGTTGTGACATAGAGCATGACTGAGACAAAGTATGATTTCAAAATAACAGTCAAATATCTACAGACTCTGACAGCAGCCCAAATTGCTAGGACACATTTCCTGGTAGATAGAAGAGTGCTGTTTCCTAAATTATAAATGCTGAATATGGGCCATTGTCTTTCAGTAATTTTTTGATGGTTTAGTAGCTCTATGTAGGATGACTTTAGTAGTTAGTGCAAAGATACATTAGTAATGGGTCTTTTTGCATTTATTAGGAAAAGAATGATAACGCTCACATCAGCTTTTTAGATGTAGCCTCAATTTTTACTGCTTTCAAATTAAACATGTCTGGAATACAGAGTTTTTAAAAAATCAGAATCTGCAAGCGGATGTAAATACTGTAAAAATAACAGTATTCTGTTCTTGCCATTAAACACAGATAAAAGTTACTAAATTTCAGGAACATGCTTTAGTCTTGGCTTTTGAGTGTGCACAATTGCATTTAGTTGCTGTTTACATTGGCAGCCTGTTTGGGAGAGCTTGTTGGAGAGTTTTGAAGTTGCAGCTGGAACTTGGTAGTTTGTTACTAACATGCTACCTGAATGCTACTGAAGGAAACTTTAGCTGGATGGGATTTCTTTCCCTTTTAAAAATGCTAATATTATTGGAAAATGATGGGCAGTCTTTTGTTGTTGTTCAGATTTGCAAGAAAATAAATTAGTATTATGATGATTCTCCGTGGTAATAGGATTCTTCTAAAGAACTTAAGTCTGTATTTTGATACTTGAATGCAGTTCTTTAGCTGAAATGTTGATGTTCAAGAGTTAATCAAAAGCACTACAATACATCCTTTTTCAGATTTTAAAAATGCCTAAGTTCATTATAGGATACTCTTAATTTATACAGTTCTTGAATAGCGTCTTAATTGTAGCCTTCTTTAATCTGATTTGGTGCTTATTTTCTAAAACGTTACACTGAAAAAAAGGTTTTCAGCAGAAGTGTTTTCACTGATCAGTGACTTGCAAAGGATGCCAGGGTTCCTGTGCTGTCAGGTAAAGCCTATTCCTATTGCCTTTGGCATTTCTGCCTAAGCAGTGTATGCTGGTCTTCTGCTTATCAGAGCTTCAGATGGTACACAGCTTTGGTGTTCTGTCCATCAGTTTGTGATTAAACTTGGCTTTATGGATTAGTTTTTCTCTGATTTGTATTTCTGTTGTCCTCTAAGAGGAAAGTCAGAGAGACATTAGCATCCTGGCTAGTTTCAGGAGGCAGATTTCTCCTTTGTATGTTCCACAGCAGACATAAACGCTGTATTTCTCTGTGTTGTATAATCAATTTGTTAAGCCTGTAAGCTTAGACTAGTTCTTGTTGTATTACATAGCTTGATGACATACACATTAATGCAGCTGATTTTCACGCTCTGGCAAATTATTGCAACATGGAAAATGTGTATTGAAACATTCAACAACTGTTGATATGGGCTGATATAAGTAAAACCACCAGTTGTGTATTGTGGTATTTTTGTATGAATGTTACCATGTTTAGAAAACATTCATATATTGGTATTTCTGGGAAAGGTGGATGTTCTTATAGGAAAAAAAATCATTGCAGAAAGCAAATTATGGAATACTATTATTTAGAGAGAAGGCTGAAATGATGGATGTTCTACAACCGCATTAATAAAATTAGGTCTGTCCCGCAAAGACAGATCCAGGATCTGTAAACAGAAATTTTATCACAGCACAGATATTGGTGTACATAATAACAAACTGGTCTAGGGAGATGTATAATTGTAAAGTATTGTTATTGTTGATTTTTCTGTTACAATACACAGAAATTGAATTTTTTGTGTATTATGATTCATCTCAGAAAAATGTGATTTAGTGCATATTTGGGAAATTTGGGTTTATGTTCTAGCTCAGAAACCTTTGCAGTTTCTATTGAGATATTTTAATCAAAACTGAATTTGTCGATTTCAATATTTTTGCAGGGCTTAATATTATATGCTGTGCTTAGTATTTTGCATATATTATTCCTCAGGAGTTTCTCATATTTCTTTGCTGTATCTTGTTACAGTTTAATGCTTTCTTACAGTGCAGTGGCTTGATTGCATTTTCTATCTTATGCAATATTTTATCCTTAGTGCATTTTCCCCTTTGCCCAGTGTTTCATTTAGTGCCTTTTTTTTCCCCTTCTTCCTCTCTACTCTGTTTGGAGATCTGCAGCGTTTGGCAGGTAATAGGTTGCATGAGGGAGAACTTTTGTTCAACGCTTGCATCTTGAGTTCTAGATGAAAATGTAACTGAGGAATTGAGTTTTCATATGCATATAATGCATTTTACAGTGTATTTTTAGGATCCTCTAATGGTGGTTAGCTTTAAAGGAACCACTTAGGCCTGTAAGCTTGTTCATTTGAAATACAAGAATCCTGCGTGAGCCTACAAGTTTTCGGTTGCAAGAGTTAGGACCTTGTATTTCTTTGCGGAAGAGGTATTCAAATCTGTCTTGGATTTAATTCAATTTTTCCTAATATTTAAAATCATAACAATTGTACTGGCATTTAAACTGAAGGCAGTTAAAATTGAAATATTTTAGTATGTCTCTTGAAACCCAGTCTGATGATTTCTTACCTACTATGGATTGTATTGTTGCAGAGGCCTTGGAAAGACAGAGGACCATGTAGGATCATAAGATCATATTAAATATATAATTGACAATTCATAGTAATAATGTCTTTTGTTGCACTTTTAATATTATATGAATGTGGAAAAGAAAAGCATCATCTGTAGAATTTTGTGTGTTAGAGTTTTTGTGTTTTATTCAGTCATGAATGCTTCTGCCTAATGAATCAGATTGAAATAGTTCTCTATAAAGTTTACTTGACCTGTTCGAGTAGGATCTGGTGCACCTTGCCATAGTAGTTGTTTCAGAACTGTTCTAAGCAGAATCTTCCTAAAGTGTAACTCTAACATAATCCTGTAACAGTCTTTTTCACTATGGTGAACTTCCAATTTTACCTGCACTGTGTTTTTTCCTTAACTGGATGATAATTAGTATTAAAAATTCAACTACTTTTCATTAATGTATTTTAAGATAAAATCTCCATGTCTATCTTTGTACATACTGGGTAAGAGTAAAAACATTACATCAGTTTTCTAATTGATGTTTTCAGAAGTGTCTCAGGCTTAAAGTCAAATTTATCACACAATGCACAGATATATCAGGTAATCATTGTTCTGTAGTAATGTCATGTAGCTGTAAGCAGCTACTACTATTGAATAAATTAGCCTCCTATATTAATTTTAAGGACCTTTTTCTCATTTTCCTATGACACATACTGTTTTCATTTGAGGAGATTTGGTTTTATGTCGTTTCATCTTAAGGAATAAAGGGAATTGATATAAAGTAGATCAATTACATCTTATAGTAGTAGTTTTAATCCTTACTGGGGTCAAGATTTTCATGAGATGACTACTTTGTAAGCACGTAAACTCTGAGTACTTAACAGAATATCTCATGAATGTAGATGAATGGATGAAGTATGCACTTTTAGGGTTGAGGAATAATAGAAGTTAATTTTTACCTTTTTTTTTTTTCAAATGCATATAAACCATTCGGGTATATACTACAATGTGCTGTAATTCATCCTTTGTTCAACCCAAGAGTGGCTGAACTTTTGTGAGTTCAGTGACTATTTTCTTAAACTACTAATTGATGTAGAATAAACATACAAAAATTGTTACTGTTGTTCAGAGAGTAGTTTCTACTGTCTAGTAGATTGGTCTGTGTTCTTAGTGTAGAACAAAAACTTGTATCAGCTTTAAGGAAAAATCTCCTTTCCTGTACAAGTTCAATGCTACAACTAGTTCATCTACAAAATATCAATGTAACAGAAATCAATTAGAAACTTCCAGTATCAATTTCTGGTCAACTGCTGTTTAGTATGGCAGATAATTGTGTTATTAAAATGTGCTAATTTAACAGCCATACAACTACATTTATTAATTAAATGCTCATTGTATTTCACACCAACTGAAAATAGTAGTATTTTTATATTTTCCTGGTAGCATTATTATTTGATCATGTTTTATTTTCTAGCTACAGATACTTACCAATGGAAAAGTTACAAGTAACACAAAATTATTGTGGAGATAAAGATTAAGGCTTAGTTAAGAGCATTTTTGTAATAATAGAATCATGTTCAATAATTGCATAAACAATTCAATAAATGCTAAATAATAGAGTTCTTAATTTGCAAGAGACAATGCCTTGGGCATGTGCTGCATCTGTTTTAACAGGCTTACCCTTGGAGCACGTCAAGTACATTTGTCAAACTTTTTTTTCTTTCTCAGTACTTCGTTACCTTGCTGTCGCCCACAGCACAATCCTAGTGAACACCACCATCAAACAAGCATAGCAATCCTCATGTGAATAATGCAAAGGGCAAAGATGGATTTATTTTGGATTTGTGTTCCTAGAATTCTCTTCTCTTCTGATTTGCCTGATACTTGCTTTTCTGTTTCTGCCTACATTCTCACCTCCAAGAGTTGTCTTTTGCAGCATCCTGGCCTGGGAAAGAGAGCTTGAGCTTTCTAGTGTGGAGCTGCTTCCCTGATGGCTGGCTTTGTGGTGTGTTAATGTTTTAATACTGGAAAAGGTGGAAACTTATTTTCGGTTTTCATTTAGAAATGCTTACCATTTCTAAGGATTCTCACTAGTAAATTAATGTAACTTGCATATTAAGTATTAGTGAATAATAAAAATGGGTTTGAGGTGTATATAGGAAATACCAGTTGGATCAAATGCTATAGGAAATTCATGGTCCTGATTTAAAAAAAAGAAAAAACAAAAGAGATTGAAAAAACAAGAAAGGTTGAGGTAGTTCACCCAGCACAACTCTGTGGAGTTTGCTCTGCCTGTGTCTTTGGTTGTGCACACAAGGAATACTTAAGCAGAAGTGTTAACATTGTTCTTATGCCACTTGAAACAGTGAAAATGCATCTGGTGGGACAAGGAATAAATTATATTATAATTGCCTACTGGGTAGGGATGTACAGGTATTTCAGTAAAATACTAATAAGCATAGTTATGCTACCAAGAAAATAAGAACATAATGACTAGCATATGCTGTGAGAATGCGGGTATCTCTGCTTTCCTGTTTTATCTAATGTAGCTTGAAAGAACTCCACTACCAGTCTTAATTCTGGTCATATAGAAGTTTTGACAGTGTCTTCATCATGAAATACAAACCTGTCTGGCAGTATTTTAGAAAGGAGATTGACGAACATTATGCATTAAAGCATGCTTTAGTCTCAGCTGTAAGTTCTAATCAAGATAGATGTTTCCTTGGTGTTGGCAAGTACTTACGTGCTATTTTGAGAGGAGGAAAGATCCTACCTTTTGGTGTCCTTTAAATTTTGTTCTTGGTAGGACTAGCCAGCTGATACGTAACTTTTCAGTATTGCCCATCTTTTACTTTGCTCAGCGAGTTGTTTTGTGTAACAGCCTTTGAAAATCTGATGCTTCTGAAGCCAAGGACCAACAGTGTTTGTCCTTGATTTATTATCATAGGGAGAACTAATAAAAATATACCTTTTACTAATTGTCTTCCTTATTTCTAACTTTTCTTCCCCTTCTGTAGCCAAAAAAAGAAATAAAAAGAATAAAAAAGAATAATTACAATTTGCTGTTAGAACATGCAGATCCTCATGATTGCAGATCACAATCTTGACATCCAAGTTATGGCCTTCAGATATTACTCAACAATATAGTGAAGGAATATGTTAATTGACATCTACTACAACAATGTAGACCTGAATAGGTGGGCAATTCTTCCTTGGGTTTTAGTGAAAACCTGCATAAGCTAATGCAGAGTGAGTTGAAGGTGTTCAGTAATCAGTGCTGTCAACTTTCTCCATTTTTTTCCTTCAGAGGATTTCTGTACAGTTGGGTCAGGTTTGTGGTAATACACATTGCTCCTATTTTCTCTCTGGAAGAAAGCCCCTTACGAATGGTTGTTTTCCACAGCATCTGTTTAGAGAAGAATATCAATGTGGAGATACTGGAGGAGTCTGTCTGGTCTTTTCTCTCAGTGCAGGAACTGGGACTGTTCTTAGAGATGATGAGGAAACAGAAGGAGTTGTGGATATGCTGTCCAGTCTTTATGCTCCTTGTGAGGAAAAGCATGTTGCTGCCATTTCCTCATGTCAGTCTAAGCCTTGAAAATAAAGGAATGACAGGGACCTAGATTGTTCCTACTAAATGTCACTGTTCTGCAGGAAAACACTTTAGAAAGTGCTGTTAAAGAAAGATCAAAAGGCTGTATTAAAATGTGTTAGCTGCAGGAGGACCAATGGAGGATGTTTTAACCTTTCATTTTGACAAGACTGAAACAAGTTACATATTTTGCTACTAAAGATTTTGAAAACTTTCTGAAAATGGGGATAAAGGTGCTTTCATACAGCTAATATTAACTGCCTCTGAGTGTGGTGGACAGGTCTTGACAAAAATGAAGCCTGTAGAAATGTATGAGTGGGTGTTCTGTTTCTGGGACAGAGTTAAGGATTTAACAAGATTTAATAAAGGGACATCACAAGTTCATAGCTATTTAGATGTTTGAAGTGCAAAGTCAAGTTGCACTGCAAGTTGTGAAAGTTGGAAGGAAGGTGAAAATAGAGTGGAAAATGGCTTTTGCATCTAGGTAGAAGGCTGCAGTAGGGTTTCCTCTTTTGATTTAGGGTTTGTTGTGGTGGTGGTGGGTGTTTCTTTTAAAGTGCCCTTTTTAAAAAAGTAGCCTGATGCTGTCATTCAGAAATAGTCTGTTACTTAATGTATACTTTTTTTTCTTTTTAATGTGTGAAATGGAGATGTAGTTTAATTATTTAGTTATCCTGGAACTCTTCTAAAAAGTCTGAAGTACAAATAATTAAATATGGATAGAGAAAGTACAGTAAATTACAGTACATGTAAAAAGATTATGCTAGAGTTGAAAAAGGTTTCATAATGAGTTGCAGAACAGACCATAAGTAGATTACCTTGGTCATAACATCTAAGCATTAGCTAAGTAAAAACCTATCATATGCTGCTTTCTCCAGGCAAGAGGGCTTTTATAAGTCCTGACAGGAGTTGATATATGCTCTTATTGATTATGTCCTTAAACTCTTTTCTGTTTCTGACGGGAGATCAAAGAAGGACTGCTCTTCATCAGTGTCTTTGGCTTCCTCATTGTTGTCATGTGCATTCTACAAGTCTAGCACTGAATCTCATCACTCTTTCCTAGTGCAGTAACAGATTTTTAAAAATAATTTGTGAAAAAACTCTACAGTGTCAAAATTACTGAATCATGACACCAGTAAAGATTTCAGGCCAAGATTGAAAGCTGGGAGCATTGATATTTCTGAACTGAAACCAGCAAAAACAAACAACCAAAAACCCCAAAGCCCAAACAAGCAAAAATCCCAAACAAAACACACACTTCTTTGAACTGAGAGGATTGTGTTTGATCTGTCTTGAAGATTTCTCCAGGAAGCCAATGTCTTGGGTTAACTTGGAAATGCTAAATGCAATATATGTTTCGCTTTTCCTGCAGTAATTTGCAGTCTTAGACTGTAATATGTTTAATATCCAATACTTCCTTTGCTTAGCATCTTGTAAGGTTGGGTTTGGTTGTTTGGGGTTTTTATTTGCTTGGTTGGTTGGTTTTGGTTTTGGTTTTGTTTTTTTTCTGGATTGCTGTTAGTAGATCAAAATCCAGAGTGATGAACATGATAAAATGACTTTGCTATGGGAGAGCAGGTTTTAATCTGTACTTTGCTGGAGTGCCAGCAGATGGCAATAAAACAAAGACTTGCTTAAATCATGATTGCTGATAAGTACCAATTTTGTGTTGCAGCACTTGGACATACAAAGTACGCATTGACTTTAAAATATTTTAGCCATGTTTTATTATGAGAAGTGTATACTTTGCTTAAAACAAGTCCTATCTGCATAAGAATCAATATGTATAATATAAAATTTAATTTACAGTGCATGTTTTTATCTTCTAGTCTCCAAATTTGATGTTACCATGGTTTTTAACATGTTGTGAACTATAGTTCTGAAGAACTATACAAGTGCAGTTAGTCTTGGTAGTGGAAAGTGATGACTACCAGCTGTATGGCATTTTATCAGTCAAGAGGATGTCAGTTCTTTTTAATTAGGTATCAAAGTATACGTCTTTGCAAGGTACTAAACAAATGCTGTAAGTCAAATATAGCTGGCAAAGTAACTTTTTTCAAATCATTATTTCAGGTAATTTTTGTGACCCATCCAGACAATTTCAGGGGGCTCTCTGTGCTGATTTTATTATACAAATTAGAAATAATTTCTGCTACAGTTTCTCCTTGTTGATGTGTCACCTTTGTCATCTGCTAGCTTTATAAAACTTTTATGTATTGTTATCTTTAAAAAAATTACTGAACAGAGTTCCATTAGTGAACTAGCAATGATAAGTATTTAAGTAAGAGAAAATATTCTTATTGTGATAACAGTGCAAGGGTTTTACATCTGTATATGCTTCAGGCTAAAAGCAAGTAAAAAATATTTAGCTGTGTGTCTGTAAGATTGTCTGAACACTATCTGTCAAAGTTGCAAAGTATATACAAGTAAATATGAGAATACTCACTGCATCATTACTTAAGAGGTGATTATCTAAGGTTGAAAAAGATAAGGACTGCATTTCAGACTGGCAAGGAGCTTCTATGTATTTACATTTGAGGGGAGAGTAAAAGTAATACTGCTATTTTGAGGCATAGTTTAAAAAAGTGAGTACATGCATTGTAAATATGTTGGAATAGTAGATAAGGAGAGTCAAAAAAAACTGTTTGAGATAGCTCTTGCTGATTTCAAATTTGTGTGTAAGTTTACTTTGCATAAAGACACTTTAGGATGAGAATTCTTTTTTGTGATCAGTGGCAGAAAAGTTTTCTCACATGTTCTTAAACGTTTGAGCATTAAGACTTTGCAGGGGGCTTGTTTTTAGAGGAGGCTTGGCATTTTTGTGGTGTTTGGTGAATGTTGCCAACAGCAACTTTTCTGTCTGTTGTGTTCAAGCTTTGCCAGAGACAAGAGAGGAAGCTGCAGCTTCATCAGTATTAAATCAAGGTTCATGGAAATAAGTAGACTAATAACTAATAGCTTATGGATTGACTTCCAGAAATATGGCCCTAATACATGAAAATTATTTTATGGAGCAATTCAAAAGAGTGGAGTAATTATCACTGCAGGAGAAAAACTGAATCAGCAAGAATCCCTGCTGCTCAGTATCAGTGTTTAAGAAGTTACTTATTTTTTAAATATTAGCCTGTAAAAAATCCATGTCAATCTAAATTTTTCAGCTTGGAAATACTGAGACTGTTTCTGTACTAAACTGAATTATTCAAGTCTTCATCTGGTAGACTCTTGGCAGTTGACATGATTGAATAAATTGCAAGAGTGTTTCAATACTGGAATTTTGGAAGCATAGTATTACATTCTGTAGAATGCAGAGAAAAACACTTTGGATTTTGTATCTTCTAACAACTTGGTAATTAGAACTGAGAAATGCGTAACCTTAGTCAGTGTAGGGGATATGACTGAGTGTGAGTTTACTCAGATTATGCATTTATAGTTGTATGAGTTTGCTTTGTTTGGGCAGAAGATACAAGATAATTACTCATAGATCTTTGTGTTAGGTTTGTCTTTGATTTAGAAATGAGGGAATAGAAAGAAAGGTTACTGAAATGCGGTAGTAGATCTTACCTAACTTTGATATGCACTGAATTGCATTTTATGCTGAACCTAAATGCAGTTTTAATATTAAATGTCAGAAAAACACATTATTGAAAATAGTTAAGTTGATGCATAATTTGCAACAATAGAGGCCATGGATAACTACATGACAAAATTGCAGTTGGACAAGGGGTAATGGTTTTAAACTAAAAAAGGCACATCATTGACTCTCAAATATATCTGTTAAATAGTCAGAATTGTGTGTGAATCTGTGATGGCATATTTTCATTAATTTTCACACAAATTCCATATTAGAGGAGTCTGGTTTATATGTATTAATTTTGCAAAATTTTTATTTATTGGCTCACTGTTAGTTTTCATAAATTATTCTCATATCCTGCTCTAAGATAAGGCATCTGAAATGTTTAGATACAGTTTCTAAGCCATTCATGCCCACCTCATGAGTGGTTGAACAGAATGTCAAAATTGTATAGTAGAGTCATTTGTGCTGGGGGGTATATGGGATCTGCTTTTGAAGAAGAAGAGAAGAGAAATTAGGTGTTTTGTTTGTTTTTGTTTAACTTGGTAAACAAAAACCTGTAGCTCACAGCTGTTGAGCTGTGAATAGATTGTCCCTGCTATCATATTATTTTAGCTAGTATAGAAATTGCATTTAAAGAAAATCACTGAGGATTTAAATTTTGGGGGGATTTAGTGGGTTTATATAAATTATTCTACTTAAAATACATTTGATTTAACTTTTTTATCTAATTCAGTAAAAATGTCTATGAAGTGTCTCAAAAAAGATATGAAACCTGGTAAATACTAGTAGAGAATCATGGCTAGTATTTAGGTAGAGTGGGTGTCACCTTTAAAGACAAATTTAGTGAGATATTTTTCTTTGTAGTTATCAGAGACTGTTACAGACGATTGCTGTACTTGAGGCTCAACGTACTCAAGCAGTTCAAGACCTTGAAAGTTTAGGCAGACACCAGAGAGAAGCACTGAAAGATCCTATTGGATTTGTGGAAAGACTCCAGAAGAAGGTATTGCAATGGGCTTTACTTAAGTCTTACATGATTCATTTTTTTAATAACTAGTAATTTATCCTCTATAGAAATCAAGGAATTCTATATGTACTTGTGTAAACACGGAGTTTAAAATCCTTTATCTGCTGAGTGAAAGTGGCCCTTTGTTTACTTATTAAATCTGTAAGACATAGGTCTTCAATGATTTTATCAAATACACCTTTTTTCCTCTTTATTGGTATCTATAAATGTAATCTTTAAATTCCTAATTGTAATTTAATTATTTTAAGACAACCTAAAAGTGACTGGAAGTCATTCATAGTAAGGCATCAAATCAAGAATTCAAAACCTTCCCTCATTTGAGAAAATAAATGTTTTGCTATGAGTGAATTTGTTAGTGTACTTTTTAAACAGGGGGAAATGTAGTTCATAGCCTAAACCAAAAATGCCTGTTAGAAAACTTATCTGAGTTCTGGATAACAAAGTGGAATGTTGTCTGATGGAGGGCTGACCTTCAGTCTGGTAGCAACATGTTGTGTTTCAATGAAGAATGAAGTAGGTATTTTATGGTGCTTTTTGACTAGTTTTGTAGAGCCTAGGTTTAAAGAGAGGCCTGATATAAGTCCCATTAGTTTTGGTAGTTGTCTTTCCATTAGAGTTAATCATGAGTTAATGTGCATGATGTTGCAATTGATAATCATTTTATGGGAAAATACTACTGGTAGCTGAAAGTATCTGCTGTATTTTTGTTTCCAAGCCAAAGGAATAGTACTCTTAAGGTTGACTTCTAAATAAAACGGTGAGCTTTGCTACGGTTGTGTTCTAGGCAGAAGACAGCAAAATCAGTGTAAAATACTTTTTGGGAGGGAAAAAATTTAGATTTATCAGATTACAACACTGAAACAAAATAAAGAAGGCAGTAACAGGATTTTGAAGTCAGAAACACCTGATTTCAAGTGTGAAACGTGCTACACAAGTTTTAAGCTCAATAAGCCATCACTGACCATGCTGCTGCATATTTTATATGCATCATTGTGTATTATTCTTGAATATGTGTTCTCCTTAAAAAGACTGTGTTGCATGGCACTTTAAACATTCTGCTTTTGAATACTGCTGTTAGCTAAGAGGCAGTATCAAGTTTTCATAACTCCTCAGGAGTTGTAAATTTTTGTTGGAATGTACAGAAATTGTGTTAAATACTGCTTTTCACTTTCGTTCTTGTTTTTTTCAGGTTGATATGGGTCTTCCGTATCCTCAGAGGGTTGTTCAGCTCCCTGAGATAGCCTGGGACCAATACACCACTAGTCTTGGAAACTTTGAGAGAGAATTCAAAAACCGAAAACGTAACAGTAGGAGAGTGAAGCTGATTTTTGACAAAGGTAAATGGGAAGTGGACAAATGTGACAAAAAATAAATGATTGCTCTGGAGGTTTAATGATTCCTTGTTTGTATTGATTACAGTAGGTACACCTGCAAGACCAAAAAGTCCTTTGGATCCCAAGAAGGATGGAGAGTCTATTTCATACTCTGTCTTGCCTTTAAGTGATGGTCCAGAAGGTTCTACGAACAGTCGCCCACAGGTAGTTGCTACAAAAGGGAAGATACAATTTTAAAAAATAGTAATTTTTAATTTTTTTTTTTTTATGTGGGTATGTGGATAAGCTTAATTGTTTCTTTAAATGCTGATGCTGGTAATGACATGTCATTCATGTGCTCAATCTGAAACCTTAGTTTTGGGTTAAGCAAATTTTATTTAAATTGTTCATGCATTTATTTGGTTCTGTTTTAACTTAGGTAGGAAATGGGTTAAAATGGAGTTATCCTAACTGTACTTCTTCTAAACACATACTCCTTTTTATATGCTGTTTTTGAGCAGATGATAAGAGGGCGACTTTGTGATGAGACCAAACCTGAAACTTTTAACCAGCTGTGGACTGTAGAGGAACAGGTAATGAAGCTGTGGTAACACACATGAGAATAAAAGTAAATTCTGTAATAGTATTTAAAGCACTTAGAATTTCAGAGTCACATGTAGGTAGATACTGATAACTCATACCTCTGCTGGAAAGGATGTATTTTTTTTTTTTCCCCTGTTGATTTAGAAAAAACTTGAGCAATTGCTTTTGAAGTACCCACCAGAGGAAGTTGAGTCCCGACGGTGGCAGAAGATAGCTGATGAGCTAGGAAACAGAACAGCAAAGCAGGTAACAATTAAAACATGGAGTTTTAAGCTTTTTAGGAAGCACTGATAAGTGATTGTGTCCACATTTCTTTTCAATACTTCATTAATCTGTTTCTAATTTGAGGATTTTAAATATTTTTTAAAGGTGTATTTTCTATCATATTCATAATGCAAGCAATTAAATTAATTTTGTTAGGAGGAAATTTTGACTTCTCAGCCATTGTTTGAGTGCTTCTGCTGTGGTAGTAGTAATGTCAGTCACTGCATCCTAGCAGTTGCTACAAATTCACAAACAGAAGAGTTAGTTCTGTGCAGGATCCACAAAAGGACACGGATGTATTTCTGCATCTATCTTTTTAGGACTTTTTCCCCTAAAATAACATAATTTCTCACCTTTGACCAGAAGTGAAAAATGCTGATGTTCTGAGTTACGGTATTTTGATTTCTTCTATTTCAGTTGTGTGTGGAAGTATGCTTCAATATTTCAGTATATAAGGTTACCTAAAAAAAGTAAAATCTGTGCTTACTTATTTCATAAATGAAACATACAAATACTTGCTGTGTGCTAATACTGCTTAATTTACCTGTCGTTGTTATGAAAGATTAAGTTTAGCTTCAGCATGTAAGAAACTGCTAAAATTCTTTCCTTTCTCTTAACAGTTTTTGCTCGATTTCCTGTGTACTTCTTTACAATAGATTTTTTTCCTCTGAAAGCCTTTGGTGTCTAAAATTATTACAAATGCAGCATTGTGCTATAGGTTATGCTTAGAGTAGTTGTCACAGAGTAGAAAAATGAGGATTTCTTGTTCTTACGTTCTGAACCAATTTAGCAATGCTGGCAAAATTTTGAAGCCAAGGCCCGTTACGTTTAATTTAACATTTTATTGTGGCATGGTTTTTTTCCTAGGTTGCCAGCAGAGTGCAAAAATATTTTATTAAGTTAACTAAAGCCGGTATTCCAGTTCCAGGAAGAACTCCAAACTTATATTTATATTCCAAAAAGGTAAGACAGAAGTTCTGTATTTCTGTTTGCATTTACATGGAAAATCATAAATATTTTCAACAGTGCTTTCTTACTAAACAGTTCCACTGTGCATCTCTTTCTTTCTTAATAATCTTTTTCTTGTCATTAGCACTATAGAGTAAGATGGTGTTATTCTAGTTTCACATCAACTTTTATTGATTGCATCTCTATCAGGATAATCTCTGGGACATGAAGTGTCAGAAAAGAGGATGTAGCAGTCACATTGCAGGCTGAACAAACAGGGTTCAATTATTGGTCTTGGGATACTTTCTCATTTAGAAGTTTACCATAGTTGATCTAGAACAGGATAATGAGAACCCTGTTATTTATTATAATACAAGGATAAGGAGCTCTAGAATTCATACTGCACAAGCATCTTCTAACTTACAAAATCATAGAAAATTATGTATAACTAAGCACAAAACTGTCACAAGCAAAGGCTTAAGACTGAAATGTCATGTTTTATTTTGATTTGTGGCATACATGACTGTTGAAATAGAGTGGTCAGATAAATGACCATTAAAATACAATGCTTTCTCTGATCTTGAAATGAATGAGAAAAGAATATGGTCCTTAGAAATCGTAATTTGCAAAAGAAAAAAAATTATGCTTCTCTAAAGACTAATCAAATACTTTGATTTAAAAAATGTGGTACTCCTAGGTACTAGTGAGGACCCTAGACATTTGAAGAGGGCAATCTCAGGTTTTGTGGGGGTTTTGTTTGTTGTGTTTGATTTTTTTTGTTGTGTTTTGTTCTTACCACTGTGTTTACAGAAGTTCTTTAAAACGTGTTACAGTGGCTTTTTGTAGCATAACAATATTTTTGCATCCAGGTGTCCATGATGTTTGCTGATTAAGAACAGACTAAGCCTCACATTAATTCTCCAAAAAAGCAAATTTGCAATTAGTCCCTTGAAAGGCTGGGAACAAAAGTTACTGCCAGAGGGGCCTGATAGGAAGATCTACCACAGCTCATCTGTAATGATTTAAAATGTTACACCCCCCCCCGATCTGTCTCCTAGTATTCTATGAAGTAACTGCAAACAATAAATGCTTATATCAGAGACCTTCCAGTTCACCATCCATCATGGTAATGCCATTTATTTCCACCAGGATTTTAATCTGCTATTCTGCTCTATAAAACAGAGGCAAGGAAGGTGCAGACATGATTCTGGCACTTTATATACTGGAAAAGCACTTTCTGGCAGAAGAACAAAAAAAAAACCAAACGGTTGGAAAGGTTATTGCTTTAAATATTGTGGTGAGATTCATCTGTCGGAACTCTAAATTACACAGTTAACCATACTATAGGGCTAATTTCAAAAGGGGTTGAAAATTTAGTTCTGAAACTTACAATTCTTTGAGTTCTTTATGTCACCATACCATTTTAAATTACTTTATTGAGATGTCTTTTCTTCTTTCCTCTTACTTTTGTTTGGAAAGATTGTTACTGCAGAATGTGTGCAATGCTGCCAGGCAGCAGATCACTGTATTTGATAAATAGTGGAAATACTTAATCAGTACATGTGTAATATATTAGTCACATATTTGACTAATTCAAACAGCAATCCAAAAGTTCTTTAACCCCATTGCCCTGCATACAAATACAGTATGAATAAGAGTGAAACATATTTATTTATGTAAAATTCTTAACATTTTCATACTACAACGATAATGCTACCATCTTGCAGATTTTTCTTAAGCTTTTATTTAGAACAAATCTAATACTTAATGTCTCTTTTCACAGTATGATTCATATCCTTATTAACAAGTCATGAGAGTAGGGTCATTGTGCCCTGATTTGTATTAAAGCAGCATTTTAATTTTATGTTCGTATCCTACATAAGAAACACAGCAGATGAAAAAAATCAAACAAATAGCATATGTGAAGGGATTGAGCTCTCAGTCTGCTAATAGAGCTGTCTACTTAGAGCATCAATTGACAGCGCTGCACCAGACTGCAGTTACTGCCAGGTCTCTGTTGGAGATAACATAACATTGCAGAAAGGAAATGCAAAGGATATTGGAAAGCTGGGTCACGCTTATGCTGTGCTCATCCCTACTTTGATACTGAGTGTGCACATAACACTGTCAAGTGCAGTATCATTAGGTTTTATTGCCTGTAATTAAAGTATGAAAAACGGGTGCTAATACTTAAAGCACATATCTGTGGAAGAATAAAAAATGTAAATATATTTAATGCAAGTAATTGTGTCAGAGGGATGCTTCAGAAGATGGTACTTGCATTGCTTCGTGGGCATTGCTCCAGATGCTTGTTGTTCAAATGGCTACTGGGGAGGTGAGAAGACTATTCAGTTCTTGGCTATCTTACTGATATTACTGTATATTTCTCTTCATATGACATAGTGTCTCTTCTCAAAAGTGACACAGAAAATTAAACAGGATGCATCAGTTTATTTTCCTGAATAAACATTATCTACTACTGGTGAAAATAAAACTGAATTTAGAGATTTAGAACTCCAAAATGCAATTCTTCAATGGCTTATCATTTTCAGTTTAATGCTTATATAATGTCATTAGTGCACCTGCTTTTAAGCTTAATCCGGAAGATATATTTCCCACAGGAAAAATTATTTTTAAAACTGTCTGCTTTTAAGTAGCATTTTAGTTCCTTCTTCACCAGAAGTAGAATCTTGTTAAAAAGATAATTGAAATCCTCAGTTAAATTCCTAAGTCATAACTGTGCTACTATTTAAGTGTAGACACAGTTTTCCTTTCTTGATTTTCAGACCTAGTACTGAATACAAATCTGTTTTCTATGAGCAGAAAATTTAAATCACTGCCAGATCAAGCTGAAGTACTGTCTAACCTTATAAATGGAAGTAACTGGGGGAGGTTTCAAATCTTAAGGGGAAAAATCCTAGAAAAACACAGGAAGTCAGTGATCACAAGGCAGAAGGTGTAAAAATTCAACATAATGGGTAGTACATTAATCTTAGAACAAAATGTTTTTATTTTGCACACTGTAGTTCTGCAGATCTGAGATACCAGCTTCCAGTCGTTACTACAGACTTTATCACTTCCCTTGAGTGAATGGAGCTAGCCTCAATTCCTTGTTATACTTGTGTGTGCACAGCTGCATTCCATCTAAAATAATCTGTGTGATCTTTGCCTTTACTTTTTAAAGTGCAACTGTATTTTAAAACTGTGCACCACTGTAAAGTAATGCTAGATCCTTTTGAGGTTGAATTCCTCTGTAGAGATAAATAGTTGTATTATAGTATTGTGGGTTTGTAACTGATACAGAATCATAGAATGGTTTGGGTTGGAAAGAATGTTAAAGGTTGTCTAGTTCCAGCCCCTTCTGCCTTGGGCAGGCATACCTTCACCTGGCTAAACGCCCCATCCAACCTGCCCTTGAGCACTTCCAGGGAGGGAGAATTCACAACTTCTCTGGGCAGCCTGTTTCAGTGTTTCACTACCTACATGGCAAAGAATTTCTTCCTAATATTTAATCTAAATCTGCCTTCTTTCAGTTTAAAAGTGTTACCCCTTGCCCTATCACTACACTCCTTGATAGAGTCCCCTGCTCATCTTTCCTATAGCCTGTCAGGCTGCAATAAGGTCTCCCTGGATCCTTCTCTTCTCTAGGCTAAACAACCGTGGGTCTCTCAACGTGCCCTCATAGGGGAGCTTTCCAGCCTTCTGATCGTCTTCACTGTCCTACTCAGGACCCTCCCTGCCAAGCTCCATGTCTTTCTTGTGCTGAGAACTCCAGAGCTGGATGCAGTACTTGGGTGAACTGCCACCTGAGTGAAGTAGAGGGGGAGAATCACCTTCCTCTGCTGGCCACTTCTTTTGACAAGCCCGGGATATAATTGGCCTGGTCTGCAAGTGCACATTGCTGGCTTATGTCCATCTTTTCATCTAGCAGTACCCATATGTTCTTCTCTGCAGGGCTACCCTCAATTGCATCATCCTCCAACCTGTACTGATACTGGGGATTGCCTTGACCAAGATGCAGGACCTTGAGCTTGGTCTTGTTGATCCTTACAAGGTTCACAGAGGCCCACTTCTCAAGCTTATACAGGTCCCTCTGGATGCCACCCCTTCCCTCCAGCGTTTTGACTGCAACATGCAGCTTGGTGCTGTCAGTAAACTTGCTAAGGGTTCACTCAGACCTACTTTCCATGACACAGACTAAGATGTGTAGGAATCTTTGGCATGTCTTACACAGAACAGAAGTATTGATGGTTGCAAATATTCCTCATGCTTTATGTATATGACTGAAGCTAGTCAGTGCAAGGCAATTCTTTCTTTTGATTATTAAAGAAATCACTTTTCATACTTCTGGATTTTGATTCACACTGTTTCATTTAAATTGAGGAATGACATTTAAGATGTCAAAGTGCTAGTCTTGAAAGTAGGTAAGTAGAAAGTTGACTCCGTTTCATTCACCCTTTTTATTTTTTTTAGTATATATATCTATGTAATATTCTTCCATGGGGAATAAGTAATAGAGGCTGAGTGCCTTTAAGTAATCTATTTTAAAACTGCCATGCATTCTACACCTTCAGACACCATTACAGTTGAAAGGTTTTGGATACACATTAACACAGTAATTTATCTTATCTAACACTTTTTAGATTCCTTTTTCAGTCAGTAGCAATGAGAAAAAAGCACACCTTCAGAAAGCAATTCTTTCTAACTACTATAATCGCTTTTTATGGTGAAGTGCCTTTTCTCTCCCTGGACTGGGAAAGAATTCTGGACAATTAGCCTAGACAGATTTTCTAAGGCAGAAGATAAAGGAAGAAGTTGATGATAAGTGCCAAGCATGAACTGGTCTCTTGGATTTTGGACCTGTACAAAACTACTTCCTTGCTTAGTCTCACACCATTCATGACTCTTGGAAATCTATGCACTTTGGTTCTCAGTTTTCAAAACTGTGACAGCATTACTTCCTGGTTTTCTACTGTTACCAGTCTCATCTGTTTAGACTGTTGGGTTTATATGGTGAGGACTCTTTCTTACTGCATTTCTATGAAAGAAGTGTTGCACTGTTCATCTGATTTCACTTGCTATGGGGAAGAAAAATTAAGACTCTGATACAGAATTCCAGTAAAAATAATTGGAAATATGATATAGACTATTCACTGCAAAAGAGCAAATTTCTGGCCAGATTTTATTGATGAGGATTACTTAAATAATAGCCAAGGAATGTTTTTAAAAATATATCATTTTTTCACTGTAGTCATCAAGTAGACGGCAGCATCCTTTAAATAAACATCTTTTCAAACCTTCAACTTTCATGACATCTCATGAACCTCCAGTTTATATGGATGAAGATGATGACAGATCCAGTTTTCACAGCCATATGGATACTGCAGCAGAAGAGGAAGTATCGGTATGTTATCTAAATTCATCAGAGAATGTCTTGTTTGCTGCCATTTTAACCTTGTTTAATGAATAATATGAGGATTAAGCATCTTTGCCATAAAATAAATAAGTATTAAATTGTGGTAAGATTCATGAGCGATTTCGAATTAAAAACACATCATTAATATAAAGACCTCCAACTGCAGAAAATTTAGGCCATATGAGAAAGGGAAAATGTAAAAGAAGTAATAAGTAGTTTTGTCCTGAAATAGATCTAAAAAAGTTTTAGTTGTATATTTTCAAAAAGTGATCTGACATGAGTTTGAAAATCATATAAACTACATAGTTGTGGTTCTGGTTAAAGATGTGTTGTAGAAAAGTTGTATAGAACTCTGGTAACATTTGAATGTGGTGTCGTTTTGCTTCAGAGCATGAAGTAACAGACTGAATTGTCAATCAACAAGCAAATGTATGTGCTTTCAGACGCAAATCCTATTGGGCATCCTAACCCAATGTATTATTGCATGCAGCATTCCACTTTCCTAATATAGCACATGCAATAAAACTACAAGAATTTAGACAGATGTCTGTCTCATTTCTATACAGAGTCATAGAATCATAGAGGGCCTATATCCTACCACCAAGATGCTGGGCAGGTTTCACAGCTGGTGTGAATCACTGTGTCTTTACTGCCTTAGCCTGAAAAACCTGATTGTTAAACTTCTGTTTTGTTTGGGGGTGTTTTGTTACTGATTTTTTGTTGTTGTTGGGATTTGTGAGCCTGTTGAAAAGCTTGTTGCATTAAAGAAGCATGTAGGCCACCCATTCATTTTCTTTATAAACTTTTCTACATGCTCTACACAATCTTCTTTAAATGTTTAATTGGTCATCTCTTACTCAGTCTTAAATCCCATCTTCACTCATGCTTTGTATTCTCTCAGTGACAGTCTTTTGGTTTGTCTACAGACATTCCTCATAACTTTGCATGTTCCAATAAGAACCTGAAAAGACCTGAAAAGAAAAATGCATATTAGAAGAGATTCAGATTATAATTATTGGACATTGGGACTGATTTTGAGCAAACTTTCTTTTCTTCTGTATTGGTTTTAAATACATATATTCTAAATTAGAAATATTTTCCTAAAATACATTGGTAAATACATTGGTTTTGCCATGGTTTCCTATGGGCACCATAAATCAACTGGGATTTATTATAATTTGGGTAAAAGTTGCTGGTTTACATTTTTGCAATGATAATGGTGGATTTGTGCTCTCTCCCCTCTTTTTTTTTTGGAAAAAAACTCAAAACAATTAGCTTAATCTTTTCTTTCTTCACTAGTGCAGCATTTCCAGAGGGATATATTTCTGCTTGCAGTAATGTAGAAAGACACAGGTGAGCTCTGTTACCAAAGAGATCCCCATTATCAATGCAAAACAGAAGCAATTTGAAAGTAAAAAGACATCATTAACTGTATTCAAAATGAACGTACAGGATTCTGTTCTAATGTTAAAAGTCAGGTCTCAGTGACGGTCACTGTGGCAGAGAAAAATACTTTGCATCAGCATAATGGAGATGAGATCCAGTGTAGCAAGAAAATTGAAAGAAAGGTTTTCTTTGACTTCTTTACGATGGAAGTATCAGGTGCTGTTCCCTTGTGAAAACAAAAGATTTTGTCTGGATATTACCAGTCAGTTAGACTGGCATAAACATTCCTGAAAAATTGTGTTAGTGTAAAAGAGTTTATTCCCAAGTAAAGACCTTCTATTCCCAACACAATGAATTTACTTTTCAGTTACAATTACTTCATTTTGTCAGCAGTCTAATTTTCCTAAAGTACAGCTACTTACTATGCCAGAATGAAGTGAATGAACATTTGTAGTCTAGTCCTTTATATAGGTTCACAATTACAGTTAAATAATTGGTAAGACCTTTAGAAATGGAACACTAAAGAGCAAGCCTCTTTCCCTCACTTCCTCTAATAAGCTCACTAAGCAGTAGAGATTCTTTAATCTTCACTGATTTGTAAAAACAAATTAAAATAATGTAGGTTACATTCAAAGAATTTTGATTACCATCTTCTGGTTGTTTTCCATAACTGAACATTCCTATCAGTATGGGATCTGAGAACTGCTCTACATCAATAAAGACATGTCATCTTTGAAAACAGCTGATACCTATCAAGTATAGCTTCTACAATTAAATAACATTCTTGAAACAGGCCACTGAACTGGAACAAGAACTTCTGTCTTAGAACATATTAGGTCCTCAGCCTTTGTTGAACACAACTGGATGAGAAAAAAGCAGATGTGGTGTGTTGTGGTGTGTTTTTTTAAAAGAGAGAACCATTTGTTGTAAATCTATGGCAAAGTATGCACCAACCTGTATGGAGACAAACTATTCCATAATTTAGGAAAAAACCTCCCATCGATTTTCTTAAGCTATTGAGACAGCATGAAGTAAAGGGCTGAAGGAGTTGGATAGTTCCAAATCTTCTACTCTTCAGTCATGGAATGATGGGTTTCATTACTTTTTATTCTTATGGATAAAGGTAAGAAGTTTAGATTGACTGTCTTCAAATGAAAAACATGTGTGATGCATTAATGCATGTAAAAATACATATAATGGAAGCCTTGCTACTGTTTTGATTTATGGATCCTTTAAAAATCCAAGTTTGTGCAAAAATTTCTAACACTGTAAAAAGTTTTTTGGTGTCACTTGTTTGTATTATGTTCACAGCTTTGGAAGTACTTCAGAGCAGTAATTGTAGCTATCCTTCGAATATAGTATTCTGTACCATCCACAGAGTAGTAAAGAGACAGATCAAGTAACTTGATAAAACTGAAGTAAAAATTGCCATTGTTAAGTATATCTGTTGCCAAGGATTTAAAATTAAAATAAGCTAGCTTTGTCTTAAAGAAAAGCCATCTTGGCCACAGCATGTGACAAGCAAATTATATGCTAATTGCAGCTAGGTATCCAAGATCATAGAAAAACCTCTAGGCATTAAAGCTGGGCACTGCTCTCTCCTTTTTACTAGAGTTGAGCTCTTAACAGGAAGAAACTTTTTGTTGGAAAATAAAGGGTTTGTTTTAATGCAAATAATATAGTATAAACAATACAAAAATAAAATGCAGGTTAGCTGTATGTGCTTTTAAAAATAGTTTCTCATTATATTTCTTAGCTAGAAAACACTGCCAGCATTTTCTGAAAGATCATTAATCATACATAGTGATTTACGGAATATGTACCTTACTAGTTATATTCCTAAAATAAAGAATGTTTCTCTTCTTTCTTAACCATGAACAGGATGAAGAGAGTATTCCAATAACATATCGAGAGCTACCTGAATACAAAGAGCTGTTAGAGTTTAAAAAATTGAAGAAACAAAAACTCCAGCAGATGCATGCAGAAAGTGGGTTTGTGCAGCATGTGGGATTCAAGGTGAGTTTAAGAGATGTTCTTCTGTTACTCAGTGGACTGTAGAAGTTTTCCAAGTTTTCCAGGGCTTGAATTTCTTACAAAAGGTATTGTGTAATATACCAAGTTTGGGTTTCCTTACTTCAGTTCCAAACAGTGTCAACTTTCCCTCATTTTCCAAAGAAAATAACAAGAATAAAACCAATCCTGTAGCTCAGGTTTCACTGAATACTGATACTGTATGAAAGTTAATAAGCATACAGACTTTTCCTCACACATAGGATGAGAAAACCTAGCTCCAGAGCCTTGTTAAATCATTCTAGATTTCCATTTGACATTACTATCTCTTTTGACAGTGATTCAGGCATAATAATTGTCAGATTATTAATTTGGAGTAATTTTACCTCTACCTGACGCCAAATAAGGGATAAAGATTTTTGAATGAGAACAGTTATAGATCAATTTTATTTTTTGTTTTGTAGTAACTTCCCAACCCTATCAAGTAATAACTTGTAGAAGCTGAAGCAAAACCACAAAACAATTGTTACATGAAACTAAGAAGACAGACATTAAGTTAAACCCATGTGTTCTCCAGCTACCAGCCATTAATAGTGATACCAAAGAAAGGACATTCTCTAAATTAGGTTTTCTGGTTTACAGGGAATTTTCTGTGTAACTGGTTACTATGTTGGAACAGTTTCTTCCCCTTGTTTAGTGTTAAGCAGCTAGGTTTATTTCCTAACCTGATTTACATAGGACTGCAAAGTTTAAAGTTCAGTTCAGAATGACTGGGAAATTAAGACAGCCTCATCAATTGACAGTGGCTGACTGTTATCATTGCTGTCAGACAACCACAGTGCTTTTTCTTTTTGCCATTATTTTTTTAAAGTGTGGTGAGTTTGGGTGTTGTTGGTGTGTTTTGGGTTTTTTGTGGGTGGGTTGGTTGGTTGGTTGGGTTTTGGTGGGATTTTTTTTTTCAAGTCAGCATTTTCTCCCACCCCAAAAATAAAAACTTTGATCAGGCAGACCAGACTTTCTAGGTAAGAAACTAGTTGGGTTTTCTACATAAAATCACTCTGAAAAGTAAGACAGAATTATGCAATGTCAGGCATTCAAAGTTTCTTTGCAGTCTGTATTTGATCTTATTATTCATTATAGTAAGCTATGAAATGACATGATTAGATACTATTTTTCCCTCAGGAGTGCTGCCTTGCTCAGTGCATGCACTGGACAGAGCTCACCTAATAAGCATCCATTTTTGGTTCTACATGGCTTTCAGCCTCATTTACTACACATTATTCAAACTCTTCTTTGAATCTTTGAATATCAAATTACTTAATCCCTTATGGGCTTTTAATGATTTTCACTGCTATAATATTAGAGCAATTTGCAAATACTTCTCTTTTTTTTTTTTCCCCACCTGAGGAAATGAAAGTCCTGGGAAGCTGGAGCACAGAAATGAAGGTCAAGGGTTTCCACTATCTTAGTTCTCAAATTAAGATAACTGGAACCAATTTCTCTTTTTTCTTTGGTTTTTTTTGGTGTGTGTGATTTAGCATTATTCTGAATTTTATGTTTTCAGAGAGCGGTTATGAGTATGCTTAGTCCCTCCTCATTATAGTCCTCAAACTCTGAAAGCCATCTGTGCAATGAAGTGATACAGCTGTGGCAAAGCTGTTCATAAGGTGTAAAGTGTTTGAAACACTGAATGGATTAGTTGTGGCCAGGAGTGAGCTGCTTTGTGAGTGGTTTTCACTGTAAGAGAATTTCAGGTTCTGAAGAAGGATAAGCACAGGCTTGTTTCTCATATTTGTTTTCCTGCCTCTGAAATACTCTTGGCATTTTTGAAAGCTTCCCTGGCTGTGAAGTCCCATTTTCCACATTCCCTATATTTTTTTGCATTTCTGCCCTTCTTCTCTACCATTGTGAATTTTTCATCCAGTCTTGGCATTTCAGTTGTGCTTTGTTTCCTCCTCTTCATGCCATACTCTTCTCAGCTGCTGTTGTGTTGTCCCTGATTCTTCTCAGGAGATTAGTTCTTGTCTTCTTTCTCAGCTTTAGTTTTAGACTTCTACTCCCTTCCTGAAAATGCTGTCCCACTTTCTACCCAGCCACCTGGCTTTTAGTTCCAGCCCCACTTACATAATGTATTGTTACATTTCCTGAATTTGAAAGTGCATTATCAGTCTGAAATCTGCAGCCCATCAACAGGCTCCCAGAAATCCCTACTGGTCAAGTCTTACTGCTTTCATCTGCTATGGAAAGTGCATGTATATTTAGGTATTTCATATAGTTGGTTTTAAGCTACAGCCATGAGAGGATAAGCAGTGACTGTAGGCAGGACTGGGTCTGCTTTTGTTGAGCAGGAGGATAATGTCAACATGGAGCATTTAGGGAAGTGGAAAGAGAAAAGAAAGATTGATCAGTCCTCAGGAGGGCCTGTCTTAGAGTACAAGGACTTCATTATCCATGAATACATTATGGTCTGTGTTGAGACAAATTCAGTTGTGTGGGCTATCAGTGACCAACCTCACAGGTGTATTTCCATAGGGTGTTCTACTGTGTACTGTTGGTAATGGAAGTGGCTGCAGCTGCTCTTTTTTCAATGCTCTTCCTTCTGCTTCCAGTGTGATAACTGTGGAACTGAACCTATCCAGGGTGTTCGGTGGCACTGCCAAGACTGCCCTCAAGAAATGTCCTTGGATTTCTGTGACTCTTGTTCTGACTGGTGAGCAGCACATGCTTCTAATTATTTGTCACTAGATTCGATCTCTCTATGTGGCTTAATTGCTGTATATGTTTGCCTCAGAATAGGGGACACATTCTGTGTTGGGTCAAGTGGAAAATACCTGAGCATATATTTGTGGGAGATATATTCTGTAAGCGTATTTTGAATGCCTATAATGTGTTTTGGGTTTTTTTGATAGTGGACAAATACATTTGGTACTGTTAAATAGTGATAGTTAATTGATATCAAATTTGGTAGGTAGGAATGTTGATATGATTGCTGTTTGTGAAAGATAAGGAAAAATATTTGACTTTTAAACTGTTATCTTTTTCTTTCCCTTGCAGTCTGCATGAAACAGAGATTCATAAGGAAGATCATCAGTTAGAACCTATTTACAGAGCAGAGACATTTTTAGACAGAGACTACTGCATGTCCCAGGGCACCAGTTACAATTATCTTGACCCAAACTACTTTCCAGCAAATAGATGACATGGGAAGCAGATCTACCATCTTGGGCTTACTATCTTCTTTGAAAAATAACAATGGCACCATTGTTAATTCTGTGCACATTTTGGAAAGACTCTGCTTTCCCTGAAATGTCACTCAGAGCATGACAGCTTCCTGGGTGTACTTGTCAAACTACAGCTTTGAGCTGTCATGGTTCTAGATCACTGAACAGCAGCTGAACATTCCTAGTGTGCAGAAGGTTTCACTGGGAGACTTTTCTTTCACCACATTAGTCATTTTTAGGTGGTGAGTCTAAACACAAAAGAAAAACATACAAAAGGGTGAGCCAGAAATGAGAGCACACATTAAAGATAGAGTAAATTCCAAAGGCTTTGAAGAACTTGGTGAAAATGAGATCCAGAGGAGATGAAGTATTTATATAAAAAACAGTTTAGTAGCTTGCAGTTTTGTTGTGAAATAGTTTTCAGCACAGTAACTGACTTCTTTAGGCAAGGTTTTAACCAATGACAGTGTTTGCTTCTAGGATGTACTCTAAAAACTGCTCACTGTCTCAGTGATGGTTGGTTACAGGCCTTTATTAAATTGGAGCTGCTTAATCACATCAACTTTCAATTTTTATTTTTATTTCTAATTTTTTTTTTAATTTTTTTTTTTTTAAACCACAATGAACTATTATTTACCAACAGTGAAGCACTACAGGGGGCAACTGTGGCATTGCTTCCTTAACCAGCTCATGGTGTGTGAATGTTATAAAATTGTCACTCAGATATATTTTTTAAATGTAATGTTATATAAAATGATCGTGTGATGTGTACAAAATATGGTGAAAAGTGCCAGTGGTAGTAACTGTGTAAAGTCTCTAATACTCAACATTAACTCCTTTAAAATAAAATACACAGCCTTCTGCCTCTGTATTTGGAGTTGTTCGTGCAACTCATCAAAGAAAACTGCCTAATATAAATCATATATATGGTAATAATTTTTCCTCTTTTGTAGTCTGCACAAGATCCATGAAAGATTGTATTTTTATTACTATTTAAACAGTGATTAAATTTAGCCTGAGCAGTGAGCAAGGGTTCACATGCATTCTTTTATACTGCTGGATTTTGTTGTGCATCATTTAAAACATTTTGTATGTTCTTCTTATCTGTGTATACAGTATGTTCTTAAATAATGTTCAATTGTCAGGAGAACTGTGAGAAATAAACTATGTGGATACAGTCTGTTTATATATAGAATGCTTGCTGTGACTTCCTTTCTGTGTAGTTCTGACTTTTTAATCAAGCTGGAAAACATTAAAAGGACATTTTAATACTCACTATGCAGACCTGCAAGATGCCCAGCGCCTTCCTCTGCTGTCCATTTCAATGGGAACTGATGGTGCTCAGCGCCCACTCAAACATGCTTCGCCTTTTGCAGGATTAGCATCTTAGTTTTCTCATCTCTCATGCCTAGACTGTTCCTTTTCAGGCAGCAGGAAAGTCAGATTTTACTAGCCTTGGTGCACTGTATACCATTGACTGAGGAGCTTTGTAATTATTGTGACATATTTTACTTAATATATTTTCTATTGAACTGTATAGCTTGTGATTGAGAAACACTTGATTATTTTATAACCGTAATAGATCTCCAGTTGCTTTGAAACTTGAACACTAAAGAGTAATTACGTAGAAGAGAAACTAATTTGACTTAAAAAGTTGGCAATAAGGATAATTGGCTGGCTGTACCTAATAACTTCAATGATAAACTCATCAGTATTAAGTTTTGCAATAACTTTAGGTGTACTTATTTTTTGCTTCAGAGAAAAAATTAATTTTACCTATTTAATCTGTTTAGAAGTTAATACAGTACAGTTACTAAAACCCTGAGCAAGTATCATATGTACACATATCTCACCTATCTAGTATACTTAGACAACTTTAATGAAATTCACATAGTGTATTTTAGTTTTTAATTGGAAAATACTGCTCTGAGAGGCTCTGATACTGTAACAAATGTGCTTGGCACATCATTCATGCTGTTGATAGGAAGATAGACTTGATGAAGGTGTAATATCAGGGAGAGAATCTGTGGTACTATTTATTTTCTGCTGATAGCCTGAACAAAGTCATGGAAGAAAATAGCAAAAATACATCAGTGAAAATACTCAGTCATCAATTTAGGATAGCTTGGAAAGGACAAAAAGCCATGGTCTAATTTGAATAAGATTGGAAACAGAGAATTTTGAGTCTGAGTCACCCAAGAAATAAGTGTCTTGGATAAATCCTCTTTTTATTGAATATGTATAAATATTTGTATTTCCATATGCATGCATATACAGCTAGTTCTCTTGCATACACTATAAACATAGGCAAATAGATATCTAATGCACATACACCAAATCAAGCATGGGATTATTTTTTTTTTGTTGTTTCATTCCACAGAAAAGGCTAGAAAAAAAGGAGAAAGAAAATTAAACTGAAACTGTATGTTAAAAAATTTTTGTAATTTGACTTTTTCTAAAAAAAAAACCCAACAAAGTTAACAGCTGATTGTTGCCTTTGCTCCCATCCTGCACAGTGTGACATTCCACACTTTAGACTTACACTGTAGTTAGAAGTAATTTTAAAAAGTACTCCAGAAAACCTACCCAGAAGAATGTGCAACTTCATGGTAACTCCAGAATATTTTACTTATGGGGGGGACAAATACCACACCAGACAGCTGCTAGTGCTCCTAGGCTCCGTTTAGAAAACCCTGCCTTCTCGAGCTGACGCATTCTGAAAGTCTCTTGCTTAAAGCTGTGGTACTGCAGATGTTACTTGCAATTAATGGCACTGCTCTGGAGCTGGAGAAGCACTTCCTAGAGCATCAAAGGTAAAATGTAGGCTATAAAAGGACCCAGGAAAGAAGGAACATCCACCATATGAAGGATAAGAGCGTGTCTAAAACAGTCCCTTAAAATAATTGAAATATCAGTTACAGGGCAAATGCTAAGGAAGAAAAAGAAAACAGAAGAATCTGCCCTGAATGCAAAAAGGACATACTCTGTAAGCATGCTGATTTGAGCTATATTTTCAAGTCATGTCATGTACTGTGCTTTAAAAAGGATTAAACCCACCTATACTGTAACAGAAATCATTACTCCTCATTTTTGTACATGTTTTATTTGTCTTATGTCTTCATTACAAGAAAGGTAACTTAAAAAATACAAATCTGCTGCATAAAGTACAACTTTCGACAGTAAGAACAATCATGCAACCCACTTCAACTGTGAATTCACCCAGTAGTTTCTGTAAGAGGATGCAATTACTTTACAGGAATGGCAAACAGCTTTTGTTTAGCTAGGAGAATACCAAAGAAACTCCACAATATTTTGGTTAACCTAAAGGAAATGTGATTGGATTTTTACAGAGTTTTTTGCAGGTGTTATGGATAAATGGCTTATTTGAAATGAGAGTCAAGCAATGAGAGCCAAATAATCCCTGACATTTTCTTTTTGCTTTTTCCCCCCCTTCATTCCTTCTCACCCACCAAAGTTTTGTTGATGCCAGTACAAGACAACAGATGATGATCAGACTTTTGCACTTGAAATACTTCAAAAGTATGACTTTTAAAGCTATCTTGATACATTCTGGTGCATATTCAACTTTATATGTAGACTTTAACATAGTGAAACTGTTCTTAATAGGGATAATTACTGGATTGCACATTCAACTATACAATACAATCATCATCTAATCTCACAAAACTGAGAAGTTGTATTTTATAATATCCTACAACTCCCAGCAGAAGACAAGGCTCTGAAAAATGGTGTCTGCTCCACAGTAATGGATTGACAGACTTTCAAAATACTCAACCACATCTTCACATTCCATTTATTTTTCTGTTTCTCCTTCTAACAGTGTTCTGGGGCCATGTGAAAAGTTTTAACTTCTCACTTGACTAATTCCATCTCTCTTACAGCTGCTTGTAACAGAGAACAGATTTTAGTCACTAAAGCCCACGAACAAGCTATGTGACACCACCAAAATTAATACTGTTAATTCAAAGAAAATAATCAATGAGAAAACTGTATGCAGCAATTTTAACATGCCAAATGCTGAATGATGTGGTTGAAGAGCTCACTGCTGTCACTGCTGGCCAGGCACTGTCTTAATTTCCATCGGACATGAGATCATGAAATAGAAATCAGCTGCTGTTCACCATGCTGCTTTTAACCCATGAAGAGCAAACAACCAACAAAACAATATACAATTCTCAGTGTAGAGTTAGCATACAGACCACTTTCTATCAAGTGTATTGGTGGAACAGAGAAAAAGGATTTCGCCTAGAATAACATACCACATGCACAAACTCCAGATACCTCTCAAGAAAGCAGTATTGCTTTGAACAGCATTGCAACAGTGACTGTCAAGTGCACATGAGGTTAGGTTGTGTACACACCATTACTGTGTTTCTGTTGAAAAAGAACATGCTGCCTCTTCCTTTTGCAGGAAAGAGTCAATTGTCTTGCAGACTTCGAGAAAAACATCCTCCTGTGTTCCTTCTGCATCAATCTGTGAAGCAGGCAAAAGACCATTAGTTTCAACTCGGTTATGAAGAATTATCTCAGAATCTAAACACTGGAACAAAAAAAAAAGGTCCAATATAAAATAAAAGTCACTCTGTTTAATGTCATAAACATTTTAATGCAGAGGAGCAGCCTCCATAAACCAGACTATTTGCTGTGTTTCCACAGATTTGTGTGAGAAGGTTCTGTGGCAAAGTACATTGATCAAATTACTTTTCTAAGTACTCATCTTTTAAAGTACAATTACACTTTTGATATACAGAACAGTTTCAGTTTCCAAAGTTTTTTTAGAAACTGTTTTAATATTTAATACCCTCCACAAGAAAGCTACTAGAATAACTTCAATATCCTACTGCTAATGAGATTGGGCTAATTTATTCCTTGTAATCTACAGTATCAGCATGTAGTGACTGGCCTGAAAGCTTTACAATGGCAGTAACTCAGCCAGGTTATGTGTTTCTGTGCATTTGTATTTGCAAGCCTGCTCAATTTGTCCTGGTTTTATAACAACCTTTGGGCAACACGTGTTTTATAGTGGCCCTGGTTTTGTTGTACAAGAATTCACTTTAATTGAGGAAATTATTTTCTTTAACACTCCAAAGATTCTGTTTCAGTAAGAGGTTGTCCAAACTGTTAAGTTCTTTTCATGAGTGGACTTCAACAAAACCAAGACCAATTTATTCTCCTATGCTGAAGAAGAGAGAGCTGCATTTTAGCAGAGAGGAATGATGTTTGTAGCCAGAATTCTATAAGTTCTCTAGAAAACATAAAGTAGCACCAAGCTTTTCTGAGCAATGAGTTCATGTTGATCCCAAGCACGGAGTGCCATGCATATTATCACTTGAGGGATATCTTGAATTACTTGATAGCTGTCTTTTGCCTTCACAGTAGCAACAGAAAGCCTTCCTCCTGGCTGCATAAACCACACAGACTGCATCTGCTGATTATCAGCTCCTCTCAAATGTCTGGTGAGAGTCTTGGTTCTCTGCTCAAAAGCAAGCTTCCTCTCTGCTTCTCCAGGCTTAGTCTTTCATGCATGCATGGCATGGGGGTTGCATATATTTAAGCAGACCCATATCAGCTTTACTAAAGCCTGTTTTTTTGAGTTGTGCTGCATACTGATCTCCAAGTTTCTGACTAGAATGCCAGACACTTGTAATGTTTGAAGGAGGCATTCCTGACCATCATACATTCTGCCACCTCTTTGTTCTGCTGGAGGATACAAGTTTCAAACTCAAAATAGTGTATTTTTGAAATAGGCCATGACTTCCTCTCAGATACGATCTTGGCTTGCAGCCAGCTCCTGTACAGTCTGACTGCACTCAATGTGCTTTTAAGTCCCTCAATGCTAAGTTTTGTGTGGGAGTCAGCAGCTGCTCCTTTCAGAGATCCAGCAAGGGATTGCATTCACTCTCCATATCTTGGTTTTGTTCTTAGTGGCATCCACAGAAACTGCAAAGTTTAGTCCCCTGTTGCATCATGTGGGAAGTGCTGGCACATCCAGCCCATCTACCTCCACACACAACTGTTCCAGCACTGGAAATGGCCAGCCTGGACAACCTTTAAGGAGCTGTACCTGACCAGACTGCTTGAACTCAGAGCAAGGGTATCTTACAGTCTGAGCTAAACTACCCTGTGCCTTCATGGCAACCTTGCTTCCCTTGCTCTCTCCCTCATGCTGGTGTATGCCCCTCGTCCAACTGCGACAGGCCCTGCTAAAAAGATTGTCCTCATCTTTCTTATATGCCTCCTTGAAGCACCTAAAAGCTGCAATAAGGACTCTCCCTGGAGCCTTTGCCAGGCTGAACAACTCTGAGTCTCTATGCCTTTTCTCATAGGAAAAGAGCTCCTGCTCTCTGACAGTTGTGGTCTGCTCTGGACCCACTCCAACAGCTCCATGTCTTTCTTTGTGCTGAGGACTCCAGAGCTGGATACAGTACTACAGGTGAAGTTTCACTTGAGCAGAGGGGGAAAATCACTTTCCTTGACCTGCTGGTCCTACTTCTGATGCAGCCCAGGATACAATTGCAATGTCTTCTGGGCTGTGAGCGCTCATTGCCGGCTGATGTCCAGTTTTTCACTCACCAGTAGCCCCAAAGACCTTCTTCACAACTCTGGTCTCAAGCAAGCCCTTCGTCTCCCAGCCTGTAATGATACCGAAGATTGCCCCAACCTGTGTGTAGGGTCTTGCACTTGGCCTCATTGAATCTTATAAAGTTCACCCAGATGCACTTCTGAAGCTCACCCAGGTCCCTCTGGATGGCATCCTGTCACTCAAGTATGTCAACTGCACCAATCAGCTTGCTGTAATCTGTGAGCTTGTTGAGGGTGCACTCAGTCCCATTGTCCTGTGTCATTGTTGAAGATACTAAAGAGCAGTGGTCCCAGTACGGACCCATGAGGGACACAACTTCTCACTGATCTCCATCTTGACATCAAGCTGATGTCCACTACCCTCCAGATGCAACCATCCAACCAATTTCTCATCCACCAAACAGACCACCCATCCAAGCAATACGTCTCTAATTCAGAGAGAAGGATGTCATGGGGTACTGTGTCAAAGGCTTTACAGAAGTCCAGATAGATGACATCGATAGCTCTGTCCTTGTCCACTGATGTAATCACTCCATCATATAATGTTGGTCAGTAGGTTGGTCAGGCAGGGCTTGCTCTTGGAGAAGCCACACTAGTCATCTCAAATCACATCCCTGTCCTCCATGTACCTTAGAGCAGCTTCTAGGAGAATCTGCTCCATGACCTTCTGAGGCACAGAGTCGAGGCTGAGAGGTCAGCAGTTTCTGAGGTCCTCCTTTCTCCCCCTTTTAAAAAGCCCTTTCTGAAACAAGGGCTGCATGTCTTTCAGAAGCTTTCCATGCCATGAATAAAGGGTTTAAGAGGGGGGTATTTACTAATACCAAAGAGAAAAGTGGAATGGTGTGCCATTCTGGACCAAATGCCTATCTTCCCAGTTACATAAGAGTTTCTTTTGTCTGTCTCAGAGGCCAAGACACTTATTTTCATACAGCTGTCTCACAGGAAACACTTTACACAGAGTGAAGGCCACAGCCATTTCAAAACTCCCTTGTCTTAGCAGACATTTTCATTACCTGGTTATTCCATAAATATATCTGCACTGGCTAACTGATCTAACCTAACCAGCATTGGTTATTGCCATTGGCGTTTTAGCAACCTTTTCTACAACTAGGACTGATCTAGGCAGTTTTGATGAATAATTAGATCTATAAGCATGGTGATTGCTACCCTTTATGACTGGCTGGAATGCTGACTTCCTAACAGGCACAGTAAAATATGGATGTGTGTGACTAATAACAGCCCCAGTGCTTCACACACTAGCATCCTAAATAACAAAGGTCCAATTCATAAAACTAACTTAAGATGGTGCCACAAAACTAACTTAACATGACAATAATTCACAGCTTTCATAGCTTTCACAGCTAGTACCACACTAATTCAATGACGCTCTCTGCAGCACCAGGAGAGAAACCTCTGTATTTCTCTTGCTCAGATCATAACAAACCTCATAAATTAGGACTGGTTTCAAGGTTATTCAAGGCTATTGTTGTCTCATAAAAGCAAGATCCAGATGCAGTTTTCCATGCTACTTTCAATTTTGAAATGTCACAATGGCTTTAGGTAGCTTCAAATGCATCGAAATATAAAAAGCTCATTTTAAAAATGACTGCAGCAATCATCTCCATAGTACAATGTTGCTCCTTTCGGCATTAAAATCAGTAAATTAAGTTTTCTGCCATCAAATCACCATTTGTTGTATGCTTTGTACACTGCCAGTGAGAAAAACCTGACTGTCTGTAGAGAGGATGGCTGAGGACCACCTTTTCAGAAAGACAGACTGCAACTCTGGAATAAACTCACTAGTTAGAAATTGTTTACTGAACATCCATCAAGCTCAGCTATGTAGTCATCAACATTTATATCTTTGTCATCAAAAAGAGTGTTAAACACCTCTCTGAGACAATGCAGGACCTGGTTCTCAGTGAAATGGATCAAGCTGTCTGGAAATGCAGCTGAAACATGCTGCCCAAATACCTGTTTACATTTGGCATGAGTTTACTGCTGTGTGTCTACAATCCCCTGCTAATATTCCTGATGTATCCTTGTAGATTGATGTTTCATCTAATGGGTCACAAGCCACGAAGTGGAGTGATAGTCACTTGTTTGTTTGTTCCCCATCTACTTACCTACCAGGGTTAATGATTCTCTGACAACCAGTAAAAAGATGGAAATAAATGGCACACCTGCTATCACTATCACCGTTATCACTTCTCTAATGGCAGAAGGACACATTTCCCTCTCTCCAGAGACACTCTTAACAGAGCACCAGCATGAGAAGGCTCAGAAATGGAAGACTGAGAGAGTGGGTGGTGGCTTGTTCTTTCATAATGGTTATGGAAAACGTTTGTGATAAGAATCTAGTATCTACTGCTTACTCAGCATGTGGCTTCAGATGATTTTAGGAAATAAGCAACAGTAGAACAACATGGGGGGGTGAGGGGGAACCAAAATTAATTAGAAATAAAAATAAAAATGAAATTTAGTTGAACTTTACTGTAGTTTCCATAACATGTGATCTGAAATAGTGAAGGGTTTTGAGCATCCTTGAAAATTCTCTGCTCTGGCTTGCCTACCTTATTTGTTATATTCACACCCTTTTTCCTTACATGACTTTGAATAGGGAATTTGTATTTAAGACACCTACTAAGTGTCTTATGTCAGATAAGTAGGACCAGTTTTGTCTTGTTTGACAGCTAATGCACTGCTCTTCTCTATTACTTATTACCCTTCTACATACTGTCACTTGAAAACAGCTTTAAAGGATGAGTCAGGTATTAAAAACAATCAGTCTTTGTTCCTCTTTTTCTTCTCAGTTGGCAGAAGGCTACATACCATATGCCCAATTCAAGGGTATTTCCAGTTAGCCATATTAAAACACAAGTATGTACCTACTAAATGTTAAGACACATTTTTCTGTCCAGCTGCCTTGGAAACCACTGAGAAACCACTTTCAGTCCTTGCATTTCCAGTATGAGGCCTTTGTTAAAGAGCACCTACTTGCTGCCCTTAGTGGCAGGTAGGTGTTCTGTAACTGACTATGAAAGAATTTATAGAATATGAAACTATTTTCCCAAAACATGATTAAAAAAAAAAAAAAAAGAAAAAAAGAAAAAAAGAAAGGAACATTTTGAACATATGATTATAGCTACTTTACCTCCCAGAACACGGTTTAGAAACTTAATGCTTTAGCTCTCAGCACTGGCCAGTGCTAGAGAGTAAAAAAAACACATTACTGAATGAACAGATTCTCCAGGCTGAAAACATGTGGTGTTATAATTAAAATCAGGAAGAAAAATATTAAACATGCCAGTCTGCCTCTAGATCTTCTGTGTATCTATAGGATATCACAAATAACAAAAAGCACATTTGAGGCCCCACAAAAAAAGCTGCAGTCTGAAGTATTACTGATAGTTTTTCCGCTTTCCACTTGAATTTCCTTTTTTGTTTTTTCAGTTGGAGAACATCAGAGTGGCTGTTAATGTCAATGCTTAGCAGTCTGTAAAATATGTCACTATAAATAAGAAAGTAACCCTGTGTCCTGGGAATTCCAAAATTTCTCTCTGCTTTCTTCAACACATGCAACCCAAATATATTCACTGCTAAAATAGTTTTAAAACTGTAAGCCTAAATGTCTTCTTTTTCTTGTTTTCCCACATAGCTAGCAGTTACACATTTTGTGTTATCTAGCTCTCTTTGTTTCAAAACAGCTGTCAATCAAGACTTCAATTGTGGGTTTTTTCATTGTAAAAGTATTGAGTATAATTTTTCCCAGGACTATGTAATTTACTCTATTCTCAGGTCAGGATATCTGTGCAGAAATTAGTTGCATATTTCTCTTCTGGGAACTTTGCAGAGAAGGAAGTTTTGCAATTTTGATTTGCATGTTTGCTACATGCAAATTTATTGTATTTATTATTGGATTCTTTCCCTTTTAGGACAAGAAGCATGAAGGACCAGCAGAACTGTGTATTTAGCTGAACATAAGGTACAGATTGCCATGACAAAACAGGGAAACATATACAAAGAAATATAAACATCTTATGTAAAGGAGTTTATAGCTGTACTAGTATAGACATCAGCTAATTGCACAGATGGAATTTTTTCTTGCTTCTAAGTAAACTATTGACTAGATAATAAAAAAAAATTGCATTAAATATCACATCCTGAGCAGGTGTAAACAGAGGTAATGCATTGAAATTAATATAACTATGTAATTTATTCCAGCAGAAAGATCTGTCCTGTGTGCAAGTCTGTTTTATTTCAGGCTCTAACTGTCAGTTTTGTACATTTAGCTAAAGGGGTTTGGATTACCATAATCTTTTATCCTAATTCTCAAAGCCTTTACAGAGAAATAAATCCTAATACTTAAAGAAAAGCTTTCTAGCATTAATGTTGAATAAGAGATTCTATAGAGATGAGGTAGCGATTCAGGACATGTTCCCAGATTCAAGATAAATCTGTGGGTTTATTCCCTCAGATTGTATTGTGAAATTCAGAAGTCTGTAGAAGTTGCAAACAAACTAGGGAAGTGTAAGATAGAACAAACTGGAAAGTGCAGAAATTTATACTACAGTTCATAAATGTTGTGATGCCAGTATTTTCCAAATATTGATCATATAATGAAAGTAAAAAGCAGTAGTATAATTAAAAAGGTCGAGCATTTTACCTTGCATAACCGTGTCTTCCTTTCATAGTATGCAATCACAGGTTTTGATGCTTGGTAATAGCTTTCAATTCCTTCCTTGATTGTTTCAGTGCTATCAGAATGCTGACTGCTCTCATTTCCCATCAGAAGGTGACTGCTCATGGTTTCTTCAGAGCAGTCCAGGCAGATTACAAGTTTTGGTTCCCCAATCTAGAGACAAAGAAAGAAAAAGAATAGATATTCAAACCACTGGCCTGGTAATATGATTTTGTTTGGATCTTTTAAAAAAGAAATGCTACCAAAAGTGTCATCAAGAAACTTATTGACAAATCACCTTTGTATTGGTCTATGCAGAAATTATGCTTTCTAACAAACACCTCTTTGTAGCAGCACTTAGGAGTTCCCAGAATTCAGGATCAAGGCTGTGCTTGATTGGGCTCTACACATACACCAAAAAAGGGACTGAAAAATTCTGGTTACTTGGACTGAAGATCATCTGTTCATTATATGAAACTGTTCGATAAAAGGTTGATTCACTCAGCCCTGGACTCATGGAATATCTGACAGTTATTTTTCTAGCCCTTGCTTTGTTAAGTCTGTGAAAAGTATATTTTTATTCAGGGAGCGACAAACTGCAGCTTAGATTTTCAAGAGGCAACAGAAGAAAATGTCCAAATTAAAGTGCACCCGCTTGAAACAGAAATGAGTAGCTACAGACAGGTTCAGGGACACCGTCAAATGTTTGTTATTGGATGTATTCATAGGAGTGCATCCTGTGTGTTATTTTATATCATGCACTCTTCTACATCATTATTTGCAGTATAACTAGGTCATTACTACCCATAGCATAAAGGAAAGATGTGATATATTCCTGTGCATTTTCAAGTTCCCAGATGCACAGATTGCATTGGGTTGGAAGGGACCCTCAAAGGCCATCTTGCGCAAGCCCCTCCCCGCACAGAGCAGGAACACATTCAGCTAGATCAGGCTGCCCAGGGCCACATCAAGTCTGATTTTGAATGTCTCCAGGGATGTGATTTCAACCACATCCTTGGGCAACCTGTTCCAGTATTTTACCACTCTTCTTGTAAAGAACTTCCTCCTTATGTCTAACCTAAATCTACCTTGCTCCAGTTTAAAGCCATTCCCCCTGGTTGGTGAGTAATTTCCAAATTCTATGAGAAGCTCACCATTTTGTGCTTTTTTTTGCTAGTGCCAAACCATTTGTAAGGGATAGTCTGCCTGTTTTAATAAAGAAAATAAATACAGATTAATTTCTTTTTATTCCCAAGCCTTGGCAAACTTAGTAAATAATTGTTGCTACATTTAATTGTAGGTTTTGCAGTACTTTGTGAGTGATAACTGGCAAGAAAGAGCAAAAGATTCCTTATTTGAGGCAAGACCCAGAAGTTCTAAATACAACTCCCCATTGTTCTTTCCCTGAGATGCTGAAAAGTAATGGAATAATTTTACCATGCTGTTATGTAGTAAATCCTCCAATGATCTCACATTCTTTCTCATTCCTTCCCTTTCTAGCAGGGGTTTGGAAAGTGAGACATTCTGAGAAAAGATGACTGTTCTTCACACTAGTGGCCATTTCAAATTCATGCTTTTACCATGGCTACAGCAAAGTCTAAATGACTGATATATGGAAATTGCCTTTACTACCTTTGTTTGCAGCCCTCAAAGGAAGAATTATTGTAAAAGTAAATAATTCATATTAGACCTTCTGCATTTGACTGAGGATGTCTGGATTATGTTGACCTTTCTACTACCTTAATGACTTTCTAAGAGACAGCTGAAGCCAAAGGGATTATGTCGGACAGTTCAATGACAGTCCTTTACCCATTCTTTTTTTCCGCACAGCTCAGAGAGAATTAATGCTATTAGCAGCAGCAGTACTGAGCTCCAAGATTAAAAAAATCAACAAGGCAATTTTAGCAGTGCAAGAAACTTAGATCAAGAAGTTAAAAAATATGTCAGCTTAATCAATGATTTAAACACATGTCCTTTTTTTGTTTAATTGGACTAGGATGGTGACAAGCTATTTCCTCCCAAAACCACATGAGGAATTTCATGGTCTGTTCTGAATTGTAACAGAATAAACAGGGAATGATTCCTTTCTGTCTGTCAGAGTCATATCATTACCTTGCAGAGATGATATAAAGGAGTCTGTTGATCACAGAATCACAGAATCATAGAATGGTTTGGGTTGGAAGTGACCTCCAAAGGTCATCTAGTCCAATGCCTCTGCAGTGACCAGGGACATTCTACATTACATCAGGTTGCCCAGAGCCTGACCTTAAATATCTCCAAGGATGGGGCCTCAACCACCTCCCTGGGCAACCTCTCTCAGTGTTTCACTACCCTCATGGTAAAGAACTTCCTCCTAATGCCCAACATAAATCTACTCTTCACTAATTTAAAACCATTGCCCCTCATCCTAACACTACAGGGTTTTATAATCATCCCCTTTCCAGCCTTTTTGTAGCTCCCCTTCAGGTACTTGAAGGCTTCTATTAGGTCTCCCCAGAACCTTCTCCTCTCCAGGATGAACAACCCCAGCTCCCCCAGACTGTCCTCAAAGGAGAGGTGTTCCAGCCTCCTGATCGTTTTCATGGCCTGGTAGCATCTTATTTGATAGACTTGGTCTGATTTGCTTTTGACAATCTTAATAGTTCTCTTAAAGATTCAAATTGTTGCTGTTCTCTAGAATTCAAAATGTTACAGAAATGTTATTTTTCCAAGTTAGAAACTACAAAAAGTAAAAGTAATGCCCCTACCAGATATGACAGCAATTTTTACTACTGTTGTTTGGTTGATATTTTGTTTGTTTGTTTGTTTGTTTTCAGATTACTGTTTTCCTGACAAAATTTAGCTTAAACAACGCATGTGATGGAGACATTTGTAGGAATACATCAAGTGTAATGTATTGGGTCTTTATGTTGTCTTATTGGTTATACTCCACCAGGTGATGCAGAACTTACAATTTGTTTTCTACGTCTCACCTAGCTGAAAGATCAAGGAGCAAACAGGGATGTGTGAGTCTCTAGAATTATGGCTAGGTAAAAGCACCTTTATATGATAGACAGGAATTGGGCAAAACTGGCTGAAGAATAAGCTGTTTCTGCATAGCTAATTCTTTCTATTTGGGGCTGTCAACCTTTCAAGCATAAGCACTATTCCCCATGTCTTCTAAATAGAGCAGCCCTTTGTTAACAACTATAAAGCTTTTCACACATCATCTAGATATGTAGCATTATTCATTTGCACGTTGCAGCCATTAATTAATAAAGCCTGATGTCTACCTCTTTTCCTTCAATTATAATGTAGGAAGAACTTATCACCCTTTAGAAAGAAATGCAAAACATTATCTCAGTAATGACTCATTTTGAAAAACTTCACAGACTTACTAAGCAGCTTAGAGCCCAGGTGAGTTCACGCTGACAACACTGAAGTGGATACGTGGATACACCAGGGATGACATAACACATTCAAAATTATCACTTGGGGTCCTTGTGTTTCACTCCAAATGTCAAAAGTAGCTCAGGATTACAGGATCTTTTGCCACTACAGTGGCTACAGGAACTGAAAGAGGCTCTGCTTTTGCATCAAGGCTTGTTTACCTGGTAATGCCTTGATCCAGGGCACTCCAACCTCTAAGTCCTTTATATACTTTGTAGCATACACTAGTGTTCACTGGACATGACACATCTACCTGCCAGAAAAACAGCACCGCTGAAATAGTTCCTCCTACACAAAAAGAAAGAAATCTCCAAGCCCTTTTTAATAGGCTGTGATGTTGCAGTAAAGGAAGAATCAGATCAACATTTCTGTGAACAGATTCTACAACAAATCCTATTGCTCATTACTTTGTTCAGCTTCTGATGCCTAAATCTTGCCAGGCTTATGTGGGAATCAAATAAATAAAGCAGCTAAAGGTTCAGGGAGAAAACAGATGATTCACTGAAGTTACATTACCTTTCAGACTCATAATAGGACATTTGTGGAGTGTAAAATGATAGAATAGATACTTAATTATTTCCCCTAGTTCACCGCTTTGCTTCTCCTAAACCCTGGCAAAATTTATTCATAGGGCTTACATGGAGCACTGTTTGTTTGTTTGGGGTTTTTTTCGCAGATTGAGAAATGTACAGCTGAGACTTCTCAGTAGGTCTTAGCACACACTGAGGAAATTGATAACTCTCTGAACTGCCACACAGTCACTTGTGAAATGCTCTTTTTATGGCTATGCCACCTGTTACTCATCATAAAAATTAAATCTGTGTTTTGCTCTTTCAAAGTGGCAGCAAGCTTTAGCAATGGTAAGTGATATTAACTGTGAAGATATATGGACCTACATCAAATAAGTGCTTGATATTTTTATGATTAAGTACAGCAGCCACCTGTTGGAAGGAGAAAACTGATTCGAAAACTGATTCTAAAAATTATTTCTGTTTTATATTAAATTTGGGTAAAATCAGCTTTACATCTCAGCTTAGAGTCTGTGTAGGTGAGGGCAAAATCTGGAGCTGCTATATTTATGTGGTCCCAAACTTTCACTCGCGGTCACAGTGCTGTTGGATTGGTTCTTTATACATTCCTTTTGCAATCAGCTAAAGATGGAGACTCAAGCAGAAACAAGAGTACAGTCATATCTTGACAGGAGTTATAACAAAGAGCACAATGATTATATGGTCACCTTGCTCTCAAACTCTTCTGCTTCTTTCAGGTCCTGGGGATACCCATCAATCAGGAATCCTTTTGTGTCCCCTAACTTGGAAACCATGGCTTCCTTTAGTAGCTCTAGAACAATATCCTGCATTGGAAATAAAGATAATAATTTGGTTAATTAATAAGAAAGATTGATACCTCTGCTACACTGACTTTAGTCCTACATCTTTGAGAACTGCCTTGTTTTCCTTAAAGCAGGTCCTGTTAATGCAGATGTTTTTCTTGTCCTGCAGGTATCAGGGCACCTTATTTTTTCTTCTCTGAAGATCAGCTGTGCTATACAAATCTACTGTTGCAACCCATCCAAGAGTTAAAGTCCTTTATATACCTGGGAATATTTAATAATTTCAAAATTAATGTTAATACCTGTGAAACTTTAAAGAGTACTGCCGCAGCATTTTCCACTCTGATTGCATTTTGCTATATCATTGATATAATTATATTACATGGAAAGTGATGAGACCATGTCTGACCAAAGACACAGAAGAGCAAAGCAATCAAAACGAAGCCTCAGTACCACTTTTAGTTTTCCCTGAGCAGCACTTCCCAGTATCTTTCATTAACAAACCCATCCTATGATCTAACTGTATTTGCTGAAGACCCACTGTGAGCTGAGGCTGTGGACCTGTGAAAAGTCAAGCCCAGCTGAGAATAACACACTCTGACTTCATAGTCTCCATTAAACTGCAGTCCAGCTGCTCTGGGACGTCAGCCAACTCTGTAGGGAGCTGCCACAGGTATTGTAAATGAGAAGATCTGCCAGGAGGACCAGCTCTGAATCTGAAATGTGAAACTATAAAAGGGACATAAAGTTTCTGGTTCCTGTACTTACTCTTACAATTTGCAATGCATAGCACAGCATCTCTCTCACTGTATTTCATGACTAATTCATTGCCTGTGTGAGTCTGTAAAGAAATACTGGCGTAGAAAGGGGAAAGGAGTACCACACATCTGGCAAGGAGGAAAATTCTCACTCAAGTTGCAGATAAATGTGAATCATCTACTCTAGTGTCTTATGTCCACCCTTTTAAGGAAATCTACCTACCACTGCCTCTTTGTAACCATTAGGATCTCAAATAAAACTGTTGCTTACACCAGGCACAGGTTCGCCACATTCCATGATGTCTTTGATCAATTTACTTCTCTCTGATAATGATGATAACTCATTTTGGAGAAGGTCACCAGTGGACAGGTGAGTAAATCCGTATTGCTTGGCTAGCTGTTCACATTGGCTACATTTGCGAGAGCCAGGCCCACCTTTGTGAGGGAAAAATATCTAGAATTAGAAAAGAATAATGTCTTTTCTCAAACTATATCAACCAAGAGAACTGGAGAAAATTGATAAGGCTGCCTATTTTAAAATACACTCAATGCAGTACAACAAGTCATGTACTTCCCCTCTGATTTACTACACTGCTGAATCAAAAATGTGTACCAAAGTCAAGGAGTCACAACAGTTTGCAGTCTCTTGCAGAAGAGTACCTGTTTCAAACCCACTATTATCATGTAAAGGCAAAACATGAAACAGCCAGTGGGGAAGGTTATTTGACTCAGTATACATTCAGCTTGATAGCTGCAACAAACAGCAGACTTAACATTCACTGCATCCTTGTGAGGGAGATGTTTTGCCCCCTTTGACGGAATGGAAAATTACAGGCAACCCGCCTCTGTTATATTGGATGCACTAAACTCTTCTGTACCATGGTAAAGGGAAGAGCAAACCATCACTGTACTTGTGCCTTTTCCCTTTGAGCTGAAAAGCTCTCACATGTGGGCACATCTGCTGGAAACAGAGCTAAGGAACTGAAGCTGCCAAATGCTGCTGAGGGATGGGTCGTGCTGCTCTCTAGCTGTAGTACTGCTGTGTTCTTCATACATATTGCAAGGAAGTGTAAGAGTAAAGTCCCCAGCAACAAAGGCCATGTTTCCCCTGCTCTCCTACATCTGCAGTAGCTGGAAAGCCACCTCTGAAGCATAGATGTGTTAGGGGTGGAAGAGATCTCAAAGATCATCTAGTTCCAACCCCCTGCCATGGGCAGGGACATCTCACAGATCAGGTTGCTCAGAGCCACTTCCAGCCTGGCCTTAAAAACCTCCAGGGATGAGGCTTCTTCCACCTCCCTGGGCAATCTGTTCCAGCGTCTCACCACCCTCAAGGTGAGGAATTTCTTCCTAACATCCAATCTGAATCTACCCATTTCTATTTTGTTTCCATTCCCCCTAGTCCTATCACTACCTGACACCCTAAAAAGTCCCTCACTGGCTTTCTTGTAGGTCCCTTTAAAATACTGGAAGGCTCCTTGGAGTCTTCTCTTCTCCAGACTGAATAGCCCCAACTCCCTCAGTCTGTCCTCATAGGAGAGGTGCTCCAGCCCTCTAATCATCCTCGTGGCCCTTCTCTGGACACAATCCAGCACCTCCAGATCCTTCCTGTAATAGGGGCTCCAGAACAGGAGACTCCAGGTGGGGTCTCACCAGAATGGAGTAGAGGGGGAGAATAACCTCCCTTGACCTGCTGCCTATGCTTCTCTTGATGCAGCCAAGGATGAGATTGGCTTACTGGGCTGCAAGTGCATATTGGTGGTTCATGTTGAGCTTCTCGTCCACCAACACGAGAGCCAACCAACCAGGGGGGTGAAAGGCAGTCTCAGGCTCAACAAGCAGGTTGCTCAGGTGAAGCTGCTCAAGTGGATTTTTGCACAGGCTGAAGGGAAGGCACCTGCCTGGCCCCTCAACTAACCACAGCTGCAGCTGAGTGTTGCCATCTCTCAAGGAGACAGTGAGAGTAGGACACAAAGGGTAGTGACTCTGGTGAATGCTGTAAACCTTCTCCTCTTAGAAGCAGCATCTCAAGCCTCAACTGGATAGATTCTGCCTGTCTTGGATGCCTCTCTGACAAACTTGGGACACCTCCTAGTTCTGCAGGTACTGACTTTCCCTGTCCCTCAATGAAGCTGGCTACTTTTCCTTCCTTACCCTGAAGACCAACCTTGTGAAATACCAAAGCAGCAGCTGCAGCCACCGCAACACGGCCGGAGAGGTAAGTAGTCCACAGAAATTTCTGGAAGCTGTTTCTTGGGGATCCTGTGACTGTGAGTTCTAGAACTGCTGGTGGATCTGTAATCTATTTGTCTGTAGCCACTCATACTTATTATTTGTTTTCTTTCAATTAACACTTTTACAAAAGAATAATATTCTCATTAAAGCAATAGAAAAACAACCTGCAACCCACATTATCAAGGACATGAGTCTGTGACAAAGGTATTTCTAGCTAAAATTTTAGCACAAGTGCGATTCTCACACCATGGGCTGGTCTTTGTGAAGCTGAAGCAAAAGATTCCAGGTTGCAGTAGGCAAAACCATTCCTCTGATGACCCAGGGTGCTTGGCAGGGTAGGGAAGGCTGAGGGGCTGTGTTTGTGCCATACTGGTGCCAGGGGTGGGGGAAGTTGGGAAAACACATTTCTATTGTGACAATATCATGATTCAGGGAGAAATTTCAAAGTGTGTAGCACCACTTTTTCAATTTTTGATGAATATATTCAGAAGCTCTACTGCAGTAGGAGATAATTATATCCTTGTAGGGAGACAATGTTCAAAAATCAAAAGAGGCAAGGTCAAGATTTGAAAACCACTTCTTTTTGATAAAGTTTTTTAAGTGTGTGGCTTGTGTATTTATCAGCTGTTGGGACTTGCAAGTATGACTACACAGCTCTATTATGTGGATTTAAGATTCTAGAAAATTCATGATTGTCCTTTTTGTTTACCCTTCTGTGAATAAGTATAGGAATAATACATTCACGATAGAGTGAATTTGGCACTATCTCCTCCTGAGCTGAAATTTCTTCTGACCTCCACATTCAATTTAAGAAATAATTGCTCTGAACATATAATTTTCAGAGAAGTTACAGTACTGTAGCTGCGAATAAAAATTGGGTCAAGAGGCAGAAGCATCAAAGGAACGGTTTTGTCTACAGTAATCTGGAATCTTTTACTTTCAGCTTCACAAAGACAATTATAAGCCCATGGTGTAAGAATCACACTTGTGTGAAAATTTTAGCTAGAAATATCTTTGTCCCAGTCTCATTTTCTTGACAATATGGGTTGCAGGTTGTTTAATAAGAGGAGCATTATTCTTGCATGAAAGTGTTGATTGAAAGAAAACAATAAGTAAGAGCAGCTACAGAAAAATAAATGCAGGGAAATTATAGGCAAATTATCCATAATGAGACTGTTAAATATATGTAGTGGCAATTATTTTTGTGGTTCCCCCCCCCCCACCCCGTATGCTTTCTTCTTTTACTCTGCTTACATATATTTTAGGGTGATAAAAAAAGTTAATGAGTCATTCACAAGCATTTGCTATCAGATTAATCATGTTGTCTTCTGTTTTTCATGTGTGATGTGAAGATAATGAGATGAAGCCTAGAAAATGGCCAGGGGAATTATTAAATGTTAGCATGGTTTTGTGTCAGTGCAGTGTATCTTGCTTTAAAGCTCATTCATTAACTTGATAAAAAGTTTGCAGGTTAAGCAGGTTTTATCAGCCAGCAAGACTGTTCTTGTCAGCTGATTCCCTTATGTGTCCCTTTGTGCTTTCTGATACAAACAGAAAGCAAGTATCTGCAATCAGGGTGCTATGCCAAGTATAGAAATAAAATGCAGTTCTGTGTATTGCTTTCCTGTAAGAAAGACTGGGTTAGAAGGCCTGTGCACTTCCTCTGTACAATTTTTGCTTCCATTATGCTGATTCAGCTACCTATGAAACTGTGTGAGGGGATCTTCTCATAACAAACTTTCTGGCAGCACTGCTGACTTCAGTAGTCACCTTTCCTCATTCTGTTACTGACTGCAGAAGTTCTTCACAGAGAGCTCTTTGGGGGGGGGGGAAAACAGTGGTCTCTGTGAGTAGGGAGAAATTGCAACTGCCCAAGCAGCACTTCTGAATGTTTAATTGCAGCTTGCCTTAGATCAGTGAAAGATCTCAAGTTAAGAAACCAAGACTTTTACACCTGCTCTTCCTCATGCCCCAGTTCCCTCTGGATTATGAAAGACTCCAGCAACCTCAGACATGTGATTCAAGTGTAACGTTCCAGCCTACAGGCAGATGAATTAATGATGCCAGAGTGAACTGAGGCTGCCACCATGAGTGAGCAGGGACAGGAATAAGCAATATGAGCAGCTCATGAACCATCTTTGCTGCTAAAACTATTAATAAAGCAGAAGTGTCACACAGACAGAATGGGATGTCTCTCTTTTATCATATACAAAAACACCATGAACACTCACAAAAAATGCCAGCAGCAGGTTTTACAGGAGGGTCCCACCATTCACTTTAAAATATTTCAATTTCCAGACCTTATTTTCATAATGACTGTCATCCCTGCAACATGGAAAAGTGCTTGCAGGGGAAGCCTAGCTGCGCAAAGGAGAGTGAGACTTCAGAAAAGAAATAAAAATAATCCCAGTCAAGCTATCCTAATATTCAAGCTATGATTTTGGAGGACTAGATCAGTTTAGCAATTCTATTACTCTATTCTTAGCTTTAGAATACAGTATTCAAAGGCTTCTCAATATCACTTCAAATAGTTTTAGACTAAGGGAAACCATAAAGAATAATGCTGTTAAAAATTACAGCAAACTCTCTCTCTCTTCCCGCCTCCCCCCCCCCCCCTTCTTCTGAAAGACAATTTCAATTAGAAAACAACCAGGACCACATGTTAGCACAGTGTTGTGATGTCTTGGGACATTACTGAATTTTCATTCCTCTGAAGAAAATGTTTATTTTTTTGTATAAGTTCATTTTTATTGAAAGTTGGGGAAAGCAACTTTCATCAGCTTCTACAATTAGTGCTTGCACTAACTGGGGTTTTCATTATCCATGCTGCTCATCCTATGCCTATCTGACTGCACAAGAAGGAGTAATACAAGTGTTGTAGCATAATTTAGGTTGGAGGGGACCTCATCTGGTAAAACTGTCTGCTCAAAGCCAGGGTAAATTGAGGTTAGATCAGCTCATTCAAGGTCTGACATATTTGAGACAAATAATGAGGCTGGGGGTTGAGGGTTGAGATTCTTTGGTTGGTTGGTTTGGTGTTTTGGGTTATATTTTGTTTGGTGTGTTTGGGGGGGTTGCCTTTTTTGTTTTCTTTTTTTTTTTGGTATGCACAAGAAACGAGTGCCTGCAGCTGATGACATTCTACGTGAAACTGTAGGTGGTGAGAATATCTCCAGAGTGTCAGCTGAAAAGCTGGTGTTACACTGAGCTTAAACCATTATTGGCTTTGGCTCACCAGCAAGCGTTGCAGAGGAAATTGGTTACACTGACTGAGTTTTAAACATCGCATTTACAAGTAAGCAGCAAGGTTGTTTGTGGAATAAAGCGCAGAAAGATTCCTGAAAACTTGCTGCTTCAGTTTCAACCTCAAGCAAAGTCAAATACAGCTATGCAGAGATAGGGCAGGATAATGCTCTGGTGACTTTGTTATGCACAATAATTTTCTGGATGTGATCCAGAGTCTCACAGTGCTTACAAATGACAAAATCATGCATTGTTCATTATGGTTAAGATTGCATTTGTGGATTTTTCCTGTTGTTGGTGGTGTTTTTTGTTTTTCCTGTTTGCTTTATTGTGAGCTTTTTGTAGTGACTGGCAATAATTACATAAGTTTTGAATGTTAAATGTATAATTCTGGGAGATGCTTTTTTTCTTTTTATCATTTTTGTCTTGAATTTTACTTTACAGGATAAAATTTACTTGGCTTTACTACTTTTTTATTTTTTTTTCTTTACCCTGCTGTTATTGCCCAATTTGATGCCTCTGTTTGCTGTCTGGATAAAGGCTTCTGTCGCTTAATTACTCAGAGTTGATTGTTATTCCAATTAATCCCTACATTACTTCTATGTAAATCTTTGCTAATTAGATTTCTTTTTTTTTTTTTCTTTTTTTTTTTTTTTTTTTCATTTCCCTTTTTGGACAGTTTTCAAGGTAAATTAGTGATGGAGGGGAGAATTGTCTGCTGTTTTCCCTTTTGTCTTATAAACAGCACCTCCTCGGCTATAGCAGATGGTGTATTTATTTCAATTAGCTTATGAAGTACCTCAAATGCACATCTTTAGAACTCTAGTTCTAAAATATCTCTATAACCGTCTTATTATCTACTCATGACAGACCTATACAATGAGTAAACATTCCTAGAGACACCTGAGGCCATTTTCCCCTTTCAGTTCTCTACAACAGTGTGCTCTAACCCATCTTCTCTGCTTTCTTTCTAGTTAAGGTATCCCAGGCTGAATATTTCTACTGTCCACTGTAGTACAGTACCTAGCCACTGAGAATATGTGGTGGTTTATTTTTTTTTTACTTCTTTATTTTTTATTTTGCCTTTCTGGTCAGATTTCATTCCTTTGAATGATATGTAAGGTTGCCTTCCTGCCTAGGCAAATGGTATGCATTTGGCTAGTGCGTAGAATGGTAAACCTGGAGTGCAAGTAGATCAACAAGTGATTAGGGCATATTAACCAGCCTACAAAGGCCATAAGGAAAAACAGTTTGTGGCCACTCCAATCAGCAAGAAACCTGTCTCTGGGAAATACCATTTACATTCACTACCCAGATGGAGTAAAATCAGTATTTTGCAGCCAAATGAGCAATCACGAAAATCTCATGTTGGCTACCAAAACCAAACAACAGCAAAAACTCAGGGGGGGGAAAAACCTAACCCTCTCTCTTCACATCAGACTTAAAGGAACTTCTTCAGGATTGGGAGGATGGGCAGTGGAGACAAGCGTATTTTTGGGAAAGAGTATAAATCGTTCTACATAATTCATTGAAAAAATAGTCCACGTTTGGACTTAGCCAAACGTTTCATCGGAACATTTTCAACAAAGGAACCCTTTGACTTTTGATTCAGCAGAATTCTCCTGTTTCTAGAAAGCACGTATTAGTCTGAGATGCATTTAGGAGCAGAAATAAATAGGGAAAGGTGTGTTTTCAGTTTTAATCTGGAAGATGGCTAGTAGGTGGCTTATAAAAAGTTGTAAATTAAAATTAAACCCCACTCTATAAAAAGAGAAATCAGTACAGAGGTAAATGGAAACTGTGTCTGACCATGGATGATTTCCTAGGCAAAATTCACCTTTTTAACAAAACGTCTGTGGTTTTATTAACCCAAACATAATGTTCCAATACATGAGGCAGAGCAAACAAAAATTTGTCACTAGTGAACAGCAGAAAGATGTAATTCAGTTTGCTTAAAAAGTGAATATGAAGCACTGTCCCTGTTTCTCTTAAAAGTCTTCCAATGAACTCATTGGTAACCTAATTTTACTCTAACACATAACATCCACCCTAAGTTTGCAATAAAGAGTCAGCTTGGATTTGGTGTAAGACAGGATGAGATAAAGGAGCAGCACATAAATGTGCTATCTTTTCACAGAATCCTTTAGGTTGGAAGGAACCTCTTGGGATCATTTAGTCCAACAACTCTGTTACACCGGGATCTGTCAAAGCAGGTCATTCAGGACTGTGTCCCTTGGTTTTGAACACCTTTAGGGATGGAGATTCTGCAGTCACTTTGGGAAACCTGTTCTGGTGTTTGACCACTGCCCTATGTTTGACTACTCTCACAGTAAAAAAGTGTCATCTTGTGTTCAGAAGTTTTTCAGTGAACTTGTACCCATATTCTCTTGTTCTGTCACTGGACACTGCTGAGAAGATCCTGCCTCCTCCATCTTCTCTCTCACCCATCAGACATTTACACATAGTGATAAGATGTCTTGGAGCCAAGACTAAGAGTCTAGTCTATACTAACAGCCAGACTGTTTTGTTAGACTTTAAAAGAAATTATAATTAAAACTAATTAACATGCAGATTTTCAAATAAATTAGGAATCCTACTTACCAATAACAAAAATTATGTGTGATTTCCTCAGATCTTCTGAGAAGTCTAATGTGAAAATAAAAACATTTTAGTTGACAAGAGCTACTGGTTTTAATCTTAGCCACTTTCTGCATGAAATTGGGGAACACTCATGTAAGATGGGCTGCTTTTTTTTCCCACCCCTTAAATTTACTTTCTTCTATGATGCTCTGCATTCCAAAAGGAGCTATTATCCACAAGCCTATTTACCTCCTGGTGTCATAGTTCTCACTGCAGATATGATAAAAATAATTGACATGAAAATTAGATCTTGCACATACACATAAGTTCTTTAAAAACCAAGAAAATGAGACACATGTATCTTGCTGTAATAACTTGCTTCCTGAGCCACAGCATTTTTCTCTGAATATGTTATGTCGGTTATGTCATAATTGCTTCAGACGTTTGTCCACATGCATTCAGATTTTGTGTTTAGTACACTGCATCTGAGATACAGTCTTAAATTCCCCTTAGTCTCAAATTCAGCCAAATACCTGGATTTCACTGAAGGTGATTATTGTCACTGTCATTTTAGAACCAAAACTACTGTTTGTGTTGCAGGTTTGCTTTTTGTGAAACAGTGTTTCTTTAAAAAAACAGTTCCTTCTGGTCTAGTTCCTTCCCATTCATTAACCTGATCACATCAGGGCAGAAGGTGATCTTGCACCATCTGACCCTGCTGGAATTTTATTGTGCCTTTGACGTAATCATTTACATTTGCACTCAAAGAGAATCCACATTATAAAATCATTTGAAACATAACTTTCACAATATAAACAGTCTGAATTAACTTTTACCTTCTAAGGAAATGTATTTAATTACAAGGGACAAACAAAGATTTCAAAATCAAATGGCAAGTGACACTGAAAAAGAAACTCACCTCCTGTGCTCTCATAACCAGAAAAACTTGACTGATCTTCATCCTGTTAATTAAGAATTTGACAAATTGGAGTGGATATTCTGCATAGTTTGTGCTTCTTATATCTGCTTATCTGTATATCTCAGTATCTTCTCAATATTCTGACCTCTCAGTTTTAATCTGTGTCAAGATACAGTTAAAAATATCACAGAAATACTCAGTACTGTTTCAGTTGTCCTTGAACACTCCCAGGGATGGGGCATCCACAACTTCTCTGAGCAATCTGTTCCAGTGTCTCGCCACCCTCACAGTCAAGAACTTCTTCCTAACAGCTAAACTAAATCTACCTTCTTTCAGTTTAAAATTGCTACCCCCCTCATCCTGTCACTATGCTCTCTGACAGTGATCCCCCCAATCATTCCTGTAGGCCCCCTTTAAATACTGTAAGGCCACAATAAGGTCTTCCTGGAACCTTCTCTTCTCCAGGCTAAACAACTTCAAGTCTCTCTGAATGTCATCCTCCTAGGGGAGTTCTTCAGCCCCCTTATCATCTTCGTGTCCCTCCTCTGGACCTTCTTGAGCAGATCCATGTCTTATGCTGCAGGCACCAGAGCTGAACATAGTACCCAAAGTGAGGTCTTGCCAGAGTGCAGTTGAGGGGAAGGCTAAGAGTGCATTCAGGCCCACTGTCCATGCCAGAACAAAGGTGTTAAACAGCACTGGTCCCAGTGCAAACCCCTGAGGTCTGCACTTGGACTCTGAGCCGCTGACTTCAAGTCTTTGCAAGAACCCAACCAAATCCTTATCCTCTGAGTGGTCCACCTATCAAACCCATGTCTCCTCAGTTTTCAATTTGGAGGCAAGAATGTCGTGTGGGGTGGTACTGAATGCTTGACCACTTAAGATTCTTTACATACAGCACAGTACAATGAATGAGGAATTACAAATCCTGGCCAGCAAGAGTGTTAAAGCTGGAATTCTTTGTTCCTCTACAGATCAGAATTATGTATGTGCTGGACGTAGCATAAGTTATGTAGTGTTGATATAACATCAGTGCTTTAATCTAGACTATAAAATACCAATAATAGTAATGGAAAGTAACATGTTCATATTACATCACCTGTGTGTAACATCAGCATGGAATACATTTTGCTAGTCCTCTCGAAACAATGCAGTGTTACCAAGCTGTAGTTTCTTACAGCTCTATTTTAGTTGTTTCAGTATACTGTCAGAAATAGCCCCTGCTAGAGATTTGTGTAGCTGCGTGGTGAGTAGAGCAGGTAAACTGCTGGACACTATAATTTGCAAGGTTCTTGGACTAACTACCTTTGAAGGTTTGTCCCTGTGTTCCAATCAGCACTGAAGCACAAGTATTCTTCATTAGGCTGAAGTGTCTATATAGAACATTTCCCTTTTCTTTCTTCTTCTTCTTTTTTTTTTTTTTTTAAACTTTATAATTTACAGAAATTCTTAAGCTATTACTCTGCAGCAGGATAATTGTCATCTTTAAAAAAAGAAAAGAAAAATTGAAAGAAGCAGTTGAATTGAAATTGAAAGTAAGAGATTAATCTCTTTCCTGGGATTCAGGTGACAGTATTAACCCTACATGTTTTTCCTCCTAGGTAATAACAGGATCTATTACATAAAAAAGGTGTAGGTTTAGAGTTTGCTTTTTATCATGCCTTTGAAGGTTTATGGATCACAATAATTTTAGACATGAAACCTAGACTTGTTTCTCTAAACATCAAGATCACAGTTGCAAGTTTACAATGAAATGAAAGAACTACTTCTTTCAAGTACTGCTCTTGGTTTTCCCCTGTAATTACAGAATGAAACTGCCTCCATAACCCTGGTGGGCTGCTCAGAGCAGTAGGTGATAATAAAGATCAGTTTAAGTCATGAACAGCTGAAATACCACAGAATTAGAGAATGGTAGGGGTTGGAAGGGACCTGTGGAGATCTTCTGGTCCAACCCCCCTGTTAAAGAAGGGTCACCCAGAGTCCTTTGCACAGGAATGCATCCAGGTGGGTTTTGAAAGTCTCCAGAGGAGACTCCACAACCTCTTTGGACAGCCTGTTCGGTGTTCTGTTACCCTTGAGGTGAAGTTTTAACTTGTATTTAAGTGTGTTTTCCTGCGTACTAGTTTGTGCCCCTTGTTCTGTCACTGGGCACCACTGGAATGAGACCAGCCTCACCTTCTTGACCCCTCTCCTTTTATGCATTTATAAGCATTGATAAGAGAAGACTGAGAGGGGATCTTTTCCATATTGTCATAGAATACATAGAATTGTTAGGGTTGGAAGGGACCTCAAAGGATTATCTAGTTTCAACTCCTGGTCTCTAGGGAATTGCAAGGAAAGTCAGGAGGAGAAAGGAACAGCTGCGCTACAATTAATTTGGCTTTGATGACAAAGTGTTCTTACAGAATCTTTATTCTTTTATGCTCAAACTCAACAGAGAACCATTTCCCTTCACCACATTCCTCCCAGTCTCCTCAAAGCTACAGACAATTTTTCTGCTGATCTGGGTAGATTTGCTGTTCAGTTTGCAGTCCCTTGTAGAGAATAGCAGAGACTGGTCCCTCACATTTACATTTGACAATACCTGTTTCTGATTGTGTCTTTCTATTGTGTAGATGTCTACAACTGTGAATGATTTTTAACCTCTATCAGCCAAAAGCATTGTTCTGCCAAGTTACTAAAGTGCTATGGAAAAGAACCTAGGTGTAACAAGTGATTGCATAAGGAAATTTCCCACCAGTTACTAGATTGATAGCAGTACTTTATATCACATTGCCATCAGGAAAACAGTGATTTAGTAGCAGAATGGTCTCAGTGTTCTTGTTATAGCCGTTTCTATTTAGCTGAAAGCAAGGTAAGGAAGATTATAGTCTTTCATGTGGTGAGCTCTGAAGAAAAGGTTTTCTGTGACTTAGATGCTATTAGAGCCAGGATATATCTATAAATACTATCTGGAAACACATCAATTAGCAGGTCACAGTTGATGGTGTAAATTATCAATAAACAATATCAATATTGTATTAAAATAATTGCTAAGTAGAAATTTGCAAACTGTAAACAATGTCTTATCTGACACTTGCATTTAGAGTTGGAAAATGCAGGCTTCTGACTTTATTCTGACTTAATTTAGCTCCATTATTAGCAAGTATCTCTCTAGTACTAAGTGCTTCATAGGTTAATGAGTTTAACTTACTGCCTGTCATTGCCAGGTTGTGAAGTAATTTCCATCATTAAAAAAAACTCTGACAGTAATTCACAGCAAATAATACCAAACTAATACAGAACTCTCCAGGTCTTTGATCTTTGCTACAAATTAATTAGGGCTCTTAAGACCTATAATTTTAAAGGATTTTTTTTTTTTTCTAATGGTGGGACACTTTCTTCATTAGGATTTAGCAACAACTATTGTGAATGTTTGTTACCTTAAAACTACCACACCTGATGACTTGAGAAAGCTTTTGTCTTACCATAAGGACTCTTTTCCAGTCCTTGGTAAGAGGTTGGTTTTTTTATTTTTGGGACATGGAAAAATAGCAGTGAGAAGTGCCTGATACATTTTATTCAGATATCTGACAGATACAACAAGAGATCCTCCTGGAATTTTATTGAGGAGGATAAATAATCCTGGATTAAGGAGAAAAGAGGGAGGAAAGTGAGACTGACTTTAAAATACAGCATGATTGTAGCCTAAAATTGTGTTCAATTTATCACGATTGAATTTAAGAATGTTAATATCCAAAGGAACCTGTCAGGCACAAATTATTTAAGCAAATAAAACCTACTTATTTGTCTGGCCTAGATATATTTGTTGAGAATTGAACTTAATGTGTAAGCAAGAGAAAACGAAAAATGCAGCACAGACAAACATAACTTCGATACAGAATGACATAATGCATACGGGAGAAAATGGAGGCAAGAATTGACTATGTAGTCTTCTCATGGTGATCTCATCAGCATCCCTTTGTTGGGAATGTAGCTGTCTAACTATACATCTCTCAGCACACTATAGTTCTGTAATTCTCCCTTTGCTGTTCTTAGGTATTCAAAACACTCGTACTCCTGCAGCATTTTATTTCTTATTTCTTCAGAAAACACTACATTTCCATATAGATCATTCCTGTACTTCCTCTGGGAATGAGAGCCAAGAGCATTATTTCCATTTTAGCAGCAAGACTGGATCCCCTGTCAGTGTAAAACCAGAGATGTATGGAAGCAGAACTAGGTTTAGTACTTAAATTTATTTTTTTTTCCTTTCACCTCTTTAGCCTACTTAATTTGAATACTCAGGCCTTAATATAGTAATATTAAATGAAATCTCCATATGTCTGCAGATGATGCTTCTACATCTAGTATCCTTGAAATCAACTTGAACTCTCAAATTCTCTCACTGATTAAGAACAGTTTAAGGAATCAAAAAGCAGTATGAGATAATCTGTTGAGCCCCACCTGGATATTAAATTTATTTGCTTCAGCAGAGTCTGGACTGTCCAGTCTGTGTGGTTTTACTTTGATGTGTTTAGCTTGCAACTGGATTTAATAGGCTTCTACTTAATCACAGAGGATGGTCTTTCAGATCAGATGTACACAACCTCTATTTATAAGAATGTAATTATCACTGAGTGATGCTCTTACATGTATTGCAAAATGTAAAGGGCCTGATTAAGCTTTATATGAGCAGAGTCAATAGCCAGAGGAAATTTGGATTAGTCAGATATCAGCTATGGAATTTCTATTCTAAATTCCTGTTTTCTTCTTGTAAGAATGAATATTTAGTTTTTATGAGGTATGCTGGGTTAGTTGCAGGGTTTATGTATGAGCATTGGTCCCTGGGAATGAATTTTATGAGCTTTATAGTTGCTTGCCATTAAAACTGATTTATGATTTAAATAATTTTTTGAGGCTGGGCTGCTTTCTGCAACCTGAGGGTCAAAATATGCCTCTGGGAAGCTGTGGTGGCAATGCTCTGACCTCCTCTGGACCAGAGCTAATGAATATGTGAAAACCAAGTGTGATGCAGTATGAATGCATTCAAACTTTGTTTGTTTTTCCCTGAAAGGCATATTTTATACAACTCATACTGCTCAACAGAGTGGAGTTATTTGTGTCAAAAGGTACTAACAGTAATTGTGATAAGAGAACAGCATGATAACGCTAAATGAGGTGATTTTGGAGTGTCTACAACTGGAAAGTGAAAAAAAAAAAAAAAAGTCAACATTTTGTAGATGAAATTATAAACTCTGGTATTAGATTGCTATGATTCCTTTTTACTTTGTTTTTTTTTAGCAAAGACAAGAATCTCTATGCCTTTTTTTTTTTTTTTTTTTTTTAACATATCAATTCTGAAAATAAAGCAAATGAATACCTTTACAGACATAGATAGTAATCAGTTTTTAGTGCTTGTAGACCAAACAAATTAATCTGGCTTTCAAAGCTATACCAGATTTACTTCACAGTACTCATTCTGGTCCCTCAACAGCATAAAGAAGAATATCTATCAGTAGTTTGGAGGGGGAAAATCGCAATCTGTTTGCTATAGTACGTGTGGTTTGGATTCTAGTTGGGGGTGGGGAGGGGGTTGGTGTTTTCAGTTGTTGTTAGTTGTTTGGTTGTTTTTTTGTTTTCTGTTTGCTTGCTTGTTTTAACTTCTGTAGGGTGTTTTTTTTGTTAACAAAAATCACATAACAAAAACCATTATGGGATTATAAAGTATGAAAATAAAAGCAAAATTAATGTAATTTTATATTTATTTCTAGATGCAGGGGTGTGTGTGTGGAAATTAATTTTAAAGGGCACATTCACCAATCAGGTTATGCAATAAGAACACCCTTCCCAGCAGGATAGTGTGATCAGAGCAGTATGAGCGTTCTAGTAAACCAAACACTTCATTTGCAATTTTTATATTAGATCTCAAAGTCTGAGCTAGAGGAAACAGTGTTATATCTAACTTGAAGAAGAACTGGGGCTTGATTTTTAAATATCTTTGTGTTTGGAGGACATGTGAGACACTCCATATGCGTATTATATAAACAAGGACACGTGAGGCACTCCATATCCGTGTTGCCTGTGCATAGTTATTATCTATTGCTCATTTTAAAACACTGCTGTCACATACAGTATTGAGTTACTTTTCAATAGATCTATATTAATAGAAACCTACTAGTGCCTACAGAATTATTCCCAGAAGTTATTACTATTTCTCCTTTAGCATTCTTCTTTTCTGTAAATCTCCATCATTTCTTAAATGATTCTCCTCAGTGTATAGTATTTGTTTCTTGGTATAAATTCTCCTGGGGAATTTGGTTACATAAAGTGACTGCAGCAGAGAAGTGGAACAGGAGACCTTCAAGTACATTTGAACTGCGAACTCAGCACTGCTTAGATCCTTTTGTTTCGGACTGCTGATGACAATCCTAATGAATGAATCTCTCAAATCGTGCACCATGGGCACTATATGAAGAATCTCTCCACCCAGAACTGTTAACATTGGCTTCTGAGAGTTGGAGTTTAGTGGTTTGGTGGTGGGTTTATGTTTGTATGTTTGTTTTTAACTTCCAATGAAAAAGGCTTTCCTTCAAGCCGGTCTCAATTTGATTTCCAAAAAGAACTTGGCGCAGAGTAGGGTGTTGTAAAAATAAGACCAGCATGTAGCCTCAGATCATATGATTTACTGATATTATGATAAAAGTTGACAGCTGTGCTCAAAATCTACCTCTAAAAAGGTCTTCTCTTCTTGACATTTGATCAAATATGTTCTAGGTTTGTTATTTGTATTCTATAACTTTCAATAAGGAACTTTTACAGTATTTTTCAAGAACTTCTCTGTTAAGGGAGAATTTAACTATGGGAGGAAACAGTTCACTGAGATGCACTACTGTGAAGGAATTCTAAAAATAGGTCACTTCTCACTCCTTATGACTGGTATTTAAGCCCAAATTGAGTGAAGCTGACTGCACAATCACGGGATACATAAAAAGTAAGACACCAAATAGGAAACATATGGTTTCCTGAAAATACATACAGGATTTAAGGGGAAAAAAAAAAAAACCAACCTTGAAGTGTTTCAAATGCACCCAGAAAAGCCACTCTTGCACTTCAGTATGTTTTAGCTGAAGAGTAGTTTTGTATCCCATTTACTACAATATCATCCTTGTAATCACTGCAGTTGAATACATACGTGTAAAAATCTCTACTGTGTACTGAACAGTGATGAAGAAATATTAATATGTTTTTTAAAAATCTGTTTCTTCTTCAGTACACGAAAATATAGGATTTGCTGCCACAAATATTTTTAAGGAAAGGCTTTGGTATGTGTCTTTAGAGATGCTGGACTATGTGAACAAAACCCATCCACAGTCACAAGTCAAGTGTCTAAACCAAGGAGGCAGAAGGGGTGGGTTTAAAATACACCTTGCACTCCTTTATCAGCTTTAGGTGCAATATGAAATGTTCTGATGTGGATCCTATTTACATCAACTCTGTGTGAAGCCTGAAATTCCCCAAGAATTATGCAGGTTCTCTGGCTTCCAAGGGTAGACTCTCTGGATTGCAAAAGTAAACCAGACATCATAAATTTAGCTGTAAAGTTGTATTTTGTGTTTGAAAGGGTAATGCCTTGGTTTGCCAGCAGAGGGGCCAGGTGAAGAAAAAAGTTAGGCTGTTCTACTGCTATTGCCCAGAAAAATGAGGGTAAGACACTGTAAATGCTCGTGCTTTCCACGAGCCACAGAGAAGAGCCTCCTAAGTTACCATGAAAGTAGTCAGTAGAGTATAAATGCTGCCCATCTTGAACAATGATGCTGTCGTTGTTGACACCCTCATGCCCTGTACTGCCCACCAGAGGTGCAGGCAGTCAATTTTTGGTTCAAAATCAGGAGAAAAATAAGGATACAAAGACTTCCATTAACCTTAGCAGTTCAGTCCCCTCTAATATACGTACCCCCATAAAGTAAATTCCAATAACATTCTGAAAGGAGAAGCAAACAACTGTTTTTTTCCAAAGGAAAAAATGGAGATTGAGTACAAATTTTTTCTTGTCCATTTCCCCATGGTTTGCATGGGGTAAAATAGAACAGTAGGCTTTCCTTCACATGCCTGGTGATTTTGAAAGAAGAAAATAATTGTTCAAGCTTACAAAATGATACAGAAGCACCAAAATAAACTTGGTTTCAGCTTATTAAGGAAGCACTTTGTATCAGGCAAACTGTAGTACTTTGTTTCTAGAAATGATTTTTTTTTAAAGCATTTAATAGGATAGTTTCCATGGCAACTTGAACTGAACAGATTGTTCATTGACTTCAGTACATTTCTATTAAACATCTTTTCTCTATAGTTAAGCCTGCCTCTCCAGCTTTTTCATTTCTTTAGATGCTTATTCATTGTGTGTTTTTGCAGAGATCCTTACAGTATATTGGACTCCATCATTTTGTGCTCTTCAAGAAAAACAAATGTTGAAGGAACAGTTTCATAATCATCCTCTGAGTTTCCTAGAGTCCATTTTCTTTTCTATTGCATACTACTGTTTTAATCAGTTTCCTTGCAGACCCAGAATTTGTAGTTCAAATTGATACTGCAGCAATGTTCAGCATTAAAAGCCCAAATGTCTTCTGGATATTCTTGGTTATTTCACTAAGCCCTGAAACAGTTAATGCTGCACAGCATATATGAATGAAGCTGCTGTTACACCCGAAGTTCCTTATCTTCTCAAGTAAAGAGAAAGCATATGATTACACTAGATCTGACCCCTTTCATAATTTATTCAATGTTGATCTAATTTAGAAGTTCTAATGAAAAATTTTCCTGCTAAAGGAGATATTCCGTTTGTTCTTTATTGTACTGGAACGTCAAGCCCTGGAGTACTGTCTTAAGGGTTAAACACATTACTTGGATTGAATCTTTGATGTAGAGAAAATGGAATGAAAACATGGTGATAACTGATATGAAATAAAGTAAATGGAGAGAAATTGTCTTTGGTTTAATCCATGGAGTGTTGCCCATTTGTTTTAGGAATATTTGTTCCATTTCTGCAGGGTCTTTTCATTTTCTTTCTTGAGTATTTAGGTTTCAAGCTATGATAATGAAGACAGGCTAGAAATGCTGTTATAACCTTGGTAGCAACAGAGTCTGGTTTTCACTCATCATCTTAAAGCTTTACTTTTGCTTCCCTAAGGCCTGGATGTGCTCAGGGGTGGGAAATGACAGTGAGCTCCAAGAATTGTCAGTATATGGCAACAACTTTTAACCAAGAGCTTGTTTCCTCTCATTAGAATAAGAGTAGGTCTCTTTGAGAGCCTTTTACCTCCACTTCATTTTAGTTTTGCTTGTGGCTTTTCAAGTGAGCTGTCACATTCTCTAATTATAAAACATTCTGCACTTGCAGTAAAGATTGAGTTATGCAGTTTTCTTAATTCAATAGATTGCTTGTCACTTCTGAACAGAAAACCTTTTATTACCTTCCAGTCTTTTTTTACATGTAGCTTTCTTAGGTCTTTGATACTTGGGGACAAATAAAAGGCAGCCTCTCCTTTGCATGTGCCATTGCATTTAACTAAATGTATAATTAAATGCAGTCTGACACTGGAAGCACATGGAAATGCATCACTAATGAACTGGTAACTTCCTTTGAGGCATAAAAAAACCCATTTCCTTCCTTTGTAGATGTAAAATTCTCCTACCCCTCATTCTGAATATTAAAAGAGACTAAGTATATTTTCAGGGGTTTTAGCTGAAGTTCCCTGATTTTCACGTTTTTCTGAATTCTAGAGTTGTCTACGAGCACTTATTCAGGAGTATATTCACTCCACAGTTACATTTCTGCATGTTTTAACTTTTTTTTTTTTTAATAATTAGTATAAATATTCTCCAGACTAGCTACGACTGTCTTGAAAGCCTTGTTTTCCCAAGAAAATAATTGCATGCTCTTTTCTAATGCAACTTTTGGATGGGATTCACTACTGCCAATTTTTCAACACTTCCTTTTGGCCTGAATGCACTTGAAATAAGCCAAATGGCAGGTTTCTAATTAAAACCCCCAATTCTTAAATATAAAACTTTCCTGCTCTCTGGAAATAAGCAGCATTATATTGACAAGACTCTTTGGCACAGTTGAGAAATTGAATGGCAAGTATAAATGAATGCACTAAGCAGTGAAAACCTGTATCACACTTGGGAGCATTCCAGAAGCAAAAGACGATCCTTATTAAACCAGACGCGAGTCATGACAGTGAATTCTGCAAACTGAGAATGTTCTTCAAAACACAAGTCTTCCCTCATTGGAAGCTATGTTGTTGCACCCAAAAATGCATGGCCAGAAACATATTCCTGACACTTATATATGGATGGAAATATCAGAAATGCATTAGTTTTACCGTGGTTTTCAGTCAAGTCATCAGTAGCGTAATCATTAAGCCAGAAAAGGCTATAAAGATTTCTACCCCACTGATTCTTCCACAGGGCATTCTTGATGAGAGGCACTGTCTAATGTTTAGCTGGTTGGTTTTTGGTTTGGTTTTTTTTTTGGTTTTTTTTGAAAGAATGTATTTTGGGCAGTCATTCTAAAAACCTAGATTATTCTTTCTGTAATACAGGGTCTGACAGCCACAGCTCTGAGAAAGAGCAGAAAAATGGTTATTAGTGATTTGAAGAAAAAATTATTTCCAAAAGTGGGTGTTTGCCTCTTGCCTTTCAGTGCTGCAGGGCCTTGTGATTACAAGTGTTCTGTTCTTGAAGCATTCATGCATAGCCAGTAGAAAACAATCATCTTGTCTTTACTCTAGTTACATGAATTTCATTGAATGTTAATTTACCAAACATGCAACACAAAGCTCAAGCTATTTCTGAGTTAATTTGATTTCAATTTCCCCTGTGTTTTTCTCCAGAAGAGCCAGATCTTAACCTGCATTAGTATTGCTTCTGTTTGAACAATGGGTACCAAATGTTTCTCAAGGCATTTCACTGCCTTTTGGAGTACTCTTAGATGAGCTGATGGCCACAATGGTAGTTGGGACCACGCCACTCCTTATCCTTTTTCCTGCCTGCCAGTAAGAGGTTCCTCTGGAATGAGCAGTGTACATCTGAAGAACTCTGATAACTTCTTTGTTGGCTTAGTTTGCACTGCAGGTTTTCCTGGCTCATTCCAAGAATGATGAAATTCAAAGGTATCTGTGTATGTCCATTTCAGCTGTGCCAAATGATACTCATCTCCAGCTGTGGCTTTGTCTTTAGTACATGTTATGTACTGTTCTGACCTCCAACTCCTCTTGTTCAGAGACTACCAAGATGTTCCGCTAAAATCCAGCCATTTTTAGTAGCTCAGCTGTGTAAGGTTGCTTAGAAACAAGCCTTCTCATCCCCCACATTCTCATGACAGATTTCCTATGCAATAACATCATTGCATGACACATTTGTATCCAGACACGAGTTCCTTTTCCACTTGAGATTCTTTGAGTAAAGGTTGTTGGTGCTTCACACGTTTCATAAACAGCATGTGGTATATCACCAGAGTATTAAATCTCTGCTCCAGTAAAAATGAGCTCAACTTTTGAATGCAAGCAATTCCTTACTCTTGAGATATCGATCTCCACTTCTCTCCTGAGAGTAATTCCTAATTTTGTTCTTCAGACTGGGTATCTAGATGGTATTATGACTTTATGGTAATCTCTGCTCCCTTCTTTGCTTCTATACAGAACACTTCCTTGCAGCAATTCAACAAATGTCTTCACCGCCTAAATTTTGTTTTGCTGTTTGTTGGGTTCTTTTTTTGGGGGGTGGGTGGGTTATTATTTGTATAAGGCATCTCAAATGAATGGCTATTAAAGAATTAATAATGGAAATATTTACATTTTTTTAAAATTTCAGTAATAAGCATGAAAAATATCACCTTGCAGTTGAAGATGATCACTGTCAGTCTCTTCATATTTATCTACCTCTCTTTGACGGAGTTTTAGCACTGTTTTTCTCCTTCTCTGTTTGATAACAGAATTACACTCTTGCCAGAATGGCAGTGTGTTGGTTTGGCAAAATAATGAGAGAACTAACTGTTAACTACCACATCTGGCTTGAAGAATATTTACAAGTGACAATGACAATAAGGTCCCATCACAGACTTCTTGCTCACTCACATGCAGCATCGTTCAAAACTACAGTTGGTGTTTTTATGGACTGTGCAAAGTATTATCAGTGAATCATATAGTTTAAAATTATAAATTGGTGTAATTTTCATCTACTTATTTCTGTTAGTTTTACTTTGCATCTATAAATCTTGTGCTTATTATTTGAACAGCATTTCAAACATCAGGAACCAACAATACTATTTCTTTGATGGTTGTACTCTGCCAAAAGAATATATTTAGAATGTAATTAAAATGGAAAATTTAACATACAACATAATCCAAACATGTTATAAATATGAACTCTACTTTAAAGAGCACAAAGTTCTAAACACTACAATAAAGTAGTAGTATAGTCAAGCTAAAGACGATGAGAAATTTAAGAGAGTTTCCTGGAGTAGAGAATGTTTTAAGAAGTATGTATGAAAGAATGGCATTTAAAATGCAATTTGGAGAGACTGATGAGATGTCTTCTTGGCAAAAAAAAACAAACAAACCCACAAACTCCCAAACAAACAAAACCGCCAAAATCAAACAAAAAATATCAACCCAACCAAAACCACAAAGCCCATAAAACAAAATGAAAGGGAAAAAAAAAGCCCACCAGCCAAAAGAACCTAAAAGAACTGTAAGATCATAAATTAAATTAAAAGGGCACTAGGACACAGCAAGTGTTGCAGGTGAGGACAAAGTGTGCATCGAATACTGTGAAAGAAAACCAATGAATGAGCAGATGATTGTGAATGAAAATTCAGTTTTGTTCACCCTGATTTTTGTCATTAGCTTTAAAAGAAAAAAAGCTAAGAAAAGGTTGTCTTTTGTGAATGATGAAGAAAGAGGTGAGAACACTCACAACTGTATTTTGCTGTATGATAACAGAAGCACAAAATACCATTCTTTGCCAAGTCTAGAGAAACGTTTATGGTATTTGTGAAGAAAATACAAGTCAAGTCATACAAAAGTGAATGGCAAAAAGAAAAAAACATACAAAACCACCACCCTTAAGTATGGTGGTGTGGCATATGGCTTGAAAAATAGAGGGGGTTTAAAAATTATGATTCTCTCAATGCTTATTCACAGCATGATAACTATAATGATAATGCTTAGCACAATACCAAAGCCACAGGAACCTCCTGTGTTTCAGTTTGTGCCCTTTGCCTCTTGTCCTGTCACTGGGCACCACTGAAAAGAGCCTGGCTCCACCTTCTTTGTGCCTTTCCTTCAGATTTCCATATGCTTTGACAAGATCTCACTGAGCCTTTCTTTTCCATGCTGAATACTCCCAGCTCTCTTAGCTTTCTCTTGTAGGAGAGATGGCCCAGCCCCTTAATCATCTTAGTGGCCCTTTGCTGGACTCTCTTAAGTAGCTCTATATGTTGTACCAGTGAGCCAAGAACACAGTGCTCCAGATATGGCTTTACTAGTGCTGATGTGATTAGAGGGGAAAGATGCATACAACATTTTGCCCTTTTCTAGCCTTATTTCTTCCTATGTACAAGTAAACATCAAAATTTGTGTTTTAGATGTGGATAGAACAGTATCATTAGGCTGATTTCAACACACTGTAAGCATTCATTGTTGATTTATTCTTTAAAACTGTTTTCTCTTTTCCAAGGAGAAACTGCTTTGGTTTTAGTTACATCTCACACTTTGTATTTTCATGTCTCTCTTTTGAAAAATATTCTACACATTCTTCTTAAACATACTGTAGATTTATGGTGCATTCCAACAATTTTACTTGCCACATTCACTGACATTTTAAAATTTGTGGAGGAAACACAGCAGTGTACAGTAATGGAAGACATAGGCTCCTACTTACCACAGTTATTTTCTCATAACCAGAAAGTAGCCTCTGTGTATCATGAATTGCAAATCTTTTGGTTCAGGTACCCTTAAAGTTCCACCACCTTATTCAGACAAATTGTATAGCCCAGTGCACCCATAAACTAGAAAACTGTCCAGAGGGAGATCATATATCAATACATAAAATTACCTGGTCCTCAAAGTCAAATTCTGTATAAACAGTATCTCCAGAATCCATAATCAGACTGCAATCAAGTTCATTTGACCCTAAAATAGGAAAGAAAATTAAATTTTAGAAATAGATTGGAGATTTTCACTTTATGTGATAGATATTTCCCATGACTGTATACAAAAACTGGGATCCAAGGAACCACTAAGTTATGCTAGGGTACCCTGATGAATGGTATTGGTTTGTGTCTGCATGTCCTGAGTCAGACAAGATCATTGACGAGGAAGAGAATAGAATTCACTCCTTTCTGGGTTTCATGTCTCTCTCTCTCTTTACCTGGTATGATGCTCTTGCAAGTGCTAGACAATATACAGCTTTAAAACTACTGTTGGCCTAGAATTATTTTCTCTCCTTCAGAGATATTTGTATGGTTGGATTTCTGTAACAAGCTCAATCAATAACAGATTTTGCAGTTCAATTTGTGTCATTTGCATTTACATATTATCTGCTTTTGTTTGCTTTTGAAGTTTACTTACTGATGATCCATGTAGGTGGTAAGCTAAGTATCAGTAAAAGAGAACAGAGTAGAAGAACTGAATGTCATGACAACTAAAACCTAATTGCCTGCTAGAGATGTTAACTCCAAGGTGTCTAAGTTTGCAATTAATATTACAATTGCTGCCAAATTAATCTTTGATGCAGTTCTTTGGACTATGTAAGAGAGATCGGTGACACGCTTGGGCCACAGGATCATAGGATATTACGGGTTGGAAGGGACCTCCAGAGATCAAGTTCAACCCCCCTGCCAGAGCAGGACCATAGAATCTAGCACAGGTCTACCCATTTACTGGTGTTTGGGGATCATTCCCCTTCCCCCTATCCCCCACTATTCATGTATACTTTAGCAGATTGCTATTAAAAAAAAATAACAGAAAGGGGTTACACTTTTTCCCATAGAACGCCATATATATATATATATATACAACATGATCTCTAGCATGTACACTTCATGGTCTTTGAAAAAATCTGTGAAAGATACCATATAAACTCACAACTGCTGAGATACTTAATTTTTAAGATGTATTTCACTCCAAACACCATGTCATTGTTGATGTATTTTAACTAAAGCCTCAGTCACAAGCACTGGCCTACGGTGACACATTAATAACTTTTAAAGCCATTTGTGTGCAAGTATTTTGATTAACTGTCACTTTGCTACAAAGAGCAGAACGTGTCCTTAGCTAGAAACATAAGTATGAAATATGGTGCCACAATCTTTAATGTAAAGGTCAGGCTGAAAATGAAATCTCATGCATAATATATCTTAAGTGATAAAAGCCACAATGGTTATACAATTTTAATATGGTCAAACATCTTAAGATGCCTTTTTTTCTATAACTAGGATACCAGCTTCCCTGGGGAAGTGTGACTCCTTCCTAGGGTATATTCAGGAAAATTTATTTCCTTCCTTTATCAGCTCAATGAAAACTAAGATAATCCCTAACCATCTATAACTGCACAGTAAACAGACTTCTCTATCCTTCTCAAATTACCTAAGGACAAACCTACCACAAATAAATTGAAGCAAATAGCAACCGTCAGGACAAGATAAAGTTGTGAGGGGACATAAAGAGCAGAATGAGTAGTTTGCTATCCTGCAGCACAGTTTGTTGTTGGGAGCATATTTTGCTGGCTTTTGGATTAAATAAAATTAAATACAATTAAATCTTGCTGAAACAGGTCTTCTTGATGAGGACAACAGGCATAAGTGTACCAGATCACCACTTTTCAGCATGCTGGTAATCAGTGATCCCAGTGATAGGCAAAGCTACTGACAGAGCCAGGAGGAGAATGGTAGAAAGTGTGGATAATTCAAAACACAGATCAGGTATTCTAAGCATAAATTTGAGTTGGCAACATAGTGTGTAAAACTCGTGGCAACATTTAGCTGTCAAGGCAGAAACATGAAGTGTTGGCTTAAGGAAAAGCGCAGGACTGGTTAAAGCATTTGGAAGCAGACCCACCCTGCTGCTTTCAGAGAATCTGCAGGCTGCACGTCTTGTGCTCCAATAACAAAACAGCTGATCCTAAGTTTCCTTGCCTTTTCTGAGCAATTGCATTGGGTTTTCCTTTTATAAGTTGGTATACAGAGAACCAGGCTGTAAAAACTCTGATTTGTTTTCCACTGTCTGAACTGTCTTAATTCCTTTTCAGGGGATGCCCCCATTACATCAGATGATCTCAGCTCTTGGTTAACATAGAGCCATTCCTATTGCAAACAATCTGAATAACTGTGTCAATTTCAAAAGGGGAAATGTAACAGCTTACAGAAAAAAAAAATAAATAAGAAAGTGTGTGAAAGCTTTACTGCCATGGAGAAATATCTTGCAAGCACCTGATCTTGTGACTTAAAATACACTTCCTCAACTTCAGTGCCTGCATAAAGTTGAGGTAGAGGACACCTGGTCATTTTTATGTGCTCTGTTTTTTTTTCTTTAGGGTTTTATTTGGTACATCACTACTTAATTAAAAGATAAATCATTTGCATTTTTTTTTTTAATTAAATCTCTATTAAATCAGCTCCCCAGGGAGGTACAGGCTGCCTTAAAAAGAAACAGCAGATCAGCTACAATGCATTCCATTTTTATTTTTACTAGGCTTTGTATCTTGACACTGAAGGCATCATTCATAAAGTCTCACTAGGAACCCAAGAGGATCCAGTGAGGGACAAGTTGAGTTAATGTGTGGTTGCAGTTGTACAAGGATGTATTGACAGGAGCTAGGAGCCACTACTACCAGGTCTAACAGTCAGGGAAAATGACTCTTCTGGGGTGTGGGGCTGTGTTCAGTTGCTTCTCTCACCATGAAGCTGTAATTTTAAATGTTATGCTATATTTTATGCCTTTTTTGTTTGGTTGTTGTCCTAAGATTAATTGCATAGGATTGGTCATGGAAAGCTGAGAGTTGTTACATGTGAGCTTGCAATTCCTGCCACAGAAATGCACTCTAGAACATAGGAGCATCATGGCTGTAAATGTCTTTGATACTACAAAATATTTCAGTGTTCTGAGCCTGGGTGCGTGTTGCTCTCTCCAAAATCGTGTGCACCCTGAAGTACAAATTGTCAAAAATTGCTTTTGCACAGTTCACTACACTTATTTATACAACAAAACTAAATTGTTCTGATCTGTCTAAATTGATTTGCAACTGATTTATCTTCCCATAACAAGATAGCTATACCTCATCACGTGAGTTAATTAAGTCTGCTCCTTGGACCACTCATGTTTTGGCACATCGGCTAATGTATTTCAAATCCTCCTTTAAATCTGTTACTTATTCCAAATCCTGGTAGCAGTTCTATTCAGTATGGTTCCTTGGCTCAAATATGCCCAAACTCATATTTTAACAACTAGTGTTTGCACCATTCAACACTGACTGTCCTAAAAGGAATTTAAGACTATCCTGTAAAGCATGTTACTTCTCTAAACAACATGTTTAAGCTCAATAAAATAAAAACATCATCTTATGTCTTGGAACATTCTCTGAAGCACTGTGTAGTAATTCAATTAATACATGCTACTTATAAGCACTTGGGCAAGACAAATGCTTAGAAGATAAATTTTGAATGGAATATAATAGAAATAATTTACTGGAGGACTGACTAGCATTAGAACAATTACATTTTAATTGTGCTCACAGTAAGATGCTTCTAATACAAATGTTATTGCATCTATGCTCCGTTGAATTTCATGACAGGTTGTTGCTCTTAGCAACAGCCTTAATATATTGTAGAAGGCAACAATGAGAAAATTGTATTTTAATCTATAAAAACATTCAGTTGTTTTCTTTCCATATGTTGCTGCAACTGGATTTTACAGGTGTTATCTAACATCTAAATTAGACTGATATGGAGGTGTGAAAATATTAGAAATACTGTGTTTATCTTAGCCACTAGGAAACAAAATATATTGCAATATCACTAATAAGGTTAAAAGACAAAAAGTGAGATCAAGGCCATGCTGGAATTGAGACTTTTAGAAATAGCTGGTCTCATAGGACCTCTAGAAATCCTATTTCATATCTCCGTACTATTACTGGTGCTCATGTTAGACCAATTAGACAATTATGGTGTGGCTTCTGATAAAGTTCACAGCTCTACAACTATTGTGGTGAGGAATTTAGTAAATAGATTAGATTTTCAAGTACCTAACTGGAACTTGTCCAGAATCAATTTGTACAAATTGTTTAGCTTTTGTCAGTCTGTTTGTCAGAGCTAACACCTTATGACACCTCTTTCCTCTTCTTCAGTAGTTAGCTCACTTAATTAGGGAATCCACAGGTAATTATCATTACAATGCTATATACTGGAAATGTTATTTTATGTTTAGAATCAATAAGCTCAAAAGACATAAGTATGCCACTTAATAGAAAAAGCTTAGTCTTTGTTCTTGTGTGCTTATGTTAAAAGTTGACCATTAGAAACCTGTTGATTGAGCTGATGCACTTTTTATCATTCTGAAGCCCACATCCCTGCCCCACCCCTATTCACTCCCACCTTGGTAATTCATTTACTCTTGTTTTGAACATTACAAAAATAGCTTTGCAGGTGGCTCTTGTATGCTAGCTAGCGTGGACATTGCTTTGGAACCTTCAGAATATGATCTAATCTGTCTGAAGCGCTGCTTTCTGCAAATGTCTTGCTAATAGGAAAAAAGTAATCCCCCCTCTGTCAAAGAATTGATGGGAGGTGTATTGCTACTACTAGATTTCACTGTGCTTCATCAGTTCCTCCTTCCTTGGAAGCCCTCAGGTGATTGCTCACAATTACAGATAACTGAAGCCTGCCCTAATGCTTTATGGCAGATGTGTTTTCCCTTGAAGAGAGAAGTAATCAGATACACCATCTTCTCTATTGTACATATCTGGTAGTCTTCATTTTAATAAAGCTAGGAAATTTTACAGGAAAATATTTCACCTAGTATTTTCCTGGTTTTCTGTGTGTTCTGTTTCACAAAACATTTGTGACCTAATGAACCTATGTAACCTTCATGGTCTACTAGGAAGGCAGCCAGAGATACTGTCTATAAAAGGAAAAAGTTATGATGTTACCAAGGAACACTTTTCTGTTCCCCTCAAGCAAATTTTTTTCTGGCAGATGTTATGGATTTTCATTGCTTTAATTTTTAGCCTCAATTTCTCTGCAGTCCTTTGTCCCTCTTTGAAGAAATTCAAGCTACAGTAACCAGAAATATTAAATATATAAATAAATAAAATCCTCAAATGTCTGACTGACATTCACACACAATTTCAGAATTAGTACCAATTATTAGGGAGGAAGTATGACCATTAATCAGTGGTGAATACTGAGGTATCATCTGGAACTGAAATAGCTGACAGGAATGAATCAACTCATGAAGTTTTTTGTATTAATAATAGATTTGTTTACTCAACTATCCATAGTATTTTAATGTGAGCTTGTAGATAAACAAGATGTTAGGTGGGTTGGATGAACTTCTGAAGTGTAAAGAGATTTTATTTGCCTATGGTTGTGGAAATGTTTGAGGTCAGTCAAGACTTGGCTACAGTACATTCGTGTTCCTCAAGTACAGATACAAAAGGTATTTCCCCCAATGTCAAATGCAGTGTAAAAAATATGGGTTTTGAAAATCTTACGTTAACTCACCTGCTGTAGCCTCTTTGTTTGCAAATAGTTTATTGTCAACTGCTGAACTTATGTCAAAGAACACTTCTTCTTCATCTCTGTCTGCATCAAACTGTTTAAACAAAAAAACAAAACAGAAAAAGTTGTCTGTTAGACATTGCTTAGTACTTGGATGAACGTCAATGTGTAATATGACTTCTCACCCCAAGACTTCTGGATAGGAACACTTCTACATTTCCATGCCTTGCCTGTTGCTTTAGGTGTGAATAATTTTCATTTTGATTGAAAACTAAACTAATTTTGTAAACTGTTTTGCCTGTTTTTAATAGCCTGTCAGAAATGGAAGCTACAGGAAAACTGACTTGGTCTCAGAGCATGAAGTTTCAAAGCAGAAACTAGTAATGCATATTACTCTTTCAATCATTGGATGGTTGAAAAAAATTGACAATGCAGAGATAAACACAATTTTTTTTTAATTGCCACTTTTTAGAAATTAGCATAATGATTTGATTTGCAAGTGAAAAATTTTCAGCAGCTTCTGAATTGTCTGAAACCAGCTTTTTTTGTGATATGTATGTGTGTACAATTTCTTCCAGTAGCTAAGCAAAGCTCTTAGAAAAAAAATCAAGTCTTTTTGAAAGTCCCTTTTTATATAGAAAAGAAAGCTAGTGCTCTCACACTAACAGCAAGTGTAGTGGCTCAGCAAGAAATTGGGGAATCAATATTAGAATTCAGAACTAAAGTATTTTGTCATCTCTGTCTGACAGGTTCTTATATGGCCAGGTGAAATGCTTGACGTTGGGTTTCTGTTTAGTTTTGGTTTGTTTTTTCTTGTATTTATTAATCAGGGAAATGGATGTTTTATTACTGATGCTCTGGGTTCCTTGTCTTCTCTTTCTTTTTTCTTCTCTTATTTCTTGAATTGAGGCCAGGTACATTAGCATGGATAAAAGGAATACTGTAACCTTAGATTACAGGAGCACGTAAATAACAGACACATCAGATGGCTGTCGTTCAGTGCATGCCTCCTGGTTTAAGAGTCACTATTTTCAATCATTCTGCACCTTAAGTGTAACGAGTGTAGGATGCAGCATGAATCCCAGGGTGAAAAGTACTATACTAATGGGCTCTTTCTTTCATGTCCAATACCATTCCAGGTGTCTTGCTAATACCTTCCTGTCTCATGGTAAAAACAATAGACAAGAAAAAGCCACGGAGAGTCTGGATCCTACTAGGAACTTGTTGCAGAAGCCAACATTTCAGATACAAAGTTGGTTTTCATATAGCTAAGAATAGAGCAGGATACTTAATGAATTAATTTTAGAGACACCCTTAATTTTTACTTAGCACCCACCATGGCAAAATCAGTATCATTCTTTTCATTATGACTCGTGATCACTTATGTATTATCTGTGCTACTTAAGCTGTTCTGTCACTGGTAATGGAAGTTGCTTTCTTATTGAATTTCCATCAGCACCTCAAAGTAAACTCAGAAGCAAGTATCAGCCCAAGAATAGTTTTTTTGAGTGGTAGATGTCAGAAATTGTTCAAAACTATGGAAAGAACACCAAAGAATGATTCTGTGTAAATGAAAGAATATGGAAACTTGTGCCAGAGCATAGTAGAAAACAGCAACCATTGTGGAAAGCCTGCTGCCAACAACACCTGTCCAAGTGCTCAAATCTTAATTGGTATTAATCCAGATTTAAATCTTTAAGGCCTTAATGCTAGGCTTTATGATTAGCTTGGTCCTAAAGTTCAGTTCCAACATAGTTGAACCTGCTATAATTATCAATACATGGAGTTTCCTTGTTTGTTCTAGAAATGGAGTTGTTGGCTATGACCCTGAGGGCCACTCAGAAGTTCCTGAGGTGATGCATCACAGCTATCCATCTGTCTGGGCAGACATTTATCTATTTTTGAGGAGTTCTTTTGCTTTTCAGTGCATGTATCTGTTAGGAACTTCTGTCAAAACTGAGCCTTGTGGAAGGATGTGCCTAAAATGAAGCTGCTGGGCTACTGTTGGACAATTTATTGTCCATGTACAAAGAGCAGCTTTGAAATTTTCTTGTTGATTAAAAATAAGAGTATTGATCCCTGAATTCTTCTGCACTGGTCTGTGTCTGAGGAATTTGGGGGATAAGGTCTCCCTCTGCCATTTCTTGGTTTAAAAAAAAAAAGTACATGTTTCATTAGATATGTTAGGCAAGACACATGTAACGTGATGTTTGTGGGTATGCGTAAAACCCACTCAATTCAAGTTGTGTCTAATTGTCACTGTGTAGGTCACACCACACTTGGAGACATGACAAGCTTTCTTTCTCATTAGTAGCCTTCCTGTGAATAATCCAGTTTACCATGAAAAAACACATGATCAATCTCAAACTGTTCTGAACCTTCAAAGAATTTGAAACATCGACTTCCTTCACTCAAAGAGCACCAGCTGTGCTTCAGTACTGTGAAAAATCTGGCTTTTGTAATGAAAGCCTATATTGTCAGCCAGAGAAAATGAATTATTTGAAGCTTGCACACAGACTCCGTTTTCCCCTCACAAAATGAGAGTTCTGATATCCTGAGCTGCAGGAAGGCAAGGTAGCATTCACAGAGAAATTATTTTTGAGAGAAACTAAGTAACTGCATGAGTTCTGTACTTCATTGCATTGCTAAACATTTTAAAATTAAATCCTTTGGTAATTATTGGAGGCTTGAATAAAACAGAGAAAAGGTACTTAAGCAACTTCAACCACAAAGAAGAAAGAGCAGAAAACTTCATCTTTTTAGCAGACATGTCTGAATCAATAGATTGCATTCTCTAGTGAAAATAAATCCATACTTGCTTCAAAATACATCTCTTTGCAACTATTATCTGCTGGTGTTTTTATGGATGGCTCAGTTTAATCATAGTCAAGGCTTCTGTTTTATAGAGAAACAGATTAAATGTGGCACTAAAAACATTTGCAATACACAGGACACTAACTATATTATTATCCGAATTGATACAATCTTTACCCCAGTGATGCAGGAAGAAGTAAAGTATCTCTTCCCTGAGAAGTCAGGGGGGTTTGAGGTCTGAACTCTACAGTGTTTCCTTCAAGGAGGCACTAATGGGACTTTTGTACCTTTTGTTTTGTTGGGGCAGGAAAAGGTGAGGGAGGACCTCAGAGGACAAGAAGACAGCCTAAATCTCTGAGCCAAGGAGTTTCACAAACCCTTCTGAAGTACATTTGTGGGCTATGCTTGGTAAGAATCCAGTAAAGTCCTCTGTCCCGACACACACATATGGAAGCTGTGCAGCAGCAATCTCCACATCACTTCTATGAATGGTCCTGCTCCCAAGATTTATTTCCCATTGACAAAGAAAATCATGAGAGACTTCTGCTATCTACTCTCCTCAGTCAGCTTCTGTGGGATGAATTGGCAATATAGCACAATTTGAATGTGAATTTACCACACCAACACACGGTGGGTACACTGCATGCTGTTCTGCTCCCACCTTGTTTGGGGGAGCACACCCCAAGGATTCATGGAGGAACAAGAGCAGTTCTCTGATGTCTCCAGGGGTTCATTTCAGTTGAGTTTCAGATAGTTTTGCTTTGCTCTGACATTATGATTCAGGAAATAAATGACTGGTAGAAGTCACGTACCTTACTTTAACTTGATTCTTCTTTTTATACATATGTTTTAGAAAAATAGGACTGGCATAATGATTAATTTTTTGAAAGTTTATCCCAGCTTCACACAAACATTACTGCATTGGAGGATTTGATGCTGGCACAGTGTTACATATAAAAATGCTGGAAAAGAATTTCTAGGTCTTCTGCATTCCAAGTAATTGTCTAGGGAAACCAGGTCATACTTGCTGCCATCAGAGAGAAAACGATTAGTGTTTCTAAACAAGCACCCAAAAAATCCTGGCCAACGCAAGGAGCCTCTCAGAAAAGTTGTTGGAGTTATTGAACGTTGCTATGCATACTGGTCCATGATCATAAACAGGAGTTTTGGTAATACCATGTATTGAGTTAAAAAAAAAAAAAAAAAGAAAGAAAGAAAAAGTGCATATCTGCTTCCTCACATCTACTGGGACAAGCATCAAGGAGAGTGCAGTTAACTAGAATTTTAGGTGAGTGTGCAGTCATTCAGCCTGGCCCTGCCTTCTATGGACTTATTCATCCCCAAGGATACTGCTGGTCTTTGCAGGTGTTCTGATTAAAGTGACAGCCCAAATAAATAAGGGGAGATCATAAAAAAAAAAGTAAGCAAATTTTATTCTCACCCCAGTTTCTTTACTTATAATCATAATTTGCAAGGGATTCCCCATGATTCAAAAAATTTAAAGATTGTTCCTAGACAGAGAAATAGTAATACATTCAGATTCAAATAGGAATTCACTCAAGAAAGTCTGTGGACTAAAAATTGCATTACATAGCCACAGCTGTCACTTCTGGCTTTATAACCCCTAAATCACCTAACCATGGAAATGAAACACAATCATTGTTTAGGAAGTGGACAAATCATCCATATATTATCACCTGCAATAGAGAAATTTTTTTTTTTTTTTAATTAAAAACAAGATGGTAAGCCACAAAAAGGTGAACGTGGGTTCTTGTATCACATTTTTCCCATGCTTTTAAAAGAGATGCCTAATTCAGAAGTAAGATTTTAGCACTGTCCTTGAAGTGTTGGAATTTATTTTGTTTGAAAAGCTAACAATCCTTTAGTTAGTAGCATAAAGACTGAGCAAGTTATAATGATGTTCAGGTGTCAGAGGCTACAACTATGATAAGAAGAACTCAGTCATTTTTTTTCAGACTGGGAGTTGCTTCTGACAGAGTGGAAATAAGTAAGAACTAGTTTTATTTTACCCTTGGTAATACTAAAAGGTGAAGTGAGACGCAGTTGAATGCATACGTGCTGCTTTACAGTTTTTGGACACCCACACAGAAATCTCTTTTATCATTTTTCCATCCCTAGTTTCCTTCTGTTAAAAAGCAGCATGAGAAATACACGAGGAAAACTAAGTATGGTGTGATGACAACCATTGAGAAGGGAGGACAGGAAAGAAGAGTTGAAGTGTTGTATAGGAAAAATAATAAGCAGAGCAATGAAGCAGGAATGTGCACACTGGGAGCTCAGGGTACATTTACCCATTACAAAATACTTTTAATGGTACTCTTTCAAGAAGTCCACAGATTAAAAACTTCTAAAGCACTACAAAATTTGGAAGAGAAGAGAGAGAGATTTCTCTGTAATCCATTCCCTAGTTCTAACATTTTGTATCTCTATTATCAAATACTCTAAAATATCATTTTTTAAATGTATTTTTTTTAACACAAGACCATGTTCTGTACAGAAGAAAAACTACAAGTGAAATTTTCATACACTAGAGCTTGCCAGTGGTTTACAAAAAGTTATGCAATTAGCAGAGATCATAAATTGTCATCAGGCAAAAATTTAGAAATGAAACTGCTTGGGAGGTTTCATCACCATTATTAAAATCCTAAGGAATACTCTGGGTTATCTAGAATCATCCACAAGCACAAGAGTTCCACAGAGGATTCATAAATCATTGCAGAGCCCCTATACCTCTATCATTAGCGTTTTTCGAGTTCCACTTGTCATCCAAGTGTCTATTGCTGTAAGTGCTACTTGTAAACAAGCATGAGGGTGAATGCTCACCAGCCCTTAGTGGAGCTGACAGTTTTGCAGGAGCTGCAGCTAGCTTTTGTGTATCTCAAATTCATTTGCTCAAAATAGGTGTAATTTGAAGCTATCAACTAATGTAATTTTTTAACAGATTAGGCATGCAGAGATAATCTAGTACGGTAAGGAAAAAAACCCCAAACTATTAAATTTAAATAACATCTTCCAGTAACATCAGTGAGAATTGAAATGACCCTCAAAAAGGGTAAATACAGAGTTACAATGGAATCTATCATCTAATTTAACTGCCTTATACCACAAAATATGCAAATACAAACATGCACATCCATGCACACAGACAGATCAAACCTACTTCGCTCCTCTGGAAACAAAGACATGGATCCTGAACAGAGAGGGGGATTTTGTTATAGTTACAATCATAGAATGTATTGGGTTCGAAGGGCCTCTTGGAGGTCATCTTGTCCAACCACACTGCACCAAGCGGGGACATGTTTAACTAGATTGGGTTGAGTAACAGCTGAAACGGTAATGTCAGTCTTTCTTCAGATTTGTGTATTTTATCTTTCATAATTTCCTTTCCCCCGGAACAATTCTATTTTACATACAGCATAGTTGGTATGCAATGCAAAAAATTGTTAGATGCTGGCCTATTCCCATATTAGTATAAAAGAGGATACTTTGGGACACTTGCAATTCCATTGTTAATGATTTCCCAGTTATTACCAAAGAGAATCTTTAGGTTTTCTTAGTTCTTAAAAGTAATTTTCAATTATTTCATGCTAAACTAAGAACTTAGAGTGACGTTCTGACAGATTAATTCCTTTCATGGTAAAACTCTCTTACGCCAGCATCTATATTTGTAATACAGAAGAGTATTGTATCAAGTAGACATTACATCTGAAGAAACAACCAACAGTAAGCAGAAGTAATAGCCTGTCTTTCTAGGTTTATTTTGAGTAATAGCTTTTGATAGGCAGAAAGAGGAGAGGCTCTGTCTTTACACTGAGATCATGTTGAGCAACACCCTCATTTATATCAGTTTTCAGATGTTAAAAATGAATGCTTCAGGCAATATGGGGTGACAGTTGATGGGAAGGACACCACATAATTATGGGCCCTTTTGGAGTAGAAAATTAACAAATTGAAGGAGAGTTAGGTTTGATTAAGGGTGAGGGGAGAAGTCAGTAATATGTTGATATGGTAGGTGGAAAATTAACAAATAAGGGAAAGCAATTACTTGTTTGGCAGAGTAGCTGATGGAGGCAGGGAGTGGTGCCACAGAGTGGTTTTGGAGTATGCATACTTTTCATAATACTAAGACACAAAGCCTTTCCATCTAGTCAGATATTTGAGAGCATTGGCTGTTTATTTTTTCCCCCAATAAGGATATTCATCTGGATGTCTGCTGCTTTTTTTCTGAAATAATTTTTGCATTGTGCTTTCCATTTCCTCAGTGGGTTCTGAGCTTCTGATAGGCACTGTCCTCCACTGTATTTGTATCTCTTTAACTTTTGTAAGCTGAAATCAGTTTTACAGTCAGTAGCAACTCAAAATGTTAGTCATTTCTCTACATTTGTATAGCCCCCGCAAATAAATATGGCATTTCTCTCTGAAGTTATCATCAGGAATCGGAACCGAATTAGGCAACACATGCATTAATTTACATAGTATTTAAGGGACATGAGCTGTGTTTATTCTGGGTTATCTGATTTGTTGACTTCTAGAAGTAACTTTTCAAGCTAGAAATATAGCCAACACCTCTACGTGTAAATTCTCTATGTGCATATTCCTTTTGCAAATGATTGTGCATTCAAGCTGCAAATTTTCAGCATCTGTCCAGCTGCTTCTGTAGCAAAGTCCACTATATTATTTTGAAGATAAATTAAAACCAAAGATATGTTTTTAGCACATGCACATATATAGTCCTTTTCTACCCTGAAAGCACAAACAGTTACTTTTTCTTATTTTAAAGAATATGCATTCCACTGTTGGAGTAATTTTCACTATGCATTTACCTTTTATAGGAAAGTGCCTTCAAAGAGGCAAATGGTATTATAAAGAAACAGAACAGTGGTGTCAAGCATCAAGACAGATCAGAACTGAAGAGCTTGAATAGAAAACTGAATTACAGTCTGAGTTAGGAGATTTTTCATGATTTATTTGTTATTCTGTTTCTGTAGAAACCAGGAAAACATTCAGCCTGAAGGAGAGATGATCTTACTCTGACCTCCACTAGTTCTAGTTTAAATAATTTGATTTTTACTTTAGTGCACCTAACCCTAAAGGAAGGGGAAAGACATTTCTGATTACAGTCAGGTATGGCTGTATCCTTATATAGCTTTAACACCTCTCTATGTCTTAGCATGAAATATCTTTTCTTTCCTCTTACATTACTGGAGCTCACAGTGATGTTGCCAAGTATGAGCATTAATTCAGTATCTTGAAACCTCGACAAAAAGCAGTGTAAACAAGTTGCATCAAGTTCAGTCAGTAACAGCTGTGGTTATCACTTTGCTATTACAGGAATCTAGAACTACCCAACTCTTTCTCAAATGCCTGTTTTCTTCATTCTACAGCAGTAATGCTTGTCCTTTATTAGCTTTTCTTCCACCTTAATATTGGAAGACAAGGGTTGGATGTGTCCCTCTTAAATTCCTTAAATTCCTGGGAGCTTAGCCTATTTCATATAATCCAAGATACTCTTTGGGAAAAAGTGAAGGCCCAGTTGCTACAGCTTAATTCCCCTGTTTCACCCAGTACCACAAGAGACAAGTACAGGAATGTCCCCATTTCCAGAGCACCCTGTTCAGTGAAACAGCTCTGATTATTAATATGTTCAAATAAACATTTAATTTTAAATATTGAGGGTAACAGTGCTTCTCAGAGGGAATGCGCCCTAAAGCTACAGGACACTAACCAATATGTTTGTTTGCACAGAGATTTTTTCTTCCTGAATGGCATTTTCTAAATGTGCATTTTCCCTTACCTGTAGTGCTCCTGGAGCTCCTGTGTCAGTGTCCCTTTTGTTTAAAATAAACCTAAATGGTTTTCTGGCATCAGCTCCCACAGCACATGCAGATTACAGACAGGCACCCCAAATAAATATACAGGAGCACTCTTTCCCCAGAAAGGTCTGGCCAAGCAATAACTGTAGTTCAAATGGGCACCTAAACAAAGATTGAGAAACACTGGGAAATAAAAGATGTTTCTTCCTGTAAATGCTCCTTTCTTTCAGTGGTAGTTTGCATTTTGCCTCAAACTAAAAGATAACAAGCAACGTCCTGCCTGAATTTCAACTGCCAATATAACTAAATAAAGCACAAGAACTCATGACTCAGATGCAAGAGCAAGTACACAGTACTTATACATAGCTGCTCTGGTGTTATCACATGAAAAATGTTCATTTAATTCAGGAAATAAATTGACATTTGTATGTGCAAGACCTTAGCAATATAAATAATTTCATCAGCAGTAGTTCAAGTTACTCAAAGTAAAATTTCAGACTGTAAGTTTTAGAACATGAAATTTATTAACTTTCCTGTTTTCTTTGCAAGAGAAAAATTAATTTTACTTCCCAGCTAAACAGTTCCTTTGTATTTAAATAAATTCTGACCCAAGATAAGCAGTGTTTCCACTGGTGGTCTCTATATTAACAAACCTTGTAAACAGTACAGGAATTCCTGACAATCAGCCCTCCCTTGGACACCTTGAGCTAAAGTGTGCTAAATTTCTATGAAATAAATTATTTATCTCTAGAAGCATGACTCATACCAAACTTAGGATAATACTCAGTAAATGTCAGTTTGAGTTCAGGATGGTCTCATAAAACCAACTTCCAATTGCATTGCCTCAGGAAGGACGTGAATTTGTTTCCAGCAGCAAGAAGTGAGCATACTGCTATTTTAATTTCTGTACCAAAAAGTTCTGTTCAGCTGCCTGAATTATTGGAACATGTTGTTTCAGAGCACAAAGAAGACTATCTGATTTTTAAATGAAAGCTGGCAAGCTAAGGAGATACTGACAGAAACCATTGCTTTAGTCATCATGAAATACGACATTCTTGCATCTAGGATGTAGTTTTTGGAAACAAATGTAGGACAAAATCCCACGTGATTATGCAGGCTGAAAGCATTTTTTTTATGTATCATAACCAAAAGAAAGAAGAAAAAAAAAAAAAAAAAAGATGAAGTGGAACCGATTGGACATAACTTATTTAACTCTTCAAAAGCTGTTGACAATATTTCTATCCAGGGGCTAGTAAACACTTCATGGAAGTGCTAAATAACATAATGGGTTTATTGGAAAACAAATAAACAAAACCAAAAAACACCAACCCAAAGCATGAGAAATGTCCAAGGGATGTGTCATCAACAAGTAATAGAGTGGCCACTATATTGATCAAGGAAATAGAAAGTACAAAGCAGAAGATTAGAGCAGCTCATTTAGCCTCACTAGGGAAATGAAGTCTCAGAAGGGATAGGGATATTGTCAAGCATGCAATGTGACAACAGTGTGTTGCAGGAGAAGGGTGAAAAAAAAAACAGCCCCAAACAATAAAGATCAAATTGAAGCCACCACATTATTTCTTTTACTATTTCATAACTTTAGCTTTGGCTGTCCACTAATTGCTCTTTTGAACTAACTGAATTACAGACTGACATTCTGAACACCTGTGGTCTAATACCATAGCATTAATACATTGTTGAGATGACAATGGTTTATTGCAAAAGCAAGCTTAAAGAGCTATACTGAGTGTTTATATATCATCTGTAAAGACTGCTAGGAATAACCATTGCTTCAATTTACTCAGAAAATTATAACTTTTAATATATTTAATTAGAATCACCTACTTCACACTTACTGAACAGTAGTTATTTTATAAACTGGGGTGGTGGTATCTGTATTAAAGTAGCTTCTGGCTAGTATTCTCCAGTATTGTAGCTCCTTCACCATTGCTTATTCTTCTGTTCTGGGATTGCACCATGGCATTTCTCACACTACTGTTGTATTCAGTGTCACCTTATGAAATGACAGACAAATACCTGTGAAGCTTCTACCTTTTAGTTACCTGCCTTGTGCTAGTATAGTGGTTTTTTTGTCTCATCCCTCGATTATTTTAGCAGAACAAGCATAACCTTACAGCTGTATAGTGATATTAATTTTTACTGGGATTCTGTCAAAACATGGTCAGCAAATCATAAAATCAAGTATTGGCTTTTGTAATACAGTCAAAGTGTATAGAAGGTGTACCTCTTTCTTTCAACCTTTACCAGCACTGTAGTACTTACTAGAACTCAAATGTTTTCTAGAATAATAGCTATTTATAACACTTGTGACAATTAATAGAATAAAGAGAAGATGTGCAGCGTTTACAAAACGTTTCAGATATGCTAGTTCTTAAAACTACTTTTCAAAGTCTTAAGTTGAAAAGAATACTGCATTCCATTCAGTCATTATTGCCAAGTTTTGGAGAGTACTCTCTATTGAAAAAGATACAGATCCTAATTATTTGCAATGGTTAGTCTGTATTAGCATTATGCCAAGGGAGTAAAGGAACTAAGTATATACAAATACCCCATCAAGCAAATGTGGACCAGTCTACACTGAACAAACTAGATTCCATTTCCACTAAAAGCCTTCCACTGGGTCTTGGGATGCTCTTGACTTTCTCCTTCCTCCAGTGCATCAAGTTAGAGTCTACAGAGAGCCTGTTTAGATAAGCTGGTTCTGCAAGCTATTGGTTTTGCACCACCAGATATTGTTTTAACTGATTCCCTGTGAACTCCACAGTCTCTTACCTCATGTAATGAAGCTCCTGGGTACGTGTCTGTGATTTAATTTTCAAAAGGTTTTCTACATACACATCTCTTAGAGCTGTGCAACTTGTAGATAAGGAAATAATTTAGGTAGAGTGACTCTCTTACACATACTTGTGTCACATCCTTACACCAGTCAACAATCACAAGCTTCTACCCCTGCCTAAAATCTTTATTTATGCTTTTTCATCCTCAAGGTAAAACATGCACTCGGAAAAGATCAGATTTAGTCTTGTGTCACATCTCAAATGTCAGCCATTTCCTAGCAAATATTTTATCAGGGCACTTGTTTTTTAAATCAGCAAAGTTCACCATTCTTGTACAATTCATGGGGAAAAAAGGAATTTTGCACTATTTTCTTAAACTTTGCTCAATGTAAAAAGAGCAAGTGTAACCTTTAACTTAAGGATTAATTAATATTTATGAAGTATGTTACCAGAATGGAGTTATAAAAAAATTGTTGTGCAGCTGTCCAATAAATGAAAGCTCTCTGTAATGTAACTCATTGTTAAGCTATGGCTTTTAGAAGACACATCTTTCCAAGAAACACTGACATGGTCCTAACCTAGACTATGAGAAAATATCCACCTGTGTTTAACTCATTCTGTGTTACACTCATCTGATTACATTTAGTGACTTTTCTAAGGAGTGGTCTTCTGGCTTTAGTTGAAAGATGTAACAAATAGTTATTACAATGAAACTCATTTTACAATGCACATAGCTCTTTCTGATGTTCAAGAGATACGAGAGAATACGAATCCCATAAATGAAGAAAAGCCTCTGTTCACAGTACAGGAATTGATTTCATTTGTGTCCTGCACCCCGTGAATAGGGTCAGAGATGAAAGCTATAGTACCCACAAAGCCTTTAATGGCCATTAAAACAGACTGAGGTGACATACATAGCCTGAAGGATGGCAGAGATAATGTCTTGTAAAAGAAACAGAAATCAGCTGCCTTGGGTTTATGTCAATCTATACTGAACAGAATCTATACAGTGAAATTCTTGCAATCAGGTGCAGATATAAAAAGGATTCAGTTTTTTGTTTGTTTTTGGTGTATTAAGGCATGAAAAAAATTAATAAGCAACTTGACTAAAATCTCTGTGGCTCACATTCTAAGTTCCCTTTTAGTAAGGAATCTGCATTTATACATAAGTCAGCTCTTTTCAGTAGAGCAGACCAAAAACGCACAGGAGGCAGGACACAGTAGGAAACTAGTGAAAAGTATGTCTTTATACTGCCTAATTGGTATCTTGCAGTGGCAGGAGAGGAAGATGACCTTGGCATTACAAAAACTGTATTGTTACCAAACACAATGGATGGTAGAATGCAAGAAAAGATAAGACCTGAGAATCTAGACAGAGTAGAGAATTTTGAAGCACTAGTATGGAAAACATGAACATGTAGCTTCAATTTGACATTCTGATTATAAAGACAGGAGTTAAAATCTGGTGGAGGTGATAATGAAACTAACGTAAACCCACCATGATTTTAGCAATTATATTTGTAGCAAAATGGATTAAGAGGTAACATATGTATTAACAATTCTAGATATGTAAATAACTGTTCATAGCCACATTTTACCCATTAAGTCCTTTATTTGCTATATTATGACTGGTGTGAATGACTACGTTGTCATAAAAGGAAATTAACCACACAACAGTTCTTCACAAAGAATTACAATGATAATTGTGATTGCCGTGTTATAGTCATGTCTTGTGAGGATCCTTTTCCCCTTTTATTAGACCACTGAAAAGCAGAACACGATATCATGACAACAAAGTGAATAGATAGTTATATTTACTGGGTATTAATGAAACAAACCACGGTCCTGCATCAGATGTAAAGGTAAAAATGTTAAACTTGGGAGCAGGAGGGATGATAACTGCACAAGAGGATAAAGGAAACATGTTTAGCTGCAGCAAAGACAAACCTCAGAGGACTGACAACAGTGTCTTTGCCATGAATTTTAGGTTGTATCTGTGTGATATAACCTATGCAGAGATGTTTGTGCTAACATTAAATGATGTACCACAGTAACAAGGAACAAAATAGCTTAGTGGCTACCTGATCTAGTGTGTATCAGTGAATTTAAGAAGCAGGGATGCACTACTTCACTGAAGTGCTGAGTTAACACGAGAGTGGGCTTTCCTAATTCTGAAATATTTCATACATTTCTTCAAAGCACTACATGGTAGACATTTTTCAGATATTTTTAGACGAAAAAATAATTCTCCAATGAGGTATCAGAAAGATTCAAAAGGATATTCTGGAAAGGAGAAGACATACTAGAGGAAAACACCAGTTCCCACTAGTACTGTCTAGTGTAGTGTGTTCCCTGAGCAGCTTCTCAGCTTTCTTCACCAACACTGCAGCTGCATATGTCCCTGTTTTGTTGAGCCTAAATCCAAATTATGACTTCAGAAAGCTAGATAAATATGCCAGAATAGGTCCAGAAGATTAACTACATCAGACTTTCTGCTGACATTCTGAGCATCTTCTTCATTTTGACACTTCCATCATTACAATACCTGAGCATTCACATATGTGAATACATTTATCTTTATGATGCATTAAAAACTAAGAAAATGTAATTTTTAATGTCTCCCCTCTCATTTGTGCAGTACATCTGCAAGAAAGGAGGAGCAGGAGCAAAAGCTTCAATACTTACAGAATGATACTAGATGGTATGACTGGATGCCTGTCCAGTCAATCTCATTTCATCCATTTGAATCATAGTTTAGTATGGTTATCAGAACAAACATTCAGTTGCCATATGTATAAGAAATGATACCAGCTCAAGATTCAGGAAATAAGGTTGTTAAATACTGCAACTGCAGGGTACAAGCCACCAGATGCAGTAGCACTTTAATATGACCATGAGAGTGAAGACTGAAAGATTATACTGGAATTGCAGGGCACAAGTCACCAGAGGTAGTAACATTATAATAGGACTGTGAGATTGAAGGCTGAAAGATCATCTTGATTCTGCTTAGACAGCAACTTGCATGAGCTGATATCCATTCCTTTTTTTTTCTGATCAAATGGCAGCAAAATGGTTTTGTCATAAAACTGGAAAGTCAACTGACTATAAACTTTTCACTAAGAAGATCCACTAGAGCTGGTGGATCTAGTAATCAGAACTGGAAATCATTAATAGAAATTTTGGTAAGAAAGTGGTATTTTAACATTTACAGCAAGGCATGGCTGAAATGCAACTGTAGTTCTTCTGCTTACAAAATCTGGTATGGTTTAGAATAGGAAAGTTTGCCTGTGGGTGTCAAATATTGCTGATTCACTACAAAAAGGCTTGCCAGAAAAGGAATTTTTTCCAAGCTGTTTTCTTCATATGTCTCCTCTAAATAAGAAAAATGAATCTTCTTTTAGCATCACTTTAGCTACAAAAAAAAAAAGCTAGAAGCTAATATTTACCCAAAGGACACAGCATAATTACCTTAAGATGAACCATTTAAAATAACTTGAAGAATATGTAGGGCATGTTACTCTAAGTATCTCTTGCAGTTCGTTTCACTGCATGATAACTTGGCTTAATTACTTATCTCAGCTTCAGCTTCAGATCTGTAAAAAAACTTCTGTTAATTTTAAACATGTATCGGCTTTCATAGTACCAGAAATGGATAAAATCTGTGATAGTACGGCTGTCAGAAACAGCATTCCCTCTCACTTTCTGGAGTTTTGAATTTGGTTTGGCCCATCCACTCACCAGAAGCTAACTCTATAGACAGACCTGTCAAAGTTTGGTTTGGTGTTGGTTGGTTTTTGGTGTTTTGCTTGTTTGTTTGTTTGTTTTGGGGGGGGTGGGGTGGTGGTTGTTGTTGCTTTTTCCCCAAGTCTGTTTCTTCATGAAAGCTACTGGGTATACAGGGGGAAGGGCTGATTTCTAAAAGCTGCTGTTTATTTAAATCATTATGCTTCCAAAGTGAGGAAAAAAAACCCAACAGAGTGTTGCACTTCAGCACAGAATTTCTACCCTCAAGGTTCCTTTGCCCTCTTGCTTGAATACAGATGTCAAGTGTCCAAGCTTGGTCCTTTCCTGGCAGATATTAGTACTTCTGATATACTTAACTTGTTGACATAACTCACATAATCAGAGGCTGAAAATATTTTAATACTTGGAAAGTGTATGTGGTGCACATACTTCCATGTCTGCACAAATTATCACAGCATGACAGTATCACTAAGGTTAGAAGAGACCTTGAGGATCGAGTCCACCCTGTCACCACAGACCTCATGAATAGACCATGGCACCAAGTGCCACGTCCAATCTCCTCTTGAACACCTCCAGGGATGGTGACTCCACCACCTCCCTGAGCAGCCCATTCCAATCACTATTATACACCTACCTTTCCCCTATTAAATGTGCACACACTTACAGACTGGTTAGACACACTTCTACATAGATGTCATTTACATACCTTATTTTATATGTTCTTCAAAATATCACACAAAGCAATAGCACATAAATAGTGTTGAGCCACAGTGTAAAACCTAGCAGTGAGGACAGCATGCATAAACTTTCACTAATTCAGCAGATCCACAGGAAACAGTCCCAGGTTCTTTCTCATATCTCAGTTTTAATATACTACCAAACATGGAAGAGACACAGAAACTCTTTATTTGCAATGACAGGTAGCTGACTTTCAGGGTCTGCAGAAATCTGATTACTTGTTCAAGGCTTCAACTTACCTTTCATTGCTTTGAGTCACAAAAACAACAACAAAAAAAGATAGCAATTGTTTCTCATCCCACACCTCATTTTCCCTGTACAGAGGATTTTTTGGTGATTATATAAGCATAAAAATTCAAGAAGCCAGATAAAGATTTAGGAACCATGCAGCAAAGCGGAAGAAGACTCCTGAATCTCATATAAAACCTCTGTTCTTGAGGTTCCCAGAAATAGCTGCTTACATTCCTTGTCTGATATGAAAAGTTCCTAGAGCACTGACATTTTGCTCCAGCTGATATCCAAAGCTACCTGTGTTCCTCTTTGCACCCTCGCTTGGCCATGGCCAAGAAATCAGAAGTATCCTGAAAAGCTACTGTAGTAGACCTGCTAAAAGCACACGTAATATGCTCCTACAAGACTCTGCTCGTGACTGCTACATTGTTAAAAAAAACTGAGAGGCATTTGAAAACATACTGGCAACACTGGGCCAATCAATGGAAGATCTCAGTTCAGTACCCTCTAGAAAGCAAAGCAAGTTCCAACCCACATCTATGACTTGTGGGGAGAAAGGCTGTGTTCAGATACAGACAAGGCTAGGTGAAACCATTCCTGGCAAGTCTGTATCACTTTGCAGCCAAAATTGCAAGATCAAAGTCATCAGATGTCATGTAAATGAGATCCTGAGCCTGCAGAGGAGAAGTGAGAGCACGTGGGGGAGGTGGTGGCTAACAGCCTCTATTCCTAGCGTTACTTCAGGGAAGGAGATGTGGGAGTTTTCAATTTTCTTTTTAAGGGTTGTTTAATGAGAGCAAGTACCACCACCATGAAACCAAGAGCAGCTAGTCATCCCTCATTCTACCAAACCAGAAGCACATTCTTCACAGAAGAGAAGATTCTTGGAATCTTGGAGTCTGGTTTGGGAGAGATGCCTGGCAGTGGCTGCCATTGGGACACGGCAGCAGAGTGGAGGTTCAGATCCTGCTTCTGTGTAACAGTTTGCTATTCATAATGTCTGGCTGAACTTGAGAGTTGCTGAAAAGACTGGAATCTGCATTCACAGCTGAATAAATAAATAAAAAGCCCAACTCAAAACATTGATTTGGGCAGCTATTGAAGTGGAGAAACTTTAGGAATGGATTATAACATGTTTTCACCGCTGGATTGGTAAATCACAGCTTGTAGTCAAGGTTCACTTCAGTGTATAAGGCTATAGCAAACCCCCCTTTTTAGCCAAATCAAGATAAAAGTTTATATAACACAGTTCCATGGGGAATTTTTCTGTGACAGTTGACAGCCATTAGGCTTGCTTGATGCTGATGATTGCAGACAGCTATGTAAGATACTTCCCTCACCCGTGACTATTTAACATCAAAATTTTTGCTCAAAATCCATTTCCAATTTCAGCTGCCTTTTCTGGGCTCTCTTTAATTCTTTGACTAATCTGAGCACCATTTTAATGTTTCGCATAGGCATGGTAAATTCCCTAAAAGGAAAAGTGAGACAACGAAGACACCAGTGAAATCAGCATTTTATGCCACAAGATGTTGCCCCATTCTGGCTGTTTAAATAAAGTCCAGAGCCTTATTTTAACATTTAGCATTTTTGTCTTGCTAAGTGTAGTTTGTTGGTTTTTATGAAATACACACAGACTTATCAACATAACAAGGTTGACACTGAAGCACTATGTTTGCATGGAATTACTGTAAATAAGGCAAAGTGGCCCAATTGTGTCTCTAGTAAGAGAAACTTCCACTGCTATGATGATGAGCTCTCTATTTATTTTTTTTCTTTCTAGACCAACAGATATATTCTATAAAGAACAGCTAAGCTCTCCGAGAACAGCTATAATAACTGTGACTGAAAGATTTTTTGTAACCCAATGATTGCCTCTCCACTGACTACACCAGTATCCAGACTGGGTAAGTTCAGATAAAGTAGAGATCTAAAGACCTTTTTCAAAACAACCAATATTTGGGCAGGGGGTATCGCTGGAGTGGGAACAGTAGTGATTTAAAATCTGTTTGAATAAGGCACAGTACAGACTTGCAGTACAATTTCTTTTCCCTTTCTAGCCAACCTCTACTCTATCCTCCTATCTTCCTAAAGTTGATTTTGATTTGATACAAATAACTAGTTTCTGAAATACAGATTATCTGGACATATATACCCTGTTTATTATCTTGCCTTTCTCATCTCTGATAATTTTTTCACCTGATAAAAACATAACAGCAAAAACCATTGCATAGTCAAAATTTTTACTTTACTGAGCATGGCTGATTGCTAATGGTGGATTCATTTTATAAAAATAGGTACCTTTTTTTTTTCTTGCATATAAGCAGCAAAAAAAAGGTACAGTGCTGTCATTTTTCACTATGTCAGCATTATCTACTATCCTTTAAATTCTCATTCCTTTTTCTCAAGAATACACCTCATCCCTATGACAGAGAACAATTTTACAGAGTCAGTAGAGGGGGAAAAGAAAACCCAACATTTTTTTGTAGGCAAAGAGGCTTTATTCTGTGGGAGATTTTGTTTGTGACTTAGAGTTAGGGACATAACGTTATAAATACTACAATGGTTTATTCATTATGGTCTACCATGCTATAGTTGAGTGTTCTCTAGTTTAGTGTTCTCTAAACTTCCCTACATCTGGTGGGAAATAAATAAAAGAGTTTTCTACTTAGAATAGTTTCATAGTTTCATAGTTTCATTCAGGGTTGGAAGGGACCACAAGGATCATCTAGTTCCAACCCCCCTGCCATGGGCAGGGACACCCCACACTAGATCAGGCTGGACAGAGCCTCATCCAGCCTGCTCTTAAACACCCCCAGGGACGGGGCCTCGACCACCACCCTGGACAACCCATTCCAGGGTTTCACCACTCTCATGGTGAAGAACCTCCTCCTCACATCTAGCCTGAATCTCCCCACCTCCAGCTTCATTCCATTCCCCCTAGTCCTATCACTACCTGAGATCTTGAGAAGTCCTTCCCCAGCCTTCCTATAGGCCCCTTTCAGATACTGGAAGGCCACAATTAGGTCACCTCGGAGCCTTCTCTTCTGCAGACTGAACAGCCCCAACTCCTTCAGTCTGTCCTCATAGGAGAGGTGCTCCAGCCCTCTGATCATCCTCAGGGCCCTTCTCTGGACACGTTCCAGCACCTCCACATCCCTCTTGTAATAGGGGCTCCAGAACTGGACACAGTACTCCAGGTGGGGTCTCACCAGGGCTGAGTAGAGGGGGAGGATCACCTCCCTCGACCTGCTAGCCACACTTCTCCTGATGCAGCCCAGGATCTGATTGGCTTTGCGGGCTGCAAGTGCACATTGAGAGCTCATGTTGAGCTTTTTGTCCACCAGCACCCCCAAGTCTCTCTCCTCAGGGCTACTTTCCACACACTTTTATATCACAGTAATTTATTCAAAGGTCAGTGAATGCCATTTCCTCAAGCCTGACCCTACAGTTGTTAAAGGCTAGGTAGTTCATACGAACAGGTCTATAATGATGAAGAATCAATATAGTGTCCAAAAGAGAAATATATCTTGAAATTGACAAAACAATATAAAAGTTTTCAGTTTTATTTTTCAGCTGGTTCTTAAGTTATTCTCTTAATAGTAATCTTTTTTTAACAGCAAGTTCTAACCAGAAGATAACTATGTGCTGGACTAGACCTTCAGCTAGCACAGCCCAGTTTTCTCCTGAAACACAGTTTATCAAGGCTGGGGTGCTAGGTGAGAGGGTAGGGAGAAGGATTAAATCTTCACTATTTGAAACTCATGGCACATTTTTTCAAAGCCAGCTAGTATTTTAAAGCACTTTAGTTACCTTGAGATTAGGATTTTTTCTTTCTTCACCTTACTTTTTCATTATCATTAGAAAAAAAAAAGAGGGAAGCCCTTATAGATCAGTGCTAAAAGTGAAGTGACACCACACTGCATATTCAGGGGTACCATTGCCAAAATAACAAAGCACCTAACAATGATTTTCAAAGGTGAACGATATGAACCACTTAGGTATTTTTAACCGGACAGCAAACACTGTCTGGAAGTTTGCATACACTGACTCTTACTATTTTTAAGTTCTCTCCCCATGACCAGACCTCAGTAGTAGTCTTGTTCTATTTGACATGGCTGTGTACATGTACCAACTGTCATGAGCACCTGGGACCAAATACAGTAACATGCTAATATATTCATCTAAATAATTGCTAGGTGGCAGGAAGGATATGGGGATGGATTAAACTATGTACAGAACTGAAATCCTCTGGTAGACATTAGAATAATTGCAGATCATCTGGGCATGTACATTTCCTCCCTTTTATAATTTAATATAACTAATAACTTGCCCCCCTGGTAATCTGTGGCTTAATTACTGTCTAGATAAAAAAGTACATAAAGTTTTTGGCAGTCACTGATACAATAAATGCTAGCACATGCAGCTACTTATAGACTCCATGTCCAGTGCTGTGATATCCATTACTATTGTCTTGATAACTGCTGAAATTAAATTTGACTTAAATCAGGTTTTGATTTGTGGGACCCGCCGACAAACTGCTAAACAAATTTTAAACACCGACTGCATTAATGAAAATATCAGATATTTACTTCTTTTAAGTAAGTTTACAGATCTGTTCAATCTGAACAGCAATCCAAGATCTTGAATATTCAAACTTCATTATTGCAAAGAAGGACTTTTTCGGAAAGGACAGAGATATATCTTCCCATTTCTTAGAAGTACTGTAGATGGGGCTCTCAATTCTTCCCTTGAAAACAGAATCCAGGATCAGACCGAGAATAGGGATACCATGCACAGACTGAAAACTTAAGGCATACAGAGCAGCAAACAAGCATAGGCTCTGCACTGTATAAAATTGTTAAAAGATCATGAGGGGAAAATATATATTACATCTAAGCAAGCTAACCAGTTAGGTCTGAAAAGGACAAAGAGTTTTCAAATTCTGTTAACTTAAGCAAAACATGTAAAAAACAGTATGGAATAACTGTTGTAGCAGGAAAATTAGCATTCTTTGGTAATTTAGATTTTTATTTTCTTGCTTATATGGTGTCTAACAGTGGACTATAATTATATCAAATATCTGCTCATTAATTGTACTTAGTTAGATTTTAGTGATTTTTTTTTTTTTCTCCTATGGGTCTGTTTGTTTATGAAGAACAATATTTTAAGTAGATGTTTAAAATCTGAGTTGTGGCATCTGAGTCGTAGTTATAGAATGTTAACTCTCCATAAGACAATTGGGTTTGTTTCTTTCCCCTGAGTAGAAGTACGATGCTGGGTAAAAAAAAATACCTGAGGTTTTGAGCTTTGAATAGCAGTGTCAAGGTACAGGTAGGGATTTAAGATAAATGTAAATCCTTTTTTTCCTTCCTGGTCAACACTGACCTTGCCTCAAAGACTCACTCCTCTAGGAATCAGGCTACTGTAATTCTATTTTACACTGTTCTACTTCTTACACTGGTCTCCTCCACATTGTATTTCAGTGCCTTCCAGGTTCAATGTTATAATCAGCAGGATGATTTTCTTTCTTGCTTCCTCCTTCTGTAAGGAAATAGCATGCACAAGTGCATCAAATATATGTAGAAGTGTTAATATTACATATGCATTATACAGATACATACTAGTAAGGATAGGTTGAAAAGGCTTCCACCAGGAGAACGTGGTGGTGAAGACTGCAACAGTTCTTGGATTCTATGGCTTCCTAAGAAAAACTGTCTTTTCCACTGATGAAAAGCAATGAAAATTATATGGTGGGGCATTTTTCAAAGTCAAAAGAGAGCTCAAGTTCATCAGTGAATACAATGGGATCAAAGCCATTTGGAGTAAGAAAAGAATCCATTATCTCCACTCATGTTTCCCTGAAGAAATAGGACAGGAAGTTGGCAGAAAGATCCTTAGATTTCCCATCAGATGAATTAATCTCCAACAAAATCAATGCATGAAAAGAAATTACATTGTCAGAAGAATGTTAAAACTCTATAGATAATACTGCTTTGTAAATCGAGCACTAAGGAAAAAGAACAAATGGTGACAAAATTACCATTTAAAAAACCATCAAAAACCCAAAACACGTAAAAGTTTATAACTTGCTCCAGTATATATTTTTCTGTGTCAACTCAGCACATTTCCTCTGTTTCAAGGTCATGTGCTTTTAATAAACGCTCCAGTTGCTTATTTGCTCTGGAGTATGCATGCTTAATGTCTTTTTATTACTCCCTTCCCAGCTACTCCTTTTACTCATTCATCCCCCACCAATTTAGTTGCCTTCAGCAAGTGCAAAATGTTATCTTCCACATGTAATTAAGTCCTATGGAAATGAGGTCTGCCATCTACCTTCTTTATCATCTACAGAAAGTGATCCTTTTGTCCACTGGCTATGACATTACTCATGCATCTAACTCTCAGGGCTTGGCTTTACTAATGCATCCTGGCTTTTTAACAAGGGAAACACAACTGCACTGTAGCAGCTCTAATGACAACTGAACAAGAGAGTCTCTCTTCCAAAGTCTAATTTTCTTAACTTTCTACACCAATGTAAATCTACAGTAATTTCTAGATCTCTGTGTATTAGCATGCTTTGAGCAGATACCACATGCTTAAGGAGTAAATTCAAGTCTTACAGATTTTTATTCTCATATTAAAGACTTTTTTTTTTTTTTTTACATGGTGCCATCAGTATGTTAAGAATATGCTATTTCCCTGTCCTGTAGTGGGCACTAACATAATGTTACCATTTCTATACCTATTACAAACATCTGCTTCCTCCAAAAAGAAATTAAATACTGCAATTCGAATTATCTTTAGAACTCACGAGAAACAGAGCTAAGAAACAGAAAATGAAACCTCAGTAAGAAAACCATCTTCTGTTTTACATGCTTTATCTACAAAGGCACATCTTCTCTGATGAGCTAAGTGTGTTTTCTATAGGAGGAGCACTTGTAAAGGCTATGGAAATGTCACAAAATACACACTTCCTTCCAGTCCTCTCACCCTTCCAAGCAGAGTTAATCAAAATTCTCAAATAGAACATATATTCTCTGGAGAAAACAATGCTATAATGTCATGGGATTTTAATTCTGAAATTCAGAGAGATGTTGAAGGGCATTATTAAGGCTACCAACATTATTAGATGACTTTACAATTAAGCATACTTTGGCCCACTGTGAATCTGACCAGCACACAAAATTAGTCATATTTGCTCTGAGGAGACCATACCAATGTCAACTCTCTAGGTTATTTAGGCTATCAAAAGAAAAAAAAAAGGCCATCTGTGCTTTCACAGTACTATATATGGTACCAAGTTCTATGCTCTATTAACACCAAACAAAATATGTCATTTAGAACAGGTCAGTAATTCAACTGTTGCCAGCTGCTCATTGAATTTGTCATTATTATGCACTTAAATACTTCACCAGCACTTGCTAGGCCTATTTCCATAAAGTATTTCTTCCATCAAGTACTTCATGAATGCAGCTTTTGGTATGTCCTGTGTTTAGAGGTAATTTTGCTTGCCTTAAATATTGCAGAAATCCATACTCTTACTGATATCCAAGAGGTGCACTTTTCCTGTCATCAAAATTTTTATCTGGCACAGTAAAGCTTGTAGGAGGCCACATAATAATACACTTTTAAGCAATGATGATAGTCTAAGGACATTTTATTTCCTAGAGTCAGTCAACAGCCATATACATTTATTCCCCGAAGAACCTGTACTGAATTAATCCAACCCAAGAAACGCGTTGTTAGAATGTAATTATTTTCTGTTGCCATTCCCTCTCAGGACAACCACGCAAAAAAACCACATGGTGATTTGCAAGGGATGAAACTTTTGGCACTGGGACAGTAATCAGTGCTTCAAATCACGCACTTGTTCCATGCAAGTAATTTCTGAACAGAGGGTTTGCTGGTAGGTGGTGAAGCAATTTATGCTTGTGACAAAGAGATGACATGGTGCTTACCATGTCATCTACATGCATATGAATTTTACTCTGATACTGCATTTTGCAGAGAATACTCTCTCAGCACACTAAATGTTTGCTTTCAGTCACCATTGTGTATATCAAAACTATAATTTGATTTGCCTGGCCTATCTTAAAGCAAAAGGTCTAAGAACCCAAGTATAACCACAATAATAATTATGTTTTCAGAGGTATATGCCAAATAACTTACTGTGATGATTAGCCCTTTTTCCTGGAAGTATTTAACCAATGGAATGACATTCTGCTTGAAATTCATTAGTCGTCTTTGAGTGGCTTTCAGGTTATCATCAGGTCTCCCTTGCTGCTCAGCACGCTTCAGTAACCTTTCTTTCAGTCTTTGATTGGAACATGCCAGAAACACCACCAAATCTGGGGTACAGATCTGTCAAAAGAAAAATTCAAGAGTTTGTGATTAACTTGACTACTCAGCACCACAAGACTCAGCAGTTTCATTACTTGGTGAGGCTCAGCTATGCTGTATTTGCGTAAGTCGGAACTTGACAAAGTCATTCATTTTCTGTTGTGTTTTGGTTTTGTTGTTTGGGGTTTGTTTTGCTGGGTTGTTTTTTGTTTGTTTGCTTGTTTTTAAAGGAAATTTTGTAGGCTTAAAGAGAGGATTGATTGTCTTATGTGCAGGTTAGTCAATTCATTTCATCTGGAGTGTCAAGGAAAAAGTTTAATTAAAAATTGTTGCCTCACTCCAGAAATCTTCTTTAAACTATGTTCATCATTTGCATACCAGAAGATTCCCCTAGTCAAAATTAACATCTTTAAAACCCAAAATATAAATATCTCATATTTTGCAGGAAAATGATTGTATGTTTTCTATTTAAAAAGCCCTTAAGTGAGGCAGTATTTAAAATCTATCAGCCATTATGATGCTAACTAGGACAGGTAAAACCACTGGCTTGTTCCAAGATTCACAGTTTCTTAAAACACTTTTGTTTCTCTACATCCCACCCAAGCTTCAGTGCACTTTTCAAGATGTTAAGTGTAGCAGTTAAGAGGATTTTAATTTCTTCTATCCTGTGTTGTGAGCATTGTTTTATGTCACACCCACACTCACATTACAGTTCAGGAAGTACAGCCTTACAGTAATGAGAATATTTTGGGGCGGAATATTAGCTCTTACTCAGTGAAATTCTAGTTGTTCTTACAGCTTTCAGTGTTTTTCATAACTTTTGGTTACTCATGCTATCAGAGAGTTATAAAAGAGATATTTCTCATGCTTAAAGTGGGGAAAAGCAATGGTAGCCCCACTTCCTTTGGAATTCTGCTACATGTTCACCGGCAATCTCTGGAGGTCATCACTATTTAGTACATGTAGTAGAAAAATCATAAGTCATAGAATCATTTAGGTTGGAAAAGGCCTTCAAGATCATTGTAAACCATAAACCTAGCACTGCCACATCCACCATTAAACCATGTCCCTAAGTGCCACATCTACAAATCTTTTAAACACCTCCAGGGACAGTGGCTCAATCACTTCCCCAGGCAGCCTGTTCCCATGCTTGATGAACCTTTCCATGAAGAAATTTTTTCCAAGTATCCAGTCTAAACCTCCCTTGGTGAAACTTGAGGTAATTTCCTCTTGTGCTAAAGTTGCTCAGACACTTGAATTAATGGGGTTTTAAAATCAGGTTACAAGTATATATTAACCATATTCATAAGACCTGATTTTGTTCTTTCCACTACCTGGTTGTTACAAAGAAATTTACTGCTCTTTAGAGACTCATTTAAAAAAAAAATTCTCACTAGCTTAGTAAAATTATCGGTAAGAAACACTTGTGGTAAAAATAAACCCTACTGTATTGTGCAAGTTTTTATCCGATTACAAATTAGAAAGGGTTTATTTGTTTTCTCATACAAGCACAAAGTAATTTCCGCCTTTATTAGAATAAACCTTTATTAGAATAAACCAAACCAGGTTGGAAGAGACCTTCAAGATCATCGTGTTCAACCCATCAACCAATCCAACCCACCCAAACAGCTAACCCATGGCACCAAGCACCCCATCAAGTCTCCTTCTGAACACCTTCAATGACGGCGACTCCACCACCTCCCCGGGCAACCCATTCCATAGCGCAATCACTCTTTCTGTATAGAACTTCTTCCTAACATCCAACCTGAACCTCCCCTGGCGCAGCCTGAGACTGTGTCCTCTTGTTCTGGTACTGGCTGCCTGGGAGAAGAGACCATCATCAGCCTGTCTACAACCTCCCTTCAGGTAGTTGTAGAGAGTGATAAGGTCACCCCTGAGTCTCCTCTTCTCCAGGCTAAGCAGCCCCAGCTCCCTCAGCCTCTCCTCATAGGGCTTGTGTTCCAAACCCCTCACCAACTTTGTTGCTCTTTGCCATCTTTTACAGACCTGAGCAAAAAAAGCTCAGTTTTAATTTTCATTAATATTAGTAAAAAAATTATCTTACTTTTCTAGAAATACATAATCTAGTTACATTACAAATTATGGTGGATGCTAAACTGAGATTTTTCTCATTATGTTTTTTACCTGCAAAATAAAATGTTGTCCTTGTTCAGCTCGACACTATGTAAATTTGATAGTCAAATTTGAACTATATACAAACGTCACCAAAACATCTATGTGTGTTCTAACTGCTACTGCATAAAGAAGGCAATGATTGGAATAAAGGCATTGAGTTGAGAGGGCATCTGTGGGACTTGGGAGCTGGGCTCAGGTCCGGGTTTGAGAGGATCTGGTTTTGCTGAGGAAGCAAAGGCAAACCCACACGTCTTGTTTTAAAAAGATTATTATTGATTTGTAGAAAAAAAACAACAAACAAAACCCTAAGTTTCAGCCACAGTAAAAACAAACAAACAAACAAAAACTGCCCTGGTGAGGCCACACCTGGAATATTGTGTCCAGTTTTGGGCTCCCCATTTCAAGAGGGAGAGGGAACTACTCAAGAGAGTACAACAGAGGGCTATCAGGATGATTAAGGGATCGGAGTACTGCCCTATGAGGAGAGGCTGAGAGCCCTGGGGCTGTTTAGTCTGGAGAAGAGAAGACTGAGAGTGGATTTAATAAATGTTTATAAATATCTGAGGGCTGGGTGTCAAGAGGGAGGAGACAGGCTCTGCCCAGTTACACCCTGTGATAGGACAAGGGGCAATGGATATAAACTACAGCACAGGAGGTTCCACATCAACATGAGGAGGAACTTCACTGTGAGGGTCACAGAGCACTGGAACAGGCTCCCCAGAGACACTGTGGAGTCTCCTTCTCTGGAGACTTTCAAGACCTATCTGGATGCATTCCTGTGTGACCTGTGCTAGATTCTATGGTCCTGCTCTGGCATGGGGGTTGGACTTGATGATCTTCAGAAGTCTCTTCCAATCCCCAACATCCTGTGATCCTGTGATTTACATCTTGATGTTCATGATACAGCTGTTATTAACACATTGCTACAGAGAGCCAGAATAAACCAATTATGCTTCTGAATACTCTCTGTATCTAGGCTCCTGTACCCAAAGATGTTAAATTGCCTAAAGACAATCATATACAATCTAGAATACTCTGGGGTCTAGAATAATCAGGACTTCACAGATGGACAACCTGGAAAATTAATGACCAAGCTCAAAAAAATAACCCTGTCTAGCTGGGTTTCTGTCATCTGAGGGAATACAGCCTGGCCTTTTCTCCTGGCAGACTGATCCTCCTCCAGAAGAAGTCAAAAGAAACAAATGCAACTTCTCAAAACTGGGGTTATGATAATTAGCCTTTCACTGACAGTAGAATATAAAGATGAGGAAGCAGAAAGTGGCTAAAAAGCAGAGCCATTTTCAAAGAATAAAGGACAGTCTGTTAAGCAGCAGTAGCAAGCAGAAAGGCGGACTCTATCATTACAGAAAATTAAATAGGATTTAAAAGAGAATCAAATTATGTTTTACATACATTGTAGATGATTGGAAACATGAGAACAAAAACTGCAAAAAAATACTAATTGTGGTAATTTTTAATAAGTATCTAACAGATTTTTGAAATAGTTAAGCTTGTAATCTCTTTTTTTGTAAAAACAACTGCCAGTGGGAGAGAAGCTCTTCTCTTGCCTTTAACACATGTACTTCAATGTCAACAAAAATAGAGTAACTTTCCTCCCCTTTTCAGACTATTCTAAATATATAATTGACAGAGTTATTCCATCCTTTCAGGGGATTAATTATTTATGACAGTTAATTTTACTACCACATAACAGCTTTAAGCCACATAATTATTCACATGAAAGACTGCAAAAGTAAGTTTCCGTGCTAGGCTTTCATGCAATATGGACATTATTAACAGTAGCTCTGTTAAATGATTCATTAGAAGCAGAAGCATAATGAGTAATTTGGAATTTATAGAGCATACAGTAGTAAAGAAATCCAAACTATGACACAGATCCAGAATGAAAATGCTTCTGATTTCAAAGCCATAGAACCCTAAGGTCACACTATCTCATAAAAGGGACGCACATGGCAGCAAAATCAGCACAGAGGCATCTCAAAGACCATTGTGGTTATCCATCTGACTGGACCTTCCTAACATACATTACACAAGGACTTAGAAATAACAACTGCAAATCAGGAATGTAGTTAAGTGAAGAACAAAAGTAGTCTATACAAGTGAGGTGCTTTATTTAGTATTTCCATTTCACGAATCTTAGTGACAGTGAAGAAAGATTGTAAGAAATCTTTACATGCTCCAAGGTGTAGCTGGCCTCCTCACTTCAATGCTTGCCCTCAAATATCTTCAGGGCTAGCATCCGCCATGTACTCAGGTCTGTGAAGTCATACCAGATCTCCTCAATATAGGACTTAAGATCTGTGTATCACATAACTTCACACATAGCATCAAAATTTACAGAGTACTTAGAATAAATATATTGCTCATGAGACTATGAGCCCTAAAGGAAAACCAGGAAGGAGACATAGGGAAGATCTCCTGTTTCACACAGACATGGGAGTGCAGCTTTACATAGCCTATCTAAGCTCTTCAAAGAAACTTTGGCTGAGTAAGTGCAGTGAGGGAAGGATCCGAATGCCATCATGACACCATCAGATGTGCTGGTTCATATTTGCTTAGCAACTGTAAGCTGCGCTGGCTTCTGAGGTCAGTTCCTTTTTAAGAATATGGGAAACCATGCTCTGGGTCTATTTAATTTTATTTTTTCTAATTGTAAAATCAGGATAATAACAAGGCACAAAGGAGTAATCACTGTAGAAGATACAATTCATTTGGTTTTAATTATTTCCTATCGCATTTTAAAATGGAAAAACTACTTTTTCTTACACTCTAGTTTTGTAATGTATTTCACTCATAACAATGAAAACAGTGGCTTAAAATTCTCACTTCAACTGAAGTATTGTCTCAAATATTTTTTTGAAAAAAAATTTTTAAAACTTTTGGGAAAATTCCATCATATTTGAGGTCAGAATACAAAGCAGATTCTGATTATGTGATGTCTCTATGAATTAATCCTGAAGAATATGCTTCTTTATCATCAGAAAGTATCTGGAAACAAGCCTCTGCTTGGTTTTATATGCACAAAAGGGTAACCTCTCTTCTATACCCACAGGTATAGAGACTTCAGAGCACTTAATATAGTTCTGCTACATCCATTTACAACCTGCAGGGTAAACCCTTGAAATGTTATTGACATTTCACTCCTGTTTTCATGAGCCACTGCTTTCACTTACCTCAAACCTCAACTGCACCTGCATGACATGCTTATAAATACTTTAAGTTGGAATGTAACAGGCTAGTGTGAACATTCAGACATCTGGGATTGCTTCTCTAAAAATGTATCTAGTCCTATGCATGCATGAGTACAAATTGGCTTTTTTTTTCCCCTAACAAAGGGAAAGAGGGTATATGACTTATGTGGAAAGAAAACAAAAAAAACTCTCCTTTTTTTTTTTAAACTCAGAACTAAGTGTTTTTGAGTTTTATAAGTAGGGAAGTTTTATTTTAAGACTTAGCTTGTAGAAAAGGTGTACAGACCTAGAACAGATATAACAACTGGATTCCATCATGCTGATTTCTCATAGCACACCTATGTTGTGCTGAAGGCAGAGGGTTTTCTTCATGTACAGAAATGCATGCAAGGAAGGACTGTGGAGCTCAGGGAAGTGAATCTGACTACTAACTGGAACTCAGTCAAACAGAGAATCTTTGCCTATGGGAACAGACAAGTTTCTGGTTATTCATAACCTTCTAAATTTTAAATGAGACAAAGAGCATATGGCATCAGCTCAAGATAAAACTGGTGGGTACATCCTCTCATTTTTCAGAATAGCATTTGCTAGTAAGTAAATCCTACTCTCACTGGGTCTGAATCTCCTTCCCAAACTGGAAGAAGGAGTAAATTGAGAGTAATTCCATGCAAGTTGGTGGTGTTATTGATGTAAAGCGCTATAAGTGGAAGGACAGTGTCTTATCTCTAGGGATATTTTCTGCATCTCCTCTTGTTAGTGAGAGTAGTGTGCTTGTTTGCTAGAAATTAGACAATTACACTCTTTCATTATTCCTCATTAGGCAAAAGATGAAAATTCTCTGTTTCTTAATTCCTGGTATGTTCTACTAGATACTCCTGAGAAAACATAACTGACAGCTCATGAACAATTGTCATTAATTTAACTGTGCATTTTAGTCTAATTGGTAAAGGTTACTAACAGGTTAGTTTATGTACATTGTATGGGTGCTCTCCCTTCTAACTACTGATTTCCCTTCTGTATTTCTATCTCTTCTGGGTTACTAGACCGGTTGCATAGACTCTTTTCTTGCAAAATCGTGGATCGTGTCTGTAAAATCATGTCAGAGTGACTTTTGCTGAGGAGATTTTCCTGGTAACTACTTCTGAACTATATTTACACTGCCCAGGAAATAAGCTTCCAGCAAATTTCCCAGACTACATAATTAGGCCCCCTAATCATTGACTGAGAAGCAGGTATCTGTAGGGAGAACTGATTCATATCTTTACTCGTGTAGAGCAGCTAGCCCACAGGAATCTCTATCTGTAAACACTAATGCTACAAAGAAAGATCTAAAGTTCAGAACTGTTCAGCAGGCACCTCCATCCACTCTGAATTCAGAATATCAGGTCCTCTTCAGATGGTTAAGGACCAGCAATGGATGAGCTCTCCTTTACCTAGTTTGTCTAGCAGCAAAGAGCTCTTGTCCAGAAAAACAGGAAACCTGAGGTCTAGGGTCTCTTACCCACTCCTTGCCTTTCCCAGAAGAGCACCCTAGCTTCCAGGGCAGAAGATAGTAAGACCACTCTAAAGGCTTTCTGCTCAGGCTTGGCTTTAAGAACACAAGACCCAAGAGAATGAATGAGATGAACCAGAACAATGCAGATTACCGATGTGCTAGTCCTCCCGACTAGGTACATACATCCAGCAGGGGACTGAGGCTTTTCATCCAGGAACAATGACATGGAGATTTGGGAAAAGAGAGATAAGAGGTTGGGGAAGGAATAAAATGAAGAAAACACATAGATCATGATACAGAAAAAATACCTTTACCTGACCAAAAATCTACTGCAAAGAACAGATCCCCTCAACAAGATTCACAGAAAGGTTACATTGATTTTTGTAGTTGTTCTGGAGCCCACACTCCTGGACCATGACAGAGCAGGTTTTCTCTGAAAAGTTCTTTGCAGAGAATGAGCTTGGCACTCAGACCACCATACATCAGCTGCACACAAACACCTCTGTCAGACTTTGAGGGGACTGCAGGCATAATTTCTACTTGGAGGTTTAAGTATCAGACTTGGAGGAATAGTATTGCTGTCCCTAGCTTGTGAGGCTGTGAGAGGATGTCAGTTTTCCCCAGCATTCTATATTGTGCCAGCTATACAGTTTGTTCTACTTTAGCACAATTCTTTCCCATAACAATTTTCATAAGGAATATTTTGAGGAGTTAAAAAAGCTAGCCTGAATGGCAGCCAAGATGAAGCAGTTATTCATTGTAGGTGTAGTGCATTTATGAACATTCTTAAGGACATTTTAAGTAAAGAATCAGATAAAATCTACTGCCTCTGTTTATTACTTAAATTAAGATTTTATTTCATCAACTATAGTCTTGCCATCCAGGTCATATAACACAAAAATACTTTAAAGATAATTCCTACAAAAATCGTCTTTTTCTCTTATCAAGGAATTAAAGTACACACATTAATGAATATTTATTAAGTAATTAGATTTTAATACCTGTTCCACATTTCATTTCACTATTACAAAACTTAAAAATAATTAAATTGTAGTAAATACAATTTTTTTTTTAAAGTTTGCTTAAATTAATAATTTTAGGCAAACTTCATCAGTGCTTACTCTATTGAAACTAGTAAGGCTAATGTTAGTGAAGGCATTACTGAAATCAGAAGGAAAGTCATGCATGAATGACTGGAAGTGGAAAAAACCAACAACAAATAAACCAAAGCAGTAATCGAAATTAAATTGAAAATATTGAAGTGAGCAATTATTTCTTCTGGAAAGAGTAAAAACTTGTTGCCATGTGAGAGATTACAGAGAAAGTCAAAATGCATTTTTTTCTTCGTGAGTCATTTAAGTTCAATACACCAGTCGGAGGCATTTCATTACAGTTGTTACTGGAGAGAAAGACACTTAGCATGCTTGACCATGCTGATACTGTGGATGACTTGCTGAATTTCAAGCTGACAGGTTAATGGTAAATAAACAATTTTCTCCTTGGCATTTTCAAATGTGTGCTTGGAATCTAAACACCTTCATACTATTTGCACTCAGTAGATCATGGGTACCTTAAGAAATTTGTAGTTTAGGACAGCTTTATGCCTAGGATCAAACTGGAAGGCTAATTAAATCAGTAATTAATCTGCACTACTGTGCAGGAAGACTTCAAAATTATCAAAATACAGAAATAATCACAAATTAATACAAATATATGAACTGGACATTCTATTTGCCTTTAAGACATTACAATTCATGTTTCATTTTTTCTCCACAACCACGACTGCTTGGAACTTTGTTTTAAAAGTGAGAGCAGAAATTCTCATAGTCACATGACTTCAGGGCCATTTTCATCTTGCAAATCAGTTTGGTCAGCCTGGAGAAGAGAATGTTCCAAGGAGCCTTTTCAGGAATTAAGAAACTGGAGAGTCAGGATTTGGCAAATAGTCTAAGACTTGCAATAAGATAAATTGGATGTCACATACTCAGTTTTTGAAGAGAAAAATACAGGCCTTATTTCAACTCTGGTAAGAAGTTCAAAGAAAACTAAGAGAAACTCAGAGAAAATTGCAGTGCTCATGGCTATGAGTTCTCACAGGCGGCAATGAGTCTGCAATGAGTAGCTGACCATTAAGAAATTAAGCTGGTGCAAGTAAGTGATCTGAATGGCAGTTGCTGGCTAGCACAGATAAAAATCTGAACACATCACTGATGCCATACTAAAGACTTCTTTCCCACTCAAAATTAAGATGATGGGAATACTGACATTAGCAAAACTCAATAAAACAAAAGGGAACCAAAAAAATCTTTAATTAAAATGTCAAATTCCTCAGATGTGTAAAGTGTATTTTAATCCACTTATCCAGACTGACATCATTGTTACTTCTGGTTTCTAGATCTAAGCAGAAAGAATAATACTGTGAGTGCTGTAAATGGTAGAGAGCTTTCTTCATCTTAGGCACTTTAGTCACTGAGATGCAATGTGTTTTCTTACAATTCTGCCTAGCAACATGTTAAGAACTTACTGTCCACACAAGAGTCTGGCAACATAGTAAGGAAGAAATCGTCATCTTTTAGTTATACCTATGTTTGGGTATGTAAGTCGTTTTGCTTTGGCTTTCTCACTAAAAATAAAAGCTCAGCTTCTGGATTAGTCAAGGGGATAAAAATGTGCTGGTAGTACCAAGAGCAATTACAAGCAAAGTTTAACAAGAATTCATTATCATTTCTATATTAGAACATTATGGAGGTACAGTAACTAGAGCTTAGACATACATGTATCCATTTGATTTCTCCCCCCATGTCCCCCAAAGTGAAGAGATCATGAAAGCTCAAATAGTGTCAGGTCCCAGTTACAGAAGGAACTGAAGGAATTGTTTTAGCATAAATAAAGATGTCTGTAAAGAGCACAGTTAGATTTTACATGTACTTGCAAGAGAAACCAGGCACCTTAGCTGATGTTTTCTTTTTCTACTAATAATATGGTAAACCATGGTTTACTTTTACAGTAACTCAGCACAATTCTTACTGGTGAAAGCCACATACTATTATACACAAAAAGGTTCAATAAATAGCAATTAGAGAACTGTACTCTTCGTGTTTGGGGCAAGACAGATTTTACATCCTTTGCACCTTGCTTTTCAGTTGTTCATCACCTACTGTCCAGCGTGTGCTGGTGGAGAAAGGGGAGATGACTTGGCTTAGACAAGAAACCATACAGGTTTTCTCCTTGTCCACTTTTCCCTGGGCATTGTGAACAGCTCACACCTATTCCAAGTTATCACCTCCTGGCCCTGTATATGACATTGGGTCCAGATACTTTCTTGACCCACCTGCATTGTGCCTCACAGAGTAAAAAAGCAATATTGATTTCTTGTGATCAATAAAGACCAGAAATGCTTTCTTGAACTACAACGATGCTAGGTTTTTGTAGCTTGTTTTATTTATATAGCTCCTATTTTCCTCACATTTGTTCAGTTTCTGTCCCAGCCTTACCAGCTCTCTCAATATCTTGTATTATTCATCTTTTTCCACTCAGTTTAGTAACTTGTCTTTCACATTCTCTCCCCCTTCCCCCATTAATTTTTGTCATTACTACATACATTCTTGGAGTTTGTTTCTTTCTGTATTAAGAAGGGCAAAGTAGAAAGGCTATACAGTGGAAAGTGACATTTTAAAAAATGAATGCATCATTGTTTACTTCAAGCTTCCATGGGATTACAGATGAATATGCATCCCAACATAATGACAAATGACAGAGAATAAATGAAGAGTCACTCTTGCCCCTGCTGTTCATTCCTCCCACTGGCATTTATTCTATATCCTATATGGCTGAAAGAACTGAGAAGCGTATCTATTTACCTGTACGCAAACTCAACATCACTGTTTTAATTTACATTATAAAATCCAAAAGTGTTCTAACTGCTTTATGAACAAATAATAATGTATACAGTCACTGTTTGAAGCTACACAATTGCATTTTAGAACCCTTGTAGTCAAAATGATTAATAGCTATGAAGGGATCATGAATGAGGGAAAACAGGTACATAAATAGTAACTCCTACTCCATGCATCTTTTGGCAGCTCTCCTAAACATAACCTTTAAAATGGGTTGTGTCATACAACCTTTTCTTCTGTTTTCAATGCAATGGTCGTCAAGAGACTATCTGTAAAAATAAGTGTCCAACCATGACAAAATTAGTGATAACTAAGAATGAGTTCTTATTCAGACCTTTTTAACAACAGATCTCAGTGTTCAACAGGGGACGTCTTTGTAAGAATAAGCATATTTATCGCAGAATAATGTGATTTGACTATTTGCATTTGGTAGTATTTCTCCATTTAATTCAGAAGGGTGTTCCAGTGTTTAAGGTCTTCTAATTATGAAGTGTCTTAGTACTTAATCAAAACTTTGCTGAAATTTCAACAAATTGTTTCTCATCTTGTCACTTTTGGTTCATGAGAGCAATTCTGTTGTGTTCTTCTGCACACTGCTAGAAATAAAGTTAAAACATTTCTAAGCTGTGGAAAACACCCGCAGCATCTTTAATTGCAGACCTACACAAATTACCACAACAGTTAATTACTGAATTCTCCACAACTCACTTGCACTTCCCATTAAGCAATCTCTGAATGCCTTAAAAATGTTAACATGTTTAATGTAAATAACACGACATGTCTTGGATTAGTCAGCCTCATCCTCTGAAGGGAAGACTGGTACCACATCTGCTGATGTCCACAAGACCTTCTATTTATGTATGTAGCTGATATTATGTCCTACTGAACAGAGAAATTTAAAGCAACAAGAAGCGTATCTTATGTCTTTAGAATAAAATATAAATCCAAGATAACACTGAATACAACCCACTGGATTAAGTAGATATATGTAGAAATACATACATTGCACATTTTTTTCACAGAATGGTAAGGGTTGAAAGAGACCTCTGGAAATCACCTAGTCCAACACAGGAACACATCCTGGTGGATTCTGAAAGTCTCCAGAGAAGGAGACTTCACAACCTCTCTGGACAGCCTGTTTAGTGTTTGGTCATCCCCAATGTAAAGAAGTTTCTCCTTATATTTAGGTGGAACTTCCTGTGTTCTAGTTTGTATCCATTGCCCCTTGTCCTACCACTGGGCAGCACTGACAAGAGTATGACCCCATCCTCTTGACTCCTGTCCCTTTCAATACTGATAAGCATTAATAAGATCTCTTCTCAATCTTCTCTTCTTCAGGCTAAACAGCCCCAGGTCTCTCAGTCTCTCCTTGTAAGAGAAACAGTCCAGTCCCCTAATCACTTTTGTAGCCCTCCACTGGACTCTCTCCAGTAGCTCCTTGTCTCTCCCAAACCGGGGAGCACAGAACTGGACACACTACTCCAGATGTAGCCTCACTAGGGCACAGTGGAGGGGGAGGAGAACCTCCCACAACCTGCTGGTCACACTGTACTTAATGCTTCCCAGGATACCATTGGCTTCTTGGCCACATGAGCACACTGCTCATTGATGGTTAACTTGTCCACTGGGACTCCCACGTCCTTCTCCACTGAGCTTCTTTCCAGTAGGTCAACCCCTAACCTGTACTGGTGCATGGGTCTTAGATGTTTTCATACAAAAGGTCAGCTGCAAAGAACAATGAAAAAGGGGGAGACTAAAAAGACATGATTTTCTTTCATATGCTCCTATAAAAGCTCTATGATTCCTTCCTTTCCCATATTTATGGTAAGGATGAGAGGTGGCCTTACATTAAGAACTGTATGATTTTTTTCATCTACCTTTCAGGCAGAATCAGGCCTTGAAGAGTGTGATTTAGCAGATTCCATTAGGCATGAAATGAAGGAACTCTCTGAGAATATACTCAGGTCTAAAATAACTAAATCCATTCTCTGTTTCCTCTAAAATAAAAAAAGACCAATATACAGCATCCTTGAAGCAACAGCAAATACTGAAAAGGAGCAAAAGTTACGATTTCTATCATCTGTCATTCTCTCAGCCTTTTTTTCCATGTAGATTTCTATAGCTAACATGAGCTGACCAGGATGGCAGCAGGGAGTATTTCATGTTAAATGAGAAAATACTATAAAATCATGCTAGAATGGTACAAAGTGAGGGTTCAAATGTATATGAAACACAGTGTCTACCTTTTTCCCTGTCCCAGGTTGAGGCAGATCCTCCCTTGCCTCCCACCAAGGGCAGGCAAAAAAAAAAAAAAGAGACTCACCAAACGGATTGCAGAAGTGATGGAAAGTTAAAATGGAAAAGCAATGAATGTTTTACAGAGAGCTACAAGCACAGTGACAAAAGAGATCCCAAAGCATACAGAGTCCCTTATAGCATACCGAGAGACCTCCTAGCACTCCCTTTCTCCCTACCTGAGTGTACACCCAAAAGCCCCAGGGCTCCTTCTTCCCCCCCTTCCACTGTTAGGCTAATCTCAGCTGGCCAGATCTGAGATTGCCCTTTCCCCTTCTCCCCCTGGCATTAGGCCTAGCCAGGTCTGAGGCCATGAGATAACTCCCCTTCCATTACCAAATAGGGAGCATCTCCCACAGGAGCGGCAAGGGAAGAAAGAGGAAGTGTGAGACCTTGCTGACAGATTTAGGGACATTATGGGAATGAAATACGCTATTTCCTGTGTCTGCCCACTGGGCTGGACACCCAGGGCACCAGAGGTGTATCTTGTGTGGTAGCAGCAGAAGGCACCCAGCCTAAACTACCACATTCCCCTTCTACAGGACAGTACTGCCTGAGTTTTTCTGGTCCCCACCTGGACTTCCCTTAGTGGTATTACACTAATGGACCCTATGATGAGTGTTCCAGTGTTGTTTAACTGGTTTTCTTTTGAACAAGGAGAATCTGACCCCAGGATAACTCAAAGCACTTAACTCCTGTAAGTTCTTCCAGCTTCACATCCCCCCATTCTTTCATCAGACACAAAATTACAGCACCAAGAAATGCATTAAGTCACACAATCACACTGGACAAAAATAATGAGTAAAGGAAATGGCCATTAAGCCTAAATCTCTGCTGTATCATTTATAAAATAATCAATTTTCTATTCTGTTAATTATACGGAGATGTAGCTGGCAGTCATTGGAGGTTTTCTGCAACAACTATTTAGTCTGTTTCCTTTAATTTCCTCAATTCAATCTTCTACGTTTTGCCCAGAATAATACCTTACAGATGCACACTAATGAAATGTCTCATTAACTGCTTTCTTTTGTTACCTCTGTCTTGGCAATGTCATTTAGAATTGAAAGTACAGAAATGGTAGTACACCAGTAAAGGACTCTGCATGACGGGTGCTCCAAAAATTCAGCACTGAAACTGCAACCTTTACTTGTGACCATAGCTGTTACGTTAACATCATCCGATCAGAAAATGACTTAAGCTGTTTGTTTTTCCACTGAATTTAACTATTTTTAGATTAGTTTAAAATACACACATGAAAACAACATGTGCAGAGAACTCAGGAATACAGTTTTAGCTGACTAAAACTTAGAGCTGTAGTTTAGAATAACCAAAATTATCTAAATTTCTTTTTTTAAAAAGTGAGTAATTTCTGAGTAGCGAAAGCTTGCAAAACAGGGACAGTTTGGATCCTTATTTTATTCCAGTCTTTTCAATGTACTGTAACAAACTTGAGATTAAAAGCACTGTGAAGATATGCATTGATTGAAACCTACAAAGACATATGGAAATATAATTCTCCCTTTATAAATCACTGAGATAGAAAAAAATATTAATTTTTAGATTTGATGTTGTCTTTTTCATCTTGCAAGGATTTTCACCACTGAGACAAGAGGTTTGGGTTATTAGCTGTATTATCACATTGTCTTTTCACTAAATACTCTGTCTTCAGACATAAGGCTGCATAATGTAAACCTAAACATTATGTGAATAGAATAGAATAGAATAGAATAGAATAGACCAGACCAGGAGGGAAGAGACCTTCAAGATCATCGTATCCAACCCATCATCCGACACCATCTAATCAACTAAACCATGGCACCAAGCACCCCGTCAAATCTCCTCCTAAACACCCCCAATGATGGTGACTCCACCATCTTCCCGGGCAGCCCATTCCAATGGGCAATCACTCTCTCTATGAAGAACTTCTTCCTAACATCCAGTCTGAACCTCCCCTGGTGCAGCTTGAGACTGTGTCCTCTTGTTCTGGTCCTGGTTGCCTGGGAGAAGAGACCAGCCCCCGCCTGTCTACAACCTCCCTTCAGGTAGTTGTAGAGAGCAATAAGGTCTGCCCTGAGCCTCCTCTTCTCCAGGCTAAGCAACCCCAGCTCCCTCAGCCTCTCCTCATTTGCAAAGATTTAAAGAGTAATGCCCAGTCAGAAATAACTTGGAATCTGACCAATAATTTCAAGAAGCTTAACTGTTCTAGAGATATGTAAGTTACTGTAAAAATAGAAAACAATCTCTTACTTGGTCCTCAAAGGAGATTGCCTGGGCAACATCTCTGGGAAATCCATCAATCACTATACCCTCTTCATCAGGGATCTGCATTAATCTCTGCTTTATCTCAGTAATAGTTGTTTCCTTTCACAGAGAAAAGAAGTTATTTATTCAGTGTTGTAAAGGAGGTTTTCCTGATAGTGCACATTAATGCAGCACATACAACTCCTTTGAAAGTAAACATTAACACAGGATACACTGTACCTGAGGGGCCAGTTCTCCAGTAGTAATTATTTTGGCAATTAGACTCCATTTTCTGTTGCTGCTTGTGCTGTGGATCTTCTTCCTTAACAATTCACCAACTGATATGTAGTTAAATCCGTAACGTTCTGCTATTTTCAGACTTTGTGTTCCTTTACCACTTCCTGGGCCACCTATTGTTAATTATAAGCAAAATGTTAAATTAATGTTTTATGCCCACATATTAGATCTTTGCTACTGACATAAATTTTCCAACTATTACTAGAGCAAATCTTGCAGCTGCATGGCTTGTTACTAGCTATTAGAAATGGGTCTCATCTACCATCCATGGAGGTAACAATTTTAAACTGAAGTAAAAAAAAATAATACAAATCTACTTGCAAATTTAAAGCAGACACACTCTTTCAGGCTTGTTCCTGGTAAGGAATTTTTCTTGATTTGTAGTAGAAGAACAGACTAATGAAATGATCTCTTCAACTCTGTGAATCCCAAGACAGCCAGACAGTCTGAAGCATATTCATGTCAGAAAGAATCATACTTGGTTAAATAAGCCAATTAAATCAGTAGACTAGTCATGGAATAGAACTAATAAAATCTGCTCCTAAATATGCTTTCATGAGTTTCTGAGGTTTTCTAATTTTAAAATACAGAAGAATATTGAATAATCAGCTGAGATGTTTCCATAGTGATTTGGTACATGGACTTTTATTGAATCACACATACTTTTGATATTGATGCTTGAAACATCTGATAAAGAAGCAGTTTGTTGGGTTCAGCTTGCTGGACAACTTGAAGGAAAAAAGAGACCTCTGAATCTCTAATAGGCAGAATAGGCTTCAAAATCAGCTACATTACAAAACAGGGAATACTGATGTGAAACATCATCTGGACAGCAGAACCAAGAATGTATGTCAACAAAACAAATCAAACTATGTCTGAACCCAAAAGAAACATTATGGTGCAAAGACGAGAGAAACTGGAACCTCCTATGTAAAAACAGGGAACTGGTTTTGTTAAAAAAAAAAACATGTTTATATACAGAAGAGTGTATGTCACTGAATAGCATAAGAAAGCAAACCAAAACAACAAAACCACAACCCAAACAACAAACAAACAAAAAAAGTTTTTATATTCATTTCCAGTGATAAGTACCTATATTTTGGGGAACTGTGTGTGAGAATATTGCACTTTAGTTCAACAGATAGAGAATTAAGATTTATTTAAAAATAAATATACATATTCTATGAACTTTAAAAAATACAATGAGCTTCTTGTTAGTAATCATGTAACCCTTTCTGTATTACCAGCATTATTTCCATAAACAGCTTTTAGGCATTTTACGTAATTAATACAGATTTGACTGTAGGATAAGCTTTACAGTGTTTGCTTATGTAGGGTTGTGACACCCTCTGTGTATCCAGGTTCAAACCTGCACCCCAATACTACGTGTTAATGCTTTCAGTGTCACCAGTAGTCACTATGAACTATTCTGTACTCCTGATGCTGTGATGGTAACTCTCCAAAAGGCCTTTGCAACTCAGATTGGGACCCATTTGAAGAGGGAAACTTGCATATTGTTAAGGTGTTCCCATATCCTGCTCACAATTTAGTTATACCCTTGGAAAAAAAACCAAAACTTTTATCATTACCCCTTTAGCTTAAATAACACTTAAATCAAGCCAGGTTAACAAAAATGCAAAGGAAAGCATTTATCTCTAACATCTGACTTGTCAAAAGAGCTACAAATGTCCACAAAACACACAAGAAATGAGCAAAAAGCTACATCTTATCTCTATACAGTAAGTTTACAAATGAATAACATTTTTTCCTCATTCAGTTCACTTGCTATTTCTCTCCTGAAAACGAACAAGCTTTCTTTCTTCTCTGAGCAGATTATGTTAGGTTATCCATTTCAGTTCTTTTAGGTGACCTAGGCAGGCTTAGTTTTTTTCAGCTGGAATGCTTTCTCTGATCAAGAGTTTAGCTATCCTCTTTGTTAGAGTAAAAGATGTTTCCTTTTTGTAGATACACAGCATCTGATATGCTAGGAATCATGTCCTCCACTAAAGTGGCTACAAAACAATCTTGCTTTGGCTCTCTGCTCCCTTTGATGGCTGCTCAGTGTTTCCTCTGACAAAGGCATTGTATCAAACCTTACATTGTGTTTCACTCCTGTGTCAAAAACGTATCTGATACAAATGTTCAAACAAGGTAATTCCACGTAGGCTATTGGTAATCTGGAATGACAGTAGGTTTGGAGTAACTGATTCCCAGTGCCTTATTTTCTTATGTAGACAAAAACAACAGCACCAAAAGTGCAGCTAATTGTTCAATGCTGCCTGTTTGCATAGAACAGATTTTGCAAGGTGAATGAATAGGATTATTACTCATAACTGCAATGTCTATTCACTCTGTAAATTTCCATAAGCACCTTCTCTCTCTCTATATAAAGCCACATACTGCAAACTAATGAGCACAACACATAACTTATTTACATTTTTATACATATGTGTATATTAATATAAATTTATGTGGCTATACTTGCTGGCAATTATCATAGCTACTGAAAAAAGTGATGGTGGATTGTGACTTGCTCCGGACCAAAGGGATCATAAAACATGCTGGAGCGAATATTGTGCTTAATTCCTGCAGATATAAAATTTCCAAGTAAGGAAATTGAGGTTTTCTTCTTTGGAGATTCAAGACAGATTTCAAACAGACTGTGTTTCAAGGATGCAAGACAATCAAAGGTAGTGTAGAAAATCAGAAACGGAAAATTTGACAAGAAAAATAGTATCTGCATTCCAGTAGAGATACAAAAGAAGCCAGAGAAAACAGAACTGTTACTCGAAAAATCATCAGTCTCTGTAAAACTATAAAAGCAGTGGGAAAAAAAACACTTCTAAAAATCATATAGATAGACTTTATGTTCCTGTTAGTCTAAGCTTTGCTTTGCCACTTGACTCTTTGATAAATCATACTAGCAACTGTTCACGAAAAAGGAAAATCAAATCACTTTTAGTTTTTATTCTTTTCATGTATTAAGAAACGTGACTATTTTACATATTTCTTAGAAGATGTCTAGACTAGGGAACATTTGTTGCATCTAAAATTGTGTTTGTTAACTGGTTTCAAAACAAGATTTGTATGCCCCAGTTTTACTAAAGCAGTGTTTAAAATCTAATTTTGTCAATGGAAGCTTAAAATTTCAGTTTAGTTTATACTGGTTTAAATTCAAAATAAATTAATGTAATAATAATATTTGTGAAAAGACTTAGGAGTTTAAAGTCCATCTGTGTACCAGATTTAACAAATCAATGGGGCAGCTGCCTGCTTTCTTTGATCTACCCTTTAATTATAAAAGTAAGATGTATTCTTTTAATATTAACTAATATTTTTAATTAAGCAGAGTTTAAAAACATACTAAACTATGGGGCCAATGACACCAGGTAATTAGTTTTTTCAGCTCTTTGTATTCAGGTGGTTTCAGTAGTAAAAATGTGTTTGTCAAAATATGTTAGGAAGTACGTTTTGAAAACACCATCTAGTCTCCTAGTGTTACAATGGCTTAGAAACTTAATTTTCTGGTGATTCAGAGGTGTGCTCTCTTGGCTGGTTCCATCTGATTTTTCTAAAATCTAGTCACATAGCTGCTTTGCAACTTTACAGCTTTACATTTCACCTGCAGACTGTTCTGCAAATACAGAAAGAATAAAACCCCTGCCTTTATCTGTGAGTTCTCTTTTGCCTCAGAGCTACCTGGTTCATTTTAAGTATGATAGATTTCATAAAGCAAAGAAGTTGTAAAAACCTTTATGGAAGCATTAAAAAGATCTTGTACTAATGTATTATTAAAGAAAAAAATCACTTAAAATGTGCAGCAGAATGACAGGTCTTTAACTTTTATTCATTTTGGTCTCCGGTAATGAATGGGACCAGTACCATGTGAGCTAGGCAGTATGGTTAGTTATCACTAGGTGGACATAAATACCTTGCCTCAGTGAAGTTTTTTGCTGGCATTTTATGCCAACTGGAAATGAATATTACACTCTTTTTCTTTTTTTTTTTTTTCCCCCTCCTCTTTTATTCACTATGTTAGTTCTTTTGTTCTTTCCAGTGTGTGTTTTTATGTGCATTCTCAATGGAAAGTTGAATTTGGGAGAAATTTCCTTGCCACTGTAAAAAATTGGGCAATAGCTGCTAAGCTACATACAGTATTGTGTTTGTCTTAGATCACACTATAATAGATTCAGAGAAACTCAGTTGGAAAATAAACCTGAAATAGCCTTTGTGGAATGTTTACAATGTTCTCTATATAAATGGAGGAAAGGAAAAGCTCAGCAAAACCCATGCTCACTACATGCTGGCATTCAAGGATTTCATTTCAAATACCCCTGCACTCAGTTAAAGAGGTGAAAGCCAATCTCTCTTTATCTCACCTAAATTACCCCTTCATTCATCACTTTACTGCAACAGAGGTACATGGATTTCAGTGCATTAAGAGCTTTCTGTGGTCACTGAAACAGAGCCAATTTTTCTCCTTTATAAAAAGGAAGGCCAGTTAATTAATTAAGATGAAAGGAAGGCATGTGTTATTTTCTCCATCTAATGCAAGCTTTATAGTTCAACAATGCATGAAGAGATTTGCATGTTGAAATTTGTAATTCCAAAACAATAGATTTAAAAAAAATCAGATGCCTATACAATTATTTTGGTATACTACAAATATCTAGAAAAATTACTGATTTTCTGTTTTCAGTGTATTCCAGTATCACATTTCTGAGGACAGCTGGATGCAGAGCCTAGAGGACATACTGTTCTTAGACCCTGCTTGAGAATACAAAGAAGACATTTCTACACTCTTTCACTATACTACATACTATTCTCTGCAATCTCTTGCTTTTTAATATGAATAAGGCTTTTTAGACCAAACATGTGATTCTCCATTACCTGGCACCTTTGCTTTAACTATTTAACTAGTCCAGAGAATCAGAGAACTAGGCCTGGCAGTAAAACTTCAAAAGGCAACTACCCCAGATGGCAAGGGAAGTAACTCAAAGAACTTAAATTCAGAAACAGAGTAAGATGTTGACTTAGACTGAAGCTGTAGATATCTCTTACTGAACAGTATGCTTGTTTGAGGCTGGAAGGTATGAGCTGCATAGAAAGGGCACTAAACAGCACAGGAGAGAACCTGGGGAGAGAGCTCAACTAACTAATGCTAACTTATCTCTGACTCTCCTTGTAGCTGGCACAGGACTGAAAAATACACTTAGGGATTGATTTATCAGTGGACTAGTGACCACGTACACTCACAGCTGGACATACTGGTCAGTTTTCAAGGTTCTAAATAGAGAAGACAAATGTTCCATATGACTTTTTTGAGCTGGTTTATCCAATATTTTCAAATATCCTTTTCTGTGAGCAGCTTTGAGTACATCTACAATAGTGTTTTAGTTCAGATCAGGAGCATGCTTTGGATGAGCACTGCGGGTCACATGGTGGAGCTATCCTGAAATGCATGAGCTAGGTTTGCTTTCGATGTAGATGCACTGCATTAGCAAACTGGGAGCTCTCCAGCTGCTCAGAGGCATCCAGTCTACAGAGCATGACCACAGATGTTCACTGTAACCCCTAAAACGTAACAATTGGGATGCTACATCCTCAGCATGAACAATTTCACTTTCTGATACACCACTGGGCTGCACCACTTGCCAAAACAGATGGAAAATCATATTTGAATACATACAGGCATTCAATGTATTTTCATTACAAATATAAAGGCAAAGTAACAAAGATAAATTCTTGTCCAAATGATTCTGCCTTCATACCTATAACAAGGATAATTTTTGGTCGAGGTCTTGCAGGGTCAAATACATCATACTCCTCAATTAGCTCAGCAGTTTCAGAGAGGTCAGTGTCACTTTCTATGGAAAACTGTTGGATTGGAGGGAGTCGGTCATACCGTCGGTATGGGAAGTTAGAATTATCAGGCATCACTGTAAAATAGTAAGATAAATTGGGAATTGTGGAAATAAACAGAAAACTCAAAATCTAAAGTGTACACAGATTTAAGCAGGTATAATAAATAAGCACAAACACCTCTGAATTTTACAATGTGGTTGCTGTTGCTACATTAAATATTCTTTGCCTGTTTAGCCGATTTATTAAATTGAAACTACAAGCAGCTAGCTTCCCTTAGAATTTCTTTACAGGCATGTCAACTTCTCTGAAAAATTTGCCCATAGCACCCAGAGCTGGCTGCAGCCTCTGAGAAGAAAAGCCTTGTAAGGTGCAGATAACCTGTGCTCTTAAGCAGAACTCTTTTGGTGATACATGCTGTACACACAAATAGTATTCTTGCTAATTAGTTTAATGAAATGCTGGGTGACAAGGGAGAATAACTATGGCAACTGAAAGATGAGCTAATTACTCTTTGTTAGCATTACAAATAAAATAATTACAGGTATTGGTATGATATTTGCTTAGATTTTATGAGACACTCTTTCTCTAAGAGTTTTTAATTTACATTTTATTTAGTAAATTAGCATCTAGAGCCAATATAAACGATAAAAACAACCTATGCGCAACTGCACTGAAGTCATCCATGCATGTATCATCCATAAGGACCCACTAAAAACATATGCCAAGTGCACTGAGTCAACTTTGTCCCTGTCTGCAAATATTTTAGGCAGCATATAAGAAATATCTCCACTAACGTCTTAAAAAATTTACATAGCAAACATCCAACATGAGGCTTCAAAATGATCACAATTTCCTCTCCATTATGGAAGGAGAAAAACAAACGCCAAAATGCAAGGAAACAGAATCCTTGAGTAGTCCTCTGCCTAAGAAAAATCAGAATGAGGCATGATTTGCTGTAGAAGTGAGTAGAAAATAATTCACTAGCGGAAACACAGTAATTTTTATACTTCACACATTACCATTCCTGAAAAAAGACCTCCTGGTTTGTCCTCCATTGAGTGGAGGCAAGGTCTTCTTTTCTGGGCTGACAAATGTGTCCCATTTCACTTTTTCTGGCCCTCCAAGCTCTTTCACTTTCTGCAAACAGCTTTCCAAATATTCAATTGGGTCATCAGGTTTGTAACACATTAATCCGTTCAACAGACTCTGCAAGGTACAATCAGAAATACACACTATAATCATCAATTCCAGGAAAAAACAAGCACTTTTGTTTTGAATTTTATTTTACATACAGAAACTCCTTACCCCTTGTATATTCAGATTCTCCATTTCAAACAAATGCATGAGAGTGAGGCCTGCAAAAATCCTGTGATTTTGGTTTGCCAATGACACAAAACCGACCACTGGCAAATATATGCAAAGCAATGCACAAGCCAGATAGCCCCAAAAGTTCCATGTTCTGTTAGCTTATTAGACCACTGAAACGTATCTTTTCCTTAAAGATGGTGCACTGGTGTGTATCTTATCTATACTCTTGAGTCTCTGCACAAACAATGGAAAAAATATTTTTAAAAATCACAAGAAATCCTCAAGTATCTTAAGCCCCAAGCTCAAAGTTCAGAGGTGCTTGCAGATGTAATTGACTGGAAATTCCCAGCCACTAGAAAACCAATGCCTACAGCATTAATTCTGCACCCATCCTACCTATGAGCATTATGGGAGTGTGGAAGAAGGAACGCTAGATTCTCTTCCGATGCATGGGAATTGATTTTCCTTGACAAACTGATACATAAGTCGTCATCTCACCTCTCTAGAAGACAACTGCATCCAGCCCTCTCTTAACAATAAATGTCTTCCAGGAGGATTTCTGTTCCTTTGTGATTTTACTGATCTTTGTGCAAATAAACTTCTGAGTCCCAGTTGGCATTAGTAACAAAGTATCTCCAATTCAGGATTTGAATTTATAAAACAGGACATAATTTCTACCATGACAGCAACTATGTCCTATTACACTACTTAACTGGTCACAGCAACTAGCCATAGATTTTAGCAGAAGATATGCACCATTTAAAAACAACAACAAAAAAGATAGCTCAAGCTTTGAACCTCTACAGAAAAACAGTTTTGTCTGCGTCTTTTGTGAAACCATTCACCTTTTAAATGTGTTAGTAAAACATTAGCATGGTCTATGCCCTGTAATTTTCAAATACATTAAAAAAATGTCTAGCTTCAGCACAGACCAGGGAGAACGCGTATGCATCTGCCTGGGTGTGTTTTATATAGGTGGCAGGATGTCTGATTTGGTAAAAAAAAAAATCCACACTGCACAGAGAAGTAATTATCAACCATTAACAGCATGTAACTTGTAGAAAGCTAGACAAACCCTCATGGAACAGGTGTGGGTTATTTCTTCACCCAGACCGATGAAAATCTGGACAAATCCTGAAAGATAACCCCCATCTGAATTCCTCATCAAAGATGCCCTGGGGGTCCTTTGCCCTGCAGACATTCAAGTTCGCTCCCTCCCCAGGTGGCTGAAGGAGGGAGGGGAGAGGCGGCGGCCGCCGAGGCTCGGAGGGGCGCGGCCGCCGGGCTGCCAGCGCGCCCGCGGAGAGTCGGGGAGGAGGCAGCGACTCCCGCGCTACCTCTGCGGCCGGCAGCTCCCACCAGGCGGCCCCAAGTCCACAGTCTCCGCGCTCCCGGCCCGGGGTGGGGGCCAGCTCTTCCGCGGCGCGGCTCTCCGCGCAAAGTACGCGTGCCGCAGCCTCTGGCGGCTCCGTCCTTCCAGCCACCTTCAGCCCGCTACCCGCCAAGGGGTCCCGGCGCGGAGCATCCCTCCGACGGGGCGGAAAAAGCTCCCACTCCCTCCGCCTCACCTACCTCGAAAAGCTGCGGGATCTCCCTCCGGGCCAGATACTCCTTCGCCTCGCCGGAGCTCATACCGCCAGCCGGGGCCGGCGGCGCCGGCGAGGCACGGTGGGCAGCGCCGAGACCCGGGCACGGCACGGCAGGACGCGGCGGTGCAATGCGGGAGCCTCAGCGAGGCTTCCGCGGGCGGGCGAGCCGGGGACGGTGGGGAGGAGGGAAGAAACTGCCCGCCTCCCCGTCCCCGCTGCACGGAGGGAGCGAGAGCACGTTGTCCCCCGGCGGGGACGAAGAGCGTGCGCAGGCTGCCGGGGAAAGTTTCAGAGGGTCCCTGCGGAGAGGCACCCGTGCGGAGGCGGGGAGGGGCTGTGCCTGGCTGAGAGCCGCGGGCACAGTGCCCCGGCACAGATCGGACCCGGCTCCCCGGGAGGCACCGTCTGTTTCTACCGTCCTCAGGCGCGCCCCGCACGCTGGGAGGGCTGTGGCAACCAGTGCGGGGGGGGTGGGGGCTGCGCACGAGTGTAGCGCAGAGGTGGTGAAGCTTCCCGGTGTGCCGCGGTCTCTGCCCTTGGCATCGTCTTTTGGCGTTGAAGAGAGAGGCGTTTCATACTCTTGGGGCTGCTAAAAGGCCATGAACTGTGATCATTCATAAGCATCTATGATCTGTGGTCATCGGGTGGCAGGAAAAGACCTGAAGACATCTCTAGTCCAACATCCTCAGAGCATTGGCAGCTCTTGAGGTCAGACCAGGTTGCTTAGAGCTCTATGCAGTCTCACCTTGCAAATTATGCAAGGATGGAGACTGCATAGCCTCTCTGGGCAATCTGTCCTTGGCTGGCTTTGTGGGTTAGCTGTTTGGGTGGGTTGGATTGGTTGATGGGTTGGACACGATGATCTTGAAGGTCTCTTCCAACCTGGTTTGGTTTATTCTAATAAAGGTTTATTCTAATAAAGGTTTATTGTCTTCTCTTCGGTTAGCACCTCTTTGCTTTAGGTTGTCTTTTGCCCACCATTGCACCATTGTGAAGATCCTGACTCCATCTGCTTCTAGCCAGCACTGGAGAGCTGCTGATATGTCCCCTCTAAGCCTGCCACAGGCTGAACAAGCCCAGTTTCCTCAAAGGAAAGTGCTCTCATCCCTGACCGTCTTTGTGGCTGTCCACTCAACTCCAGTTCATCAACATCTCTTTTTACTGGGGTAAAATGGAATGCTATTATTCTAGGTGTGCTCTGAGGAGTTCTAAGTAGGGGTATTCCATAGCATACCAGAAGTCAGAGTAGATTCTTTAAATTGCTTAATTGCCCTATGTCAAGTCTGCTGTTCCAATTAAATTTTAATTTTGTTGATTATCTTTTCCAACACAACATCCATGTAGTTTCACTGATGCACACTCTAACAGAAATAGGTTACATATGTGCAAAGTTCTGAACGACAGTGAGCAAGTGCTTTCTATATCTCAGCATTTTTCAAACATAGGATAGGTCTTCTGAGGAGTTTTTTTTAAGATGCTTCTCTCCTTTGTGTGTGATTTGTGGATCAAAATCAGTTTGAAAAACCTTTCCAGCTCAGCTGCCACCATGTTGCTTGTTTTGCTGCTTCAGTAGTGTTTTATTCTGCCTTGCCTCCAGCTTTTTATGTAAACATTTTCCTTTCTCCCGGACAGGCTTCCAGTCCTTGTTCATTCAACAACCTGCTAAACACTGCCCATGGACCAGACCCATGATCTTCTTCTGACAAACTGGACTGGAAGTTTTTTCACTTCATCCAATTACTCCCAGCAGCTTCCATCTGAAGGGCAGCCCCTAACCTCCCTCCATAGCAGTCAACTGATGCATGGCCCATTCTGCACTTCAGCTGAAGTATCTCTTGAAAGAAGTTTGGATTAGATGGCTTAAGATCCCTTCCAACTTCGTTTTCTATGAATCCTGTGTCCACTTGGGGAAGCTACAATAATGTTACTGTATTGGCACCTGTCATATGTTTAAGGAAGAGCTTAATATTCCCTGGGAACTGCATATGTGCAGTCTTTCTCATCCTCCCATGAAGTCTAGATGTGGCTTTAACCCTGCTTTCTCTTGCTAAGATTTTAATACGTCCAAATGTAAATTAATTGAAAAGCACAGTGTCTTCATTTTGATTAATTGGAGTAGACGCCAATGTCCTTACAAAAAGATACGAGACGTAATTGCTTTCTGAAAACCTTAAATGAAGCTTGACAAGAGGAAAACTGAATTAATTAAAAGGACATTTTCTTAAGATAAAATATTTCCTAAGGAGGACTAATGGAAGATGCCATTCTGTTTAGGAAGGTAGATCTGTAGTTTGGGCATTTTGCAGGTTTTTTTTGGGTTTTGTTGTTGTGTGTATACTTGTACACACACATATAAAATGAATTTGTATTATTGCTGTCACAGATATATTCCATTGATAGCCTTTCAGCAGATGCATTTTCATATATTGAACATTTATGGGTGAATTGGTATCTCATCCAGTGTCCTGGATTGATAAAGAAAAATATTTCTTTCCACATGCTTTCCATGGTTCTTCCTCAGGAATATGATTTTGTGTGTGTGTGTGTGTATGTGTGTGTGTAAAGACTTGTCTGAGTTGTTTTGGGTTTTTTATTCTAGGCTCCCAGGCATTTTACTCAAATAATGCTAACACAATGTAAAATTATGACTGTTCTATTGTAATTATGCACATCAAAATTCTTGTTCAAAGAAAGAGTGATTTTCAGCTGATCTGATTTTTGTTGCACAAAATCAAATTCTGTGTTTTAGAAATGGCCACCTCAGAAAAAAAATATGGCCATTTAAGAAATCTGTCAGACCAAATGTGTCAAATCTATCTGGAAAGGCTATTTTTGGATCCAATAATATGGTATCTCCTTCTAGAAGTAATTTGTTATGTGTTTGCCTTTGGCAAAATCCTTGTATTGAAACAAGGTCACAGGTGGATGCTTCTAAAAGGCTCTGAAGAACATTGGCAGCAAAGGATTAAGAATATATTAGCTAAATGGAAACACAAAGCTGAATTACTTTTCATTTCAGGAATGTAGGTAACATAAAGGCAGCTGTTAGAAGGTTAGATGCTTGTCATTTAACAGTATCTGATCAAGATTGTGGATGGAAATTGTGGATGGTCTTACTGCCTTAGAAAATAATGCTGAATGCAAAAAAATAAAGGTGCTAAGAAATTTGAACTGCAAACACTGCCCATTCCTGAAGGGCAGCTCTGCATGATGCTGAGGTAAGGCTGAAGATCACATTGGTTATACTTCTATCACTTCCTACCTCTTCAGTAGTAGAAAAAGCTACAGTAGAAGGAATAAAATTTTGTTTTCAAAACAATAACATTTCTGGAAATTTATCTTGAGAACTCTTTATGATTCCTATACCATTTAGCTGATTGCATTCTCATTCTTGTTGGTTGAAGCTGAACTAGTATGAAATTAGTATGGGATCAGCTGGAATATGCTGTTCTGGGCCCTCTCTTCTTGGTTAAACCAGTTACATAATATCCATAGTCTTCAGTTACAGCATAATTAGGCTCTACATTTTCAAAAATCACTTTAGAATCTCTCAGTCTTTTATAAGAATCTTCACTTTGTGTGTGTGTGTATGTGTAGTGCCTGTCAAAGCACTAGTGGTTGGTATTTTTTACATAAGCTGCTGCTTTTCTAGATGTCTATTAAATCATACCGAATGTCCTTGGATTGATGTGCTTATACAGGCTGGTGCAAGACATGTTGACGGTTTGAATTTGTAGATTCTCTAAGTAAAACAATCAGTGTAGCCTTGTTAATAATATATGCTGAATTATATGTCCCTGATCCAGAAATAATATGCATTTTCATGTAAATGCAGAACTTATTTCAGGCCTCATATTGTGCCTAATGTGGTGTAAATTAATCCAAGATTGCTAAGACTGTCTTTTCGTTTTGACGAGAAACCTTTTTCTGAACTCTTTCCTACAGTGTTGCTAACATGGTTTTTTTAACTTTTAAACTTACTCTTCTCTCTCCCTTTTCTTTTCCACTTTGCTAAACATTTTTTGATGTTTTTTTTCTTCTTCTCTTTTCTACTGATATCTAAACAGGTTGCTTCAGTGAATTAAATCACGAATTGAAAGGTAGTGAAAAATCTACTTAGAAAAATCTAATCACTGATTTCCAGAACTGCTATTTTATATAATTTTTGAGGACACCAAGATTCGTAAAATCTGGGAGGGAAGAAGGAAGATTGTACCACTTAGAAATTTGTGGATGTATATTTCAATCTGCTGAGAAAAAAAAATGCTCTGATTATGACACTCTTTAACCTTTGCTTTGATAAATTAAAGACCTATGGCTTTTATATTCCAGTTACAGTGTCTTGTCACCCTTCCATGAACTCTTTCCAGTTTATCAGTAGCATCTTCAGGGAAGACATGAAACAGGACAAACTGTTCCAAAAATGGTCACACCAGTGCCAGGTACTGATGTGATCCAGCCTGCTTATAACAACCTGTCAAGCCTCATTCTGTTTCCACCCTGATGAAGTGCACAGGCCTTAGTGTTGCAATGAGGTTCATCTTTAGCTGGTTATCTAGAGGACTCCCAGCAGCTCTGCTTTCCACTCTGTTTTCTCTCACAGATTCCTCCATTCTAGGATCAGCACCTGCTCACTGATATATGACTTCATATATTTGCTTGCAGTCAGTTTACCAAGAGATCATCATGGTCAGTATGAATGGGCTGTCCCCTTTGTGAGTTACAACTTCCCTAGTCCTTGTTATCTGCCAGTGGTACCAGGATTTGCTTCTATTATTTTTTTCCTTTTGGCAATCAATAAAACTGTTGTATAGCACATGGCCAAAACAGTTCCCATGGGACTAAACCAGAAAGTCACTTAATATTTCACATTTACATGACACTTTTGAGACGAGTCAATTAGTCATTAAATATATGTTTAATAATTTTGATTCATTCAAGTTTCCTAAACAAAACATTCTGCAGTTGTATGCTATTAATGTCTTGGGTATTTTGTTAACATTTCTTAAATAATTCCCAGTTATCGTGCATATTTTTCTATTTAAGTCCTTATCCTTGATCTGGTTCAGAATAATTAGATAGCATGAGGATATTATACAGCCATCATGTAACTTAATAAATTCAAGGTTGCCACCTCAGGAAGTGCTTAACCTTCTGTAAGATGGAAGGCAGGAGATCCTGTAGAGATTTTCCTTGTCCCTAAGACAGCTGGTCAGAACACAGAGTAGGGGCATACAAAGACTTTTAGTCCACTACAGCTTCCTGAGACTTTGTTTTTTATTTTATGTCATTTAAATGGAAATCTGTCTGGCCCCACCTCCTCTCCCCACCCTCTACTATAGAAATTGCTTTTTTTTTTTTTGAGGATTATTTTCCTCAGTAACCAATTAATAAACACTCCAAATCATTCAATACTGAATTTTAAATTACTTAGAAATGCTGTGCTTTTATTTTCCAGTCAAGCTTTAATTTCCCTGTCTTTTTATCCTAAGGATCCAACCACAGATTTTAAGCGTCCAATCCATGAATTGTCACCAAATAGGTACTGACAATAATGCAATTTCTGTTCATCTCTTTTACTCTTTATGAACTAAGGAACTTCAGGTAGCTGCCCACAAATAAACACAGAAAAATTCAGTTAATAAAACAGGCTTAAGCTAAGTAATAACTTGTGGATATTGTTAGGGGAAATAGAAAAGAATTCAAGCATATTAGACTTTGTCTTGGGAGCTATGCTATGGAGCATAAGATTGTTACAAAGTATGAGTCTCTGCTACTCACCATTTATTGTTTTACTTAGTGGTATAAAAGCTGAGTGCCTTATGATATTATTCCTAAAACCTGTTACTCAGTCATACAGTGAAAATCTTCCCTACTTGAAAATCACCTTGCTACAAAGTATAGCTCTTGAAATTATAGGCCTCTTGATTATTATTATTTTTAATTTATTTTTTTTTTAATAGAAAGCTAAATGAATTGGAAAGTAATGTCAACGTTTCTGTATGAAGGGTTTAGAAGAGTCTGCTCACTGCTCACAATGAGAAACCTTCAACATTTTTTGCTCTTTGGATCTTTACAGTGGTAAATTGCAATGTCAAGTCCTAGGGAAAAAGTGCAAGTTAATTTGATACAATTTTTTTTTTAAACCTAGGGTCAAGAAGAATTCCCAGCTGGTCTTTTTTATCATGTAGGAAAAAGAGCATACGAAGCTTAGAAACACAAGATTCCCCCACACACACCCACCCCTTGTGTTCAAACAAAAGTACTATTAATTTTGGACAGGTCGTACATGTATGCCAAAATATGAAATAAATGTTAAGAAAATGAATTTTGTTTTGTGACATGGCAAATTTTTTAATAGTTAGGATTCACACTGGGATAAGGTCATGTTGCTCTTGTTGAGAGTGATCATGGCAACAACTGTAGTGTTCTAGTGAAAAGTGAAGGGTCACTTACTCCCATATTCAGTGTGTGTTCAGTATTCACCACAAAGCAGTAGCTGTCATAATGTTGGTCAGCCACTGTTTTGAGATTTTGTTTTTAACTTAGTTTCTTTAGAGCTAAAGCTCTGTCTCTTTTTTGTATTTCATAATGAAGTGAGAAATGACTGCCCAAACCCTCTTTTCTACACCCTGGAAGGCTGTAACTTAGGCAGGTATTAGCTCAAAACTCCAAATCTATTGCAAGGAACAAAGGTTTTGCAGAGAATATTTTAATTTTGATTAAGGTAAGTAGTTTTTCGATGATCTTAGGTTCTTCAACTCACCTGCTTTTTATTCTTGCATTGCAATGGAGAGAATGCAATATATAGGGATTAAAACATGCACATTACATAATAAATAGCTAAAAATAGAATACAGAATAGAATATAGAATAGAATACAGAACAAGGCCAAAATAATTAAATTGCATCTTAGGATACAATGAGTTGAGCTGAGAGACGTGAGAGAAATTGGCAAATGTTTTAATTCATCCTGACTTTCTGCTGACGTATGAGAACATTGCCTGAATTTAGTCACCAACTTCAGTGAATGCTTTCTTGACAGTAGAACAAATGAGAACTGGATCAAACACCTGTTTTCAGTAGAAGATGACACCCTGCCAGATGGCTTATTAGCAAAGATAACGGAACAGTTGATGAAACTGTCACATGATGGTTGAACTTAAACTTGGCTTCAGCAAAGCATGGGTTGAAAATATTTGGTTAAATGGAATAAAATTGTTTATCCTGATATTGGATAAATCCTGATACCAAATAGTTTTTAACATTTGAAATTACTAACAATCATCAGCACTTCTTAAATCACCAAGACACTTTCTTTCCAGCCATGCTATCCAACAAAACTAAATAGCTGTTCATCTGTATGACCCTTGGCCCGATTTTACTAATATCTCTTCAGGGAAGGGGCAATTGTGTTCTGGAAAGCAAATACACCCTGTCAGGATGGTGGAGTCATTGTGCCAGGAGGGTTCAGAAGAAGCTTGTTAAGAATAGCAGTTTTCAGGAGAACTCCTTACAAAGCTCTGCTCCTTTGTGAATACATTGTCTCAAGAGGCAGGTTACTACGAAGTGACACAGCTGTACAAGTGACAAACTCCGGCTGTGGTTTTCATATTTATTAATAAATGTCTTTCCTTGTATATTCAGGATCTTAGTGAGTTCATGAAGCAAGCCCTGTCATTACCTATTCCTTTTATTCAAGTTATCTTATAAAACTGGAATCACTAATATGTTCCTTGTCCTGATTTATTAAAAAAATTGAAAGTATGGATGTATTAAGTTTGCAGTCTTAAAAATGTCTTTCACAGATCTCAGATTGCAGTGGGACAGTGAGAAGCAAAGATGTTATTGACTTGCAATGTGTTTTAATACTTTGTGTGTGATAAAACAGAAATTAATTTAGCAATAACAGAAAAAAAGGTTTTGTTTTTTTTAAAATTATTTCTGTATTGGTTATATTCTGTATAACAAATTAATCAGATTCGGGCAGTCTTTGCCATTCCTTTTCATGCTGACTTACAGCTGAGTTGGTACTATTTGGAAAAGATTTGAATATTCAAAGAGCTCTTAAATGACTACTTTCTCTACATTATAAAGCTAAATCACCTCCACATCAGTTTTGGACAGGTATGTAGCTGATATTTTATTGTTCTATATAAATTGATTGACAGTTAAAGATTCTACTTCATTTTCCTGTCTTTCTGCTGAAACTTTTTATTCCCTCAGCCTCTGGGCTAGGGAAAAATGAATCATGACTTGTATAGGTAGACTGCACAGCTTTCCTAGCTGAGCTCTTTTATGGCAAGAGCGTTATGAGCAATTTCTAGCAAAAGATGGATTTTACCATTCAATAGTACTAATAAATACACAGACCTACTCCCTCTCCAAAACAAAATTTTCACCTATGAACATATGATTATCTTCTTCTGAGAGAGAAAATATATTTGGTTTCTAGAATTCTGAGCAGATAAATAGCCAAATGGATGAATTTATTCCACAAAATGATTTGAAACCAATATGGCAATTTTAGATCATCATAACTAGATATAGAATTACTGAAGGAAATTGATAAAGATGGTTTACACTGGTCTGGTTCCTAGATGACAGTGTAAGGCAGGCAAAATGCATTCAGTTTTCTTATTTTTAAATACTCCTTTAGCATCTTATTATAAAAATCTATCCATGGAAAATAATGTGTTTTAAATGCACTTCTTATAACACGACAATTTATAGCAATCAAAAAAAATGGCTGTTACTTTCCTTATCTTGAGGAAATAGGCAGGCAAACTGAATCAGATCAAAGAGGGAAAAATTAATATGTAGTAGCAACACCCAAAATTTTCAAATAGCATTTAAAGATTCCTAGTTTCCAGATGACACGAAATTACACTGGATGCTTTGAGATCATTCAGTAGAAGGTGGTGTATGGATGTAAGGCATTAATTATTTTCATATATAACAAAGTCAAATGATTATCATCTTTACCCCAATGTTAAGTAACATGTAAAGTTCTGTACACTTGACCTCATATCATGACCCTGATGTCATTGTTCTTTTTAAAGTGCTGTTCATGAAACTTCAGTGTGGAATTCCTGCAGACCCCAAATTCAGTGTACATTTCTGTACCCAGTAAATATATATATATTATGTTCTTGAGATACATATTTAATATGAATATGCAGCTAAAGTGCTCCCAGGGTTTACATAATGTTATAACCAGAGAATTTTTGTTTAAGGAAATCTTTGATAACTGTCAGAATTAAAAGTGCAGGAAGTTGATTTTTCACTGAGATAATACTTTTGCAAATGCATCCATTAAGGCACTGATGAGTTGAAACCGACTAACTGGTTGGTGCCTTTTCTCCATATAAAGATCAATCACCTTGAATGAACATGTGAATATGAATGTCTACCTTAAAATGTAAAAGGTCATTAACTGCAGTAAATACACCTTTTACATTTTCATATAATATATATTCAGCAGCTAAAGCAGTTAGTTTAGGTCATAGAACAGGACAGGTACATAGAAACAACAAGGCACATATTCCTGTACTGACAGTTCCTGTTATCACTAGGTAGTTTTTTGTTTATGGTCTCCATCAGCTAGAAAAATCTTGTCAGGATGCACCCCTTAGCACAAAGATAAAGACAAGTAAGAAGAAAGTATCTGGATTCTTCTTTAATTTGTGACAGAATTGCAGATCAATATGGAAAAACTTTCATAGATTCCATAACTGAACAGATTCTTGTGTGGGCACTTCTCCTCTTGGTTTGCACAATATCCTGATCAACTTAGGCTACACAGTGTGGCTTTTAAGAAAGAAAGAATCTGGGGGTCTGCCTAGTCACCAGTTTACTTTCCTTCTGAATGTGGTGTGGGGTTGTTTTTTTTTGTTGTTTCATTCAGACCTTCTGCTTAGTAATAGCCCATTTAATTTTTTAAAAAGCATTCCACTTTGCACTGAGTGCCAGCACTGTAATGGAAAAAAGGCCTTTTAGTGGCCCACACAGAAGGGAATTTCATGACTGCAGTTTTATAGACCATAGCAAAAACTGGCTCCCAAGTGTTATGATTTCAATTTATGAAGTCATTCCAGCATTTCTACTTGGGAGCAGTTTCCAGTAAATATGCCAAAGAAATAGGTATGTTTAACTTCAAAGAGCATGGAGTTAGTATTCATGGTATGTTGCAGGATACTCCATGTTTAGTGCAGCGTGAATATTTTCTACTGGAGCCATAGCAGCTTAATGAAGCTAGAGAGAAGCAAATACTCTGCTTTACACAGTTTGAGTAGTTAGGGAAATTGTGGTTTACTGATCCACTGCCACTTTTGTTCACAGCATAGCAGCTGCCCTAAAAAGTGTAAGTGACTTTTGTGCAAAAATTGTTTGGGCTGTTTTGATCTTCTCTTTCCCCGTAACTCCTGGAAAATCAGAAGTAATTGCTCCATATTTACTTTATTTAAAAATAAATTATTCCTTCCATTCACAATAGTTCTTTAAATTTCTTAGTGGCTTGGTTTTGGATTTGTCTTAAATTCTACTTCTTGAGTGCAATCTTCCACTAATCAGTTCTAACAAAATTTCAGGATTCATCACACAGTGATCTACAGAACTGGATTAAGTTTTAGTCACTGTTTAAATATTTAATGCTAATCAATGTTATTTTACTTGATGTATGAGTAAAGTTTTTTAGAGTTGACTCAGTGCTCACTGTAGATCTTATTTCTAGTACAATTTTCATAATATTAAATTGAATAATTCTTCAGGCTGTAGAGTAGTCTAAGTATACACACAATAGCTTTAAGTAATGGTTTGGGAGCTAAAATATGTCCATCAGCAACATGGTCCTTTACTTGAGATAAATAAGTGGTTATTTCAAGTAGCAGAGCTGGGACTACTTCAGCTCAGTCTCTACAGGGAGGATGTCCATGAGACATTCAGATACTTGCTATGTTTGGGACACATGACAGATATATCATGGACATGTCAGAAGTAGTAGTAGTAGAATAAAAATGATGAATTCTTAATGATTCTAAGACACAAGGTCTCCTCCAACCTGGTTGTTTTATTATTATTATTATTATTATTATTATTATTATTAATTATTATTTTAGCTTTATTTAGGGAACTTTCATTAAGAGTCTTATTGTGCTCCTATTTAAAATGCTCACAAATGTCCCACTTGAGAATTAACCCTTTTGAAATATTAATAGAGAAATAAAATGGAGAGAGTAGCTTTACAAGCTGAAGGCATTTTTCTTTTCTTTTTCTTTTCTTCTCTTTTATTTTTTCTCTTTTCTTTTATTTTCTTTTCTCTTTTTTTTCTTTTCTTTTTTTTTTTTACTGCTATGGTTTTCACATATTTTATTATTTTAATAAATGAGAATGTTTTGACAGACATTTCCAGCATTGTTTTCTACTGAGACAGAGATTGATGCACTGAGATCAGATGTGATGTACATTCGTATTTCATGACTAACATTATACCTAAAAAAACATGTAAACAATCTGCTACTGGTTTTTCATACTTTGTTTTCTCATATTTTAGTTATTTTACCAATAGGATAAGCTGTTGGAATGGTTTATAACCACACATCTTCTGCAGATGAAATGCTGGATTATTGCACAATTCAACAGTATGGAAATTCCATGCCTGGTGATATTTGCATCATTAATGACAGAACAGAACTTGTGACAAGGTAGATGGTTAATTCATTACAAATAAATGTCAACTGAATTTCATTGTGGGTTTCAAGGTTTTTGCCTGTCCTTTATTTTGACCGCAAAAGGCACTGTAAAAAAAAAGTTTATAGTCTCACTTTGTTAACAACAGTAAAAAATATTGGCTTGTTTGAGATATTTTCCTGTTTTCATACTTTTAGCATATGCTCTTTTTGCCTATTTTAAATTGGTATTACCTTGCTATTGCAAACCTTCACAAAATACAAACACTCTATAGCAAGCCAGTCTTCCACTATCAGAAATGGGAAAATACCCAAACAAATAAGGTAAATCATTAATTTGATTATTGTTGTTTCATTCAGGTTCATTATTTGAAGAGAGCCATTTTATCAGCTCAGATATCAAACTGTAGCAGGCCTGTTTGTCTATTGTATTGAGATGGTACAGTTGAGCTATTATTGATGATTCCTTAAGAATCCATCTTGTTAACTTCATTGCAAGAATTAATTTTTTTCGTCCTGTGTTTTTGTTGTTTTGTTTTTTATTTTGTGTAAGCATGATAAATATAGCCAAAGAGATACTTCCTTATGTTCCACAGAAGAAAATTATCAGGCAGTACAAATCTGATTAAAAACAGGATAAGAATATAGAACAAGGATTAAGAGCATAAAAGAAAAGATATAAAAGATATAATATGATACATATAGGTAATATATATGTAACCAAGAAAGTGGTCAAAAAGCGTCATGGAAACTTTAGCAGGTACAAATCCCTGGTTTAGGATCTTGTGGTGTTACACTTGGGATTGCTACCCCTCCTCAGAGGAAGGATAGGTTTGTTTGCTGGATTCTGGACAGGAACAAGATGACAGATGGCTCCTAGAGGGCAATTTCTAGAGGGGATAGATTAGAGGATTAGGGCCTGAGCAACCTGCTAGAGGAGGAAAGAATCTGGAAGGGCACCAAGATATGCACCAATGTGAATTTCAACTGCAGTTACAGCAGCTTTTTAAACAGTTGTTTTTATTACAAATCATTTTGGGATACAAATTTGGTGTTCTTTCTAATTACTCAGCATGAGGTACATGAAACACTGTGGCAAAGGTCAAGCTAAGGAGACTCAGAGCATGAAAAAACATTGTGATTTTCATGAAAAGATAGTAGACAGCTTAGAGCTTTATTTCTAGACAAAAAAAATCCTGTACAGGCATGGAAGCAAACACAAAGTCTGTATTGAGAGCTGCCTAAGGGAATAAAGATGAAAGAAAATGAAGACAAAGCTTTTGTTACTATCTTACTGGGGGGGAGGGGGGGGGGGAAGAGAAGTGATACCACCTCCAAGAAAAATGCCTGAAGCACTGGCACACTCAGCTATGTCTGATGAATACTGAAGTCCATGAAAGACTGAGACTGTAAGGAAATAAAAGCCAAAAGCAGCAGAAGAAATAGATCTACTTCTCAAACAGACTGAGGCAATCCAGAAGTCAAATGAGAGACAGACCTAAAACAAGTGAACTACGCACGATATTACACGACAGATAAATCAGAAGGAATAATGGCCACTGGTTTGGAATATTCCAATGAGCTTGTGAGACTGAGTTTGCCCTAACTCTATACTGTCTCTGCCTTGGAATGCAAAGGCAGCGATATAACCTGAACACCTACAATCACAGAGTAACTCCTGCAGCATGACTGTACTTGATCCAAATATTGCTCACACACTGCAGCAGACAGCATGTGACACAAGACAGATGAGTTTGCAGCTATGCTTTTTCATCAAGAGCCAGCTAAACCTTCCTGTAGATTGCAGAACCAACTACATATAACTCATGAAAAATAATAATATGGATTGGACAAACATGCTTAAAGTATTGGTGATACCTGATATTTTAAAGGTGTTATCCCTACAGGTGATCTTTCATGTAAGGAAAATTTGCTACACTTCCTTAATTGCTCAGCACAAGTAGCAAATGCCTGTTTGTACAGTCCATACGTGAAAACCTGTGTTTACACCATTCCAATGCTACATGACAGAAAATTATGACTTTTTAAAAATTATTATTATGTAGCAAATACACAGTGAACATAAAGAATGTTATTAAAACTACTAGGTCAAGTTTTCCAGAGAATGACAAAATTAAGTTTACCTGTGACACAAATTTCACGAGGTTTGGGAGTTTTTATGTGATCATGAAACTTTAAAGTTTCATTCACAGAGAAGATGTTCATTAATTCTCAGTTACCATTTGTTAGCGTTTGACCGAACTTTCCATTTGGTACATACATCGGGACTTAGGCCTGGCTCAAAGATGCACCAGGAGAATACAGCTGATGACATAATTTCTATAGGAAAAGCTGTTGACCAAAATGCATGATACCAAAGGATGAATATTTACAATATATGCAGAAAACAGCTTAACAGAATCACAGAATAAAGTTGAAAGGTTGAGACCTTCCATCACATGCTATCTGAACATCTCCACGTGTGGGCTGAAAGGTAGTGAGGAGCTATCCAAGCCAATGAGTGTGAAATTGACTCATCGGTGTATAAATCAGCATGCTCTGCAAGACAGCTGCCTATCCTTTGGAATTACTGACACATCTTGAACACACTTGAGAATGATCAGAGACCTAAGTGGAAGCATTTCAAAGGACAAGGGAAAAGCTTAAATCTTGGCTCTAGTCTTAAATTCATTAGTTTTCTGGAGGAAGAAGATAAACAGTGCAGCTTACAAGCAGGCATCAAGGGACACAGATGTCCACTGCACTTCTCAGTAGGTTCATAAGTGTCTCAGACAGGAAACACATCCAGGCACAACAGGAGCTGGTGGCTAAAATGTTCAAAAGGCAGTGAGTTTATTAGCTGTAGGCAAGAAAGAAAAGGCAATCTATTTAGAGGTGGGTTTTTTTTTTTTTTTTTTTGAGGAAACCAGTGATGCTTGCAAACAGTAAATGCTATTGAAATTCCAACATCAATACATGGAAATAAGCTCCTGTCTGAAAAAGTCACTACTGACGGCAAATAGAGAGAGCACAGGGCAAATTCTGAATCTTCACTAATGGAAGGCATGAAGCAACTGAACAAAGATGATGACAAAGATGAGTTAGTGGAAATACAGCAATCATATCAAGTGTTTCAATAGACTGAAATAAAAATCTGATGATTCATTAGCTCTGAGGGATGTATGCACCAAAGGCAAAGCTATAGCAAGGCATGTTGAGATGCCTTTCACATTCCCCCTCCTCCTCAGCAAAGGTGGTTCCTCTCCTCATTGCTCTCCAAATCTGCATCCCGCAGCCACCAGGACTGAGGCCACCCACAGCTCACCATGTCCCTTACTGTGCCCTCATGGCAACTTTAGCGAAACCCAGTAATTTGAGCTTATTTTTGGTAGCCGGATGAAAAACCATGTCTGTTACTACATTCCCAGGAGCCTGACAAGCAGGAGTGGTTTTTTAATACTAGCCAAACCTGTCCAACGGATGGACGTCAGGCTAGGGCTGGCATTGCACCTCAGGGCAGTCACACCGAGGGCGTACGCTCAAAGCAACAGTGAGGTCTGCCACCACTAGTGCCAGGGCTCTGTAAAAATCGAGTTTCAAAGAAGCTCTCCAGGGGCTGGCAAAGCCGAGGGAGCTCCTATACGCGAGCAGGCGTTAGTCACAGCTCAGAATACGCCTTCTATTAGCTAAAGAGCCGAGAGACAACGACAAACAGCAAGCACAGATTTCAGCAGCTCTCCCCAGCCTGAGGTGGCGGCCGTGGCACAGAGCATGCGCAGAGGCCGCTTCCCCCCCTTCCGGCAGTTGAGGCAGCTACAGCCTTGCGGAGGAGGCGGGGCAAGATGGCGGCCACGATGCCCGGCGTCTCCTGGGTTCGCGCCGCCGCAGCTCTGCTCCTAGGGTGCTGCGGTGCAGCGCTCGCCAGCGGCGTCCAGGTACTAAGGCTAGTGGGATCGGCCGGCGGGGAGAGAGGGCGGGCGAGCGGCGCTTATCTGTGCCGCAGGCTCTGTATTGCTGGTTCCCCTCCACCGCGAGCAGAGCCCGCGCCTGCCGCCCTTGGCTGCCCGCTTCGCCGCCGCTGTCGGGGGTCACGTCTGTGAAGCTGCTTGAGGCGCTGGTGCTGCTCTGGGAACGGTTGTGTTTGTCTTGGTGAGCCCAGCCCGTAAGGAGAGCTCCCAAGCGGCCGAACAGATGGTGATCGGCGCTGTCCTGCCTTCTGCGGGCGGGCGGTCCTTCGTCTTCTCCCGCCCCGCCTCGCCCTGCCCCGTGGGCGTAACGCGGGGGGCTGCCGGCGGCTGCCCGCTTGTCCTCGGGGTGTAGTGACTTGTGCTCTATAATGGAGAATAGCCCGGAGACAATGGGACTCTTCAGGCACCTGTAACTTTAAATTGTTTAGAATGTAAACAACCCTGGCTTTTCATACATGTGCAAATTTCTGAAACTCAATTTTACTTTGGCTGCGAAATGCAGCTTTCAGTAATCAGTGTTCCTTCTCCGGGCATTTGCTGGCTTAGCGGTGTGTGAAAAAGCAGGGTGGATATCAGGCTGCCCGGTTTCACCTCACTTGGCGCAGCTGTGAAGCATTCACACACCGAAGCGTTCAATACTGGTTGTGTTTTGTTTTGTTTTTCCCAGGTGGGAGTAATTTCGTATTTCAGTAATTATGTTGCTTTCCACAGTGCCCACACTACATCTGGAGTGTTGTTTGCATTTGAATTTTGCGTTATGAAAAATTTGTCATACTAGAAGTTAATTAGAAATAGGGCAAAAAAAAAAAAAATCACCAATAGAAACATTTTTATCAGTCTTTGGATTACTAATTATTTGGAGATATTGCTGTTTGAAGTACAGCATTATTTGTATTTTAACAAACACTGTTCTCCTATGTTTTGCATGAGACTGCAGGTCTCTTAGTATCCCTCTGAGAGTTAACAGAATCTGAGTAAGAATCATGAAATCAGGATTCTTAGGCTGTGATAGACTTATTCCCTTGCTTCTGCAAAGTCTTAGTCCCATTCTGTGTCCTTAGTTATGCTATGTGTTAAAAATGGCACCCTCCTCTGCAAAGCATGATGGAAACTGTAGATAACACAGATTGTACAGCAGGTTGTCATAACTCCTGATTTTGGAAGAAACTATAACCACCTTGGATTTAAAATGGGCTAAAATTGTATATCCACTTACCTGCTTTTGAAAAGATGAGAGGAACAGTGAAAATAGAAATTAATCTAAGCCCCTTTTCTCTTAATGAAGAAAGAATAGATCAATAAATCATATTATTTTGTTCTCAAGGTGTTCTTTGGATTAGAGATATGTGGGCTTTTTGTTTTAATTAAGCTGCAAGTGACTAATAGTTCTTCTTTATTATTTAGCAAGTTCCAGGGAAGCATTTGAAGCAATTAATTTGCATGAAATGTGTGAGAATACAGAAACTTGGAGAGGTAGATTTACTGTGTGCTGAAGTGTGGTAAACAAATACGTTGAATGTTGTTTTGTGGAAACAGCAAAAATATGACTGATCATTTCTTATTGCTGAAAAACATGTAATATTTTCTCCATCTTTCAGGATCAAGCGGAACAATTCTTTAGAAGTGGACACACTAATAATTGGGCAGTTTTGGTAAGCATGGTCCAGGTTGTTTTCTTCCCATAAAGTTGCCAATTTTTTTTTAAATCAATGGCCATAATTGCAGCAGTCACTCAAGAACTCTGTTCATTTGAAAGAAATGGAAAGGTAAAGGCTTGAAGATGAACGAATTTGACATGGTGGCTGCAGATTTATTATGCTGTAATAAAACAATTTTTTCAGTGTTACTGCATTGCAGGCACTGAAAATGTGTAGATATATAACAGGATTAATAAAACAAAAGTTCTGACAGCACTGAAGAAGTTAAATTACCATGATGCATGTTGGGGAAAAAATTAATAATTCTGGTATCAGAGAAATACATCTCTTTGACCCGAAAGGTGTGATTTATATCTGATTTTTGTTCTTACTCAATCTGTTAACTTGTGATAACGGGCTTAGAATAAAATAAATTTGGTCAACATAATGTTTAGATCAACACTTTTTAGTGTGTGGTTTTGTTTTTTTTTTAGATTTGCCATGAATCTTTTTATTATCTTTGAATCATGCTGTGCAATTGGTTCTTAACCACAATTCAGGCCTTAATGACTAGTTTGTTTCAGAACACTATTGTAATTACTCAGTAGCAGCTGTTTGTTTTCTAGATAATAGAACTGAGCAGTATAAAAGGAGAGTTAACTGTAATTAATTGAACTAGAAGGAATAATTTCTATATTCTACAATGTGCAAACTTGAAACTATTTAAGCATCAAGTTCTACTTAAATAGGTGCTTTTATTAGTAGTCATAAAAACACACAAAGAAGGTGGAAAATTAGGACCAAGGAGCAATACTTTCTGTGTTCAGTTTCTCTGTTGCTTATATTTCCCTCAGTAGTTCATGGTTAAGCTTTATAACAATTGCTACTAGTAAAATACAGAGGGGTTTACTGCTTGTCAGGCACCTCAAAGCCTGGGATGTCTTAAATGATTGTTCCTGTTTCTCTGTGGGGTTTTTTTGTTGCTTTGTTTTAAAGTCACCTCCTCTAAAGTGCTTTTTCCATTATCTGTTTGAAAGACTTGTCAAAGTGAAAGAAATCTGTTTCCAAAGGAAAATTGCTGTCTTTGGTGTGGAACAAAGTATCAAACTGAAGTGAAACACAAGGTCAATGATAAAGCTAGTAAGAAACTATGGCAGGTTGCCTATGAAGGCTCTTGAAATCTTTTTGGTTTGAAGTTTTTGAGGACAGATGAAATAATACCTGACCTAGAGAATAACTGAAGTACAGGAATAGCTGATCTTTGAGTGCCGGAAACCAGAAGTTTTTTGAAATCTGAGAATTTGTATTCATATTTTGGTTAGAGCTCACTTAGCTCTTACTTTATTGAATTTGACTCCTTAAAATGCACTCCTCAGTCTGTTTTCCTGTCTGTGGCTTCCGCATCAATTCTCTGATGCCTTTGTATAAGAATGCTCCCAGAATGGGTTTGCTGTTGAGATGAGAACTCTTCCTTTGATATTTCTACCATTTGATATGAAGAAAGTAAATGAAAAGAATTAGTTTTTTCACTTACTATTGCTGAATTACTCCTTAAGGTGTCACTTTCTTAGTTGGGTTTGATGATATTTTTCCTGTGTCAGTATGTTTAAGAACATTGTTTTAGTTTTTAATGTTTATTTTCAGCATTTGTTCCTTTGGCACAACAGTGATTTATATAGCTTGTATCATGAGTTTCTTGGTGTTGCTGTGTTCTTTCTGATTTGTTACTAGTTTGTTGGTACTTCTGTAATTGCAATCTTCTGATACAGCATGCCAGGACTATTTGTATCTTTTACACTATTTAATATGTTGGCTTCCCCCCCCAAGGTGTGTACCTCTCGATTTTGGTTTAATTATCGTCATGTGGCAAATACTCTTTCAGTATATAGAAGTGTCAAGAGACTGGGCATTCCTGATAGGTAAGGGGATCTTGGTGAATACAGTTCCTTGCAAATGTGCTATTAAATGTCCCTTATTTTTTGAAGCAGAATAAAAATGCATTTCTCAGTTCAACAAGATAAAAGTAAAAAGGAAATGATTGCAGCAGTGCATTGAGAAGTGTGGCAATGTTATTTGAAAGAAAAAGCAACAAGTTATAATAAGGCTTCCAGCTGGAAGTGAGCTAATTAAATTAAAAACATGAGGAGCTATCTGGCCACTGAACTGTACCACTTAGTAAATTGGTGGAAGCATAATGTGAAAATTGATAAATTTATCAATAATAATACTACTATTCCAAGATACAGCTTTTGCTGTACTTCATTTCAGTGTGGAGATCTTAGGAACCCTAACTGTACTAAAATGTAAACCTTACAAATCTGCAACTATTCTGAGAGTCTGAATTAGCAGCATTCTTTGCAGGATACATAGCTTTCCTTTTGTAAGCATTGTTTGGAAAACACAAAGATCACAGTCCAGGAGAAACTGTATCTGACTTTACCTTGTTCCAGACATCTGTGATTTTGTGATCTCTGGCACATTCTTTCTAGTGATCACAGCCTGCAGTTTGTACTTACTGTTTTGTATTTTGACCCAAACCTTACCCTGCCAGGTGAAATGTAGATCTCTGGTTGTATGGAAGTTGGAATACCTTTATGATATGCTGGGTCTTGGTTTTTGTTATTCTTGCTGCTATGAAGACAACCAAATATCTGGTGTCAGCCCATTTGTATTCTTCAGGAAAATTTCATTAATACAGATTATACTGCATCTGATACATTACTATATGATAATGATTCAAGAAGTGTTCAGGAGCTCCTCACATTTGATTTAGAATGGTCATAATGTCTTTAATTGAGCTGGCTGGGGAGGTGCAAATGGGCTATGATTTCTTCCACAGAGCTGCATGAAATTATTTAGTGCCCTGTAAAAATATCTAGATTTTTCATAAAGAGTTCTGCTAGCCTAAGTCCAGGCAAGTCTGTCACAAAGTTGCTGATGTCAGGTACTCCCATGCCCATCTTTGGCCTAGCTTTATCCTCTAGGTAAAAACCAGCTAGCTGCATTTCCATGTGCGGTATCTCTATAATACTGAAGATGTCCATAAAGAAACAGGATGTAACTAAGCAAAGTTCCATTTAGACTTCCAGGAGTACGTGGCTGTTGTAATCGTGGGACACTGCTGTTATTTCTTTCTGACTGTTATGTGAAAGTAGGCTGAAACATTTTTGTCTTATTTTCCATAGCCACATTGTCCTGATGCTGGCGGATGATATGGCATGTAATCCCAGAAATCCCAAACCAGCTACTGTCTTTAGTCATAAAAACATGGAGCTGAATGTCTATGGTGATGATGTGGAAGTGGATTACAGAAGCTATGAGGTGACTGTGCTTTAATTAAATCACTGGGTCTTTGTTTTGAGTGTTGGTTTAAAGATTTACACATCTGTGGAGTCTGAGGAAGTCTTTCTGTTCACACTACTGGACTGGGCAGGGTTTTTATTATCAACTGGTTTAAAATACACACTCTTTCCCCCTTGATAGTTGGGTTTGTATTTGATGTTTATTATACTAGAAACAAGTTCTGTATTGGCTATTTTAAACAAGGGAATCTCCACAGTTAATATACGGAGCTCCTTACGTTCATTAGGAATAAACACATTGCTGAAATGTCTCCTCTTTGAAAATGACTGTTCAGTGTTTCATGTTGCAAACACTTATAAATTATAACTTGAAACTTTTGGCAGGCAAGTGAAATGTTTATTAGGAAGAGCTACTTATGTTTTTCATTTCAAGCATATCTTTTATTACAAGAAAAGAAAACCCATAACCTAATCATTGCTGTAAAATAATTACTGTATAGAAATATGTATTCTATCGCCTTTTCTTTTTCAGCTGATATTCCTTAGAACAGGCAGCATCTTTACCAGTTGATCTTAAATTAGACGATTGCATGGTTTAATTGTGCTATGTAAGCGTTAATAAAGGTTTATAGGAGCATATATAAGTATATAGTAGATGTTTTCTTTCTCTGAAGATTTGCATAAAGGCATGAATATAAAGCACTGAAATAGTGATGTTCTGTTTTTGTTACCTTTTCCCTGAGTATGGTTTTATTGCTAACATTTTAGCTGGGTGCATCTGTCTAAAGAGGAAGCTTTATAGGGTGTTTTACAGTTGCCATCCAGATGGGTCTTACCTGATAACTCAAAAACTTAGATGACCAAATTGATCTTGTATTTCCTTTTCTAAGTTACAGAGGGAATTAAAACATATTTTTCCATGGTAGCACGCACTAATGTTGGAGAATTTTGTGAGTACTTGCGCAGCTTTAGCAGAATAAAGCCATATTCTGGCAGGTTTTCAGATAAATGAAAATGTATTTATAACAATAATAGGCTTACTAGATGTAAAAAGCACCAGGGTGATGTTAGTGGAATAAAGTAAAAGACACTATATGATTGTAAAACTGCAGTAAAACCTTCAACAGGAAATGTCTGCTTACGCAGTTTATACCATGCAATATTTACACTGCATGTTTTAGTATTCCATTACTGTCCTCAGTCACAGTCACCCATAATCAATGTTTTTCTCTTCAGAAAATTACTTTATGCTTCTATTCATAGGTTACTGTTGAAAATTTCTTGCGTGTATTAACAGGAAGAATCCCACCAAGTACACCACGATCTAAACGTCTTCTTTCTGATGACAGAAGCAATATTCTAATATATATGACAGGTAATTACAAGTTTCTGTATATAATCCCATCAGGAGTCCAAACAAATGGATCAATAAAAGGCTGTGTTGGGTTATTTTTTGGGTATGTTTTAGCCATGTCATACTCACTAAGAAAAAACCTGTAAGGCAGCACTTAGCAAGTGGTTTCCATTTTGAAGTTATGTATGTGCACTGTTATTACTGTACTAATAACTCCTTTTGCTGGAGTTTGTTTGGAGAAAGAGAGTTGTGTTTGCATGTTTTTTTTTCCTGAATATCTTCATTTGACTTACATTTTCTAATTTCTGACTTTTCCTGTCAGGCCATGGTGGAAATGGTTTCCTAAAATTCCAAGATTCTGAAGAAATCACAAACGTAGAGCTTGCTGATGCCTTTGAACAAATGTGGCAGAAAAGAAGGTATGAAAAGAAACATTATTTAGAACTTAAATATCATACTTTGTGAACATGCCTTGAGTCTTACTGGTAGGCAGTGCTCAACTTTAGCAGCAATAATATTTGATGTCCATATAGTTGCTTGAAAGTTTGCATTCAGCAGTGGAATTTTAACTTTTGGGTTCAGCTTCCTGCAATTACAGTTGCTCAAATGTATTGTTTTGACTAAACTTGCGTCTTGCAGTCTATCAGTGTGAACTTTTCTGTTCCTTAGGTTCAGCAGCTGTCCTGGTAACTAAAAAGCAAAGTATATATTTGTTGTCTAAAGAGAGAAGGGTAAGGAAGCTGTTTTCTTTCTTTCAGGTACAATGAATTGTTGTTTATTATTGATACTTGTCAAGGAGCATCTATGTATGAACGATTTTATTCACCTAATATAATGGCCTTGGCTAGTAGCCAAGTAGGAGAAGATTCCTTATCAGTAAGTATATTTTTGTGATCCTTAAAACAGTTTCCAGTATGCCTGAGTTAAAAGGTCCTGTTGAGTTTTAACTAAAATTTTCCCTTCCAATTGCTGAATGTGTAAGGTATTTAGTTGCAAAGTATAGTTTGGACAAAAGTTGTAATTTTCCTGTTTGTTTTTGTGCCCTGTCCCAAACAACCAGGATAACAATGAATTTATGTGCTTGCTGGTCAATATATGCATTGCCTTTATATGGGAAGACTGCTGGGAGATGTGTGGAGAATATTCAATTAGGACTTCTTACACTTGATGTACCCAGAAGGGGGGGGGTGGGGGGTGGGGTGGAGGCGGCAGAAAGCTTCAACCCACTACCTTTCATCTGCTGTAATTATATCCCAGAGGAATTAGACAACATATAATAGGTCTTAGCCAGACCAAAGGCAGCAAGTCAGGATTACCTGAACCTGTGCAGTGCTGTAAGATAGCTGCCTTTTCTAGCCCTGTTTTCCAATTACTTAGAAGCTCAGGGCAGCCCCCAAATCTGTACTGGATCATTAAGAGGGGGTTCCCTGATTTTTAGCAAACATGGAGATTAACAGAATATAGTCTAGAAAAATAGAGAAAAAGGTAAACTTTATTATTCAGCTTGTTATCAATATGTTTCTTCATGGCTAGTAATTTTCTTTGTGTAATTTGCCCAAGGATGAAAACTCAATGTGCTTAACTTTTTGTAACATGCTATTACATTCTGTTCCCTCTCCTAAATACTGAATTCTCTCCTGCAAATGCTCAATAACTGTTGTGTTTTTTTAAGCATCAACCTGATCTTGGGATTGGCGTTCATCTTATGGACAGATACACATTCTATGTACTAGAGTTCTTGGAAGAAATTCATCCAGCCAGTCAGACAAACATGAATGACCTAGTAAGTAGAATACTCAACATTCATGAATATGCTAATGACTTCAACAGTTTCCAAACTAATTTATTTTGTCTGTAGGGTTCTTCAAATGCTTTCTCTTCCCCTGCTGTTTTGCTTGGGAGCACCTCTGTTGAAGAGTCTTTTTGCCATTACTAAATGTAGTTGTAGTTTAACACTTCAAGGATTGTCCTTAGTGTCAAAGTGATTTACTGAACAAACAAAATAAAGCAGATTTTTTTTTTAAATGAACTGAAAAATGAGTGAAGTACTCATTAAATATTCCTTTCAGTATAATGAAGTATTTGTGCATGAAAAGTGATAGTATAAAGCTTTTCAAATCAATAAAAGGGATATCAGGCAGTTTGCAAATGTGGATATTGTTTTGCACAGGTGATTAAACAGTTAAAATTCTAACCCTGTGCTTAAAAATACCTGCAGAGACTGATTGCTCTGTATATCTGCTTAGATTCCAGGACAAGATATATACAAATCCATCAGTGTTTGGAGTTAGAGGAATGAGGCAGGAGTAAATGAATAAAAAAGACCAAACAAAAAACCCCAGGCTAAACCCAAAAAACCACAAGAAGACACCAGTTAACCTATGAAAATGCTTTGTGGCTGTTAGATGTATACACTGGTGAGATGGTATAAAAAGTAACTGTATTTGATTTACTGACCCTTTCTAGCTGTTCCAGTACTAGTTTCATTGTAGTAATACGTTATGCTTTGGTGCCTTGTAGCTGTAAATCCTGACATGCTGTGACGGTGGTCTAAGAGCTACCACGCACACAACACATTGTCTTTGATTCATTTCTGTTGAAGGAGCAGCTGCTCAAAAGTTTTATGCCACCCTCTGTCTACAGAGGATAGTATTAGCCTGGCTGCTAGATGTGTAGTAGAATTCACTCTAACAGCCCACACTTGACAGATTATTTTTTGTTGTTGTTGAGGCAGAATTGATTTGATGACTAAGATTCAAGATTCTTTTACTACTGTGAGAATGAAATTCTGTCCTTTAATGCATTCTGGTTGTGACATACAAATAACTTATTTAAAAGTCTTGCTAAAGAAGAATATGCCAGTTCTTTGTTGTGCCGCTTGATTCAAACAGCAGTTTAGAGATCTGTTCTCTAAACCAGCAAATGAATTTATGTTAAAAAAAAATAATCTCTGAACAGTAGTTTGTACTGTATAACACACCACTTGGGGAATTATATAACTGGTCTAGCTGATTAGATATTAATCCAGATGTTGTGAAGTTATCTGGCCAAGTAGTTTACCTTTTGAGCTCTTTGGAGAAGATATCTAAAAGTTCTCCCTTGTGTTTTTGCATCTTGCTGATATACCAAATACTCAGGAAGCTCTGTGGGAAGTTATCCCATACTGTTAAGTTCCTTACATCATCTAAGTCATCTTAGCATATGTCAATCTGTTTATTGTTGCTCAGAGAAGGGAAGAGAGAATAATGAACCCAAATATGTAATGATGTATGATGATCATGTACTGAGTGTTATATACACAAACTTTATCACTTCTTGATTTTGAATCTGTGCTTTTCAGGACTTCATCTAAGAGTTTCAAAATTACATATTACATATGGGATACTTTGGCACTGAATGCACTGTTAGTGTTGTGCTGGTTTAAGAACAAAGACCTGCTGCTTGTCCAAGACTGATTTTAAAAAACCACAAAACAAAACCTTTCCAAACTCAGGATACAGTATTAAGTGGCTCATTACCTAGGTTTAAAATTATTAGTTAATGATTAGTTACTTGATCTTCTGATATATCAAATGTCTGCTCTTTTAGAAGTACTGTGTATTTGTTACACTTCTATTCCATCAGCTCTTTACTTTTCTCCAACTACTCTTAAAACAGCTTCTCTTCACTTGCACCTAAGATTCGGTTGTTGCATTCCTGCAAAGAATGAGACATCTTTTTTCATAATCCACTCCACCTACTCCCCACCTGCTCCATCTGTGTTGCTAAGGGATAGCATAAAGCTGTGCAAATGACTGACTTTTGGTTTGATCACAGTCCCAAAAAAGTAAAGACTAAATTGAAATGTCACACAGTTGATTCAAATAAATTTCAAAGTGAGATACCATTTGTCATAAACCAGCTGAAAATATTAAGAAAAATCAAGATCAAGTTTCAGTTTGGGGCAATTGTTTAACTTTATTCGAATAGTATTTTATTTAAAACAGTTTGGAAATAGTGCCACATGAACAAGTACTTTTCATTTAGCCAGCACTTGCCTTTTGTTTTTTTGTCAAAAGACTTCAGTTATTAGTTAGTCTGCTGTGGTATAATTGCTTTGCAGTTCTTTTCTCACACTGGTACTGGATAAGTAGATACTGAAGTCTTCTCAGTGCCAATGTGCATTTTTGTTCAAGATGCATCTCAACTTCCTATGGTAGCAAATTGTTGTGAGACAAATCAGAAATAGTTGGGTGCACTATGTTTCTTAACTTCAGTGCTGATGCAGTTGTCTTGGGACATTTGTGCTCCCTTGAGAGCTGGGAAGGGAGACTTGATGGTATAACTGTGGTATAGATTTATGCATCAAATACTGTGATTAAAACAAATACTTAGCCTTTTATAGCTTACATCAGAGAGTTTTTATGTTTGTGCCCTCAGTTGGAGCAGAGTTTAAGAAATTGATTGCATTGTGGTGAAACTGAAACTTAGAGTTTGTGTGCATTGACGAGTGGCTTTGTATGGGAAGCAGGATTCTCATGAGTCAAGTTCATTTTCACTTCACAGGGAGGATAACAAAGATTTGATCTAACCGTATCTTTTCTTCAGCAGCTGTGTGATACTCTACCAACAGGAGAAATGGGAATCATTAAAAAAGAGCTCAGTGGATATATGTGCTTGTATTATTCATTTAAGGTAAAGGTGAAAGTGAGGTGAAGTCTCCCAGGACTAGCAGCCAAATGCCATGTGCTTACAGGCTTAGACAAAAGAGATAAGGTATGAAAGAGAAACTGTAATAGAGCAGAAAGGAGGAATGGGGAGATAGAAAAGTCACATACATTGTTTCCTCTCTGGGAATCCTTTTAATGTCTAAGCACAGAATTTCTGCTAGGAAGTATGCATTGAAACTTGCAGGTTTTATAAGTCATAATCTGGCAAAACTGAAGTTGCATCTTCATTGAGCTAATTGGGACTTGGGATTTTGTCCTAGGAAGAGCTGACCCATGTTTTTAATTAGGTATATAATCTCTAGATTATATATATATCTCTAGATCTAGTGACTAATGGACCTGTTTGTGAAAAATCACTTGAAGAATTTAAGGAAGATGAGCATGCATGTGGACAGAATCCTTCATAGTTCTGTACATGAATCTGTTCTGTTAGATATTCTTTGTTGCTGGAACATACAAGGACTTACATAATATATACTGTTACCAAGTGGTCCATGGGTTTCCAGTGAGATAATTGAATGGACAGCAACATTTGATCGTAAAACCTGTCCAGAGTACTGTAGAGTAGTGCCTCTGCCTAGCAGAGATGTGTGTAGCTCCTTTGTCTAGTAGGGTTGTGTGTTTGGTTATGAGGTGGCTTCTAATGGTTTGAGATGTGAACTCAGCTTTCCAGGCTCATCATGATAGGATGACCTGACTGTTGGATGAGGGAAAGGCTGTGGAAATTGTCTACCTAGACTTTCGAAAAGTCTTAGATGCTGTTACCCACAGAATTCTCATGGACAAACTGGCTTCTCATGGCTTTGGATGAAAACACTCTGCTGGATAAAGCATTGTCTGGGCAAATGGGCCCAAGGAATGGTGGTCAATGGAGTTAAAACCAGCACCATTCCTGTGTCTGTGTTCAGCAATAGATTTGTGCATTTAATCAGTTAGCTGTAATTGGTGCTTGGCTTTCACAGAAGCATTTCTAAACTCAATTGCATAATGGTGAGGATAAAGATTTTCTGAAATGCAGAATTAAGATGTTTACGTTTTTAATGGTTTTGGTCAATTTTTTTTTTTATTCCAGCTGTGGAGCTTGTACTGAAATTAGTGCAAGTTGTGTGGCATTTATCGATCTTTTTATAACAATGTAATTTGTGGAGACTTGATGAACAGGGGGTGAAATATGATTGTCCATCTTGATTTCAAGTTTCAGGTCTGTCCAAAAAGTTTGTGCGTTTCAACACCTGGGCACCGAACTGATCTCTTTCAGCGAGACCCACAAGATGTTCTGATAACAGATTTCTTTGGCAGTGTGAGAAAGGTGGAGATTACATCAGAGACAATTTCTTTGGAGAGCAACCTATCTGGTTTTGAAAGCAAGTAAGTAGTCATTATTTAGACTTGATTTGTATAGCTCTGTGCCACAGAAACAAAGTAGTCATGTAACTGTCAAGAAATGAACAAATCTGATTTCCCATCATTTCTTACAAAGAATCAGGGAGCAGTGTGGACCTGCTACTACTCATAAAATTGGGGGTTCTCAGCGGAAAAACTGTTTATTTTAGAATTCTCACTCCTTTATTCAGTCTTGTAAATAAATACTGCACAACACCACGTTATGGATGTCATCATCAAATGCACTAGTCTGAAGTTTTCTTTCTGCTTTAACATTTATTCTTTAATGTGCAGAAACATTTTGTTGCAGTAAATTCCTGCTTGTAATGGTTTACTCCCTCAGATAAGCTCTGACTATAAGCCATCGGTTGGTTTCATAACAACTAGGGTTTTAGTAAATCCTTTATTTCCATTCTGTGAATTCTCTGGCTTTTTCCGTGAACTGTCCTGAGATTCAGTGATTCATTTGAATAAAATTACTGCTGCACATTCATTGATAAAAGCTGTAGCATATCTGCCCTTACTTTGTGGATGAAGAAAGAATCATAAACTACTTTGTATTTTTGGTATTCTGTTGCCACCTATTGGGAACATGTAAAGGAGGATGTGCTTGTACTGTAGAATTTGTCATTGTACTTCCATTTCCATTGCATCTTTTTCTGTTTTGTGGTACTGCTCTCTAGGGTGAAATTAAAATGAAAAGAAATAAAATGGGTTGAAATAGAATCATAGAAGAGGTGTGGGTTGGAAGGGACCTTAAAGATCATCTAGTTCCCAGTCCATGCCATAGTCAGGGACACCTTCTACTAGTCTGCTGTACCAGGAGTGAAGTATTTTCCAACTTAAGTTCATGTAAATTATTGTCTACCTTGTTTTACTGTCGCTCAAAGAATAAATTAGTGGATAGAAGGTCTATTTTTTTTTTAAGTAGTTAGGTGATGTGTAGACTGGACATTAGGAGGTATTCCTTTGCCCAGATGACAGACAGACACTGGAACAGATTTTCAAGAGGGGTGGTTTACACCCCAAGCCTGTCGGTGTTTAAGAGTCATGTGGACTATGTCCTTAACTTTTTGTCAGCCCTTAATTGGTCAGGCAGTCATAGGTCCCTTCCAACTCAAATAGTTTAGTGTATTCTAAAGACAGTATTGACTCTGGTCCTTATAATTAAAAGTATCCTGGATGATTTAGTCTATTTCACATTTTCATACTGTTTCTATTTTTATCATGCACATTAGTGCTAACCACATACACATTAAGCTAAGTTTGTGATTCCTTGCTTTAGAATAGTTTAAATGATACTAAATGCTTTTTCTCCAAAGAATGAAAAAAGCTTATAGCAAATAACACGTTTTGCCAGTCAAAAAGCATGGTAAAAACGTATATGTGGGTTTATAATTTGTGGGCAGTGCAAAGGGGAGAAATAAGTTAAGGTGAGTTCACTGTTCTGAAAGAGGAAATTACTGGTTAGGCTTTTCAGCTTTTGTTTTTGAGCCAGTTTGGTGCCAATATACAAGGGTTTGTTTTAGGTATCTGACACACTACTGAATTGAACACATGGAAGCAGTGTTGAGAAACAGGCACTCATGCAGAGAGGAATATTTATCCTTGTGAAATGTTCCATTTAATGAAAACTCTCTTACATTGTGATGGCAATTCCAGTTGACTTAAATCTGTGAAATCAGAAGGGATGGGAATGTGCTAGTTTTAATAGCTGAATAGCTGTCTTTTAGCTTGAAAGAGTCTTGGAGAACATGTACGGCTAGGAATAGAAGCACATAGCGGCAGCTTATGGAATACTGCCTTATGTAATGTGTATGACTATTTGTAAGTGCTCTCATGTAAAACAAAGTTATTCATTGCACTATACTCAGACACAGTTCTAAAAAGAAATTTTCTTGTACCACTTTGGAAGAGTTTATAAAGAGTGTGTTTTTAATGAAGAAGGAGGTATTGTCTTTGTAGAAAAATGCTGGGAAGTTGTAGTATATCTGTGTAGACAGCAGTTTGAAGTGCTTGATGAATTCCTTGAAATAAATAATCTTTCCAAATTAATTGTGAATAATTTTGCTCATGTCCAATACTGTTTTAAAAGCTTTTGCAAAGAAGAAAAGTTATATAGAATTGAACTTGTGCCCCTTAAGCGTTTGCAGAAAATGTTTACCAGGAAACACGTGACAGATCACAAATATATGCCACTAATACAAATTTAGATGTATTACAGTTGCTACTGAGTGTGCAAATCTTTTTTTTTTTGTACTCTGAGAAAATCTATGCAGAATCCTTTTTTGCTGTATTGCATTCCAGTTACTTTCTCCATTCCCGCCCCCCTAAAAGATAATCTGCAGGGCTTTTTACTGGTTTAATATTTGAATAGACTCTTGCCTTCATTCATTTATGAATCACTTCCTTTGTTTTATTCATCCCTCAATGTTAGCTTGATAGCTTTCTCCTTTCAGACACTGGTGGCAGTAGAATGCTACAGAATATTCCTGTTACAAAGTATGACCAAAAAATTAAATACAGACCTCAACTCTGACACACTTTTAAGTAGTCTGTGTTAGATTGATTTGTTTTAGACTTGCAAGTGCCATATATGTACAGATAATTGGGCATTAAAATAACCAAACAAGTATTGGGACTTTGCCACAGCAAAGTTTGTTCTTTTGTTACACCAGTTGCTGAATAATTACTGGTGATACAGATCCACTCCCAAGCTTGGGGTGAGCTGCAGCTGTGCAACCAGATCAGAACTGGCAGTTTCATGTTGAGCACAAGCTGTGACATTTGATGAGTGAGGCCTTTGAAGCTTCCTTTGGCTTTGTCTGAGACTTGTACAAAGAACAACTACTAATTAACCAAAAAAGAATGTAGCAGTAGGTGAATATTTGTGAGTAAATGCTTTAAAAAAATAATAAAAAAAATCCTTTGCTCTTTCTTTATAGCAGTTTTCATCTAAGCTGTGTTCACTTCAAAGGGCTTTTACTGCAGCTGCCACAGTACTGACTAGGTTTGAAGATGCCAATTTTAGTAGAAAAACTGACAGTCCAGGGGTTCTGGGACTTCAGCTGATTATATTTTGTCTAAATCCCCATGAAAAAGCAAAAAATCAAACCTGAAGGAGTAGATGAAATCTTGGAGAAGGAGCCTTGTTGAATTTAGTGCATCTAATAAATTAGGAGTGTGTCTCTTAAACTTGGATTGTAAGGCTACAGGTAGTTGGAACACTTTCTCCCTTTCACCTCCTATCATGAGGAAAAGATGTATATCAGCAGAAAGTGTTGGTAAAAATTGGGATGAGTGTTTCTCTTGAGGGTAGTAAGGAGTGAGTTAAGATAGCATCATCCTAGTTTCATTGCTTTTGAGAATTGGGCTTTGTGTTTAAAACTTGTGTAAAGAATTATTGTGGTACTGCTGGCAGTGACTGTTTTCCTAAAAATAAATGAATTTGCCACTTGTGTTAGGAAAGATGCTTGTGTAACAGAGAATAAGTGTGAGTAATTGGCTCATTTGCAGTGTATTAATAGCTAATGTTCTCTCAGTCTATTTTTTCTGTCTCTTTTCTCTTTCCTCTCCTTTCTTTTCTACCAGTTATTTTCAGTTTGAGGGGCTTAATAAGCTGCTGTTATGTGTTCCTGAATCCCCAGGGATCCTGTTTGCAAACCAATAGGTAATTTATCTGACTAGTAGAGTCTGTTATCTCAGTGGGCTTCCCTTAAAAAAAAAAAAATAAAGCTGAATTTGTTCTGAGATCACCATTCATTTTTCACCTGATGCCTCAGGTTTGTCATTCTTACAAGTGCTGTACATAATTTTTAGGAGTAATTCTGTATGCTCTTGTTCTCTGAGACATTCACAGTTCTCATTTGCAATCTGATTTGCTGTTAGGTTAGTGTAAATTCACTTCAGTTGCTTTTGTTTTTTCTTTTCCCTCTCCACTTTGTATTTTCCACCTGTTCTTTAAGTGGTTTTGAGAGAGAAAAGTTGCAGTAGTTGTTCTGTCTGCAGAGGTGGGTTTGGGCTGCCCTTCTCACAAAGCAGGAGGCAGCTTCAGCTGAGCCCTAGCCCGTAACCGCTAAATAAACGTGTGAGCGTGTTGGTGTGCCGGGCTGGCTGCCTCCCGGGCGGGGCGGGGGTGCCGGAGCCTATCAGCCGCACTGGGCTGGCGCCGGCAGGTGTCAGCATTGTCCCGAGCGAGGGGAACAGAGCGGGGCGGGGGTTCAGGCATCCTGGGCATGGAAAAGCAGACTTGGCTGTGGTGGGATCTATGGCTCCCTGCTCCCCTTTATATGATCAGTTTGAAATTCCTTCAGACAGAGAAGGAAAGGAGGAGTTGAACTTCGTTTGGAGTAAATTTGTAGGGGTTTCTCTTTTCCACTTTTCTCACTGGACAGAAACCTTGTGGAGATGCTACATGTTTCAGTCTCAGAGTAATGTATAAATAGAAAAAGTACTTATAAATTAGCAGCACTACTAATCTGTGCAGAATTGGCAGTGGGATTATGAGCTGTTAATTCTGGGTAGTGTTGTTTTTCTGGAAACATCTTCAGATGAATTTAATAAATTCTTTTTTTCATGAAGCATGCTAATCAGTTACACATGTAGTGTATTTTCCTCTAATGGCTTACCATTATAACAGAATAAATTTATAAGTGTGAATTTTTTGATCCATATGTATTTTAGTAGCCTAGAAGTAATTTTAAAAAGATGGATGAGACTATAGTTCTTGGGTCAAATTTTCTTTTGGTCTTGGATGAATTTCCCCCCCCTTCTTTTCCTTCAATGTCTAGTGGGGTTTTGTGCAGCATCCTGCAGTTGTTCTATGAGCAGCTTTCAACTATTAGTGCCAGGTTGTGTTTCTATCATTTGACACTGTTTTCAGCAGAATGCTACTTTGCTGAGCCTACATATAGTCATTCCTGCATATAATTTTAACAGGCTTTGACACAAAACCAAATCTCTTGGTCTGCAGAGGTGCTGTGAAGCACATGCAAGTCAGTGGCAATATTTTAATTAACTTGAGTTCTTGAATCGAGTACAGAAGCTGCATGTTCTTAAGTGACTTGCTTACGTCGATTGACTTGTCCACATCATAGCATTAGGTAATGATAACTAATGTTTAAAATTATTGCATGGCAAAGTTAGAGGCAGCTCTTAAGTACATCTAGTAGATTTTAGTGTTATCTAGATAGCTGAGGATATCCAGAAATCACAGGGTGTCCAGTCTAGTTTGTTGTTTTTTTTTTTTTTAAAACTAATTTTCCTTTACCCACTCCTTTTTACCCCTTGCCTATGTAGCATTCTTATTTTGACTTGTTATGTCTTCCTCACCTTTTCTTCCTTGTATGATCTTTACCTGCTATTATTTTTGCAGTTGAGTGGACAGCTCCATAATTCTAGTCTCCTGAAGTGCTTGTTTGTCTGTCTAGTGCTCTTTGTATTGAGGTCCAGGTTTGATCTCCTTGCTTTGCTGGCCAGGTGCAAAATACAAATTAATGTCTGCTCTTAGAGGTATGTCTGTAGTTGCATAATGTATGCTGCTGCTCAAGAAGACTGTGCAAAGAGCTTGGCATAGTCTGACCAGGAAATATTTTCATGTTTTCATGCTTTGAGATAGCATGATCATTTCAGTGACATTCTATTGCTATTATTTACTTGCCTTCAAAAGTACCAGAGCTACTGTTGATGTTTGTGTGATTTTTGTGTGATTAGGAAGAAGATTTATAGTAGGTGGAAAAACTGAGGGCAAAGAGCAAACAGGCAGCTTGGAGCAGAGATTCTGGGACTGTTAGGTCTTTGGAATTTAATGGCCAAGCATATGCTGACATTCCATACGCCTCAGAAATGGATCTGGGCACATAACTATTAAGTCTCTGGGGCTCAGGCAGCACTGCTGGGTTGGTTTTGTGGTGGGTGGGGTGTTTTTTTTAATGTGGTATTAAGGCATATGCAAACACTCTTAGTCTTTCCCTGTTTCCATATTATGAAAAAGCTTACACTTGTTTTTTTTGAGTAGCTGAGGCTTTACCTTCCAGATGGTCAGAGATTTCTGCCACTGAAAATTTAAGCCTCATCCAAAGCTGTGAGGGAGAAAGGGCCGTTCTGCCCTTGTAACACTTATATAACTGATGGCTAAAAGACTATAAAAATGATCTCTATCTTCATCTCCTAGCCCTCTCAACAGGGGAGACTTCCTAATTCAGATGTTTGGTGGACCAAAGCTCTTGTTATAGAGCTACTAAATTTATTATTTAAATCCTTGATTGATTTTGGTAATTTGCATAATGGGCTGAAAGATAGTAAGATGTTTCTTTCCTTGCACAGCTTATTTCTGAAGCCTCTACCACACTCAGAGATGGCTTCGTAGTGAGCGTACTAAGAGCCTAGTTCTTTATCAAAAAAGTGAAGCGTGAGTTGAGAAGAGCTGAACTCCCCTGAAAAAAGCATTGCATTATTGCTAGGCATCTCTTCTATCCAGTTAGCTGTTTGAATAGACTAGTGCAAATTTCTGGCAATGGGAGAGCAAGGATGTCATAATAAAGGATGGAAGGAAAACTAAAGGTGATTACAAAAGACTATTCTCATCACAAAGAAGTGGATTTACAGAGGACTTGCTGAACATGGTTTAATATTGCTTTACAAAGTGAGATTGTTTTAAATGCTTGGTCAGGAGTATCAGAAATCTATAGAAACTGTGGGAGGAGAAATAACAGATGCAGAATATGTCTACGAAAGTGCCCAAGCTACTGCTAAGATTATTGTAAAAAATTTGTAGGATAGCAGAATATCATCTATGTGGTGAAATTGATCTTTCAAGAAAATAAAGTAATTCTGTAAACAAAGAACTTAGAGCAAAATGGAATTTATTCAGGATTTTTTGCAGACATTGCACCACGATTGCACAAAAGGTTGTTATTAGTAAATACTGAGAGAAACAAACAGAAAATAATAGAACACAAATAGTGTTTTGCATCCCTTGAAGCAGAAAAAGAGGAAAGAGATACAAAGGAAGTTACAGGTATAGCTATTTAGGGGTTGGATTTGTAGTGTCTTTTGAATCCTAGTAAACTTAATTCAGTTGGCTCCAATTACTACTTAGTTTCCTGAAGCTGCAAGGGAATATAGTGGCAACTCTGGATGGTCACTCTCCAAGTCCTTTGTGGCAGCTGCTGCTGAAAAGTAAGACTGCATTGGCTACGACTTCACGTAGTATTGTAAAAGAAGTAAAAGTCATAGGAACTTCTATCATTTGCCTAGAGGTCACATCTAACTTGGAACATAAAGACAGGCAGTATCTCATAAAATGAACTGGAAGTTTCTACTGTGTAAATATGCAGAGGGGCATGTTGATGTTTTGTAATGGAGTACCAGAATTTACTACCACTGAAAGCAGCATATTCTCACATCATAAATGGAACAAACATATTTTCATAAATGGAACAAATATATTTTCATTACAGATTGAAATTACTAAGATTTGTTTCCTATGGATGTGGAAATGGTTCAAATCATTTGACTTCCAAAAAATGCCAATTGAAATCACCAGTATTGTTTAGGTAACTCCACTTTCATTTTGTACTTATTGTATAGAATTAGTGAAAGCATAGCATTATCTAAATAGCATTCTGATCACTGACAGAAATGAAGATTTAGAAGTGAACCTGGAGAAGGAGTTTGTCTCCCTTCAACCCTGCTGAGTGTTCAGGCATGAATAGTTCAATACATTATCTCCCATGAGAGGGCAAGACCACAATGAGGTGTTCAAGAGGGGATTGGACGTGGCACTTGGTGCCATGGTCTAGTCATGAGGTCTGTGATGACAGGTTGGACTCGATGATCTTTGAGATCTCTTCCAACCGTGGTGATACTGTGATACAATGGATGCTAGGGTTCCCTTTCCTGTGAGGAAAGGAAGAATAAATGTTGAGTATTGGTATTCACAGTTGCTTTAGCATGTGCTCCTTTAATTGTATAAGAACTACTTTAAATTTCTAGTCCTGCTGGTTAAAAAATTTGTTACTGAAGTCTAGCTGATGTACAAATTTGTTCCAACACTAAGGGAATAGTTGGTCAGAAATGGAAACAATTAATGATGTTGCACCTTCTTCCTGCCTCCTGTTGCTGGATTTTTAATTTTACAGTAGTGTTTTCTGTGTAATTGCTGTGTGAAAAATAGAAAAATCAATCCTGCAGGGACCAGATGCAGAGGAAAAAAACCCCTGAATAATATTCCCTGTATATTGGTACATTTTTAGACATTCTGATTGAAGGATAAGGAAAATCTGCAACTATTTCAGAATAATCTTCAATGGATTAGAATCTGTAAATTGATGGCATGTTTTCACTGTTTCTTATCTAAATGCTTTTAAAAATGTTATTAGACTATTGGGTTTGCAGTGATAAATGATAGACGTTGAATTCATACAGCATCGGATGGTGTGTGGAAGGGCATTTTGTAGAAGTGGGCTATCTCTTGTACTTACTCTGCAAAAAAGTTTGAATTCACATTGAACATCAGAAATCTGAGTATCCCTAGCAAGTTAAGCATTACTGAAAGTAGTTTTGCCACCCTGGGATGTTGCATGTTGTTGAATCAAAGCTGGGCTCCTTTAGGCTGCTTAGAAAAGCCCCACTGGCTTCAGAGTGAGCCACTAAGATGCGTATTTTTACCATAGCTGGTCCCAGGTAGTTTGTTTAACTTGTACTCTGCAGGCATAGCAGATCCTGCCTCGCTGGAAGGGAGATTAACTGCAAGAAGAGAACAGATGGTCTTTCTGCTCCTCACTGAGGGCACTGTATCATGGAAATGGCAGAGTTAATCTGTGGCTGGGAAGGGCTAGCCAGAGTGGCTGAAGGCGTCCTGCTGGACAGCAGGACTTACTATTCAGTTTGCACAGACCCCATATGGGCTCTTAAAAGGACAGGAGGGCTGGGGCTGCTTGATGCCAATATGTTTTCCCCATGGCTGCCTTCCTGGAACTGCTGTCCAGGGCAACATTTCTGCTGGCAGAAGCTTTCCTAAACTGGGGGCAAATCTGGCTTGTACATTATATATCTGAATTTCCTCCTGATCAGCACAGTGCTATGAATCAGGGTAGAAATGGGTAGATTTTCTATGCAATCTAAAGGATTACCTAAGTGTAAATTGTGTGAAAGAAGCAGATAAAAGTATATTTTGCCATAGTTTCACAGTAGCTATTTAAATTTCACAGGTGGGATTCTATATATAATATTGTATTAAATAATTCAAATAAGATAAAAAAATCAGAAAGGGTTACTTGTATTCCTGCATGATTTCTGCTCCTGTGTTACCTGCAAGTGAGACACATTGCCATAGGCATGTTTTGGCTGCTCAGATAGAGATTTCAGTACTATTCTTCTGTTTGCAGTGGTAGGACAAAAGTTGCATTTCTACATATTTAGTCATTTATGAGTCATTTTAATTTGTGAGAGAATAATGAGGGCTGTAGATACTGTAAGGTTTATCTCAATTTAACTGTAACATAATATTTAAGCTTCATAGTTCCCTACTGACTAGTATTTTTTTTCTTCCTATTGGTTACTTAAGAATCTGAACCATGACTTCCTACTAGAATAAAATAGGAATGAAGACTTCTTGCTGTAGGTCTAAATTTTATCTGGGGAATTGGAGCAGAACAGCCACTAAGTGAAACTGCTCTAAATCTCAGCCATAAAGGACATAACCTCAGTTTCTTCTGTAGCTGTCAAATAGAGTGCCCTAGTTCCTTTTCTTTGTGTGTGGTTTCCCTCTGATAAAGTCCCTGTTAGTAAAAACTGTATTACAAAATATTCTGTGCTGACTTCTATCTTATTAGTTGCTTAGTAGCTTTTACAAATGTTTCCATAAAAATATATAGTGTATCTGTAAAATGGATAAATCTGCACTCCTCTGTGATGTTTTGAAACTGGAAACTGTGTATGCACACACAAAATGTAGTTAGATGGAAAATTATCATTATAACAGAATATTTCTATGTGGCTTGTGAATCTAATGTTACTATTGAAAAATATTAGACTTCATATTAATCTGTGGGTTTATAAACTAATTTAGGAAGGACTGGAAAAGGTATTATGCTATCTGTGGCAAGGAGACTTTTCAAACTATAGATTCCAAAGTGGTTTACATCAGTGTTTGCTTTACATATATTTTAGTAATAATTTTTGTAATTTAAGGGGTATTTTTGTCTGTTAAGTTAATAATGAGCAAACATGTAACAGCTTGCCATTATTAGAGGCACTTCCTGCAGCACTGGTGGCTGTTGAAAGGTTGTAGAGGGGGACAGATCAAGGGAGGTTCTCCTCCCCCTCTAGTCTGCCCTGGTGAGGCCACACCTGGAGCATTGCAGCCAGTTTTGGGCTCCCCCGATCAAGAGGGACAGGGATCTGCTTGAGTACAACAGAGGGCTACCAAGATGATTGAAGGTCTGGAGGACATGCCCTATGAGGAGAAGCTGAGAGACCTGAGCTTCTTAATCTGGAGAAGAGAGGAATAGGAGGGAATTTATTAAATGTTTATAAATATCTGAGGGCTGGATGTCAAGAGGGAGGAGACAGGCTCTCCCAGTTGCACCATGTCATAGGAAAAAGGGTAGTGGATATAAACTACAGCACAGGAGGTTCCACCTCAACATGAGGAGAAACTTCACTGTGAGGGTCACAGAGCACTGGAACAGGCTCCTCAGAGAGGTTGCAGAATCTCCTTCTCTGCAGACTTTCAAGACCCATTTGGATGCATTCCTGTTCAACCTGTGCTAGATTCTATGGTTCTGCTCTGGCAGTGGGGTTGGACTCGATCTTTGGAGGTCTCTTCCAACCTCTAACATCCTGTGACCCTGTGACATGCTTCCCATTTGGTGATGGAGTGAGCTAAAAACAACTGTACTGATGGTGTACATGTTCTCCAAACAGCAGGCTTCCCTTGCTGGTCACAATTCTAATTATATTGTATTATGAGTGTTTTATACAAATATAATTTTCTTTAACACCATGACAGAGTCATGAGTAATTTGGTAATTATGTGCTGGATTGTGGCTGTTCTTAAATTCAGCTAATACTAAATATAAAACATTTGAAATTGCAGTGCAGTTCTTAGAAGATTATCATTATCACTGTATTGAATTTTGTGTGTATATATGTAAGTTTTATATATGGTAATAATAGGTGCAAGAGATGCCTTAGAACGATAGTGATTAGTAGTGTGATATGGAATTTATTTATGGTAGTACATGAACCAAGAGGTACTTAGTTGAGTTTTTAGATACCCCAGATAATTGTTTCTTACAGGTTCCTAACTGTTTCTTTCCAATTTCATATTACATCCCATGGATGTAATATGAAGGCCTTTACAAGGCACATCGTGGGGCGGGGGGGAAGAATAAGAGGAGGGAAAGGTGAAGCTTGTTTTCCATGTCAGTGATTATATAAAATGCAGCTGTGGGACAGACCTAATCATTATGCAATTGTTGCACATATCTGGCTGTGAGCATAAGAGAAAGCTATAGGAAGCTGTGACTGATAGGGCTACCATTAGAAAAAATACCCCACCTACTGAGGAAGTCCCAGCATCTTTTAATGTGCCAAATGAGTATGCATCCTGCACATGGCAACAAACTGAAGTCTCAATAAAGCTAGTGTAATGTAAATCAAAACAGGGAATAATTAATATATGAATGCATTTTGTGCCTACTGTGCTCATCTAGTAATCAGATTAGTTTGCTAAATGTAATCAGAATTGTAAAAAAATTGCCATTGTATAATAAAGCTAACATCACCAGAAATGTGAAAAGAAACAAAATTGGCTAAAGCAAAGTGAGGCAAACTGTAGATTATTTTTTTTTTTTCATTCTCACTGCTAATTGTCCTTGTCAAATAAAATAGTAATTTTTAGATATGCTTTCTTTCAAACTAAATTGAGAGAAAAAAGTTAATAGCAAAGGAGGGAATCAGGAAATCAATATGGTCAGAAATACCAGTAATAGTCATCTATCCAACTTAAAAACAATAATGTATTTCTGGTTATACAACCTGAAATTAAGGAAAATTTCCATACCCACAGCATATGGCAAAAAGGTGACTTACTGTTGTTAAGGCAAATGGATATTGAATGCAGCCTGTCCCCACACTAATGCAAAATCATTCTCAAGGTTAAATTTTATGAAATAGTCACTTTCTTATTTTTTAAAGCCTTTCTATGTTTTGACTTGTGTTGATGGTACTGCTTGGGAGGATGATGGCATCAAAAGTGAATTAATTTTACCAGAGGTGGTTTCAGTAGCCTACTCTACCCAACTGGACCAAACTGTCTTTCAAATGGCCCTGCATGTATACATTACAGAGTAAACTTAGGGGTCATATTTGAGTAAAACTAGTCCAGGAATGTTACTTTTGGACCTTACCCAGTAAGTGAAGTAGTTAATCTGTTTGTTTCTCCCTAAGGATTTTTGTGTAATTGTTTGATCAGCTGAGTCTGACTGAATCCCTGCATTCGAAGAATAGATTCCCTACTTTTTGTTTATAAAGGTGATTACGTGCTCATGAGAGGTGCTTCCTATTTGGAGCAGAAAGAGATTACATTGTCCCACAGAAAACATGAAGAGAGAATCTCCTTTTGTATTAATTCAAGGAAAATGAAAACTTGAAGAACTGCATTGAAGAATTTAGCCCTAAACTTAAATATTATTGGAATGATAAGTTTAAAATAAAATCTTAGGGAAGAGTAATTGGAAATGGCTTGAGCCTTTGTACATGTTTCATCTGATTCTTGTCATGTGCAGTTTGTTTCCTCTAAGTTACAGAGCAATTTGATAACAGACTGTGTGCAAAACTTAAGAAATACTTTACTGGAGTGACCTGAAATATTTATTTTTGTGACCCATGCAAATCTGCAGTGGTACTGCAAGAAATAACTCAGTTCTTATTTTGTTTAGTTATGTGCTGCTTATTAGTCTATGTGAAACAACACTGATTAATTTTCTTTCAGGAAAAGTTGCCACACAAGGTCTTCTGTTCCTCGAGCATTTGTTATTAAAAAAATGCTTTGCCTTGCATTTACTGGTGTGTCAGTTAGTACATTTCACCTGAATAATACTCAGATTAGAGGAGAGAAATGTACTCAGACATCTAAAAACCAAGCAGAACCCCCTCTGAACCCTCACTTCAATTGTTAAGTTTTGCTAAATTCTCAAAACTAACATTTTTTTCAAGTTACTACTGTGAAACACTACAATTCTTATCTGGTACCATATACAGCACCTTAGTAAGGAACTATTGTTATAGAGCAGATAAGATTAAAAGAAAAATCATTTGGTTTGATGAAAACCTGCATGAGCAGTGGGGAAAAAAGCCAAAGTTACCATAGCAACTGCCCGTGCTTTAGACAGAAGCTAAGTGAAAAGAGGAGAAATGTAACAAAATATGAGGGCCATTTAATAAAGCATAAAAAAATAAAAAATGGAATGTTAAAGCAAATATGATTAATACTTGTCTTTTATCACTTGGAAATCCCTGATAAGCAGCAGATTTTTAGAATAAAAATATGAGAACCACTGTTAATAAAGGTGTTTTCATGTCTGTTAGACTCTATTAAGGAGGTACTTTAGTAGATTTGGTGAAAAATGGGTGAAAGTTTTAGAATAGAATAGAATAAACCAGGTTGGAAGAGACCTTCAAGATCATCGCGTCCAACCTATCATCCAACACCACCTAATCAACTAACCCATGCAACCAAGCACCCTGTCAAGTCTCCTCCTGAACACCTCCAGTGATGTCGAGTCCACCACCTCCCCGCGCAGCCCATTGCAGTGGGCAATCACTCTCTCTGTGTAAAACTTCCTCCTGACCTCCAGCCTGAACCTCCCCTGGCGTTTCCCTCCACTTTTTTTTTTTTTTTTAATGAGTTTTGCGGTGGTTTGGTTTTGGTTTTTTCTCTGCAGTTTTTTTTTAAGTGCAGTCTTAACCTGTGTGATAGAATGGGCTCTGAAAATGCCTTTCACCGTATAAACATGACCAAAAGTCTTCCTAATAAACATGGTCCCACAGTGGGAATACTAAGAGTTCTTTATGGGATGGTACATTGGGTCAGCTGACTATGTAGCAGTAAAGGAGTGGCAAAGGCAGCCAAATACTCAAATGCTTGGACATGAGGATTTCAGGAAAAAGCAGCTTTGGTATTATGTAGGGGTTTGAGTTGCCCCTACATAACAGGGTTACGTAAAACAACACATATAGTCAGTTGCCTTTGTGTCTGAATGTATGCTATCAGTGATTAATTTAAAGGCTGAGCTTTGATGCTCTTTTTTTTTTTTTTTTGTCTTTTAAGTCTTAAATTTTAATCTTATCCATCATAGACTAAAAGGGCCCAAGCAAGTAAGTAAAATATAAATGCACTGTAATGCTGAAGGAGTGCTTTGTATGGATAGTGAAACAATCTAAAAGTTTGAGTACAAAAAGGGAAACAAAAATCACTTAATCCTTTCTTTAAAATACAGACTGACTCACTTCTTGCCTTCTCTTTGAAAGACTGTATAGGTGTCTGCTTGGCTGCAGCACAGTTATCTTCTGATATTGTTTGAATATGATTCTACTGTGTAGTAGTAGATAGAACTTAACTGTCTTAGAGAGTACCGTAGCCCTGGGGCTTTGCATACATGTCAGTGCAGTTGTCAGTAGTGACTGTTTCTTCTGGGGAAAAAAAGGCATTGTTTGTGAATAAACAGACTGGTTATTTTATAAACTATTGTGAAAGGAAAATATTTTCCTTTTGTCATACAGAAGTTTATAAAAGGATAGGAAGTTTTGCATTATTCCCCAAAGTGAATTCATATAAAACATTTGTGATGAGTTCTTTATTGTAAAATGAGCACAGGGTTGTTTTTGTTATGTAATTTTTTTTCTCTCTGATATTGTATGAGTTATTTGGGTTTTTTTCTCTCTGTTTTGAAGTGAGAACTGAAAGTGATTAAGATGAAATCATGGTAAATGTTGTAAAAATTAAGGACAATGTAAATTCCTGTAAATGGTTAAGGTTCGTACTCTAGAAACTTCAGGTGGGAGATATAGAAGCACTTTGACACTTTGTCTTGTTTATTTAATTGACCTATCTGTAAAACAATCTATGGTGCCTCTATTGCATGATTTTTGTGCTGGAGTAAATGCAGTAGACTTCATACTACAATATGTGAATTTTTCCTGAGGAATAACTATGAGGAAAAAAAGTGTTCTGGGTCAGTACAGCGTTTAAATACAAGCTATAAATGGCATATTTAATGATTTCTTGTCTATTACCAGGTTGGGGTTTGACCTGAGAAAAGACATTTTCCAGTGTGGCTGGACTTGGTATAGTTAAGTTCTGTGCTGGGGCAATGCATTTTAAAGCAGCTTTCTTAGATGCACAGAGTAAAGCGGGAACTGCTAGGAGAAAGGCAGCGTAGGTGCTGCACTTTATCACAGGTGGTTGCTACTCCCTGATGATCCCTCTTTTGTGCAGACAGAGCCCTTTGTTCTGTGTGCCTGCCTCTGCCAGGGGGTTGATCCAAAAGCCCTGCAGGTATCTTCCAAGTATCAGTATGTGGCCTTGTTATCACATAACACAATCTGTTAAGACACTTGAAATTATGTATGCTGTGCTCTAACAAGGTACTGTTGATATGTACTTGACCTTTAAAGGTCCTTTCCAACCCAAACTGTTCTATGATTTATGATTCTAAATTGGAAATTCATTACATTGTGAAATACTTCTGTCACATCTCAGTTAAGTTCCTGCAGAATGTAATGCAAAAAAGGCAGGGATTCTTTTTGGTGCTATGTTTTTATAGTTTAGAAGTGTAGTGCTGTTAGTGGGTCGTGCCGGCTTGAAATATTAAACATGTTGTGAGAAAATGAAGTCTGTCACTAATGTCCCAGGAAGGAAAACCACTGAACTCTGACTATTTTGGTAAATTAAAGTAAAGCCCACTAGGTGGTGCAAGCAAATAAATCACCTTGCAAATACCTCTCGAGATGAGTACGTTTGGGGAAAGGGTGTCTTTCACTAAATTAAAATACAGTCTTTGTGTTTTCGTTTGTGATCATATACAATAGTTATGAAAACTTAACTCTGTCTTAGAGTACTTTTTCCACGTGCGATAAAAAAGCGGATTCTGATTTTTGGCTTACACTCGTGTGTCTGCATTTGTTATGGTGCAGGCAGGTGTCTCAGTGCTGTATTTGTAGCTGGGGTGGTGGCTCTCAGAGGAAGTAGCAGAGGACTTCCATTATGTTTTGCTGTGCTATCAGAAGTGCCTGCTGTGAAATAATATTCTTCCTGGGGGCTTACTGAGGCATTTTCAGACTTACCTGCTTGGAAAATTCTCTCTCTCTTATGCTTTATCCTCTGCCAGTTTCACTTTGGAGTTTACCTTTACAGCAGTGCTGTGTTTCCAAGAAAAAGAGATTTCACACAGTAAGTTGCAACATCGTACTGTCAATTTACTGTCCTGATAGATGTAAGTATAGTTCCAGTAGAAAATAATTCTTGAGACGTAATGCATGTAGTTGGTCTGAAAGTGATAATGTAGTATGTCTAATAGATTGGTGGTTCTATTATTTTTTGGTTTGAAAAACCCACACACACAAAAAAGAAACAACACACACACAAAAAAAAAAACACCAACCAGGAAAGAAAAAAAAACATGAAAAACCACCACCAAATGAGAAAACCACAAAACAAACCCCCAAACCTGAAAACACTCCTTCTTTGTACAGCTGGAATTGACTATAATATAATGTTATCAGTTTGTCCTGAATTCAGACTATATAATCTCTCAGAAGCCCATTTTATAACTGTTTTCCTCTTCTTCTCCCCACTGAAAATACCTCTTGTATAATGATGGATTTAGTAAAGATGCAGTGACCAATAGTGTCTTTTTATAGACCTAGGATCTGTAAAAAAAAAAATTTGACTAACAAAACCCCTGTGTTCTTGAGATAAATAGAAATTCCTGGGGTTTTTCACTTACAGAGAGCCACCAGCACTGTCATTTTTGTGGTATAAATTGCATTTTACCAGAGCTGGCACAGCTTCCCAGTGGGTCTCAGGCTGCCAGCTCTTCGGAGAGAGGTGATGGCACCATGGTTCTGCCATGATATTAATGAAACCCCTGCCTGTGCTAAAGGGCAAGTGCTGCAGTGCAAATGTTATTGGCTGCTTAGTTGTCATCTTGAGATAGCAGGTGGTGTTCTTACTGCTGTCTTCCCCACTATATCTGTATTCCAGGACTTTGTCTCAATGAATATAGTGCATCATAACTATGCAATTATCACATTTGAGTACAGGACTCCATAATAAGACAACTGCAGTCACTAAGCAACTCTCCATTGGAAGTTCAGTACTTTACAGTGCAGTATATTTACTGAAAGGGAAATTGTTCATTTCAAAGACTTACCTATTCATTGATGGAGTTGAGCGTGCTTGCCGCATTCATCCTTGTCTCGATAAATGAAGTAGACCTAGGTTTTCAGGTTTGTGTTTTGGGTTGTTGTGGTGGATGTGTTTTGATTTTTTTTCTGGTTTTGTTTTGTTTGTTTGTGGGTTTGGTTTTTTGTTGTTTTTTTTTTTTTAAGGAAATAAGGAAGGGAGACATTCAAGTATAAAAGGCCCATACCCACTAAACCTCAGTTTACGAGCAACCAGAAAGAGTACATATGCTAGCCACAAGTAGTCACATACTCTGAGTTTTACTGTAAGATTTTGTTAAAATGTATAACAGCTGTAGAGTAGATGCAGAAAAATTGCTGCAGAGGTCATAGGCTCAAACCACAGAAATAATTTTTTGTTTGTTTTTGTTGAGGTTTTTTCCTTTCTCCTTAGTTTCCTAGAGGACCAGCATACTCAATTGCCATTGTATACTTTTCATTATCATTAACACCAAAAGCGGAGTGGAATTATATGCTGATGCAAGTAGGTGGTTTTCATAATATGCATTTAAAAATATTTTGACATTTCTGACAGAAAAAAAAGGTGCCTATTGTTTTGGTTACTTTTGTTGCAGTATTGCATAGGAGTCCCACTCATGAGGTGCAGGACAGAATGTAAACTCTTGACTACACTTCATATATTTGAGAGTGTGTAGCTGCAAAATTTTGCAGAAAGAAATCTTTTTGATATTTCAAGTTTGTGCTTCCCTCACTGGATGTTTTGTTTTTTTCATGAGTTCTTTTACTATGGAATTGGAGTCGTTCTGTTGCTTCTACAAGTGATAGTTATTCTATATGTAGGTGGTGAAAGAGAAATCTGACCTCATTATCTGTACTAAATGAACCAAGAAAATTTTAATTCTTGCCTTAGTTTCATAGTTGCCTTTTATGTATATGATTCAGATCCACAGACATAATTATGTATAGGATTGTGAAGGGCCTAAGCAGCACTGGAGATTTTGTTCTTTTATGTAAGGTGTTGAGAGCCTGAAGTTTCAAAAAGCTGTGTGACAGACTTAGTGTGATGCATTGTACATTATGCAGTCTTTTGGTGGTACTATGTACTGAAAATGTGTACTTAACATCCAGAGTTACTGGTACAACTTTCTGAAGATGGTGAACGTTTGCAGGTAATGACTTTTAAGTAATGAAAGAATTTACCACTCAAATTGTGTTAAGGATGGGTTAGGCTAATAATGCTAGGGCTTCACTCTTAGTTAAAATTACAAATTACTTTTATGTCAACCCTTACATTATTGTTTTTTAAATGTATGAACAACTCTGACAATGGATATCTGGTCTATTCTATTCTAATTTGTTTGGGTTTTTTGTTTGTTTTGGAAAGTAAAATCAGATCCATCCATTTAATGTACATACACTACTGCCTTAAGACGGTCTTAGAAGGTCATGGTCAACTTAAATTTAGGTGTGTTCTGACTGAATGCTGAAAGTTTAATTTTAAAAGTTAAAGTCCTGTTTTCAAAAATAGCTACTTAATATTAGTCTTTGTTAGAATTTTTGTCAGGATTATAGTTCTGCAAACTCATGAATTATTCTCACTGTGGGCAAGCTCCAACCCATACAGGTTTTCTTGAAAAATGTACTTCTTAGTATTTTAGAAACCTGACATTTTATAGGAGTAGCTTTAGCTTTTATTCCATTATAAAGATTTTTTGTTTGCTGAAGCGTTTACTATGTTGGTGATTACAACTTTGCAGAATTCATATCAACATAGGTATGGAAATAAACTGAACCGTCTGTAAAAAAGCCAACTTGCTTTTATTAAGAAATTTTATCTTCACTTTTCCAGTAAGATAAAGAAAACTCTACAGAGAATTTAAGGTAACTGAGAAAGAATTTAAGATAACTGGGGAGGGACATACCTGTAGCCCTGAGAGAGACTTCTGTTCCTGCTTTAGCCTTGTGCCTTGGAGATTACAGAGAGAAAAGGAGTTGATAGCTTGTGGCATGCTCTGAGCTACTGCATCTGTCCCTTCCCAGCAAGAGGAAATCTTGGTTTGGCAGGTGTCTGAGATGCTGGATTTTGTGCCAAGTATTTGGATTAGAAATCATCTTGGAACATACCAAAAATCTGTTTTGTCCAGCAGAATGTTTGGCTTTGCAACCAGGAGTAACTAGCAAATCCAGATATGTCTTGTACAGGTATTGCTGACAGATACTACTTCAGCATTGAATTTGAGTGGAAAGAGAGAGTGTGTCTCTGTCTCGCAGATCTCAGACCTAGTGGCTTGCCTGGAGAGGCAAGGAAATTCCCAAGTTTGTATTCCTGTTGGGAACTTGGCCAAGTGGTGAGCTGTGCACTTGACCCAGGTAAAGTATGACTTGCTGCTGCTCTGCTGCTTTTTTTTGCTTTTTTTTTTTTTTTAATCCTGGAAGCAGACCACTAAAATAATTCGTGCTTGAAGGCCGTGAAGTTCGTAAAATTACTGAACCTTAATATAGGACACTATGGTTAATATGCAGTGGTCTGTGGTGAACAGGAGATGGTTCTAATATTGTGAAATAACTGATAACAGAAAAGCAGGCCATAAAATATCAGTATGAGGGAAAAGAATGACTGCTTTACAGGGTCAATCATAACAGATTCATTGTTCAACATTAGTAGACTCAGTAACCTGCAGTACCTTGGCCTTAAGAGAACATAATTTCGCTAAGTATATTTGAAATTGAGGTTTCATCTGCTATTAACAAGAACAAACAACAGAATCTAGACAAAGTGCACATGTCATCTATAAATAACCAAAATCACGCTTCAGAAGACAAAAATGGTAAAAAGCTGAAGAGCTGCATTCATTCTGTGCAGTTTTCAGTAAAGAGCCCTCTTTAATGTGCTTAGCAACATAGTGTTACCTAGATATATGCATTGGCAGGAAATTTAAAGCATTTAGTGCTGCCTGATTGGAATGCTTCTCAGTTCTGTCATAGAGAGGAATGGTACTGCAGTAAGAAGGGAAAGCAGTTGGCTACCATTTGTGGTATAGAATTTTGCAGTTCTCAGTGTATCTTGGTTGTCAGCTTTATGGACATATCTTAGTGGTCATGTTGCATCCAAAAAGATCAAATACAATGTCTTGTCTTCAGGGGAAACTTGATTGCATATAGCCCAGAACAGTAATTTTTATCATTATTTTTCTGATTCCCCCATTGTAGAGCACAGTTCTTTCAAGAAAACCTGGGTCTATTAGTGGTACTAATATATGGCCTTTCATACACTTGTAGAAAGAAATTCAGTTGGTGACTTGTTCTGCCAGTAAGGCCTGGAACCTGACAGGCTGATTAGCAGCCCTGGAGATTAGCAGATCTAGAGGCGCTGGTGGACACCCAAGTTAAATATGCGTGAGTGGTGTCATCATCATTGGTAAGGCAAGCTGCCTACTGAACTACATGAGGAGAAATGAGATTAGCAGATTGAGCAGTAGTGTTATCAGTATTGTTATTGTTTGTTTGATGCTGGTGAAGGCTCACCTGAAATACTGTGTCTGGCTTTTGGCCTTCTACTTAAGAAAGATGCTTAGAAAGTGGAGAAGTGTGGCCCAGAACATGCAACCTGTGAGAGGTGGTTGAGAGATGGTTGAGAGATCTGGGCTTACTTTGCCTTGAAAAGATGGGAAATGTAACCGCAGGCTGCAACTGTTTGAAATGCAGTTAGGGTGAAGGTAAAATCTTTTGATAACAAGGGACATTGCCTGTAGGTTGTGGCTTCAAAGGTTCAGATTGTAAGTTAGGAGAAATATTTCTGAAAAAAAGGGTCAAGTAGCACTGGAGTGTTACCCAGAGAGGCTGTGGAGGTTTTGAAGACTTGGGCAGACAAAGCCATGGCTGACGATCTGATGTTCTGAGGTTGAACTGGATAACATCTGAAAGACCCTTAGAAACAACATTTCTGTAATTCTCTGTGATTAGTTGGAGTAAAGGAGCAAAAAGATAAAGTAGAAGTCTTGAAATAGGAGGTAAAGTAGGTCTGAGCATAGTGTTGGGCAGAGAACAGACTTTGTCACTGCTGTTTTGACAGATTCTTGTAGTGAACTAAGCAGTCTCATGAGAAATTTAGCTGGATGGTGCATTACATGACTCATGAACTGAAAAAAAACCCAGAAATATGTACCACAGGTGTAGAAATACTGGGACTTAAAATGTGTGTTTTATGTGGAATTTTGGAAGAGGCTTCCTGAACAGTGTAACAATGTAAACATTGTTTAATTTGAACATGTGCAGGAAGGAATAGTAGTGTTAAACCAATGTGAACTTTGCTATAAAGACTGATTATGGCTACTACATAATGGAATTGCTATCCTGGCATGTTTCCATGTTTTATTTGTTTCAAAATCATCTTGCTGATTTTGGACTTTCTTTGCACTGGCAGGTGGTGTTCAGTTGGTCTATGTAAAGATCAGGCACTGAGATTTCTGTGAAATTCAGTGATGGGTTTCCAAACTGCTAGCCATAGATAATAACTTGGTTTGGGTTTTTTTAACCACTCTCTTAAATGTTTTCCCATGCAATTAGGAAGGACTAGATCCAAGGAGGCAATCTGAAGCCTCACTTACTCAATACAGCATTTATATACTTCAAATTAGATTGAACATTTGTTCAGCTAGGTGAGTAGTGTTCTTTTTAGACTGGCTTGAACAACAGGTAGAAGCTCCTCTGATACTGCTGGTCTTGTCTGTTTAGGACAAATTTGGAAAATTTGATGGAGACACTTGTAACTGTTATTTCTTTTTTCCCCTGCAAAATTTTGCCTGTGAGAATGAATTAACGTGAAGCACTAAGTACCTACTTTTAGCTGTGGACTGAAGTGGTGAATTGGTGATTTTTCAGTGATAGAGGAGAGACTTAGCTGGTCTTTTAATCTCCAATTTTTGATTAGCATTTTGTGCTTCAGCAGCATCTTCATTTTGAAGTTTAAATTAATTCAAAAGAGATTTGCCAATTTACCTAAAATGTGTAATATTTGAGATAACAAAATGAAGCCCTACAGGTCATGTGTTTTCCAGTAGCAGCAAAGTCTGTTCTGCTTACTTAAGCTAATATTCTTTTTAATTCCTTTCCTGTGTCTTGCCTAAGTATAAAATAGGAGCAGGAAGAACAGAGAATCCCTTCAGCAACAAACATACTTTGACAAAAGTAACTGACTAGAGAAGAGCAGAGGGACAATATTGGTCAACTTCTGTTAAAATACACAACAGACTTCTGTTACCTCTTTTTGGGATCCTGAGATGGTTAAGAATATGTGGCTTGACAACAATTAAGTAATCTGAAATTCTTTCATCTAAAAAATTGTGTGAATTAGGGAAAAGCTGAGGAAAGAATTGTTGCAGTCTAGTTTATCCAGCTTGTGAAGCAACAGATTATAACTCAATGTGTCTGACAAACTCTGGGAACATCAGCAGATCTGTTTATGATCAGGCTCCAACAGAAATCACTGTGCATTCAGAGGCTTATGGTATTTTCTAAACTACAAAAATAAATGTGTGCATCTAAGTTGGGTCAAAATATTTCACATTTATTTCAAAACGAATTAACAAGTTACAGGAAGTATTTTTCATTTCTAACCTATAGAGTGATATTCCTGGAGAGAGAGATTCCTACAGAGAGGTATTTTTACTTCAGTATGTGAAGCACACTGGAAATATTTTTTCTTTTGTTGCAAGTCAGTAGCTTCCTTCTTTAGATCCTTGTAAATCTGATTGTGCCTGATTAGTTTTTCATTGGATCAAAAATTGTTTTTTCCTTCACTTGATTTTTTTTTTCAGCTTTATCTCCATATTGTATTTCTGAATTTTATGCCATCTTCTTTCTAAGTCATCTTTGATAGTATGGCAACTGCTGTGCTGCTAGGTTCTGACAAGCATCATGAGGTAGAAGTCACAGCATTCATGGACCAAAGAGTCTTGGTGTCCTTGGCTGTACTTGTGAAATGCTTGAATATTTCTACTGTAGACATAGTTTTCTCCCCTCCTCATCTTTGAATATGCACTGATAGTTTACCCATTCAAAGACTTTCAGACTGCACAGCAATGAACTGCAAAAGATGCACATTAGCATTCTGCTAGACAGTCCTGCAAGGTCTCCCAAGGTAAGTTGCCAGCTGTCCAGCTTACCAAAGCTTAGTACTTTGGTAGTGAGTGTATTTGTCTGCATTATTAAATATATCAGACTTTTGAAGGAGGACATCTGCAATCACCTAAGCAAAGGTTGCAGCAACAAAACGTATGCCGAATGCTCCCTTAAGTTGCCAAAAGGCTTGCTTTGACTCTTGAACTGAAGAAACTAAACTGATGATATGAGGATGTTGTAAGAAAGTTTCCTGGAATGAATACACTCTCTGGTGTTTGCTTCTCTTCCTCATGACTGTCCACGCGGTAAGCATGCTTATATGCAAATCATGCCTTCTGTTAAAAAGAAAAAGATCTATTAGCACACTTTGTGGGGAAGAACAGAGCTAACAGTGGTCTCTTCTCAAACACTTGCATATTCCATGCATATAGTTTTTCTGATGTTTAAACATACTGTATTCTTACATATGTGTGAAGTTAGGATTTAGCAGATAGATCAAGTACTTGGCATTAATCCAAGGACTAATTCTTAATCTTCTGTAGTATGGATATGGTAGATAAATTTTTCAATGGCCAATTTTTAAAACTACTCACTCAAACCTGACATAGCCCATTTCAGCCTCTCTTTAATAGGAAGCCTAATAACTTTCCTGATGTGGTGCATAAAGCTCTGGTATTTTGTTTTCTTTTTATTGCCAGATGCAAGCATGTTCATGTATTTACAGTCAATAAAGCTATCAGTGCTATACACAGGTTTAGATTAAGAACGTCAGCCTTTCAGCTTGGAGTGTCTGATTTAGGCCACTGCTATGTTATTTGCATCCTTCAGTCACATACTGTCTGCCTGATCAGTTGCAATATTTCTGCTTTTGAGCCCCCTTTACAAATTGCCCAATCTGTTCCAGTATGTTCAGTCACAGTGTTCAGAAGTTGTGTGTCAAACAAACTATACCGCATTTCAGGAGCAGTGTGTTTTGCACTTCTACAGCAAGTAAATCAGACTGGATGTTAGGAAGAAATTCTACACAGAGAGAGTGATTGCCCACTGGAATGGGCTGCCCGGGGAGGTGGTGGAGTCACCATCATAGGAGGAGACTTGATAGGGTTCTTGGTTGCATGGTTTAGTTGATTAGGTGGTGTTGGATGATAGGTTGGATGCGATGATCTCGAAGGTCTCTTCCAACTGTGTCCTGTCCTGTTCTATTTCATCTCCAACCCTCTTTTTCAATAGTGCATTTTTGTCTCTGATTACCTCTTTGTTTTTCAGTTCACACTCTGACTTTGCTTTTATGTAGTTTCCAGGAGAGGTGGTTATATGTTAGGACTTATCATCAAGGAACAGTAGTTTCTGAGGTGCAATATTACTTGTGCATGGGTCATACGCATAAGGAATTTGTGAGTTGTGCAAACCATCAAATTTAGAGACTGAATAGGAAGGAAGAATTACCAGCCTTAGTCCTATTTGCATCTATAATTAGTGAATGTTTATATTTGCCCAGAGACCCATGTTGTACAGCCTGTCCTGTTATCTAGACTCCTCTCTCTCTCTTTCACTGTCTTAACAGCCCCTTTCTGCCATGAACAAACCAATTACTGATCAACATTGCTCTTTTTTTCCCCTGCATTTTTGTAATACTTGTATGAGATGTATTTTATCTCTGCCCTAAAAGCCACTGCAGCTATTCTGTGCATCAGATTGTGGGGTGGATTAGCACTTGGGGCATAATGTGCCACCTCTTGATGCTAAGGATTTATTTTTCTTTAGTATACATTGAGTCTCAGGATTTTTCCCAGAAGAGTGAGCATGCAAATATAAATAACAAATAAGATTTTTCACTAAATATCTTGACACATTTTACTGGATTTAGATTCTCTTTCCACAGTTTCTGTTTCATGCTTACTTTCCTTCATCTAAGAGCAGTCACAGTGGCAGTATAAAAATAACTTTTAAATTGAATTTTTCAAGATCCTCTTCTGCTATCTCTTAGTGCTTCCCACTTCTCTTCTGATTTAATGTTTCTTTCTAGTCTTCTCCCTGAAAATCAAGATCTCCTTATGCTGTGCATTACCAGCTGTCAGGCGTGATGCTGTATATGCTGATACACTGCTGTGTTAGCTTGCTTTGGCACTGTTGGCAGCAGTCTGCTGTCATGCTCAACTGAGACAGAAAGGACTATTTCTTACTGGGAAATTAATTAATGAAAAATTACTTTTGTTTTTGTATTGTAATTGTTTTGAAATAAATTAAACATACAAAGAAATTTGTATGCCTTCAATTTTATGTAGGTTTAAGTGTCAAAATATAAATGAATGAAATAGTGAGGTCATCTAATTTTCTGAACTTACAGCTTCAAACTGCCACACATGATTTGAGCACAAATTCCACTGAGATTAGTTCTATTTTTTTAATTATTTGGGTTTTTTTTCTTGACATAGATGGTTTTGAGCAAAAGTGAATGCCATCCCAGGAAGTTATCTCTGGAAGAAGAGTAGTAACCAATTTACTTTTGTCCCTCTGTGAAAGGGAGAGGCAAGGTCCTGATGACTGTAATGGAGGTGATCTTTCTCCTGACCTATTCACTTCCTAACCCCCGCAGGAGAGGAGGAAGTGGAACATCCCTTTCTGTGTTGAGATTTTTCTCCTTTCTTAGTCGTGACCTTCCTATACTTTAGACTTTCTAGAAGGGGATTGCCTTTTACAGGTAATTACATTTAGAAGGCTCAGCGTCAGTGACCTACTAGTTTTAGGGCTAGTGTAAAATGAAATAGCAGTTATGCATCAAATTTCTTTCTCCTTGGTACTAACTGTCCTGATTGTGCCTTTTCTTTGGTCTGCTTGCAAAGCTGACCAAGCCAACCAATGTAATTTTTCTAGGACAGGATATCAGGCTGCTTCTGTGCTTGTAAACTATGCAGACTGATGTACTGTCTAGCAGTCATAAAATGTTTAATTTTAGCATGGTCCATGATACTGTTATGGCTCATGGCAGCTAGTGCTGGACAGCGTTTGTGTGTTATTCAAGGCATAACATGTGCCTAGGAGCAGTCATATTTGGATGGAGACCCTGTGTTGGGGGAGAGAATTCAGTCATGTCATTGTGAGCTGTGTCATGTTGCTTAATTTTACTGGCAGTGAGCTGTTTCTGTACTTATTAATAAAACTGTTTAAAGTATAGTCTCTGTGCCCACTTGCAGGGGACTTGAAGCTCCAGTAGCCTTTCCTAAGAACACACAAGTCTGGACTTCACTCCTGTTCTCGGAGCTTTAAGGATGGAAGCTTCAGGGAAGCTTTTGCATGCAGTGTGTTGTCTTCTGCGCTGCTTGTAGGATAATAATTTCTTACTGCATCATCCCGTTCTCACTTTTCTTAGAAGGAACAGGCTTTGTGGTTAAGATAACAGAAACAAAAAGAACTTGAGAGAGAAATTGCCTTATGCCTGTTATAGAAGTGTTTAGGCCAGTAAACTCATGACTGGTCTGAAAAATGAAAATGAGTCTACAGAGCTTTCATAGTAATATAATCAAAGGGGTTTGTAGTGCTTAAAACTGTTAAAAAACTATTAGCACAAGTGGCTAACTGACATAGAGTTGATCATGCCGAACGCTTTGAAGCGTACTTTTTATCTGCTTTAACTTCAGTGAAAGGCTTTGTTTTTGTGGGCATCTTCCTCCCTTCACTATTTGTCATCTTACTGAAATTCCTGAACTTCTCAGAAAGATAGAGGAGTGGCTGATGAAAATCTTGAATGATATTTGAAAATGTGGTGCACACTGTGCAGTTCCAGTAGATGAAAGAAGTATGGTTGAAGGGTTTAAAAAATCCATTCATATTAATATACTATCATTCAGGTATTATATTAAGAGACTGCTTGTGGATTCTGAATTTTCAGTTTGTTCAAAGTTTAAAGGGTTATGATGCATTTTCCATTAGAAGTAGTCTACTTTTTTTTTCCCCTCACTAGTTCGTCACTTTTTAAAACTGAGTAGTACACACAACTGTGCTGGCGAATGCACAAATGCTTGTGCTCTTGAACTTCTACCGCATCTGAACACTGATGTACGCTTACAACAAAAATGGGAAGTGATGAATAATCCTTCCTGCCTTTTGAGATGATCGTATTTGAATTATGTTGGCAGGACTGAGTGAAGAAGCTTCTATCACTAGCAGTCTTGAATGTGCTCTGTAAACACATAAGACTTTGGGTATGAATTTTAATCCAACTTTCACCAACATTTTATTCACCTAAACCAGAATTTAAAGGTTTCTAGTGCTAAATTTGTTTCATGTGCTCTGGTCAGGGAAAAAATCCACAATGTTACACACATTTCTGTTACTATATGTGTATTCTTTCACTCGACTTCATAAGAAATATTCAATTTAAGTTTTAAAATATACTTGTTCATAATAAGGAAAAAAATCTCCCATATACCACATTTTTTTTAAAGTAATGTGCCTGAAACTCTTAAATTTCAGTATTTTAACTTGGAAAATGTTGTAAACTTTGATACATGTGAACTTCATTTCTTCCCAGGCTTCCAAAGGATGAGTTGGCAGCAGAACCACTAAAATATGCAGAACAACTTCCTGTAGCTCAAATAATACACCAGGTACGTCTTTCTATTTAAAATATTTCTTTTGTAATATCTGTAATATTTAAACTGCTTTTCTGGGACGCACATTATCAATGTCCTTATGCTGGAAGTACGTAAAACCAACATACTCTTATTCAGATAACTATTATATTAGAAAAGTCATTATGAACATGGCAATGAAAAGATGCTTGCTGTGTGATACAGTTAATGCTTCAGAAGCTGCTGTTAAAATTTTGTCTACTGATAGAGGAAAAAAAAAATAATCCACTAATTTCTTTGAATTTGCATCTTGACCAAAGAGTGTTCCCCTTCCTTAAAAAAGCCAAAATAACATAGATAACACTTGTGGTACACTGAGTTTTGAGACTTAGTGTCTCCATTCTTTGTGATGCTTTAAAGTCTAATTTCCATGTCCTTCTTGTGCTAGGGGCTCTAGAACTGAACGTAATACTCCAAGTGAAGTCTCAAAAGAGCAGGATAAAGGGGCAGAATCACCTCCGTTGGGCTGCTGGTCACACTTCTTTTTACACAGCCCAGGATTCAGTTGGCTTTCTGGGCTGCCAGTGCACACTGCCAGCTCATATTCAGTTTTTCCATGAGCTAGGACCCCCAAGTCCTCCTCAGGACTGCTCTCTGTCCATTCTCTGCTCAGCCTGTATGGGTTCTTGGGATTGCCCTGACCCAGGTGTAGGACTTTGCACTTGGCTTTGTTGAGCATCATGTCAAGGTCCCTCTGGATGGCATCCTTTCCCTTCAGCATGTCATCTGTACCACACAGCTTGGTGTCACCCACAGACTTGCTGAGGGTGCACTCAAGCCCACTGTCCGTGTTGTTGACAATGATGTTAAACAACACTGGTCGCAGTACCAACTCCTGAGGAACATCACTTGTCACTTGTCTCCACTGAGACATCAAGTCACGGACTGTCACTCTGTGAGCAATCATCAAGCCAGTTCCTTGATGGAATTCCTTTCAAGAGCAGTCCACCTATAAAATCTGTGTGTTTCAATTTAGAGACCAGAGTGTCATGGGGCACAGTATCAAATACTCTGCACATGTCCAGGTAGACAGCATCAGTTTTTCATCCCATGTTCATCAGTGCTGTGACCCTGTCATAGAAGTCTACTAAATTTATCAGGCATGACTTGCCCATGGTGAAGTTGTGTTGGCTGTCAACATAAGTTTTAGAAGAGTTTCCAGGAGGATCTGCTCCACCATCTTGCTGGGCAGAGAGGTGAAACTGTAAGGGGCTTCCTTTTTTCCCTGTTTGAAAATGGGGGTTGTGTTTCCCCATTTCCAGTCAGTGGGAACTTCACCAGATTTTCATGACTTTTCGAAACTTGCAACCTCAAGTCTGGGACTTGGGGTTGGTCAGGGTAGCAATAAACCAGATGGACAATGTAAGACTGGTTTCAGTCTGAGCTAGTTTTGAATGCTTAAAAATCAACAGGAACAAATAAAAGTCCACTAAATGTCAAGGCTGCTTACAAAGTCCTATTATTATTGTAGGTCTTTTCAAATACCTTTGTCTATCCATGTTTTTAAGCAGTTGAGTTGCATGCTGCAGGCAGTACTGGTTTCCCCTTAAAGGAAACATAAGCTTTATTTTAAAACTTGAAAGTGTACAGGTCTGTTCTGCGAGATGTAAACACAAGGGATTTAAAAACTTTTGGCTGGAATCTGCACCTCCAGGAAGAATCTCTGATGTGTTTGGAACATGGAAGATTGGAAATCAGGACCAGTTTGTATGTCAGGAACTCCCCGGTGTTGTCAGAGCTTCAAATGACCCAACAGCCTGCAAATGTCACATTTAAAATTCTGTCTTCATGCCTGACTCTCAGCATAAATGAATTAAACAGCAGAGCAGGCAGCCAGTCAATATGTTCTTAACTGTGAGAGTGAGCAATGAAACAGTTTGGGGGTTGTTTGGAATCAGTAAATAGAAAGTGCTCAGAATGGCTCACCTGGAGGAAAATCTCAAATAGGAAACAGAATTAACCTTTAAGATGGTTGACCAGACAAAATGTCATAGTAATAGTTTTACAACATTAGGTGGGTAATAACCACAGGGGTTCATTTGGCTGTGGTGTTACAGTGCAATAGAATATTGCTCTGTGGAAAAGCAAAAATCTGGTTTTTTATGTACTCTTTATCTGTTTGCTATAACAGATTTACCATTAGTACAGAGCTGTGGTCCACAGAAGGCAGGAAACATACCCCACAGAACCGCAGATAACTTTGATGCAGAGAAACAGAATAAAAGGACCATTGTTTAGCTATCGTGTCAGGCAGTCTGGGCATTGTGCCCTGGTTTTGTATGATGGTGATGCCCTTTTTGAGCCTCTGGGAGCTGTAATCAGCTGAGCACACTCTGCACCAGTGTCTTGGTGCATTAGCACTGCAAAGACTATGATGTATTGTTTCTGAGGTGCCTGGGACAATTGGGACACATAGTGCAAATGCCATGTTAGATTTATATGAACAAATATTTTTCTTACTTCTAGAAGAAAGAAAGAAATTATAAGAGATTTAAAAAAAAAAAGGAATTTAAGCTTTTGATTAGTATTTGTGGTGTGATGATTCTTTATCAAAATGTTTTAGTATGGCCTTTGTTGTCAGTTTTGCATCAAATGTAGGATTTATCTTGTGTTAACCAGTGCTTTGTTTAGGAAGAAATAAAGGCATCAGTGATTTTACATCAAATAGAGGCATCAATTTCACAATGGTAGACAGGTGTCCTAAAGCAGTATAACTCTAAAGTAGCTTTTAATTATAGTTGGTAGCCAACATGGCTGCTAGTTCTATCTAAATTTAACTGGAAATTTATTCTCCTGAACACTACTAAAAGTCCACGTTTTCCTTGTGCATTTACATGTGATTCCTAACATTCTCTTCAGCAGTTCAGCTCTGGTATTTAAAAAAAATAAATACACTAATGAACAGAAATTACCTTTTGATTTCTAATCGGATTGTTCCACCAGAAAATTCCACAAGACTTGGTACATCCTAAACTATTTAGCAAAAGTAGACCCAGAATTTGATTTTGGGATTGATCTTAAACTTTATAGCACTTGCAATTATTTATTATTATAGCAGTATAAAAATGAAAAAGTAACAGCCATATAAAGTTCACAATTCCAGTTCCCAGCAATGTGTTATTTTTATTTCATTAGACCGTGGTTAATTAAAAAGACAAATGTGAAGAAATGAAAATAAATAGCAGAATGAAAGCAAATGCCTACATTTAAGCCTCTAGTTTTTAGACACAAACCCAAATCAGATTTTTGTAAATAAAGTGGCTCTCCATTCTCAAACAAAAAGGAAAAAAATGTATGCTTTTAACTGAACTAGAAACCCAGTCGTTTTTGCGAAATGAATGCAGTCTTAAAATGGCAGCAGTTAAGCTTTCAGAGGTGCCTACCTAAGCCAACCTGTTAATGAGGTTCTTTGTGTACAGCTGTGTATGCAGCGCTGCTACTTAGAGTAAATTTATGAATACTAAGTTTAAAAAAAAAGAAAAGAAGTGGAGGGAGAAAAAGGAGAGACTGCTTTGATTCTGCAGTTGTCTTTAGTCGAAACAGCTCTGGTGAAAGAAGAGGGGATGCTGCGTTTGAGAAAATTGTTTTCATTTATCATAAAAGACGCTCATAGCTGGCCTTCCAATTCAGCAAAGCATTTTAATAAAGGCACCTAATTTCAGTGCCAGTGCTCATGCTCTGAATGTCACTATGTGTTAACGTATTTTGCCTAACTGGGATTTAGGATATTGAAGAAACTTAAATTGTTACAGGTGTCTTGCTGATGGAAGAATGTTTTATTGATGAAAGGCACATTTCAGTGGATAAATGCCTGATCTCCTGATGTTGTTATAATTGAAAACAAAATGGAATGGAAAATTCAGACCACAATCAACCTGTGCACTTATTTTTCAGGAAATTAACTCCCAGCCCATAGCTGCAATTGCAGTTTACTTAACATTTGACGTTGCACATTTGCTTAACAAGAAAGAGATTCTAGGTGTTTTCTCATGTAGGGGAATGCATGGGTGAATGTTACATATAGGTTCTAATTAAATTAGTCTGAGTGTTGGTTTTGGAGGCATGTGTTAAGGTTTTGGGTTTTTTGTAGAGCTTTTAACCACTAGATTTCTGTAGCCTCTCTGTAAGGGCCTCAGTGCAAGATGTCTTCTGTAATCTCAGGAAATTACTAGGAGGTCATGGTAATCCTGTTGAGTAAATATGTCTCTCTTATTCGAAATTTTGCTTGAACAACTTGTGTGAGCACCATTAGCATTGATGACTTTAGACCCAGAGGATGTGAGGGAGTTGCCACATTCAGTCTAGTTTGATGGTATTGACTGCAGTCCACAATAAGGGAGCTTAAATAAGAAATTTAAGAAAGAAGATGCGAGACTGTTCTCCAGACTTAAAAATGCATGGGCTGGTCATCAAAGATGACTGCAGAGTTGCAGTTCTGTATTAAGTTTCACAAGGTCTTAGATTCTGTAATTTCTGTGCTTCTGTAATGAGTTTTCCACCCAGTTTTGATTTGAAGATGAGTTTTTATTCATTCTTGGGACCTCATTCTCACAGAGTAGAGAAGTGTTAGTTTGTTGCATTTGTTGATGTTATTCCTGTTTCACGCTGATTTAATTGAGAGAGGTTTTCTTTAGCAGCATTTGGCAGAAATTGTTGAAACAGTATTAAGAAAATAGCACACACTATGTTGTATAGATTTTTTTGAAGTAATTTTGGATTATCTATAGCACAACTATTTTAGCTCTCAGACTTAAATGTGTTCACAAACATTAAATTAAAGTGTTTTTGTCTGGCTTACAATCTTTGTGAAATGCTTGATAGGAAAATCAACCCATCACATGCTGATACAGTCTTGAAAGCATGACTTTAAAACTCAGGGATCACACTGATACCTTGCCCATTGCTTTTAGCTGATATATTTGGCAGCTAATATATTTAAAGAGGTCCTCTTGCACTCAGTCTGCAGCTGTCCTGGTGGTGAAGTCTTGGTTCCTATGTTATATAAAACCATTGGTGGCATTTAGAAACTTGGTCAAGTATGGAAAGTGTTTATTATCACAGCAGTAGGCCAGGGTTTTTTGTTGTTTTTTTGTTTTTTTTAAAATGCAGACAGTAGCTTTGGTTTATGGGTAATAATTTATTAAGTTTTAAAGTACTTGAAATGGTACTTGTGTTGAACTTCCTAACCTGTAAAGACACAGTACAAAATCAACTTGTGATATTTAGGATGTGTCAGGTTGGATGTATAAAGTTTTAGATAAAGCTATTTATACATTCTCAGAAAATCCATCCATGGAGCTGCATTTGAAAATAGCTTCAAAGCAGAGCTTGCTGTTTAAAACTCTGGTCATGGTATTCAGTTCGATGTCAGAGATAAAATACGGCCTTTCAACGAAACACCCAAATTTTGCTGCATCTGTTAGCACAGACACAGGTCTTTTTGGGAATGCTTTTTTTGGGTCAGAACTGGATCTTTTTCAGGATGATGGAAAAATTGGATTTTTCATATTACTCTCATTTCAGAATTCAGTTTTATTCCAGCAAAGTACATTACATGGCTACCCAACAAAAAATCCTTTTGTCATGTCACCATGCATTAGGACACTTGCCAGGTCAGGCTTTACTTTTGCAGTTCTGAGCAACTTACTGAAGACAATATTTTCCCTATATCGCTGCCACTTATTGTGGCTGCTTTGGAGTACATGGAGAACAGCAGTCTGTTCTGGCAGGGTTCATTTCTGTCTGTTCCAGACTAGAGATGAGAAAAGCTGTTTCTGATGCATGCCATGGAAATCTGTCAACATTCTTTTCCTCACCAGTTGACATAAAGTCCTTTCTTGGGGCTCAGGCATTCTGATGATATTCATGTCCAGAGCTAAACCCAGGTGTGTTGCACACCTTTTGCTGAACCAGCCTTTCATCATCTAAGGCACTTGGGATGTATGGGAGTTAAAGAAGTTAATGTGTTTTACTAAGTTGTTTTGTTGTTTCCCCCCCCCCAAATTGCTTTCATGTATTAAACACGTTTGCTTGCTTTTTATAACTTCTAGTGGAAGTTGTCTCGAGTGGTCTGCATGTGACCCAGTAAATAAGAATTTGCTTCTTTCCCTAAATTATGTACTGTATGTGGATTGAGTTTCTCTTACTGTTGCATAACCTAGAAATGATTTTAATTTTTCTGAACTTCCTTTAAATTGAATGCTACCTAATAGAAATCGTGGTGCTCAAAAGGAGCAAACGAAGGGTTTTGTGAAAAGCTATTCCTGTACAATCTTACCAACCACCAATCCAAATACATCACAGAGCAGTAAAGATGCTCCTGCCAACACTGCGTGCTGCTTGGTGCACATAGGTGTTTTGAGGTTCACTCCCTATTATGTCTAATAATAAAACTGATTAAAAAAAGATGGGAGTAGCAGAGTCTTGCTGTGTGCAAGTCATGTAATGTATGCAATGTGTACATTTAAATCTAGAGAATGGGTTCGTAATGATTTTGATAGTTTTCTATGATAAATTAAGAATGGAATAGTCCCCTGTTCCTCTGGCATATTCCAAGAAACCACACATTTTTTACTTGGTTGTAGGTGGCACAGATCTTTTACTGGTAAAACATTGAACCAGAAACATTTTCAGGCGTTTTTTCATTCAAGTGAACTACTGCAGAGTCAGTGATAGCATTCAGAACCTTGGTGTGCAAGCTAGTAGTCCACACAAACTATAAAGTTGTCTCTCTCTTTCCTTATTCAAAATTAAGTAGCAGGTTAGCCTATGAATCTCAAAAGAAAAGCCATAGCATTTCTGAAATAGAGCATGTTTCTGAGTGTAGCATAAAGTGTTGTTATAAAAGATTTAAGTTATATTTTTAAAAAATTGTTGCTGTTTGTGTTGTTAGTTCTTTCCAATCGCAGAATACAGTGGTGTGGAGTTAGCATAAATTAGTGATAATCTGTTTTTACAGACAAGGCACAGCTGCTTTTTTATGTTTTTCATCTGAGCATGAGGGAAACTCCCTGGAAGCAGAGACCTAGTAAAGCAATCTCTTTTCTTCTGTTTTTCTGTTAAAGGACTGTTGTGGGTGATCACTGTCTGCTTATTCAGGATCATTATTTTACTGTTTTTCAACCACAGGGAAGGTTCTGCTTCTTTATTTTTTAAGTTGAAATATTAAATGGAAGCTCCTCTCTTAGTCTTCAAGACACAATAAAAATAAGCATCTTTGAATTATTCTTCTTTCAAATGCTGTCTCTTGAATCTTAAAACATTAGCAATAATTATGTGGAACTTAATTTCTGTAAGGACAGACTGAAATATTAATGACTGGCAAGCTCTTCTTCTGTTGTCTGCACAGAACACTCCTTGGCAGAGCTAGAAAAGAAGCATGAGGACTTTTTGTTTCTGACCAAACATCACAGGGGAACTGAATGTAGTATGAAATTCTTCCAATTTTAATGGAATACAATGGATTGAATAACTAAATAAGTATGTTGTGTGAGGAACCTAAATGGTCAGGAGTGGGTTCTACTTTTTTAACCATTTCTTACTAGAAATACCACACTGAACATTTTCTGTAAGACAAGGGAAAAATTTGTCATAGCCTCTTCCAGCTGCCCAGAGACATGGGATGCAGGATGGCTGTACACAGGGTCTAGACTTTCTTTCTTCTTTATGCTTTAAAACATGTAATTTTTACCTCCTTCCTTGCCTTTTTTTTCCAAGTGAAACAAAAGTGTATATCAAAACAATAAAAGAATGCTCTCTTTTGGTTTTACTATTACACAGTTCTGTTCAGAACACTTAGTTGAGCAATTACCAAAATGTTCCATTTGATGTGCAGGTACTTTATTAGTTTCTGGGAATCAGCAGGGTCCAGTCTTTGCTGTCATATCTCAGAATGTGACTTTATCAATTCTTCACAGAAGTGGCACACAGCAAGGTGACAGTAGCCCCTGGACCATGCTCTCCTTCCACAACAGTCGTCACTTTGGGGAAAGGCAATAACAGAAATGTATGAAACTGAGGAAGTGTTTTTAAAATGGCCATTTTAGGCTGCACAGATCCTGAACAAAGAAGTATAGCACCATACTGTTCAGTTTTCTGAAATTGTGTCTTTCTCTGACCTATGAAAACTCTTACGTTTGAAGACAGGCATTGTAATTCCATCCTCCTTTGGTACAGGATGGGAGATCAGTTTGACAGGCAGCTTGGAGTAATTTAAGTAGGGGCTGCCCACACACCGCTCTCCCCGCTTCCTATTGAGTGCCCTATGCCCATTCAGCACAGCAGTGAGCTGAAAAATATGGCTTAAGGAGAAAAAAAAAAAAAGAAAAACAAAAAACACTTTTCAGGCTGTCTAGTTATGTGACTACAGAATTTTTAAAGCCAACTAGAATAGGTAGTATCAGCCAAAACTAATCACAGAATCAACCAGGTTGCAAGAGACCTCTGAGATCATCAAGTCCAACTAATCAACTAGACCATGGCACTAAGTGCCTCATACAGTCTTAAACCCCTCCAGGAACGTTGACCCCACTACCTCCCATTGGAATGGGCAATCACTCTTTCTGTGAAGAACTTCTTTCTACAATCAAGCCTAAAAATGTATGTACAATATATGTACATTCCCTGAAATTTTTTGTTTATATTTCTCAAGAGCAGGTGAGAGTTGAGTGAAAATAATGGTTACTCTGGAAAGTTGAAACAAATTTAAGGCTTTAGTGCATATGGGAGTGCTCCGTTTGCACTTGAGAATACTGGTAAAATAAGGCATTATTTATGTATGTAGTGTCATCCATTTCAAGGATTAAAGAACATCAGTTTCCTACTCACCAGCGTATAGAATTGTCAGATGTATTATTGAACAAATACATTAAAAGGTGCCTTGGCTCAGTATTAGCTGTAATTGTTAAAGGTACTATGTTTTATTTGCAGCTTCCTTAAGAGGTCGTTCCTGTAATAATTTCTTTTTGATAAGCACTACCTAAGATGTAAAGTAGAAGAAGAGGTTAAGGAAGAGACTGTAAGATGTCAGGTTTTATAGTGAGTGCTGTAGATCTTTCTGGTTTGCTCATCTGAACTTCAAATAGCTGCATTTGAAGGGTTGGTAGTAGCTGTATGATCATGAACTCTGAAAATTACTGTATTTCTTACAGTCAAAAAAGTGATTTGTGCTTCTTTTTTCAGCTGCATCAGCCATGTGTTTGAAGATCCTGTATGCACAAACCTTTACATATGCATGATTCATCTTTCCATGTGTTTGTTTTGCATTTGGACTGACTGTGCCATGATCTCTTTTTGGTGTGCTTTACAACCAGCTCGTAACTATGGTTTTTAAGACTGTTTCTGTTCTGCTGCAGTTATGCTCAGAGCTTTACAGAAGGAGACAGGTTCAAAAATGCTTACAGCTTAAAGTAAACTTCACATAGCATGTTGGCTAAAAGCAAAGCTTAATAGGGAGAGATTCGGATTTGTAGACAAAGGTCATAAAGGACCGTTATTTTAATCTCTTCTGACTTGCTGCACAAAGTACACAGACACTTTATATTCTCCTTTCTTGGTGGGTGTATTTAAATCAGGCAGGCTAATTAGAAAAGAAGGAATGAGTAGTGGCTGGTAGATGTTTAATCAGAATATTGTAATTGTGGAGAGAGTAAAAACTGAGAACAATTTTGACCCACTAGCACATATATATGATTACAGAAACTATGCAGGACATTAGAGCTGTTATTGATGAAGCAGTATGTATGTGTCCCATGGATCTCAATTGTTGACACCATGTGAATTGTTGCAGAGTGCTATAGATAAAATACCAGTAACTGTCTCACTTTGTTTTGGGCAAGTATTAGAGCTGCCACTGCTGTTGTACATTTAAGAAGGTTATTTTTAAGTGAGTTCTGTGATTTGAGACTCCTTGCTCTCCTTTGTGGTCTTAATAAGCTTGGCTAATGTCAGAGCTTTTTAGCTAAAATGATCTCCAGCCATTTTTACTCCCAACATTGTAGTCCTCTATTAAGCATATAATTCACTTTTTTTTCCATCATTCTTTTCTTCCATGAGATTTTGTGTGATACAGGGGTCTGCATTCATTTGCATTTGTTAGTTACAAACCAGGATTCTTAGATGCTCTGAGTCTTTTTGGATTTGTCTGCACTGGGTCCCATTTATTTGCCATTCCTTCAAATATTGGAAAAGCAAAAAGTATTTAGGTCACTGTGGTGAGTTTTCTCCATTGGGGATAACTGAATAGGTTTTCAGTGCATAATGATATGCAAATAATATACCTCTGCCTCACATGGGAATATACTAAATATATGCACGAGCTCTCTATGACCTTAATAGGTTTGTGGGCATCATAATACACCATGTGCTGCTGTTGCATAGTATCTGATGTACAAATACTTCAACTGTGGTTCAGGGCAAAGAAATAAATGAAATAACTCAATGAATTTAGTATGTGAGCCACACACCTTACAGTGTATGGAAGTGTATGCCGGCAATATAGCTGATTTACTTTTCTAACATAAGCAGTAGGTTTTAATAATAGTCACCATTAATAAAACAGAAGATGCTTAATGTCTTACATTTAGAACAGGCCAATTCATTACACTGATAGAGTGTCTCTATGCAAGATGAAACTGAAAAACATACAGTAAAACGATAAATAAGTTACTCCATTGTGACTATTTTTATGATGTTTTACATGTAAAAGTACCTTTTAAAATTGTGCTTCTTTTTAGTTTATTACAGGTTCTAGAGCAGTTCAGGAAACAGATGCTACATTTTAAATAGCTTTGCTTTAGTGAAGCTTTCTGTGCAAGAGAATACATTCTTCCTAAAACTTAATTTTACTTAAATTAACTTGTGTTTCCACTGAGGGTGGCTTATATTAAGCACAAAGGGAGGCTTAGCAGTTTAGACTTCCATCAAATAAACTGCATAACTAAAAAGGGAAGATGCCAAGGCTCACACTCTTGTACTTGAAAGTATTGTGTTCTCTCTCATGGGAACTTGAGATTAGAGAAATTATAAAGGCTTTGCATAAAAACAGGGAGTTAGAATTAATTTTTGCTTAAGCGGGGAAGTATCAAAAGCCTATTATGGTAATTTTTCAATTTTGTCTTGACTGTTCACACATTTTAAAATAGTTACACAATTGAGTGGAGGCATAATTGATGTGTTGTGGTTTCTTTTTTTTTTTTAAACTTGGGCCATCATAAAACATAAGGTGCACTTAGGCTTGGAAGAGGTAGGTGTGCTAATTAAGTAGATGAAAATGTTCATATCATAGTGAGGAAAAATTGCCTAATGGATTGGAATAGTATTCTAAGAATGGTTCCCCTCTTCTTAATTACATCTAAGTACCAAATATTAATATTACAGTAAGACAATTAAGCCACAGAAACCTTATTGAGAAAGCATAATTCCTAGCAGTAGAATTTTGAGGTTGTAGAGACTATCATGTTCATTATTATTATAGTGAATAGTCTACATAGCAAAAGTCTACACCCCCCCCAATATTGCTTAATAACTTTATTCATTGTATTTTAATGTAAATTAAAAGCAAAAAATATGGAAAGAAGAGCTACTGCTACATTTATTTTGTTAATCTTTATTGAATTAAAAAATTATAAATCTTTTCTATATCATAAAAGCCTATAAAGTACCAGGGTAGTAATTTAAAATTTATGCTTGACCTAAAGTATATTTTAGGACTTCCCTAATTAAGGGAAAACTGATGTAGCAAAACCGCTTAATGGGAAATTAAAGCACTTTTAGTAGATGGAGTATTTAACACAAGACATACTATTGCAAAGTTGCTTTCATTTTGCTGTTCTGTAGGAGGAGCCTTTGTTGGCACAAGCTTTGCATGTGGAATGAGACATACTGGCAAATGTAAGCAATACTTCTAAGTGGTCATTGATTAGTAAGACTTCTGTTTTCGTATGCAGAGAATGGTCCTCTCTTCTAGCATTTTAGCTAATTGTTCTGCAGAAGCCTCTTTAGGCTATGGAAAAGCTGCCTTTGACATCCCCAAATTATGCCCAACATGTTCAGAATGTTTCTGGCTTTGTCTGCAGTAGAAACTGGTGAAAAGGCAGATGTGCTACATTACAGGGATGAGCCCTATTCTGCTATATCACCTGTCCTGGTTGTGCTAAATGGCTTCTGTTGCTTTGTCACACTTTCTCTTAATGTGTAGCTTTTAGTGCCATGATTCTTTCCCCAAAAGCTGTGAATGGTAGCTACCCCACTAAAAGTGCAATAACATTGTGCAGGTTTTGTAAACTTAAGTCTTGATAGGAGGGTCAGCATCCATTCTGGCTGTTAAATTAGTTCTCCAATTTGCAGATTTGTGTATGTCCCTGGAATAATAATGCCAGCGAGACAAGTGCGTGCATGGATGTGTGTGTGGAGTGGAGGGAAAGGAGGGGATGCATGTTAGATCCTTGGGCAAAAGGCAAAGTATTTCATAATTGTTATTCCTTATTGCTTAATACTGATTGCACTGGGCTTACAATCAACAGCATTTGTGTGTGTCACCATGTGTTGTTTGAGCGTACGATGAAATTCTGGACTGACTTTGTGTTACTGCCACTAAATACATGCAGGATCAGGACTTTTCTTGATAAAGCAGATTACTGAAGTATGTTATCGTAGGTTGACCAAGATGCAAGATTTAATTCTGTTTTTTGGTGTCAGTTCAGTGTTGTGGAACGTTTTCATTTCTCACATAAGCTTGTAGTTTTTATTAATAATTATTTTTTATTGTTTACACATGAAAGCTTCTCTGATAGTGTTTATTTAAGTGGTATTTCACTGAGTGGTAAAACAGGAGTAACAATTTAGCTAGTTTTTTCTTCTGTCTATATTTCTTCCAAGGTTATGCAGCATAAAAAGTAACTGTTATCAAAAAGCCCACTTTGGTAAGGGAAAAATATCAATGTTACCAATCTTATCTTGACATGTTTTTCAGGGCTGTGATGGCAGGTACCTTTCTGAACACTTTTCCTCAGGTGAAAGCACAGTTAGCTCCAAATATATTCATGTATTTGTCCTACTTAACCATGTAGTTGTAGTGTTATTGGTATTATTTTTTAATGTTGTTAATTATGCTTTGTTTATCCTTCAGTAACATACTGAGAGGAGTACAACAGTGTAACTCACAAGCTCTTGACAGGACTGATGAATGGCCAGAGACAGGGATATTGGCAGACTGTTCTCTAGTGCACTGTCTGGAATTGTTTTCCTTAAATAATTCAGAGGGTTGAAATTTGATGAAATCATTTCCATTCAAAGAATGAATGGAAGAGGTAAATGAATGAAGACTCCAGTAATGGAGCAGTTCATGCTGTTGGACAGACAAGACAGGATCCTGTATAGTCATTCCTGTGCAGTTCTTTGCATGAGGTTGTGATTCAGCTTTGTGCAAGTGATTACTTCTGTAGTGACTGGCTTGGTGTGTGCCACCCTGTTATAGCCAGCTGTCTCCTCCTCGCTGCTTCCTCCCCTACAGTGAAAGGCCCTGTACATTGACAGCTGTCTCCTCTGACTCTGTTACTGGAGAAGCCTGGCTGCAGTGGTGGGGAATTAGTGAATTATTGAGTGTCATGGATTTTCAGGGGGGGAGTTCTTATTAGCACAGAAGACCATCTACCAATACATGGCTGGCAAACAGAGGAGTAGTACTTACAGGGGACTGAGTGACCACATGACATCATTATGACAGTAACCTGTGTTTATTTTAGATGGTAGGCAGGAAAGGTGCAACTGATTGGCCACTAGATAAGATCATCTGTGGTTTAATCCGGTTTAAAGACTTACTCTTTTGTAAAGATGTTGATACCATACATTCTACCAGTGGTCATCTGGGAAGGTGTTTACTTAGCTACACTCACTCATTCTTCCAGAAAGATGGTCTTTGTTGAGCCCCATGTAGCATTCAACAAATGAACCTAGTGTCATACAAATGTCATGTAGGAACGGTGAATGTTTATGATACCATAAATCTGCCATTATTTCTTAATGGCAGCTGCCTGCAAAAATCTTTTGCAGGAATGGAACTGCTGGCTGGGATTCTTTGTTCTTCAACATACCAAGCGTGACATTCTAGTGTAGTTGCAGTTATGTGCAACTACTAAATAAGTGTCTGTATTACTGCTGTGTCCGTGCTTTATGATTTGTTTTTGTACATGTGTAGCAGCTAGAGTAGGCAGAAGCATTAGGATGATATTTCAGAAAAGTTCGTTTTTCCTTTTCCTTTATTTGCTGCTCACAGAGACAGTAGATGCAACATAAAGTTGGGTGAGAATACTTGCGTGGCTTGACTGTGAAATTACTGAATACAACAGTTGACTTTAAAAGCCGGGTGGTGGTGGTGAGCAACTGATCTGTCACCAGCTGTAGTACACTGATTTCTCACTGAAAATGAAGATTTTTGCAATAAAAACACAGACATATTTTGATCTTGCTCATATAAATATGCAGGCACCTTTTGCCTCAGCTCTGTTTCTTCCTCCATTTTTTTCATACTTGCTCTTGAATGTGGTGGTGTTTTCGAGTTACACAAACTGGAGCTAGAAAATGTGGAGCTCTGCTGCACACATATATAATGTAGCACACAGCTCAGGGCAAAGGAGAACTTTTAAGATTGTAGCTGTAGAGATTTTTTAAAATGAGCAGTAAAAACTTGTAATGTAGCTGTTGAGGTATTTGATTAGATTTTGTACTCAGTATGGCATATTGAGTATAAGATCTAATGTTGTCTAGCATCTGTTGTTAATACAGCCTGTCACCTGGAAATAAATGAACAGATACTCATGGGATATGCAGAAAAAAATTGTGTGGTTAGAAGCATCACTGCTACTTTGAAAGGAATAGCATAATCATTTATGAACTTAATGGTTTCTCCATATAAACAGGAACAACTTCATTTGAATTTGAATGATCAAAATGATACTTCATAATGGAGGTTCTAAGGCACACAATTAATTTTAGGGGATTAAGGGAAAAAAAACTTACCTGAGAGCACATTGATTTTGAAGTATTTGAATGGGTTTGCATTGAGGTCCAGCGATATGCTATGGGAAATCCAAGTTAGATTTCCAAGGAGAAAGTTTTGTGCTCCAAAGAAAGATTGGGCTGAGTGAGGCTGGTACTTGGAGTAATCATCCCAGACCAAAACAGGCAGGAACCCACATGTGCATGTACTGCCTTGTCTCTGCAGAGCTGAGACTGGTTTTGGTTCAGCTCCCACTAGCAATGTGGTATATTGGAATGAATAAGATCTGCACTCCTGAACACTTTGAGATAATCTTTTCCCAGGGGAAAGTGAGCAGTACATGCTGCATGGAAAAATAGTACTATGATAATAGCTTGGCTCTATTTACGGGATTTCATTATTATGACTACAAAATACCTTTGTCTCTCTAGCAGCCTCCACACACCCTTTTCACCTCCTTTGTTCTTTGCAGCTGCTATATCTGTCTGGTTTACCCAGAGTTTCAGTAGCAGTGAGTTTAGAGGTCCTCTGCACTGAGGGCTGCCTTGTTAGTCTGTAGTTTTTTTTTTTGGTTTCTACAGTGTAAGGACCTCAAGAAATTTATTTTTCCATCTGTAGTGTGGCACCTTTAATTTTGTTTTTGCTAATAATCCTCCGCTTGTTTAATTGATTATAAATGCATTAATAAAAAAGATTCCTCTCAGAGTAGTGGTGGCCACGTTTTCAGTACTGAGCCTACTTAAGCTGCTGATCTTCTGGTTTTGCACACCTCAATTGGCATAAAGCTTTGTGTTTGCAAATGTAATTCATTGTCTTCTGTTGTGGAGTTATGTGCCCTTTTGTGGAAAACCATCATCATGGCTTCATATAAAAGTATGAATTTGATTAAAATATATTAAAAAATATTTTCTTAATATACCTTAAATAGATGTAGTGGGTGGTGGTTTGCTTTTTTCTAAATACAACCCTAAAGCATGCAGGACTCCCATAATGTAACTCACTGGTGGCTGAGCATGTAAGAGCTCAGAAGAGGTAAGATCTGTGCTGTGCCAGTCTATGGAAGAAGGGTATGACTGGTTACAGCTGCCAGTACAGAGATGTGTTTGTTAGCTATGAGTGTAGCAAATCACACACCTAAGTTTGGAGGCCTCCTGGTACAATCCCTATTGTGTTTGCCAGGTGGGCATCATTGATCTGGGTGCTGGCTTGTCTGGGAATTGAATTGCACTTGGTCCCAAGTGCTGGGAAAACTGCCTTTGATGAGTGGAAGAATATTTGTATTGTGTCACAGGTTGGAAGATTAGTAGACCACAGAATCATGAAGGTTGGAAAAGACTGCTGGGATCAAGTCCATCTGTCAACCCTACTCAACAAAGTTCACCCCTAAACCATATCCCCAAGCACCTCATCTAAATGACCTTTAAACACCTACAGGGTTGGTGACTCAACCATCTCCCTGGGCAGCCTATTCAAAATGATTGTTAATGCATTAAAAGCACTTTAAAGTGCTATGTAATGCTGCGAGATAAAGCTGAAAGTAGAGAACAAGTCAAAGTTCATTTCTAAGCAGCCATTACAGAGTATATATTTGAGAAGGAAATGAAAAGCTAAAGCTCTCCTAACAGTATTGTAGTTTGTATTACAGTGCTTATTCAGTTTCAAGGTAAATCTTTAAAATGTAGTTGTTGGCATTGGTATGTTAATTTAGTTTAATTGATACTCTTTCTGGGTATCTTTCATGATTTTTTTTTTTGATGGTGAGTGAACTTTCTTAATTATTTTATTAATACTGGACATATTGTTAATAATTACAATCTGGAAGATTATCAAAGGTGCTTTACATTTTTTTGCAGATTAACATCTGCACAAGCATCTGTGTTGGAGTTCTCCTATGACTTTAATCTTGCTGTAGACACAAAAGAAGATTAAACTGCTACAAGATGGCTGGAGTTATTTGATTTCCTTCCCCACCACAAGGACCCCAAATCCAAACTGTAACTGACAAATTAGACGCACATAGTGACCACTAGAAGCTTTGACGATGTACTTCAGGCTGTGATTTGCTAGTGATACATAGGAATTTATTCTGAAATTAAACTTTGTGAGCCTTCTCATAAGAATTTATAGGGATATCTACCCAGTTTGAAAAGTCTAACTGCAAGCTAACATGACTTGCTGTGGAGCACCTCGAGGAAGCAGATAATTTTGGCACAGTGTGCTACACAGGATTTGGCTTTCCCAAAGAGTTCTCTTTTCCTTCAGTTTGAGATCAGTAGTTTTTTTCCTGAGATGAGAAGCAAGTGGGTTGTTTCAAGTTTGGATCTGGGGTTGGATTTGGATTTCAAAGATCTGCTTTGAAATTTAGATCTATCTTTTTTTTTTTTCCCAGGTATCAGTACTGTTCTGTAACACAGACCCTAGCATAACGTTAAAGATCTTGAGAAACAAGAAAGGAAACATTTACTATTGCAATGGAGAACATTTAAATGGAGAACAGCCAAGAAAAAAACATGGAAATTTACACCCCACAATATACAAAATTCACCCAAATGATGTAATGATGATGGTGAGCACTGCACAGACAAAGCAGCAAGAACACTTCCCTTTGAGCACTTGTTGACTCCTCGAGAGTAGTAGAGGTGGAGAACTCCACAGAAGACTGCGGTCAGGGTTTCTCTCCTGCCCCCATACTGTAGTTGCTGCTGTCTGCCAGGCAGTTCCAGAATCCTGGGTGATATTTTGTACCATGTGTGATCCCATAAATAGGCCAAAACTGGGTGTAGGGCACTTTGCACTGGCGAGACAATTTGAAGGATTAATTGAAATACGATAGCTGCCACTTTAATGGACTTGTTGGAACACAGCGCTTCTAATGTTTTGGGTTTGTGCAGTTGCATATAGATATCTTGCACTCATGGTACAAACACACACCATCTGCCTCAGTTTGGGGAGAACATCCCCCATAATAAGGATGATGTGCACATTAATTTTTAAGATTTTACCCACTTTCTTTAAGCTCTATTTGGAATAAGATGCTGGAGGAGACAAGAATTTGCATATCCCTTTTCCATGAGGGAACTACTACTATCGCTGACTGTATGCACTGTTACCATCCAAGTGTGGATTCTGAACTTAACTCAAAGCTTTCTGTGCTGTTATTTTTATCTTTATTGATTACATTAATGCAAAGGGAGTTCTGTTGGAAAAGGACTTAGAGGGTTGGTTAGATTATATTTAAGCATTTTCCATGTGAAGTGTCAATACATGGTGATTTAAATCTTCTTTTCTCATACAACATTTTAAATGAAACCATTCCTAATCTAAGGACCATTTCATCTTTAATAACTTTTTCTTCTCCTCCCCACCCCCCAAATTAATTTAAATTAGAGTAACAAGTATTGTATGTTTTATGAAACACCTTCACGGGAAGTCTTGGGTACTTTCCATTCAGGTCCCTACAGACCCATCCAGTTTGAAAATACACTGTTTTATCCTCTCCTTAATTACAGTACTTGGAGCAACTCTTTGTTAACTGCTTTTAAGTTCCGCAGGATAATGAATCTACCAGAACTAGAGCACTACAACAGAAGACAGTTCACAGGAGGAAGCTTGCTGTTGCTTAGCTACCTATCTTTCCAATTTGGAATCTCCAGCAATTCAATAAGGACTAGCCCTGAAGCTGCTGAATGTATTTGTTCATGACACATTGTACAGTTTTATATGCTGCTGTTGTAGGGGGAAAAGAGGGCATTTATAGTGGGGTCCTATTGTGGCATAAGGACACAGTCTCAAGCTGTGCCAGGGGAGGTTTAGGCTGGATGTTAGGAAGAAATTCTTCACAGAAAGAGTGATTGGCCATTGGAATGGGCTGCCCAGGGAGGTGGTGGAGTCACCATCACTGGAGGTGTGTTTAGGAAGAGACTGGATGGGGTGCTTGGTGCCATGATTTAGTTGATTAGATAGTGTTGGATGATAGGCTGGACTCGATGATCTTGAAAGTCTTTTCCAACCTGGTTTATTCTATTCTATAAATGACAAAACCTAAACATGTGGGTGCCAGAGGCAGTGCTGGGTAAAAAGTTTATATTCACTAATGCTTTCTGATCAATCCTAAAACTGATATAAAGGGACAGTTTATCTAGAGGGGTTTTTTTATATCCATAGAATTGGTATAAGCATAGAAAGAGTTTCTGCCTTTTCTAAACTGACTTCCAATGTGTGGATCTAGGGGAACTTTCATTTGGTATTGAAGAAATTACTCTAATGGTTTATCCAGTTAGAGATTTCTATGACACTTCCCCACCTACCTGCACAAAACAGTAAGAGCAACTTCTGCAGCAGTGCAGTTGAGGCTCATGTCTGTTGATGGAAGGGCTTCCTTCTTTGGCCCCTGACTTCATTAGGCAGCACTGCTGGAGTAGCTGTGACAGCTCAGAGTGGTATCACACTTCCTTGCTGACATAGGTACACTGGCAGTGCTTTTGGTATTGACAGAACTGGGCCAAGGAGGCAGAATTGTTGGGTCTGCTGTTACAATGGTGCTGGCTGAAAGCTCTCTGCCAGCCTGTGTGACAAGTACAATTTGCTGACATAATTTCTGGAAGCAGCAGTTCCACCTTACATGGTAGATGGGGGTGCTTCACCTTACATGGTAGAGGGGGGTGATGCAGCTTTTCATAAAGGAACTTCACAGCGCTGTTTGCGGATTAAGTGATGTGTCCAGCTGGACAAAGAGGTGTTACTGAAGTATTCTATATCGTATTTGTTGTGATTTCAGAAGGATAAACTTGTCGCTTTGACAGCTAATTATATTTTTAATTCAGTGACAAACTTTCTTGGGAATCCATGATCAAGTTAATTTAAAGAAAATTATCTATTTCAGCTCTTGCAGTCATACTGCATGGGTTTAAACACGATTCTATGTAATCCCATTTAGGTATTCATAAGGTTTTGATGGCTGTATGCCCCTAGTGGAAAATACTGGCATATTTCAATATAATTTTGTGCTCAATTAACCTCACTATTGACTTACAGATGTACAGCAGAGTTGCATCTCTTTGCCCTTTTATTGTGGTTTAATATTTATGTGTAAATTTCATTTTCTGGTTCTGTAAATCTTCCTTGTTAAGATAATTTATTTATTACTAATTACATAACTCTTGCCTAGACAGCCTCGTATGTATTGCTTGTCTTCATGTTTTAAATCCTTCCCGTTTTAACATTGTATCCCATGGCTTTAAACCAACTATATGCATGCCCTCGATTTCCTGATGTGGAGCCACTGCTGCACTGGCCTTCCATTTCCTTGTGGAATTCCAGGGAGGCTTCAGTAGATGGCATGACAAAATGTAAAACCATACTCATAGATCACCTTATAAATATTTATTCATATAAATTCTTTAAAGAAATTAAATTGCGTGTTCTATACAAAATAGGAGAGAAAGGCTTTTAGTGTCACCGACTGCAAATTGAAGTCATTTGTCTAGAAGGGGGTCAGGTGCCACTTTGTGGTAAGGAATTTGTCTGAGATCCAAGAAAAGAAAGATTGATAGTACAAAGAGACTGATGAAAGAGGCGCTGCAATATGCATGTGAAGTTACAGGTTAATTAGGAGGATTTAAACAAGAAAGTTCCTTTATGTGGAGAAGTGTCGCGTGCTGTTACTTCCAGAAGCGAGGTGGCTTTGGCAGCCTTTTTGAATGTGTGGAGTTGATTTCCTGAGATATTTAGATGAAGATGTGTGGTTGTGAATAGCAGCAAGGTGGTAGATTACCAGCAGCATGTACACTGCAGCTGATGAGTGCTTCTTAGGAAACTGAGTGATTTGCATATATAGACACCATCTTCTGCTCATGTCTTTGGTTTCGTTGTCGATGCAAATTCTAATGCTGCCTCTGATTCCTGTATCAGAGTAAAATCATTAATATTTCATAGCACAGAGTTCTTCAGGTGTCTCAGGTGATGTGGCTGTTTGTTATGTGTTTTAATTGCAAGCATGGCATCTAAAGAAAATTCTTAAAGCTAAAACTTTGTAGCTGAGAAAATGGGAGCTGAGCAATCAAGAAATATTGTTTTCTTGTTGACAGGAAAGCTGTCGTGAAAGAACAGACACCGCAAACTGCTTTCTTACTGCATTAAAGTTCACCAGCCACCTGGTACTTTTAGTGGAGAATGACAAGTTTCTGTACGCAGATTTCCACATAAATTGAAACAATGCCACCTTTTGTAATAGTTATTCACATGGCAGGGAAAGAAAATTTAAATTTGACTTAAATGCAAAACAACTGAAATACTTTTCTGTGCCTTTTGTGTCTCACTCTATACAAGAAACAGTGCAAATCTTTCAGCAAGGCAGAAATAAAGCTCAGCAAACACTTCAGTATTTATTATTGCAATAGTAAATCACCTCTGCCTAGAAGATCTACAAAACATACCTGCTGAGGGCAAGAACAGTAGGCACAAGCATGAAGGACTGAGTTATAATACTAAATACTGCAATTACGATACTTTTGCCATGATAACCAGAGGGGGAAAACAACAAACAATCATCTAGGTTCACCTTATTCTTAGCCCCAGAGAAACATCTTGGAGCACATAGCAGTGCTTAGATTCTACAATCCATTTTGCCCTGAATATGGAGTATCTGAGGGGTTTTTTTATGTTAGAGGAGGAAGAGGACAGACAAGTTTTATCTTGTCTTAACTGCTAACTGTGAGATAGAAAAGGCTTTAACAAATTGCAGTGTATTGCTTTTTACTGAAGATAAAACATTGTTGAAGGGACTGGTATTTGAATTGCAGAATATATTTCTACATTAAGGAAAGGCAGTTAGACTCAGTGAGGCCCCTGGGAAATGTGATTGACATTAAAAACAATCCTATTTTGTTTTATGATATTCCTGTAATAATTTTGGCTTCTTACGTGGTTAGATACCTGTTTATTCACATAATTCTTGGTACAAAAGGAGCTGTAGAAAACATTGTACATAGTGGAAAAAACAACTCTGTTGTTTTTTTCTCTTTCACATTATCACTTGTAGGAATGTGGGTTTTTTTTTCATACTCACAACATTATTGTCTTGTATTACCATGAGACCAGATGTGAGAAATTGTGTCCAAATAAATGAGTTTGAATGTGTCCCACAACATTGATACATGCTGTCAAAGTGGTGTCTCAGGCACAGTTCTAGTGGACTTTTCATGGTACTTGACCTCCCTTCTTGAGTTGCAGCTCACCTCCCATTTGCTTTTCCCCATCAAGATGCTTTTACTTTATGAAGAAATACAGCTTATTGGTATTTTCTCTCCTGCAAGGATGTTTTTGTTGGTTTTCCTTTGTTTTGTTTTGCGCTTGGTAAACACAGTGTCTGTTTATTGTGAAAATTGAGTAGGAATTTTTCGGTTTTCTTTCTCCTTTTTTTTTTTTTTTTTTTTTTCAGAAACCGAAACAAAAGGACTGGCATCCTCCTGGAGGATTTATTTTAGGACTCTGGGCATTGATCATCATGGTTTTCTTCAAAACATATGGAATCAAGCACATGAAACACATCTTCTGAATTTGAGCAAGCAAGGTGATTGCATTGGCTGCTACTTTGGATTCATTGGTGTCATTTGAGTTCTCCAAATGTGTATTTTGCAGTGAAAAGGTTTAAAGGTTCTTTTAAAGTCATCTCTTTTCCCCCTCTTCCTGAAAAGAATCCAACATGATTTTAATAATAGACTTTTTGATTGTTTATTACTTTGCCTTGTTTTAAACATTGTAATGTTTTGTTCTGAGCAGTTGTTCTTTCTGTTTCAAAAAGGAGACATAAACACATTAAGAAAAGTTCTGAGATTGATTATGAATTGTAAATGGGCAAATTCTTTTCCCCATACTTCAATGCAAATCTTAGAAGTAGCCAAACTATCACTGAAGAAGTAGATGTTGTGCAGAGTGTTATTTAAGATGTCATTTTGTCAATAAAAACTTAAGCCACTTTGCAGAGTTTGGCATGATGTATTGAAAGCTTTCTGCACAAAAATAAAAACACTCTAGAATATATTGATTTTTTTTTTTTAATATATATATATTTTTCCCCTTCCCTGTTAAATACAACCCTTAGATCAGTCCCTTCACCTTAAGCAGTTTTAAGTCTAGGATTCCTTGAGCTGGTGAAAGTTAGACAAAAATATATGATGACCTCACTGAATCTACTTCAACAAATTCCCTAAAAAAGTGCAGTTACAGCTTCACCAGTGTTCATGTGGAACCCTTCTTAGGTGTTCTACTTTGAGTCCATACAATATGGAGTTGGATACTTTCAAGATTTTCAATGCACTGTTTTTTTGCACAGAAGAAAACAGACTCTGGTATGAGGATGAAAAATGTTCTAAATTGTACTGTTGTGTTCTGTAGTTTCTGAGCTCTTGGGAAATGCCCTTTATCACGTAGGTTTTGTAAATTCTGTTTTGGCCTCTTGTCGTCTTGGACATCTGCTGATGAATGTATGCTAAAAGGTTTTTGTTCGTACAGTATATCAATACTAGTGAAGAGAAGAGCAAATTTGTGCATGTATAGAAACAAGTCTTTTGGACCCTGTTCTCTAGCTTAACTATAATAAAGCTTCTGTGAGGCCTGCTTGGTGTAAATGCTACATAATGTATCTCTGAAAGTTATGAAGAGTTATCTGTAATCCAAATGATAGAGCCAATGTGGCTTTCATAGAAGGTATATTGAGCATTTTCATATTGCACAGAACTTACTAATCTGAGTACATAAACATTTCTGTTGTCTTTATTTCTTGTCCTTCAAATTGATTGTTGCATCATAGTCTTGGGTTGGGGTAGTGTACTTGTCAAAGACTGACTGGAAGGGCTACAGAGGTGGCAGGCATTGAGGCTTCCAACTGTTTTTAGTGTCTGATGCCAGAGAACAATAAAACAGCAGTGTAGTATAACTCTTAAGTATTAAAACCTTTTTTTAAAATTTCACCTCCCCCTATATATTCTAGGTTTGGAGAGGATAAAGGTAGGTAAACACTTGCCTGCTGCACCTCTTTGTTGTGCTTTTTTGGTGAACAGCAGGACTTGGAATTAATCTGTATTCAAAACAAAAGCATTCCTACACCACTGTCCTTATATTTCTGTGATAGACACACCCCTCACTATTTCTAATGCAACAATCAGCTAAGATCTGTCATACAGAGATAGACACTATACAAGATATGTACAGACATGGTATAGAAATGAATCCTTCAGCATTTCTTGGAGGATTTACTTAGCTTTCATTTTAGTTTTCATTTGATACTCTTTTTCAATTGTAACAAATATTTTTAATCACATATTGGCAAATCTTGCCACACTCTAAGAAGCAGCTAAAGAGAAGTTGACAAAGCTTTGTACCTTGATTCAGCTGCAGTAACAGGTCGTATTAAATATTTCTTTTTTCCCCATTTTCAGTCACATTTTGCAGGAGGTGATAGATAGAAACATCTACACAACTCAGCTGTACCAAGTAGCAGATGATAGCAAAGATGCTGTCTTATCTGCCTGGGCAAAAGGAAGCAATTAGGTAGGTTATTAAAGTGCAATTTATGAATGCAAGCACTCAATAAGTGTGCCTGTGAAGGGCATTAAATCAAAGTGGGAACAATTTGATTGGAATGTAGCAAACTGCTTTGGGCATTTCTGATATTTTTGAGTGATCAAAATGTGAAGTTGAGATAGATCATTCTGAATTATCATCAACTTGCCTCTGCTATCCTTACAAGACAGTATTTCCTATACTGTGATAACTTTTATTTCATGAATAGTTGTAATCTGAAAGCAGGTATGGAAGTGTCACAGAATTATCTGTAAATGTGTTTTGTGTAGGTAGGTATCTATTTATAGTTAGTAGTCGTCTTGATTTCCCTGAGAGCACTTCAAACTCACTTTGGGATCTGGGCTCTGGGAACCAGCCAGGTTGTTCTCAAGCCATTTCTGTTTGGCAGGCCAGACAATGTGCTAAAGCAGTGTAGATGCTTCCTCTATTGTGATCTTTCTAATGGAATCCAGAAAGCAAGGCAGATTATGCTTTCTTGATGTTTCTTTGCATAGAAACTTCTAGAGCAGAATTAAATGTCAGCATTTTGGAAGTCTGCGTAGATAGGTTGGTGATCCAAGCATGCCTATGTTTGTGAAATGTTCCTGTCTGTACTCTTAAGATACAACTGACAGGTCTTGCAGTGGGTTTCATTGTTTAGAATACTCATAGATGATAAAAATGTAAGTGGGTTCATTTCATTTTTTCAGCTCTTTCAAGCTCACATATTGAAATGCATTACTGTTACTGAACTGAAGAAACGGTAAGTGAGCAGTAGGGTTATACTCCTACACACATTCTCTCATGTCTCTGCACTTCATTTGATTTCTGCACTGTCTGTGGACCGTTGTGTACATTTGAGAACACTGTTTCGTATGACCATGCGCAAACATTTACACAAATAGGACTCTAAGCTACACTTCCGTAACAGACATAACATTTCCTACAAAAATTAATGGAGAAGGAAGCCTGAGCAGTGATGAAACAATTAGTGTTTCACTGGTCTGTGCCAACTGAATCTTTTTTTGTATTTATGTGATTATCACCATGAAATGCTGCTTCTTGGCATAAGCAAAGATCACAGACTGTTCAAAATATTCAAAAGTATCTATGCAAATACCATTAGTGCGTCTCTTTTAGAGAGTGTTGGCTGGTTGTTTGCCCCCTAAAAGCTGGTCTTCATTACTGGTTACAGAAAAGCAAATTTAATCTGGTTCTAAATCTGTTGCTGGGCATCTGCAAATTGAGCCTGTTTCAATCTCTTGTTTCAGCAGTTGGGGATTTCCATTCTCTGGTACTCTATCCACAAAGTGTACTGGAAGTAAACAGATCTTGTGGTCTAATGTGCCATCAGAGGCGCATCAAAGCAGGGCTGAGTTGCACATAGTACTAAATCAGTGATTTGTGAAGGACAAAGACCAGACTCAGCTGTGAATTTATCATGGGTGGAGAGGATTTGCAAAGTGATAAGGATAGAGAGGTGTTGTACTATATTTCTGTAAGAGAGATTTGAAAGACTAACTGTTCCACTGAGGCAGACAAGCAAAGTCTGCAGCCCCTGCATTCCTGACACCAACAGCATGCCATTCAAGTTTTGTTGGGTTTTTTGTTTGTTGTTTTTTTTTAAGCTTGAGAGCTTCTACTTTATCTTCTCTGATGAATGCTTATAGGGAAGGAATAAAAAGAAGATTCCATCCTGAAAACCTAAACCAGAGCCAATTACCCCTTCGGTATAAATGGGGAAAAGATGTTGCCAGTTCCAAGTAAATAGTTAGATTTGATCCAGTAATTTGTTGCGTTGTGAACAAGAACTAATGCAAGTTCAGGATGTTTTGGCCTTGAAAAATAGATGAAGTGGAAGGCAGTTCACGAAGTGGGGATGATGCATTTCATGGAGCCTGGCATTTGGAAAGCAACAACCTTTGTCTATGATACAATTTGCGGACAAAGATGGGGGTGGGGGGACAGAAAACACAGCGTCTGTCTATGCAGACCTTCCAGCTCTGTCTGTGACACAGAGTGCTGTGGGACCTGGTAGAATTTAACTGTGCTTCCAAACTAATTCACCTTTGGACTGAAGACATGAGTAAAAAATCTCACCCAAGAGACTAATCTATCCATAAAGTTATGAACTACAAAAAATAGCACAGATAATGGAAGTGTCTTCTCAAGCTGTATTCCTCAGGAATAGGAAGATCAAAGTTAGGCTGGGGCTGGTGGTGAAAACTTGTGGCTCAATAGCAATGGCTGTCCTGCAGAAGTTTCGTTCTGGTATTCTCCAAATTGTTCACTTGTACCACAAAAACTCTTCTCAGTTGTCACTTCAACACTTCTGTGCAATAATGAGTGTAATAACTTTTGCACTTCTTAAGTGGTGAAAGGCAAATGGGGGGGAAAAAAAACCCCAACCAATGATGAAATGTGGTTCTAGCAGAAGCTCATATCCTCTGCTGTGTGCTATTTCTGCTTTCTGTGAACTTAAAAAAACGCACCAACATGCTGTAGAGAAATGCATTTCTTGTATAGGCTGCATAACATACTCTGAAATCAGCATTTCGTAGCACTAATTTCACTTGCAAGTTCTTTAAAATTAGTTACTTTTTCTCAATGAGGATTTCTGCCTGATTTAGTGTTTAAATTTATGGTGTTTAAGGTTCCAGTTCAAAGTTTATGAAGATGTACATTAATTAACATTTGATTGTGCCATGCTTTCCCCCCCATGCAAATTTTGGATTTAACTTTTTTCTTTAATATGCACAAATATCTGAGCCAGTTTTGCTGCTCTGGCCAACAGGCTTAATAAGGATGCCAGTTGTCAGATGAAGTTATTTCGGCGGCAGCATTTACAGCAGTCCACTCAACAAACATGCTAAGCCAACAACAGACTGCATTCATGGTGTAAAGGGCAGTGCTGGCAAAGCTCCAGCAAAGGTGCTGTTTCTCATGAAGTCTTTTCATACTGCTGCCCACTGCATAGCTTTGGTGACACATCTCTGTGGAGATTAGGCCACTGAGCTCTGGTCTGTTTAGGATATTTATGTCGCACTGTACTAGTTCCTGTATCAGAGTTGATGAAATGTCTTTCCTTTCTTGCTTGCAAAAGAACTTGCTGCAATAATGCTATCATATAGTAAGTGATTGGCAAGGTCCACTGCTTTAGTATTAGTGGGCATTTTAAACTTAGGCTTTGTTCCAGTATAACAGTACTTACTTGCTTTGTCAAATGCTTTGAGGTTTACCGATGCAGAGCATTGTTACGCATTAGATACTAATGTCTGCTTTTTAAGTTACTTATTCTGTACTGGCATTTCTGTTCAGGCTAAATCTGTAGCTCAAAATATTATGGCTTGAACTGTGATGATTGTTAGGGTTTCCTTACGTCTTTTGGTCTTTATAATGCAAGTGGAGTGGCAAATAGGGCCATCAGTGTACCACTGCAGTCTAGGTTTGTATTTTGTATTCCTCTTTTACATACCCTACTCTGCAGGAGTCCCTTTCTTTGCATTTTTTATTACTTTGTGTGTGTATAGAAGGCTTTCTGCACTTCGTTGCTCATTTCTGTAGCTGATCCTCTGCAGTATCATTTGCAACGGAGTGATGAGGAATAGTTTTTTAGTGCTTTGTGTAATACTTGTCTATAGATGTATAGCCACATTAGGTAAAAAACACTGTAGTGAGAAATGTTCCCATTTTGTCCAACACAAATGAACAGTCCCACTGAATACCAGTAACCTCTTTCAATTTTGTCTTTGTGTGCAGCTTGGTTACAGCAGGGATGCAATGAGGAGAAACATATCCTCATAGGTTATAAATCTGTTCACTTCTTTTGCCTTTTTTGTTAAAACAGAAACATAACCTGAGCTCTTGCCTTAAATGCAGCCACACCAAATGGTTCCTTTCAGAATTTCTTTCATTTTGCTATTAACAGACCCACATCACGCTCTATGTGTGGATGCTAATTAATAGGTTCCAACTGATCTGATAGCCAAAGTCAGCAAAGTCCTAAAACCTTATACCTGGCTGAATATGCTTTATTCCCTTTATCTTCACTGTAGTTCACCAAGTATCTAGTGTCCAACTGATGTTATCTTAAACAGTTGTATGGATTGTGTAAAGAAGCTGGCAGATGTAAACGTCACTAGGCATCCCCTAAAGGAGATAAACCTATTCTGAGAAACCAAATTGCTAAGATGAGTTTCCTTGGCTGTTAAAAAGGGTCCATCTAAGCTAAATCCTTTGGAACTACTTTCAGTAAAATGAGGATGCAGTTGCTGTTGTTGTGTCTTGCTGCTCAGCACACTGTATGGCAAGATGTAACTGGGATTTAGGGCACATGCTGATGTTCACTGGATAGACTTTTAAATATTTTTTTTAAATGCATGCCTTTCTTTAGACAGTCTAGCTCTTGTATCTGTGTCTAGGAGTTGCCTGTGGTAGATGCCAAGGGAAGAGTACAGAAAAACAAGGAAAACACAGTGACATTTTCCTGTGGAATTCTGTTTCTAATCTTAAATTGTTCTTAGTCTTATTTCCTTTGTTCAGATGAGTTCTGTAAGTGTCATATGCCATGGTACCATAGCTTCTTTGGGAGTCTTATTTTAAGAGACACCTTCCAAAACCAGCTGTGGAACTCTCAAGTGGATTCATCACTTGTATCTTGTCCACTTACTCTGAAGAACTGTAGATTTGCAAGGCATGACTTCTCTTACAAAAGCTGCATTACATTTTAACCACGGTTTATGACTGCTAATTCTGTTGTCAGTTTTCCATCCATTTGTCTGAGCTGCAGAAGTTACTTGTCTCGTACTTTTCTGTCTTCCTTACAACTCCTGGTCAAAGTAATCCATGGAGAACAAGGACACTGTTATCATCTACTGAGTAGTTGATCATCTGGCTTGGTCTGGTGTTCACAGACAGATAATACAGAGAAATATCTCCCTCTTCTGCTGACATTGCAGGTGTCTCCCTGTGAAAGCTGCGTGCTCCCTTGCTCTCAGGGTGCAAGGGTGATTCTTTCTGGAAGCCCCCAAAGGTTGCCACTGAAGGCAAGGGAATGCTGGTTCACAGCCTCTGCATTTGTCATGGAGTTTATTCGAGAGTTAGCTGTGATACAACTCACCACCTTTTTTCCACTGTGAAACTGAAAATCTGTCCCCATGGTGGCCAAAGGATCTCATCTGACATTTCAGACTGTTGTAATTTTCAGTGTAGAAAGCATTTAACAGTTCAGCAGTTTTAATGGTATTTACCATCAGCAGAGCCATTTCACAGGCATTTTATAAAACACCCTTCGAGTTTTATACTTTTCTGCTTTGGTATGGAGCTATTTCTCACTACCTTAGACTCTCACCCTTTCACATTCCCTAGGTGTTTTTAAAAGAAGCTAGCCCTTATATTTTTCTCCTCTCCTTTCTTTTCTCCTTATAAAATCTTACCCTTGTGATATGCAAGGTGTGCTTCTGCAGTTGGCAGCTGGAAACTCAAGTGATGAGTGTTATCTGATGGCTCAGGACAGCTGATGTACTGATACCTGTAAGGTTTCTGTACTTTTTTTCCCTGTTCTAAACTACACTTGCCTTTCTTATCACTACTCTTTCACTGTTTTAACCATTTATTTCCCTTTTTTTTTTTTTTATCCCTAAACCATGTTTTCAATCGAACTAGAAATGGCCTCTCTTGCATCAAATAAAATAATTAACTTTTATTAGTCAGAGTTGATTGCTAGCAATTTTCAAAGTTTTTTGTGTCAGGTGATCAGTTGGTAGAATATTAAAGAGACTTGTGCAGGACAACTGTAGCTGTGGAGGCACAAACTTTCCACTCCTGTCAGCTCCAGCCTGACTTTGATCTTCATATTCCAGGGGAATATATCTAGACAGCACAAGCTATCTCTTTATTCCTTACTCTTTAGATTCCCTTCACCCCATTTCACAATGATTTCTCCAGCTATTTTTAGATTATTGTGTCCTTGCATCCTTAAGAGTTATTTTCAGTAAAAATCACTTATTGTCATATGAAGTCTGTCTGGCAAATACTGCAGGACATGACCCAGGTAAGCACCTCCTGCAGAATGTTATCCTTTATGCTACTGTTCATGTATATATATGAAAGTGCCAGTGAATGTTCTCCTGGCTAGAGCCTGGGGTAGCTGTCAGCACACCTGAATCTCTCTAAAAATCTCATTCTAAAGCTGCACCTTGGTCTGGGGAAGTTTCTTAGCCTCCCCTTCTTCAGTTTTCCTGCCCAGAAACAAGCAGTATTAATTTGTCATTCTGAGATGCCTTGGGTGGAAGATTTTATCAAAGCACATCATGTTTTTGTTTTGTATTGTGATGCTGTTAGCTGGGCACCTGACAGCCATTGTGCCAAAATAACAGGCGGTTGTGGCTGCATTTTTCTCATCTTAGTTGCAGAGATATTTTTCTCTATCATTCTCAATGCCAGTTGCGCAAACCACAGCCTAAGAGCTATGATGCTCCGAGATGAAAAATAACTACTCTGATGAATCCAAACATAAAAGCATAAGGTATGCAAGGAGTTTAGAACTAAAGTTAACATAGAGCTTAAAACTGCTGATGTCTGTAAACACTGTTTTGCCACAGTTTTTAATATGTGAAATGATGCGTGCTGAAGATCATGAATTGATCAAATTATAGTGAAGAGTGCAAGATGACAGCATAAGCCAGAGAATGGCAGCAGTGCCTACTTATCTCTGGTCTGACAGCATTTTCTATCATAAATCTGTTTGGTTTATAACTAAGCCATAAAACTTGAGTCAGGCTGAAATGTAGCAGTAGTTCAAAAACAGTGCTTTTACAGAAAAAAAATCAGTAATTTGTAAATTTAAATTGCAGCACTTAAAAAATTATTTACATTTCTTTTGTACTCTCGTAACACGTGCTTTTTGGACTGGATTTATGTTCCATATAAATCTGTGTGAGCAGTCTGATTTAAAAGCTTGCTGTCCCCACAGCATTATCAAGCTTCCTCTTGCAGGTGAGTTTTATGCACACAGATGTGAAGTCCTCTTAGGAAACACTCCTTCATGAGGTTTGTAATTAGATGGGGAGACTTGCTGAAACTTCACAGGAAGCTGGTGAGAATTTTGGGATTGTTTTTAGAGACCAGATGTGTGCAAGGGGAGCGAGCTTATTAGATGTTATTAACAGAAATGGAAGAAGGAATATTTGCAATCCTTAGTGTCACTATTAGAAGTTAGAGGAGACTTAGGGTCAGTTTATCCCATGTCTCCTCTTCCCATTTGAAAGGCTGCTTCTGATTTACTTGGTGTGGGCCAGTCTTGCAGGCAGGAAACAAGCACAATGGAGCCTGACAAGTTCCCATGTTTCTGCTGAACACTAAAAGCAGGTCAATGTAATCTATCTTAAGATGCTCTGGTTTTAACAGTAACATAACTAAACATTGAGCATACACATCCTGCAGCTCTCAATTAATGGAAAAACTAAGAGCTCTATTTTAGAATGACAGTACCTTTTTTATTATTGTACCATTAACAAAATAACAAAAAGATGGTGGCACCAGAGGACCTACTGTGATATGTACCCTTTCTTGCAGTCACATTAGCAATGATCTATAAATAAATTTGGTAGAGACCATCAATTTGAGCAATATATGCTCAAAATAACACACCCCAGTACACATACTGAAAGGGATGTTCACCATTAGTTCAAAATCCATTCTATTTCTTTCTATAACATTGTGAAATCAAGTGGAAGGAATAAAACACAATCAGTGAAAGAGGGGAGTTAAACACCAGCTGACAGGAGACAGGATACAAGCAATTGGCAATGGTAGAGCTTTGCATTCAGTTTGTATGCTGAGTGGTGTGTACCAGGAAAAACATGAAAAAAACCCCAAAACCTTTTAAGGCAAAATAGGTTAAAGTTTCATGGTCTATGATTGTGGGGAAGACTGCAGCAAGGAGAGCAGCTCTCGGAGGCCTGCTTTTGGGTCCAAGCAGTGTTACAGGTGTAACACTGTTTTGTCCCTGACAGAGCAGTTCACTTTGTCCCCAGAGATTCAAGGTACCTGCAGGGCAGATGCAGCTATTGCTGTTTCATTTTTGGAATGAGGAAAACCATGGGTTCTAAGTGGGTTTAAATGATAGTGAGTTTGGTCCCAGTTCTCCGTATTGCCTCTGAGGTTCACCTTCTCAGACCTAGATGTTTTACAGCAGTATCTTTGTTCTAGCTTTAGCATTTGTGTAACAGTCATAGAATGGTCTGGGTTGGAAGTGACCTCTGAAGGTCATCTAGACCAAACCCCTCTGCAAGTAAGCAGGGGCATCCTCAACTAGATCAGGTTGCCCAGAGCCCTCTTGAGTCTCAAATGAGGGACAGCTTTTGACACCTGAGGTATAATGGTTCATGCAATTACTCTGAAGAAATTAGAGATTTAGTATCTGTGAAGCAAAAGGAAAAATAATAGTGTAACTGAAATCTTCTTTATTCACAAGCCAAATGTAACCCAGTAATTCACACTGTGAGGTTCCATGTACAGCACCAGCATTGTCCATCCCCTTGGTTCACAGGGACTTGCCATGCACTTCATGAAGAAACTGCTGACTTTGCTCTTTTCAAGGGGCCCATTTTGTACTCACAGAGCTCTTTCCACATCCCAACTTCAATGTGATCCAGGATCTCCGAGATCTGTGATGATTTTGGAACAGTGGAAGACAGAGATTTTTGTAATCTTTTTAGCTAGTATGGCTGATAGTGTAGTACCTGGTAGTTTGTCGTCTTGATTTCAGAAATCTGGTCATGTTTGGAGCAGTTGTTGCTTGCTTTGTGGTCTGTTGGCTCAGGAGGGTTTTGCTGCTTCAGCCTCTCACAGGACTACGAGAAGCAAAACCAGAACACAAACCCTCCAGCCTGATCCTGATCTCTTCACTGAAAAGCATGCTGCTAGAAGCAGTGAATTTTCTGGATAAACTTTGCCCTTCTTCCTCCCACCCCTAATTAAAAACCAGCAGCTTGATGGCAGAGCAGCCAATGCACATTAATATCAAACAGAATTTTCACTACTGTTTTCGTATTAGCATGAGATGTCAAAATGTAAAGTTAGCTAGCTCTGCACATGGGACCACTCTTGCTGTTAAAGGCTTTAGGCTGGAACAGAGCCCAAAATTTTTAAAAGAAATGCAACATTTCCAGATCAAATATTAATTACATGCTGTACAGAATCATATTTTTCCAAACAAATTTTATAAATAAAAAGCTAGGCCTTTCAAACCATCAGCAATATTCATTTCGAATTGGAAAGATTATGAAAGTTAAACAACCACACTGACTGTGAGTTAGAAAAATACTGGCCTAGGTTGCATAAAAACCTCCATTAAATAAATAAATTTCACTATGAAAATTCAGTGGCATTGTACTTTAAAAAACTGTAATGAATTAACCATCCATTAATGATACTCAAGTTGTTTGCTTTTTTCCACAAATCACATACACACACAGGAAGTAATCAGAAGGCCAAAAAAAGGCTTTTATACTAGGTTAACACACAGTCTGACAGAAAGTACTCTTGATCTGCTCTGTTCTTTCGTCATAACTTCCTGACCATTGTCTCAGTCATCAGCTGCAAATCCTGTTCCCCTTCTCCTCTAAGGCTGCCTTCCTGTCCCAGAAGGTCCAACATCCCCCAAAGGCAGATACAGTAGGTGACTGTGATCGCAGTCTTGTGCATTCCTCCCTCAGACCACGGGTTTACTCTCGGGGTGATTTGCAGTGAGTGGTTCTGGTTTCCAGTCTGGTTGGAAGAAGTGAATATTGAATGTCCGTGCCCAGTTCTCGAACACTCGTTTCTCTGTGATGAAACGATGGTGGCTGCCCTTTCGGCCCCGCTCGTGGGAAATGTACATTGTGCATTCATCAGGTCCCAGAGGTTCATAATAATGGTAAGGTACTGAAAGATGATTAGGATCCCTGTGGAATAAAGAAAATAGATGGAAGCCTGAGATGTTCTTTTTTACTGATTGAAAAGATGCTATCTTTAAGCTAATGAGCTCAAATCCACTGTTTCTCCTAGTTAAACCGAGTTTCTAGGTAGCTGTATTTTTCTTGCATATTTAATATATCAGAACAGGGCAAAGGTGTTTCTCAGCTCTTTCTATTACTCTCCTTTAATCCTTTCCTCCTGGTTCAGAAAAGGACAGCAGTAGCTCAAAAACAAGGGGGAGTGCTGAAGGGCTGTGTTTCTGCTCTAAAATGTGAAGCCAACTGCTTAAAAGAGATTTATATCTAGACTGTGATTTGTAAAGAGCCTTGAAGAGGTATTACCAAACTGGGGGAAGAAAGAGTAGGGGAAGATGGAGGGGAGGTGGTTATCTGTGTCACGTCATCTCAGTTGAACGTTCCCAGCATGGTGTATGAGGTTCTGAGTGCATGACTTCAATGAGTGTACCTGCATGCCGGGTCAGTGATACAGTCTACTGTTGCTGGGTTTATAATCAAACATCTGATGCACAAATTAGTTCTTTTTGATTTTACAGTGGCATTTTTCATGTACCTAAGCTAAAAATTAAACCAGTTCACCCACAATATCCTTCTGACCTTGTGAGCTCATCAGTATTAACCAGCAGGAGAGGAGCACTCAAGCGGTGACACAAAGGATATGCCAAAGACCAATTGGATGTTTAGGATAAAGTTCATTTTAGCAGTTCTAACCTCAATGCTTTGATGTCACATTCTGCAAAAGGCACATTTGCATTACAGTAAGAGAAATTAATTCTTTTGTTTTATTCTCTATGTTAAACTGTACCCATTATGTTTTCACTTTGGGCACAGGCAGTTTGGGCTGATGACCTTATGCAACCCCGTGTCATAGACTGGAAGAGAGACAGCTTCCCCAGACAGAATAACCCATATTGTTAGCCCAAACCTCCACAGTTACTGTCAGCAAACTGTTCTGTAGTGGCAGAAAAGCTAATCCTAATACCACCATTAGTGAAGTCTTGGAACTGCTCTGTGTTAAAGCCTGAGATGAACAGGATGCTAGTAGACAAGAAATCTCACACAGATTCAGGGCTGTCAGCTCTAATCTAGAGTCAATTATTTTCATTTTGAAGAGCTAATATTTTAAGCTCACTTTCAATTGAATGCATCCACAATCTGTCAGTATTCTGTCCTGGTCATTATTTTTACTGTGGAATTCTGTCACCTACACAGTTCTCTAATTTTTCATATTTTACCATTATCCATATTGTATATGCAGTGGTAATGTATAATACTGCTGCTGCTTTCCATTTATACCTTAGATTAATGTTTTAAGTCAATCAATCTGGCTTCCTGCTAACACAAGATGATGATCAATCTTACAAGACCAGAGTAACAATAAAATTACATTTCTAGAATAAGATGGATTCTAAATTTACTGTGAGGAGTGAAATCTTTCAATACCTCACATACAGGAATTGTATTTGTAATGTTAAACACCCTTCATATAGAAATGTAATACCTTTTGTTTTTTTCATTATTACAATTAGTAGATCTCAATCTTCAATTAATTTTCACATACATTTTTGATACATTGGACCTCTTATTATAATCTCTAGAATGAATCATTTATATGGTTACTGTAAATCTAACAGGACACATTTTCATGTGATTTATTTTTCCTTAGGAACAACTAGACAAATAGGTCTCTGCCTCTCATTTAGACTGCTCTTCCTTTCCGCACTGAAGCTGATTTTACACTTATGTTCTTGCTGTAAATTTACTGCTTTTAAGTTAGGATTAGTAAAGTTAAAATTCTCTATCTCCAACAGACTTGGAACAAATGCAGTCACACTGGAAACAAGTTAACTGCTGAGGGCCCAGTACTGCAAAGCGAGACTACAAGGCTGCTCACCCCAGTATCTGTGGGTAGATTTAGTTGAGATCCTCTCTCAGCTGCCCCACTTCACCCCCCTCCATTTGTCAATGACTTTGCAGAACATGAAATGTTACTGTAAAAAGACAGGAAGTTAATCACTTTATGTCACTTCCTTATTACTAAGCTGTGTGCTGAAATTTGCCATGGTTGATGGTGGTAACTGGAGTAAGATTTCTCATGGAGGAGAACGTGAATGCTGGACACATTTTTTTTATTTTTCTCCACACTAACCAGAGAGGCACAGAGAGGATAGGGGGATCAGACAGAGTGAGGAAGGAGAGAAGGCTTGATGGTGGTCCTTCTCCCTGTCTATGGTATCTTAGTATTTACTTGGGTTACACTCTACTGTTGCCTCTTTGAAACAACATTTTGAAGTCCGTACCTGTTTTGTGCAACGTTCTATCAGAAACAGTCCAGAAACACCTGCTGCATGGGTCTGACAGGAAAGAGGCGGAAGAATGTAGTCCAGACACCATGTTGAGTACAGGCATCCCCTGATGGGTGCTGTCAAGGTTTGCGTGCAGGTCCACTGGCAAAACTGGTGGTGAAGTCAATGCGATAATGAAAATGCTGGTGACTTAAGACCTCTCTCCAAGACCACTCTGCAGCCATTTAAGGCTTTGAAGAGAAATTTCAAATGTATTTTGGATTAGGAACTCTAAAAGGCAGTTAGATACCTAGGACATTTTGTCTTAAGTCTTTCTGCTTTTGTCGGAGTTCTGGATCCCCCTAGACTGCATGCCAGTAAGGTTTGGATTTGAACTCTGTCTTGAGTAACTACACCATAACCCAAATTAACTGTACTGTGTTATCTTCTAACTCTGCAATTAGCTTGTGTCACCAGCAAATGAAATGCATGAGTAATTTCTATACGGAAATTGCTTGCCACCTCATTTATTAACATTAAAACAGATGCTGTTTTATCACTGACTGATACTGGACATTAATCAGTATTTTGTCAGACTTTGCATGCATATTAATATCACAGCTGGGAGGAATCTACGAAAGTTCCTCTGTCAAATAGACTGTTCTTCCTGCCTAACAGCCTGCCAGCACAGCAACTGTGTAAGTGCTTGTACCCAATGTCAGTCATCTACTGTTTGCCACTTCAGTGCACATTTTCCCACAGATGGTATCCGCCCACAGTGAAAGCTGAAAATACAGCAGCGTCTGAAAAGAAACAAGGCAGACGAACAAGGCCATCCCCTATCTCATCATGGTCAACCTCTTCCTTTAAAACTGAAGAGCCATTATAAATCAACCCACTAAAACTGTATGTACTCACAGGCTTTGTCAAAAATTCATTATTTTGAAGGGTGACTAAAATGTCATTAATATCTTGAGTGATGGGCAAGGTTTCGTGCCAGCACTATGAGGATTTCTGGATAATTTTTTTGCCCAGTATTCCATTTCATTGAGCTCTGCACTAGCTCTGCTTTCCAAACCACTTACACATTTAGTTATTAAGTTATTAAGATAACGAGGTGAGATTCAGGCATATGGACCAAAGGGCATGACTGTCTCCAGTACAGTTTACAATCCTGTGAGCAACCCTTCTATCAAGCCTCTCATAAGGCCCAGAAATATAACTAGCAACAACTCCTTTGCATTTAAAGCCATAGGAAATGAGAGAGGAAGGCAAGAAAACACTAGATTTAAAAGCTGTACCCAACGGAATACATTAAAGGATTTCAAATGCCAATTTTCAAGCAAATTATCACAGATGGGAAATGGCCTAGCAGTTAAATGAGGATTCTTACAGGAAAATGATCTGGCTCCCTGACTGGAGCAAAAATTATTCATACTAGTTAAAGTCAGGCTCAGAATTAAGCTTTCAGTTTCTGCAAGTTCTACAAGGCCCACAAAGAGGTAGGGTTTTCCTTGTTTATGCACACACATACGGGGTGATATCTCTGAATATGAGTACCCAGGGATATCAGAAAGGAACCAACCTGTCACTACTGCAGATACTTCAGGGACTTGGACTTACTGCAAACTGCATTAAGGCTTGTCTGTGCCCTTCCCACTGAATCTGCTGAGCAACCACAAAGAAGAGCAGCACTGCAGGGCCTTTAGGAATTGTGGTGCTATGTGTGCCACAATCTGGCTGCAGATGTAGACAGACAAGGAAAATGCCCAGTTCAGGAGTAAGTCCTGTGCATACAGCAGGCTACAAAGTGAGCTCATAAAGGAAAATGCTTCCCATCTGGGGTGCTTGTTTGCTTCAACAAGGCCTAGCCACTGGGAAAAATTATACAGCAAAAGGGCTTGTGTTTCTTGTGACAAAAGAGTGAGAAGTGCACATGTTTTCCAAATCTTTGCACTGTGCATGGAAGCACAAGCTTTCATCTTATTCTAGAATGTGCAAGTCAGATGAGAGAAGTATCAAAGCTGTTAACTCTTACTACAGTATAAATCTGTCGCAAAGGGCTTCAACATTACATATAGCTTTGCTTTTAAGTACTAGAAATTTATAATAATCAGGTTACCAATTCCAGGTCAGCTATAAACCATAAAAATAGAAATCAGTGTCCAGTGAAAGTAAATAGAAATTAATCTAAACCACATTGTTGTAATTAATAATGGCAAGTCTTTTAGCCTGTACTCCAGACTCCTTCACTGGACTATTTTTCCTGCATGGGTGGGAAGCTATTTCGTTAATGATCTTAAGCTAATAATTTGTACCAGAATCAACAGTGTGATATTCAGAATACCTTTGAGAAGTCCTTCATGTTACACATGTGATACTAATTCAGTTCCACAGGAGTGATCACCCACAGTCATTACTTACTTCACTAATTAATACTTAAAAAAGAATGGATATCTGCTGAAGTTGTAAATTTGGTGTTATTAACTGTGAACAGAAGTAAGAGTGTTCTTTTATCTTTTCAAAATTTTAATGATATCTTAGTTGCATAACTGGAACCATCTTGCACACACACAAGACAGGTATTTTAAATGGTAGACTGTATTTTTTTCTGTCTGAAACTAGGAAATATGGCTTAAAATTACACAATATTTCTTTCTTTCTGCTATTCTATTTTGTTGTCTTAGTTCTTTGAAAGGAAGCACTGTTTAACTTCTTAATGAGTGGCTGAAGAACAAACTAAGAAGGTTAACTGTATTTATGGCAAGAAGTTCTTTGCATAGATCTTCATGGATCGCTTCTTCCAAGCATGGCAAGTACAGTTTTCCCCTTCATCATCTAGGGAACAGGTGTGAAGTAAAGACACTTCATATTCTTTTGATTAAGAAATGACCTTTTCCCTTTTTATGACTAGGTGAGCATACCTTTATGTCAAGATTTTTTTATGCAGGCTGTAAGCATTATTACATCTATCAATGGCAGGATTGATTGCAGCTTTTCCTGCATTATAATTTAGTATCGTATCACAGTATCACAGCATCACCAAGGATGGGAGAGACCTCAAAGATTATCGAGTCCAACCTATCACCACAGACCTCATGACTAGACCATGGCACCAAGTGCCACGTCCAATCCCCTCTTGAACACCTCCAGGGATGGTGACTCCACCACCTCCCTGGGCAGCCCGTTCCAATGACGAATTACCCTCTCCGTGAAGAACTTTCTCCTCATCTCAAGCCTAAACCTCCCCTGGCGCAGCTTGAGACTGTCTCCCCTTGTTCTGTCCCCTTGTTCTTGTGCTGGTTGCCAGAGAAGAGATCAACCCCTTCCTGGCTACAACCACCTTTCAGGTAGTTGTAGAGAGCAATGAGGTCACCCCTGAGCCTCCTCTTCTCCAGGCTAAACAATCCCAGCTCCTTCAGCCTCTCCTCATAGGGCTTGTGCTCAAGGCCTCTCACCAGCCTTGCTGCCTATCTCTGGACACATTCAAGTGTCTCGATGTCCTGCCTAAACTGAGGGGCCCAGAACTGGACACAGTACTCAAGGTGTGGCCTAACCAATGCAGAGTACAGGGGCACAATGACTTCCTTGCTCCTGCTGGTCACACTATTCCTAATGCAGGCCAGGATGCCACTGGCCTTCCTGGCCCCCTGGGCACACTGCTGGCTCATGTTTAGGTGGCTATCAACCAGCACCCCCAAGTCCCTCTCCGTTTGGGAGCTCTCCAGCCACTCCGACCCCAGCCTGTAGCTCTGCATGGGATTGCCGTGGCCAAAGTGCAGCACTCGGCACTTGGACTTGTTGAATGCCATCCCATTGGACTCTGCCCATCTGTCCAGTCGGTCGAGGTCCCTTCAGAGCTCTTCCACCCTCTAACTGACTAACATCTGCTCCCAGCTTGGTGTCATCTGCAAATTTGCTGATGACTGTCTCAACCGCCTCATCCAGATCATCAATGAAGATGTTAAAGAGGATGGGGGCCAGCACTGATCCCTGGGGGACACCACCAGTGACTGGCCGCCAGCTGGATGTGGCACCATTCACCACCACTCTCTGGGCTCAGCCCTCCAGCCAGTTCCTAACCCAGCACAGAGTGCTGCTGTCCAAGCCATGAGCTGACAGCTTAGCCAGCAGTTTGCTGTGGGGGACAGTGTCAAAGGCCTTGCTGAAGACCACGTAGACCACATCCACAGGCCTCCCCACATTCTGTGAAAGCCCTTCATATGGTCTCAGTGACAATTTTATTCTCTCTTAAAAACAGTGGATTTTAAAAACTAAATTATGTATCTAAACTAACTGACTGCCTGAAAAGTTAGGATTGAGCATTGCTTTGCAGAGAACTGCTGTTTTTGCATTTTTAGATCATCAGTTCAAGAATTACTTCCATGTACCATTGGACATCTGGGCAACCTGATCTGGTTGAGGATGCCCCTGCTTACTGCCAAGGACTAGATGACCTTTGGAGGTCCCTTCCAATCTAGACCATTCTATGATTCTATGAATACAGCCACTTCTGGAGTAAAGACAGATTGACCACTTACAGAAACTGAAGAAGTATGTCTTGGCCAACTGAAATGACAGAAGATCTGAAATGCTGTGCTGTGTTTCTAGAATATCTGTTCTGTTATTTTCCTTGGGGAATTCATGATGAAGTCTGGCAGTACATCACAGCATTTATCATCAGTGTTTTGATAATTTGTTCTGGTTTGAGGCCAGGCAGATCCTCTCTTGCCCCTGAGAGGGGCGAAAGAATGACACGCAAATGCATTGCAAAGTGATGGAAAGTTTAAATGGAAAGGCAGCAAGTGTTTTACAGAAGCTTCAAGTGCAGTGACAAAAGAAATCCCAAAGCACACAGAATCCCCTACAGCACACCTAAAAGCCTCCCAAACACTTCCCTTCTCCCCACCTGAAGGTATACCCAAGACCCCTCCCAGGGCTCGCTCTTCCCCCTGCACTGCTAGGCTAGTCTCAGCTGGCCAGGTCTGAGACCGCCCCTCCCCCTTCTCCTCCTGGCATTAGGCCTAGCCAGGCCTAAGAGGCCTTGAGATACTCCCCCACCATTACCCAATAGGGAGCATCTCCCAAGAGGAGCAGAGAGGGAAGAAAGAGGAAAAGACATTGCAGATGGATTTATAGGGCGCAGGATTGTTACGGGTATGAAATACGCTATTTCTTGTGACCACCTACTGGGTTGGACACTCAGGACACTGGAGGTGTAGCTTGTGTGGCAGGAACAGGAGGCACCCAGCCTAAACTGCCTCATTCTCACAAAGCAGAATTTAGTGTTGGCAATTTGTATTCTAACTCCTTCAGGGACTTAGACTGCATGGCCATGACACAAAAGCAGATTCCTAAATGCTTCTTTTGAGTAGTTGAAAGAAAGTCAAAGCTAGTCCTGTTCTTTGATAGACGAGCTAACCTGTCACTGCAGCCTTGCTCCCCTTGCCCCTGAAAAGCATCTTGAATTAGTCAATGAACCCTACTCCAGTGAGGTTACTGAGTTTGCAACAGAAAATTCAAACAAGTACTTTTTATGAAAGGGATGGGCAATCAGAGGATGAAATGTTGCCCTGTGATACCATTGTTCCAATCTGCCAGTACCGGCTCTGGGCACTGCTGACAGTGCCAGTGGGATCAGGACTAGGTGTGGGCACATCACCACATCCTTCTGAAAGGCCAGAGTTAGCATAAAGATTGCTGATGTAAAATTTATATCCATTTATACTGAGTCAGTAGTTTCCATCATGTGGCTAACATGATTTTGGTCCAGTATCAGAAGTCCTAAAGACTCCTTTCCTGCTATCACTGATCCACAGTGGGAAAACTTAGCCAGCACCTTGGTTCTGGAGTCTTGAATATAGCTGGAGGTACAACAGAGCCATAAAATGTACCCAAGCTGTTACATCACAAAACAGTGTTAAGGGGTCACACAGCTAGGTTCCACTGGTGGAATTCCTGTGCTGCTTCTACCACCACCAGGCCCACAGAGGTGGGGGGCCCTGCATAACCAAAATAGGTCATCACAGGAGCAATCACCCACTCTGTGGGTCCAAATTCTGTTTGTTTGTTTTGTGGAAACTAATTCACTAGAGGACTGAGATTCATCTGACAGAGATACAACAATATTAAGTTGCTTAGAAAGTTCAATTGAGAAACCAGTGACTGTGAATTCTCCATTCCTCATTAACTAAGTGGAAATGTTAAAAACAAATACAAAAAAATATTTTCCAGTAATCCCCTTTTTTCAGATTAACTTCATGCCAATTATTGCATTACTTTTAGCTGATAAATATTCAGACTAAAATAAACCAACAAGATGGATTAATTCTCCCACACTACAAACAAAATTTTTAAATATTTTATAGAACATAATTAAATGCTGTTTGTTGTGCTCAGAATCCGATCTTGGGACATGTTAATTAATTGCTTTAAGAGGACTGAAGACATGTTGCAGAGAGGGGAAAAAAAAAAAATTAAAAGATTCAGATATTTATCTGTAACACTCAACCCTGTTGGCTAATAATGGTTCCAAAGTAAATCCTACCTGCAGAAATCCGGTGGCACCATGCCATAAACATTTATCCTGTCACAGAGCTCTAATGCGATAGTCATTGTGAACCAGCCCGTGCTAAGCCAAGTGTTGGATATCTTCCTGAAAGCAAAAAACATAATTAAGTTTCTAGGCTGAAAAAAATAATTCTTGAGATATCTGAAGCAATTTCTGGGTGGATTTTTTTTTTTCATTCTTGTGAAAGGTTATGAAAATGGGGACAACCAAGACGACTTTGCTCATTCATCTCTTAATAATTTCGCTAGTGTCTTCTGTCAGTGGACTAATCTAAGTAGAAACTGCACTTGCTGCAATTAATTTTGGGCACTGCAATGTTAATATTTACCTGACCTTTTGGTAAGTTTCCTTTAAGTGACTGAAACTTCATGCCCTGTATTTATATTCTTCTGCTAGAAATCTATACACACCTGTAATCACTTAATGGAGCTTACACACAAAGTGCTCAGGAAGATGCATCATGGGGGATGAAGTGCCTGCCTCCCCCAGCACGAAGAGGAGCCTATTTGCTAGAGCCTCAAGTGCTTGCTTTCTGGAAGCTCCCTGTCACTGTGACTACTGGCAGGAAACTCTTATTTAGCTGCAGTTAGATCTGTTTCTTAGACAGCCTGGGAAACTTTCATCCTGGATGCTGCCCCTCTGCTTGCCTCGAGTCCTATCCCTGCCTGGTGGGATCTTTGAATATGAACGAATAGTTCTGCAAGGGATTTCTCTAGGGCAGCTCCTTTTCTGCAGGCTGGGATACATCTCTGAAAGGAACACAACTGATTCCAGCATTATTTATGCAAAATAGGAGACATCTCCATGTAAAATGTTCGCAGATGTAAGAGATTTACAAACCGCTCTTAAATTTTGCTGCAAAATGGCAACAGTAACATTTCCTCTTCCTCACATTTGCTTGCCATTGCTGTTTAGTGTGTAAAAAATGGGTGCTGTAAGGGTTACTGGTTGACTGACACATACACAGGAAATCCCAGCCCTGTGCTAAGTTCCTGCACTGTCCATGTGCTGGGGGAGAGCTGGCAGCCTTGGAACAGGAGGGTCAGTAAAATGCCAGTGAGGAGCATGTCTTATGGTATCACAGAGGCTTGTTTAGGGGCAGTTCTACACAAGCACATCAGGCACCTCTCTTATAAATAGAGGCACATAAAGTTGGGTATTTGTTGCAGAGCAAACAAGTTCATTGAAAGGCCTCCTTTCAAATGCTGTTAAAGAAGGAGACAGCAGGTCTCCCTAATAGCTCCTCACTCAGCTAGAAAAGTCCCCCAGGAAAAAGTTCAAGCTTGTGTCATCTGTGACCCAAAAAGACCTCAGATTCTTGATGACAGCCTGTCACAGTGGCTGGCTGTCTTTTTCTCTCTTACTAAAGCTGAGGCACTGTGAAAACCAGTGCCATCACTTGGATGGCTGTGTGCTGTGCCAAGTTGTATTAATATGGAACCTACATAAACCCCATTTCCCTACACTTGCATCTGCCTAATACCTGTGAAATTTTGTGACAACATCCCCCCCAGCCCCTCCCCCCCAAAAAAAAAAAGCAGAGGTTCGCAGCAGTCACCTGGGAACCCCAGGTCCTGACCCCATTCTCAAGGCCATCTTTTACAGTTTACCCAGTGACAATGGAATGAGGAAGTCTTGGAAAGAGGGACCTGAAGCCACAGCAGACGCTACAAGCGTCAACAATCACTAATATGCAATTCAGAAGGCAAGAGCCCATCATGCAGCTTCCCAAGCTAATGATGACCAAGCTGGTTCCAAGTAGCCCAACTACAGTGTGGTAGGAGGGAGATGTTTTGAGTACTGTGATACTGAGGGATGCCTTTTACCAAAGTTTCCTGTTTCCTCATTGAATTAAACTATTGCAAAGAAAAAAGAAAGTGGTTGTTATCAGTGCTGGCTGTTTAAAAGGCATTTCTAAAAATAAAGAACTTATTTAACCAAAAATGCCTGAAGGAAGTTGGGAAGCCTGGTTAATTTGTTCTGTCCTTTGTAGGTCACCTGGTAACATGAACTCCTGAAACATTTGTTTTCACTGCTCCTGACATAGAGACTTTCAGGCTAATCGAGCATTTGAAGAATAACAGGATCCAAGCATCTCATTAGTTCCAAATATAGGGCCTTATTTATTCTCTGAATTTACACTTAAGCTTTGTGGGGGGTGAGTGCAATTTGTCACAATATAATAGCTAGGTCATAAGCTCAGCAGAGACCTTCAGGCACTGCAACAATACAAAATGGTAAATAATATTTTTTTGATTCAAAATTATTAGGAAAGGGAAAGGTAGGGAAAAGCCTGAAAAATCTACTTCCCTGTCACTTGAGAGTTTCTGACCCTAGGAATTGCTTGGTAATTCAGGAACATGTTCAGGCTAAGAGTAATTTGGAGCTTGCACAAAGCTACTGTTTTAGGTGCCTAACACTTCACTTTCCAAAACTGAGGGAGTAATTATATCTAGACTGAAGGGGCTTGAGCTTTGCACAGGTCAAGTAACCCAGCTAGGCTGGCTGCTGGATTGGTTTTCTTTTTGTTTACACACACTTATGCTGTAATTTGGTGTTTTCAATAATAGGAGAATAACTGAATTTAAATAAACCAGTTTTAAAGCACACAATGACATAAAGATTAAAAAACTTACTCAAGTACCACTTCGGTGTCTTTAAATACCATGTCTGTAGGACAGCAATATAGAAACAGGGCTACGCTGTCTTGCCTTCTCGTAAAAGATGAGAACAAGAGTCCCACAAAAAATACTGGGTTTATACCTAATCAGTTGTAATGAAAGACTATGAAGAACTGTCATGTGCTTATTAGGGAAAATTATCAGATATTCTTTTATATGATGAACTAACACTCTGTGCTGATAATTCTGTAGTGCACACTAAATTACAATTAAAGGCCTTTTTGCTCCACCAAAATCTCATTTATAATCTCTATGGAAATACTCTTCCTGCAGTTATTTCATTTATGTTTCTTTTATCTAATTACTATAATATTGGTTCTGAATATTTTTTTCTTAATGTACCCTTATTCAATTATAAAGTTATTTTCAAGTACAGTTACTTTATAATACCAAGTATATGGCTGTGCACCCTTTGTCATTCACCAGAGTATTTAACTGGCAGTGTTTTCTGAAGGTTTCCCTTCATTTCAAAATCAGGTGGGGTTTTTTTGAACAGCACAGTGCATCCAATTACCTTTTTAATTTTCCCCCATTATTTTTAAGGCAAAAATGAATGGTTTGATTATTGCAGTCTTGCAGCCTTCTGTCTGTCTCTCTTGTTTTTTTGCAGGCACTAATGTCAAAAGCTCAGCAGATACCTCTCAGAAAACAGCAACATCCTGGGCTGTACAATGTTCTGCACCTGCCCCCACAGCTACATATTTTTTTTCCCCTTACAAATTCCTTCCTACTCGTGTTGCTTTTCATCTTCTCTTTTTCTGTGCTGCCTATTCATTCATTTTCATCTCCCATTTTAATCTTCTTAGTCCTTCAACTATGCTGTATGTGCCCTCTAAAGGCACAGTTCATACACAGCAGAGCCTGCAATTTCTTAAAAGCAACAGGATCTGTTCATGAGGCTGAATTTACCAGCATCCAAGTGCCCTTGATTCACACTGGGAGTTCAAGGTGCCCATGACTGAGTCCACTATAAACTTGTTATAATGTCATTAATGTCTCAAATGTCTTGAGAATATTTCAGAAGCCAGGACTAAGCCAGGTGCCTGCACATTAAAAAAGAAAAGCTTTCATCACATGCACAGCTATGGGCCTCTTACTCCTGATGGGTGATGCAGAACCAGGCAGCTTGCCTGAAACTGCACAGCAAGTGTCAGGAAAGGGATGGGACTTGGGTCGTCACAGCAGAACTGGCCCGACTGAAGCAGAGGAGGTAAACTGTTCCTCACATCTGGGCACTGCATGGGATCTCACACTGAAAGCGCAATCCCGGAGAGGAGATGGACAGGGTACATTCCTTTGTGTATGAGGTCTGACCCTTAGGGTTACGGTGGCCTGTGTTACAGTGCAACTACAGCTTTGCCTACTTTCATGCCTTTGTAAGTACTGGGCATACAGATAATCCTTTGCATTTTTCTTGAAGGGTTTGAATGCTTAATTCACCTTCTCACTTTGCTCTACTCTGGGTGGACAAACCTGGAACAAAATACAGTAGAACTGGCAGGGTATCTCCCCTTGTTATCCTTTCTCCTTGTTCTGGCAGAGAGTCACTAGCACCAAGTAGAAGATGACTAGAAAAGGACCTTTAATGGTAAGAAACTGACCACATTACTCTGTGTTCTAGTATTAGTGTGAGTCAACTGAGAACTCAGATGAGTAGTTTGATCCACTGTAACTAAACAGAGCTCTGAAAGCAAATGGTGTAGAGTAAAACAAGGCACCAAAAATGCAGTTGCCATCACCTAAGAGGATAACAGCAGTTTCCTCTAACACTGTTTCTGCTCTTGTTGTGAAGCCCAGAAAACCAAGTCTGTGCTCCTGAGTCCTCCCTATCCACAACAGGAGCGAGCCTAGCTCCAAGTTTTGGTATGTGTGTATAGTTATTTGTGAAACTAGAAAAATCTCACCATGAGTTACTGCACAATAAACCTACCTCTTCATTTGTACCTAAGTGGAGACTGTTCCATTTTTACAGCAGCATATTTAGTAAGTAAAAAATAGAGGAGTTTGTTAAAAAAAAAAATAAATTTCTTGCTAGGAAGTCTTTGGTTTAAATGCCCAGTTTAAAACGTTATATGTGAAAATTCTCGAGTCTTGCAGTGGGTCACTTACTAAAAATTTGATTTGAAGATCAGCCTATGAGTCATAAACAGTCTCATAAAGATGTAACTATCGTAATAACTTTCCTTTTCCCATTTGGAAATATGAGATTAACTGTTCTGAAGCACCTAATGTATGACTAATGTTTATTTGTTTTACAAGGAGTTTTACAGCTGCAATGTTCCTAGAATGCTTAAATTCAATAAAGAGCTATTATAATTCACTGAATGGTGGCATTTCCTCTGTAAGAAAACATAACTTATCCATTCTGATTTTTCAAAACCAGTAAAAATACTTTCAAGTATATCACCCCAAAGTGAAATTTAAACAGTTCCTGCCTCCTTGGCTGTACAAACAGTATATCCAGATTCCGGTATTGATGAGGCAATATTCCATACAAATTGTTTTGATGCTTATTTTTTCACCCATATTGCAAGTGATGTTATTTGGCATGTCATACCATATTACAGCTCATAAGGCAAAGGATTTAATGGGTGTGATGGTACCTCTGAGCAGATCTGAAATTGGTACATTATAAAGTACATTATTCTACTACTGTATGATAGCCCCCCAATGTAAGTTCTCACCTGTCTTTCCCAGTTTCCCGTTTAAAAAGATCATCAAATTGAAGCATCTTGTGGCGGGAAATCATATACGCTTTTAATTGAGGCAGTATCTGATTCATCAGCTGCAGATTATTATACACCAAGCCTTTACCATCTCTCCTCATGTAGCTGCTGGGACCCCAGAAGATGAACACGGCCCCATGGCTCATATTTAAGAGTTCGTTGCGGTTTCGCAAGATCCTCTGAATGCTGGAGTGTGCGATGACTCGAAGGCTTGTTCTGTTTCCAACATCTCTGCCATAACCTCGAGTAGGTGCATCATTCATTCGTATTACACACTCTGTCTCGTCAATTCTGTCACCTTGTTTACTTCCCAGCAGGTGTCCAGAGCTGGTTACCAATGCACAACTCTTGCAGTGCATTTTTAAAGGCTGCAAAGACACATATGCTTCAAAATTAGCTGCAGACAGCTCCCCATTTGCTATGTGATAACTGTATTTTACAAGGACATCACGTGTTTTATAGCAAAATTTTCAGAGGGCTTTATGTAAATCTCTCCCAGCAGTCTTCTCAAATATCTGGGGACACATTATCATGTTTTGTAGATGGAGAAAATGCAGCACAGGTGTGCAAGCCCTTAAAGTTCCTCAGTGGAGTTAAGTCCACTGTTTAAACTCTCCCTTCCACTGCTGCTTCATATACAGTAGTCATAGCAGCTTCTGTGCTTAGGAGTGCACATTTACCATCTACATGGAGATATTCAAGGTGAGGCTTGACAAGGCCCTGGGCAGCCTGGTGTAGTTGGGGATGTCCCTGATGACTGCAGGGAGGTTGGACGACCTGACCTTTGGAGGTCCCTTGTGGCCTGGACCCTTCTTTGATTCTACTTGCTATAAATGAGCTATAATTGGATTGTGTTTTTTTAATTCTTCCTCTTCCATTTCCACCCCCACTCTTCCCCCCACTGAAAAAAAAACAATCGTAGCTCCTCATAAACAAAGTTGTGAATAGCTTTTCAACATTGTGGTCAGGACATTTTGTTAAGGGAAGAGTTCTACCTTTGTCCCGTCTTTCCACACAATTTCCAAGTTGATGTCATAACCACTGTAGTGCTCTTGTACCTCCTTTGTGGTTCAATAGTCAGAGATGGTCATTAACGTCTACATGTACTTTACATGACAGTGAGTTAGTGCACTGAACTTTTTCTAGCTTGTCAGGTCATGTTTAAAAGTTACACTGTGAAATGGAACAGGAGGTTCAGCAAGTGGCTGTCTTGATGGAATCAGGAGAGTAAAATAAACTTTCATGAAAATGAAAGTGCATGATAAATCATATTACATTGCTGAAGTCTGCCACCAGCACACAGATTAGTAAGTATCTGCTGTTCAACATGGGAAATAAAAAGGAGTAAAGGGTTAACAATATTCCTGAAGTCCTACTTTCTAACAAGAATGCAGTAAACTGAGAGGTAAAGGCCATCTGAAGACATGCCTTAGTGACTCTCCATGAAACAGTATCTTGAAGCATTTAAAACCTGTCACATCAGATTATAAATATGTATCTTATTGTTTCTTTTCAGACAAAAAGGCAAACAGACTGAACTCTGGTGGCTCCGGGGGGTCTGAGGTTCCTAGGAAAGATCATTTTGGTTCATGATCGTTTTAATCTATATCTTTAGACCATCAGAATTTTCATCATTCATTTCCATTCACTTATTTCATAGTTCATTTCATCTTTTATTTCTTTAGTTTCATAAAGAATGCCATTCCAATATCTTCCTGGTGAGCAACTTGTTTAATTTCAGAGGCTCCAAATAAGACACACCATGCTGAGAGCAATTGTCTCCTGCACTGTGACACTGGCCTGATCCTGTAGCATACTGAGCAGGTGACAGTATTTGTTGGCTCTGATGAGCACTAGCAACCTAACCCCAGCTCTGGCACCTTGAGCTCAAACTCTGTGGCTCCCCTTGGCAGTTTGTTGTTCACGCCATTACAAACACAGCTAGCATATGTCTCAGGTATAACCTGGTGGGTTTACTGGCATTTAGAGGTTATAGCTGCATATAATTACACTTAGTATCAGCCACAAGGATATAGAAATCAAATTACTAAATCAGTGTGCAGTGAGGCACAGTTTAAAATGCTAAAACTGAAAAGAAGACATAATCTGGTTTTGAGATAATCTCAATCCTCTGCTTTAAAATACTTTGGTCCCTAGTATTTGAGGGGAGTGTTTTACTTAAGTAACTTGTATTTAATTCTGAAGGTAAAGTGGCTGCCACTTGAGCTTTCTTTTTTTTCTTTCTCTATGAGAAAAGCTCATGAATGATGAAGTGCTTTTTGATTAAAGAAAAAAAACCTCAACTATACAATTTGTGTAATGATACAAGCAGTAAGCTTTCTATCTCCATCTTCCCCAAACAACAAAGTCCCTTTTCTTTCACATAGATGGATTGTAATGCAGAGCTAACAATATGGGTAGAAATGTTCATGCCTTCATGAGCCAAGGTTCCTAATGCAGTATTTACATTCATTTTCCTTTAAGCTTTCATCTGCCACTTTGATGAATTACCTAGCAAAAGGCTCTAAGGTGAACTAGCTGCTCCACCATCATGCTTGGGAAAGCAAGATGAAGTGCTAATGAGGTTAAAGGAAATGTAGTCAGCACCAATGTTAACTCACATGGGTTTCAGTATCCACATAGCAAGACATTTTCACCTAAACAATCTCTGCTGGTTTCTGGCCTACTGAGCTACAACTTGTTTCTTTTAAAAGTCTTCCAGAGGACCCATCAATTATTAGGAAACAAGAGCGGTCATCAGTGGAGCTGTGGAAACTTGTGGATGTGGGGTAAGGGATGGGATGATGTCAACATTTGATGATAGACATTAGCACCCCCAAAACATCTGTCCCAGATCTTGTTTGAAAACTGTTCCTTCCGGGAAAAAAAAGTCTGTAACATTCAGGTATTGCCTAGCTGCTCCTTGCATGATTCATGGGGGCTCAGCCACATAGCTGCTCTGGGCAAGTCATTTTCACTCACCTCACCCAGATGCTTTCAGCTGAAGTCTACAAAACTCAAACCTAAAAATCATTAGAGGAATTCACAGCCAACAGCCACGACATTCTCATACCAGCTGTTTATAATGCTTTGACAATGTTGAAAGCAAGGGTGAAAAAAGCTATTGGCTGTAATGTCATTTTACTGGGAGGCAGTGGTTGCACCAGAAATGTCATCTACTTAAGCAATAATAATGGAAGCACAAGGCAGTTCTTTGGGATTGATGACCAGCTGGGAAAAGTTGATGGCCTGAGAATAACCAGGGGCCATTAACCCAGAAGAACATTAACTGCACAGAAAGCATTTTGTTACAGTAATTATTACAGTGGTATTGGGGGGGAGACCAAAAAAAAAAAAAGAAGACAGAAAAAAGGCAAAAAAGCAAACCATAGAAACCTAAACCCATGACATAGGGACTTACATTTTAGGTAGGTGATACAACCCTTACTTCATCAGCCTTGTTTCAAAATGCCCAGACAGGGTCAGAGGGAGGTTGAATTTTATGGCATCTGTATTAATTATTTTGAAATGTAAGATATTGTGGGTGTAAAACCTGCTGACCTTTAACTGTACCCATTGTCTACAAGCAGCCATGGTTTCATGTGTACCTAAGCTACGTGCACAGCACCTTGCATAACATGGCAGAGCATGTGGCTACATCTACAACATAAGTCAGTCATATGAATACTTAGGGCACTTAGTGAACAAGCCGAGTATAGCCAAGTAAGTTGTCCTAATTATTTCTCAGTTCCAGTCACCTAAACACCCATATGGGGAGGGGGAGAATAGAGGTTACATGGCAGCAAGCTCACAGTGCTAGAACCCCAGAAGATGGCAAAAACAAATGGTGCTTTTCTGGATAAATGGGAACGAAGGAGCAGGTGAACCTTGCCTAGGTTAAGATACACCTCTCACTATAGTGACAGCACCTCAGTGGCTGTAACAGGAGTGCAGCCTTGCACTGCTAAAAGTGTGGCCAGAAAGCTGTCCGGCAGAAACGGACCTGGGGATACTAATTGACAAGCAACTGAATACAAGCAAGCAGTGTGCCCAGGTGGCCAAGAAAGCCAATGGCATCCTGGCTTGGATTAGAAATGCTATGTCCAGCAGGAGTAGGGAGGTGATTGTCCTCTTGTACTTGGTTCTGGCCACACCTTGAGTATTGTGTTCAGCTTTGGGCACCTCAACACAAGAGATGTGGAAGTGCTAGAACCAGTGGAGAGGAGGGCAGCAAACCTGGTGAAGGGCCTGGAGAATAAATCTTATGAAGAGTGACTGAAGGAGCTGGGGCTGTTTACTTTGAAAGAGAGGAGGTTGAGGGGAGCCTCATTACTCTCTACAATTACCTGAAAGGACGTTGGTGCTAGTCTTTTCTCACAGGTAATAAGAAACAGAAGAAGAGGGAATGGCCTCAAGCTGCAACAGGGTAGGTTTAGACTGGATATTAGGAAATTTTTTTTCACAGAAAAAGTGATCAGGCATTGGAATGTGCTGCCCAGGGAGGTGGTTGAGTCACCAACCCTGGATGTGTCTAAATGTGGATTGGATGTGGTGCTTGGGGATATGGTATAGGGGTGAACTTTTTAGAGTAGGGTTATCGCTTGGACTTGGTGATCCTGAGGGTCTTTTCCAATCTGAATGTTTCTGTGATTTCTGTATCATGGGCCAAAGTGACTCCTGGTAACTTTCACTCACATCACACTGAATTACAGCTTAATACTAACTAACAGACAAACAGAAACAAAAAAACAATGCTGCAGTTACTTCTGTACTTTCTAATTTGAGGCAATCTGCTCTGTTATTGACTTAAAAATCTATTTTGTCCAAAGACAGAAAAATGTTCTTTTCAGACACGTTATTGCTTGAATTAAAAAAAAAAAGAAAAAAAAAAGGAAAAATGTTATTTCTGATTTAAAATAAGTTACTCTCAGATGTAATGATTTAGTGATGAAGTTAAATTATTTTTCTTTTTTTTTTTTTCCTTTTTTAAACTGGCTTATAGAAGTCTTTGGATTTTAAAGACAAGATTTAAAAAACACAATTCCCTCAAGCAACACTGGAAAATGCATACTGAGTACTTAATGACCTATTTTCAAGACTCCTGGGTTCAGCTCACACCCTTATCAGTAGCATAAAAGTTTCCCTTCTATAAATGATGACCCATCCGACAACAAAGCCATGAAACCAAACAAAAAACCCAACCAACCAAGAAAACTAACCAACCAACCAAGAAAACTAACCCCCCAAAAAAACCCAGTTCAGCGGAAGACAACCAACTGCCAGCTCATGAACAGCAGCATTCCTTGTAGGCATTTCTGGAAATATTACAGATTACTTCAAAGTGTATTGTGAGCAATCAAGAACTGTTAAATGATAGCCAAATTCCTTTTGGATGAATGACCTTTAACAAAGCAAAGCATTTGAGACTGAAAGTGAAAATACAAATAAAGCTCTTGACAGCTATGTTTTCCTCTTGCATTGCAACACCTCTACGGCATTTTGTTAGCCATCATGCTTGTCGTCTGTCTGAACTGGAATGAAAAGCTATAAGGTTTCTTCACTCTGTATTAACTACCTGAACCTTATTACTGAACCAACAACCCCCTCTGCAAGAGCTTCCAAACTGACTGCTAAAATAAAAGCAGTGGCAGAAATAAGAAGACTGATGTACAGGAAAGCAAAACAGTTCCTGTTTTCAACTGAATTAATTCAGTACAGGGCTATATTAATGGTTGAAAAACCACACATAAACACTGCAAGAGACATTCCTAATGGTTCAGGAGCATGCGAGCTTATTGCAGGGCACTCTGGCTTTCTTTTTTTGTTATAAAGCAAATCATTCTACTGGTAGGAGGTTCATGTCTCCCCTATCTTACTGCCCGTTGTACTTAGCACAACAGCTAGCTTGTGGCACCCACTGTATGTTACCTCCTATTTGCTTTTTATGTTTCGTGCCTTGTGCACAGAACTTAACCAGCATTTCATACATGCTGTTAATGAACCCTGTGTTCACCCCATGTTGAATGTAATTTATTACTTACGGCTTGTTCCTGTTTGCTGGGTCATCAGCCACTGCCAACAATACCGAGTAATTAATGCATTTCCAGTAGTACAGGATTTTGTCCTGGCAGCTTTAGTTCCAACCTTTTACTTCCTTGTAGCTTTGAGCAGTTTTGAGGTTTCTCACAAGCTGCTGGCTCAGGACCACTGCTCCAACTAGAGATTAGCCACTCCTTCCCAGTTCTCCTCTCCCAAAGGCTGTCACAATGGGCACCCCAACCTCTGCAGGAGCTCCAGGCATTCCCAGCCCACTGGTGGCATATCACAAATGACTGCTCCAGCTCTCATAATCCCATCACTCAGCACTGCTCCAGGTATAAAGTTTCTCTTACCATCATGTCCGTCCCTCGTGAACAAGCTGTACATATTGTTTCTATTACTGTGCTTCCTTCCTTCAAATCTCCTTAGTATCTACTTTAAAGTAGAAGAGAAACCCTGAAACTTCACATTTGTGAAGTGACTTCTCTAAGTCAATGCAACAAGCTGTGGGACTCAAGCTTAGTGAAGTACAGCTGTTCTCCTCAGAAGTGATTTCCACAGTGCAAGAACTCTGGGAGATATGATCCTGTGATAATAATGCAAGTTCACTGCTAATTTTCGCTCTGTAATACATTGATGTCAGGACAGTACTTTCATAGTAATATGAAAAGAACCAAAAATGGAAAAAAAACCAAACACCACCCATACAAGCACAAGGAGTTTGCTTGATATTTTTCCAAGTCCTGTCTACCTGAAACACTATGAAATGAGTCTCTGAACAACAAAAATCACTCAGATGCCTGCTGGGATATTTTTGGTAACATTTCTGTGTGTAAAAAGCTGGACCTCCCCGCCTCAGACTGAAACACTGATGTGTGTAGAGAGTTTTGAACTTCAAACAAGCTCAGTTTGCTGTGGTATGTGCCCCTTTTCAAGTGTCTGCAAGCTTTGATTTTGTGGTGCCAAGTTTTGACTTAATAGATGGTTTTGTTTTGACCATGACATTTCCACACACATGTTCAGATAAGGAGTGTAGTTTAATTTCTATAGTCAGGTCAGACCTTCAAGTTTCATGAATTTTCATGCCTTAACCCTTATGCTGGCAAAGGAAATACATTCAAAACTTTTGTTGAACTAGACTTTCGGAATGTTGCGGAATCTGCCCTGAAAATAAACTGCATAATCCACTGAACTAAAAGCACCATTTGCCTTCAAAACTGTATCCCAGTGACCGATATCACACAAGTAAACAGAAAGGGTTAGGAAATACCACTTGGCCAACATTGTCAATCCTTATGCAAATCCAAACTACAAGGATTTGCAGCAAAACTTTGCAATTCAAAAAAGGTCTGGCAAGTCTGTTCATAAAGATAAATGCATGCCTGTTTAAAAAGATAAAAGATAAAACAAATGAATTTCTTCTCTTTGTTTCTTGGGCTGTGGAGCTGGAATATGCAAATGTTATGTATTAGCATCTTCATTTCCCATTGATTCTTTGGAGTTATTATATAGCTGGACTCTGCCATCAGATATTTGATAAACAGAAACAGTAAATAGCCTAACTTCAGCAAATTCATTCCTCACACTAGTGAACAGACCACTGTAGGTTTTATTCCTCCAAGGAATATTTTTGCTTTCCATGGTTCAATACTGATTGCATCTGCAAAACCTGTAGTAAAAATATAGTAATTTTGTTTTCTAAAGGTCCTCAGACATAGCTAATTCAATTTCAAAACATGAGGCTATATTATGAAAAGAAAAACAGAAAAACAAATGCACTCCATAAAGCTTTCACCGGGATAATTTTCTTAGAAAAAGTACAGTTAAGCACATTAGTCAGTGAAGAGTCTTCTGCTTGTGTGAAGTGTTTTCCGGCACATTAACTCTTTTTCAGGGACTGCCTGCTAGTCAAAGCTTCCATTAGATTAATTAAAATATGGCTCCTCTCACTGGAAAGAACAGACATGAGTTTGGTTACAGGATATTGACCACCTATAGAAACGGAGCCCTTTCTTGTTACATAAAATACAAGCAGAAGCAGCACAGGAGACTGAACAAGAAGATAAAACTTCTAGTACAGGGAGCACATTTCTTATTTGGAAGCATGATTACTAGGTGCTGATGTTTTCCCCTAAGCCACCTGAAGTGAATATAAGGTGCAACCTTGCAAATTGTCAGCACATATAAAGCAAAGATTTAGCGTAGCTTCCATCCGGCATCCTATAAATGTGTCCCATGAGGAAGATTAGTATCAATCATAGGCTTATTGGAGAGGGAGATAGGATACAATGATAACCTGAAGCTATCAACTAGAGTAATGGTCTAAGAAGAAAAAGCAATCAGAGAAAGAAAAGACTATCTTCAATGAAAGACAGAACTGGAAAATTGGGCAGGAATGTATCATGTTGATGAACATGAGCTGCTATACAAGAGAGAGAATCATATGAACAATATACAGGCTCTAAAGAAATGGTTATTGCCTAATGTTTATCTTAAAAGGAGTGCAAATAGACATCCATATTACATCAAACTGTTTTACTTTAGTTCTGCGGCTTAAGTACTTGCACTAAAATGCAATAAAGCCACAAGTGTGGTGTCTTAACTATGCAAATTGTTATCACCCTGTCAGAAAAATGGGAATTATTTCAATGGTTTATAGAAAAGGTATTGGACAGTTTGGATTTTTTGCTTCAGAAAGTTTTCACATCAGGTTCTCTCCTGTGTTTTGGCAACTCTTTCCGGTTTAAATGCTTCATAAAAGTATGCCCTCAGCTGCTCTCAGTGCACCTGTCATGGCTGTGCAGGATTTTGTTATTTTTTTTTTAGATTTAAATTTTATAGGGTCACTTTTTAGATATAATCCAGGTTTAAAGCTAAGCATCAGTGATCCTAAAGTCTGTCCCTCAGTTTTCAAATTCAAGGACTTGCTTCTTTCTGTGACACTATCTGGCACATCCAAATGCATCTAAACTCTCACTATGGCTATTATTGCTACAAGGTAAAAATGTGATAGCAATTACAAGGACACAGGCAAGCCATTCCAATGGCATCCAGTTTTAACACAACTCCAACACAGCACAGAGTCCCCAGAACAGGCCAAATGAAATTTAAGACCAAATATCTAATTAGAAAGTTACTGACCCCACAGAGAATTTTCTCTGAAATGTATTTTGCCTTCTATTTCTCTTATCTTTTTGAAGACTGAAACAAAAAATAAAGACTCCTCATTCCCTTGAAAAATCTTTGTTCAGAAATAATTCAGAGGTCTTTATTTCAAAGGAATGACAAAAATGCTCATCCTTATGGTGTCCTCTAAGGCCTTTTGAATTTTATGTGGCTAGCTCTACATAATTTTCATCAGCTTATTTTATAGTAACCCACACTGCTCTCTATGCTGTCCATCTGAGTTAACAGCACACGAGACATTAGAGAATTAAAGCAGATTATTTTTCTCCCCCAGGATATACAGCATCTGAGTGCAAAATGTTTTCCTGAGGATGTATCAGGTTCAACAATACAGAAAGCTGTACCACCTCTGCAGCAGGATATGGATGCAGGTAGCCTCCATAGTCATGAGCATATCAACACTGAGGGAAGACTCTGGCAACAGGCACTGGTAGCAAAAATGGGCAATAGCTACAGGATGCAGAAAGTTACCGGGAATTTCTCCCATGCACTCACATAGAGAAGAAAAAGAGAGTGTGTGTTGGACTAAAACCACAAAAACATCTCAATGACAGATGTTTAAAGTTCTGTACCTATATCTGCAACTATATATTGCTATAATTTCAACTGGTTTTGGACTGCAACTAAATCTGAAAAATAATCCTTTGAGTTCAGGTTAGCCCTTTTGAGTTTTGAGGTTCTAAACATGTCTCTCCCATTGTTTACTATTACCACATTCCCAATCAGGAGACAAAAATAAACAAACAAACATGTTTATTCAATCAGGATGTCTGTATTAAGTCTATTTGTCAGTGTGCAGATTAAGATGAAATTAAACACTTGGTGGATGCAAACATTTAGCACTGAAATGCATCTCTGTCTGCCAACATGGCATTGCTTCTCCAAAGTGATGCTCTTCATTTCATACAAGAACATCAAAACTATCTTCTGAATATTTAGGGGTAAACAAGCTCTCATGAAAAGGATGAGGTGGACTGGAATCTCTGGGGGAACCTGAGGAAAAGGCTGTCTGGAGAGAAAGGAATCTCTCTTTTGGAGGAAGGTACCCTGAGCTGCAAGGCAAAATGAGAAGAGGGAGTCCTTGAAAAACTGAGCTAGGAAAGAGCTGATAAGAAGTCAGTTAATTACAGAGAGAGAGGGTGACTGACCTTGCAAGAATAGAGTGAAGTCTATGTATGTATTTCACTGGCATTTATAACTGTGCCATCTCTTGTGGCTGTGGCACATAAATGCTTTCATTTACGTTTCACCACCAACTGATTGGAGGGAAGTATGATTCCCAGATGCTTGCCTACACTCTTCAGTAATATTCCTTGCTTAAAGTTGGAGCTTATCTATAACTGGGGAAATGATGTAACTTTAAATCCACAGCTACCCGATGTATTTTGTCAAAGAATTTGAAGTGTAGAAGGGCATGCATGCCACAGGGAGGAGGCAAGAGGTAGATTCAAGAACAGATACCACAGAAATCATGAAACAATGGAATCATTGCTTAGTGAGGAGCAGCACAGATGGAACCTTCCTGCAAAGAGGTGAAATGCAGAGTAGCAGAGTCCCTGGGGACTTATGGGTGCTTTATACCCTTTATCTGCTTTTTATTTTACATTACTAGTCCTGAATTACACTCCTTGGATGTGATGAGTGTGTCACTTGAAGTGCATTTTACCTGGTAGCGACATTATATAATTCCTTCTTGCTCACTTCTTCCTGGGTGGAAGAAGGAAGTATATTTCACTGGATCACACCTGGGGTCCATTTCACAGTAGGAACAGGAGCTGAAGAGAAGTAAAAACAAGGTGGCAGGGGTTGGGGGAAGATAGACGGATAGCATTGCTTTGTTTAGTGGCACTGGATGTGCATAAAATTCAGCCCAAAATGCTACCGTAAAATGTGTAACGCTGTTGGTGGTCACAGAAGAATAAAGAGGGGAAGAGGGCAGCATGACCAAGTGCTAGGCTGCAGAGGTTTTTCAAAGTATCTCTTAATCTTCCAGTGTTTCAAATCACCATTACCGAACACCTGGACATCCAACTGATACCTGTCAGCAGGAAATTCTGCATTCTGTAAGCAGAGTTTGATTGCAGCCTGATTGCAGCCCAGGATTTTTGTTTCATGTGAGTGAACATCTTTTCTTCAGAGTAATAGGAATATTCTAAAGCATTTTTTCTGCACTGGACATGTATGTCATGTTTCCAGCTTTACTGCCCCAAATAGTGCCCACTCCCTAAACAGCGTTTTTGACAAACCTAGACCTCTCTAGAGCCAGAATTTCAACTCTCAGGTGAGATGGCAGGGTATTTCCTTCTTGTAGGGGAGAAACACTGAAGCACCAATTATTTTTGGTATGGAAATTTTCTGGTAAAGAATATTCTAAAAGGAAGGCCAGCTATTCATCAGGTGTAACTGCTTCACTCCACTGAACAAAAAAGTGATCAGGTGGTTCATCTAGTCTCTACTGCATAGCCTTTAGGTTGCCCTCAGGGGATGCTTCAATCTGCAGAACAGGACAAGAGACTGCCTGCAGCTGCCCAAACCCTACTGCCCACTGGCAGGGCAAGGCGGTACCAGCAGCCTTATTGCTGCCCACATGTGGTAGTTCCCTGGAGCTGCCTGATGTTTCACTCTTAGCACAGCCTCAGAGCCCATCAGCTGCATCCACCTTACTGCATGCGTCCTGTGCAGGTTTAACGGCTGACCCCTGCAGCCTGCAGCATCCCCAGCAGGCTCTGTGCAGTGTCCCTGCACCTGTGCTGTCCTCTCTGATTCCCCACCACACCCACACAAGGCCACCTACAGCCACAGTTGCTTTCATGCTAATCTCACAGGGTTGGCATCCTGTGACAAATGCCTGCATCAGACAGGGTGGAGCAGAAGGAACACAGTATGGCAGAGGTAAAAAACTGTGACAATCTTCCAGGAGATGGCATGAGAGCATAGTCCTGAGTCAATGGGTCTGGCTGCAGGCACAGTGAGACCACAAGTGCCCAAACTCCTGGCAAGGGAGAGCCCTTGAGGACAGCTGGCACCCTGACACCCAAACCCCAATGTGACTAGAGTGAGAACGTCACCCTGAGCATGCCAGCATCTGCACTATGTCAGGCCTGCTTATTTCCCAGACTTGCGCATCTGAGGAGAAAACAAGACATCCTCCCAGGAGAACAAATTGCTCCTGGTAGCACATTTCAGCTGGGAGGAGCCTCCATTCTGGAAATCCACATTTGAAGAAACAAGCAGCCAAACTCCACTCCATGTGTCAGCATTAATTACAGTGGGAGTGCGGTTCAAATCTCTCCCTTTATAACATGTGCTCTGCTTCCCAAAATACAAAAAGAAACAGCAACAGTGCAGGATTTCTACCTCTCAAAAATAATCAGAGTACAGCTTTGCTATTATAATTAAACAGAAATTAATTACATTTTATATAAGGGGACAGGTTCTGAAGGCTTAGTTGGTTTCCTTTTTAATTATGGTGTAACACTGTGAACACAGCAAAAATCGTTTTAACATGCTAAAATGTGCTGGGGGTTTTGTTTGCTTTAACAGACTGCAAAGGATGCTACATTTGCATTTAATTTTATAAAAAGTTATTAAAATAGGGGATTTTGGTTCAATATGTATTTGTTTAGCATGTGGATGATTTCACATCAGAAATTATTTTTTTCAATCAACAGACATCTGGAAAAGCAAAATAAAAAGAACAGATCAATGTATTTTCAAAAGAAAGCTGGTTAATGACAAAACATTTGATCCTGTCAGAACTAAACTAGTTTTAAATATTCACCATTTCCAAAGGAATCAATCCCTATCCTCAAAGCTACATAGTATATTATCTTTTTGACAGGAACAAAATAGCACAGCCCCCAAAACTGGAATGCATAAACCCCCCTCATGCCAACAATGAACTACCCTCTAGCCAACAGTGTGATACGTAGGAACAACTCCTGTGGGTAGATGGCATCATTCCTTCCAGCTCTGTTTCTAGAGGCACGGCTGGCTGTGTGAACGTGGGGTGGGTTTGCTGAACCAGACAGTCCATTTAGGAAAAAGCAATTCTAATTTCCAGTGCCTGAGCAGCTTTTATAGAGAAATCAGGCAAAGACTCTGGCAGATGCAGAAAAAAAGAAGTGCAGCATCTAGTTCACTTGAAATTCAAATGAGGAAACAACAAGCAAGTTGGTTTTTGTGCTTTCAGAGTTAGGCAGCAGCTAAGCAAAAATCTTTTTAGACTGCAATTTTCCATTTGGGGTTAGGAGCAGAGTTAGTTAAGTCCTGCGAAGCTGTTCATGGGATCTCACTCTGTGTTCCTCTATTATACAGAAGTCCTAGGGAACATCTTCATAGCCACATGCCTGATTCATCACTCTTTGGAAGGCTACAATAAATCTGTCATGGACGCCTACTAATTGCTAGTAAATCACCAAAGTTGGAAGTGTCACAAGCATATCCAAAAAGAGTAAAAGTGAAGAACTGAACATTCAGAGAGCTCTGGGATGAAATTCTGTCACTTTACAGATGAACCTGTAATCTATGTGAAAATAAATGATGTATAATGATTACTAAATTTGAAATCAAATCTTCACATGGGGACAATTCAATAAGGTTAAGTGATTACAGGACTATGCAGCAGCATCAATTATGGAGCCAGAAATAGTCTCATGTCCCTCAGAGGCTACAAAAACTCTGCATCGCTTTATTCACCAACATCAGAGGACATTCACTTTCATCAAATAGTCTGTGGGTCCTCGTTTGGAAGAGGAGAAGAAAGAAAAAATGGAAGGCACAAGCCCAAAAATGACTGGCAATGATCCTAACTTATCATCTGAACCACCATTTGCTCTGCCAATTGATGGGAAATGAAGTGTGATCAAGTCTAGTCCATTGTACATCATTCCCGTTGACTGACCCGCCAAATCCTTGATTGACTAATTAGTTACAATATCAGTATCTGCCATTTTGCACAATGCTCACACGAAAAAGCCCTAAAGTTTCTATAAAACGGACAACTGCCACTTAATCTGTAACTTCACATTTTCTTGCACATGTATGACTAAGGCTTGATACTGTCAAAATATGGAATAGAAACACAACAGTACAGAAGAAGTAGTAAAATCCAGAAGCATGAAATCTAGGGGTCAGTGCAACCCTTGAAGTAACACAACATACAATTTAATCTTACAGATGGATAATAATCCGTATCAGAAAGGATTAAATCCGTGCTGCTCATTTACAATAGTTCACTTTAAGTTGCAACCTGTCTATTTTCCATTCCCAGTATCAGAGGAAACAGTGCTTGGTGGTGACTGACAGCAACGTGAACATTTTAATAGCATCTACTGTTTAAGAGCATGATCACTACCCTGTGATTCTTAATCTACTTTTGATGCAGCAGAGCTCTGCAGACTAGGCAATCTGCTGTTAGGGCACATGAAAAGGTGGGGGGTTTCTTTACTCCTGTCACCCAGTCCCACACTAGGTGCATAACAAGCTGTTTCAATGCCATAAATCAGACTAGGCGAGGCACTGCCTGACATTATGCTTTACATTACAGTCTCAAGTCTGAGCTGCTAGCAAGCAGGGTCACTACATTTACTTTTCTATCTCAGACACAAATGGTCTTAAGTGCAAATACAAATCAAGTTATTCAGTGCAAAAACAACCTGTGACTTGTAAACTGGGCCCTGTGTAAGTACCTTGGCATTTCACTGTTTAGTGGTTCCGAAGTATCCAGACGCCATGGCAATGCCTAAATACACCACTTCACTGCAGACCATTCTGCTGCGGTGTTGGCTACACTCACCACCTTTCCCCTAATTTTTATATCTATTCTTCTCTTATCTGCCAATTCAGATCAAAAGCAGGAAGGGAAATGTACAGACTGAAAATGCAAATGCATCATCTACCATACAGGGAAGTGCTAGCAGCTCACAAGGCAGAAGAAACAGAGAAACCATGTGAAAAGAAAAAATCCTACTCCACATCATGGATGACAAATTTCTTCCCACACTACGTTGTAATAAATCCTAGCCTTTGCTAACACAGGAATAGGAAAGCTGCTTCCCAGAGCTAATAAAGTCATGTCTTACTTAGTGCTCACTTTAGTACACATAAATGGAAGACATTTTGGGTTTGCCAGGTAGTGACACCTCAGATAATCCAAAGATTCATCTTTCCTTCTGGGCTGGCAGCAGGGTAAAAGCATAATGCTGTAGCTTGGTATCCAGAAAAAGACCTCTTTGGGACGTTACACCAACTCTATCCTATTTTTCAACTGAGGGAAAAAATACTACACCAGCAGAATCCTAGCACTTGCTGGCTGATGGTTTGTTTCAATCCCTGTGCACAACAGGTGTGTGCAATACCTAAGACAGGCTCCAGTACACTTCTATTGCTGCTGCTGTAGTGCAGTAGTTTGCATAACACTTTGAAGTTAACATTTCTTAAGAGAGAAAATCTGCATTACAGAGGCAGCACTTCTATCACAAACAAACTATATATTTTTGTGTAACTCTCTACAGGATTTTCAAATTAGGGAAGTGACACAAGCTGGACCAATGGACATGATGAATTGCTTCAACACTATTTTCCTACTATTTGCCCAAACATACTTAGCTGTAGATATAAAGTCTCTTTCAGGCAATTTAAAAGTTAATTCAATATTTTTAAATTATTTCTCCCCCCCCCCCCCCATTAACACTTCAACAGCTAGAGGAAGCAATGCTCTTCACACAAAGAACAGGGGCCTAGAAGCAAAGAAACAATCCCATGTTCCTTAGGAGCAACATAATGCAAGCCATATTTCCTCCTGAGTGTATGCTATACAAGCTCTGTGCAGTGTGCTGGAAACTCTTACTATGGAAATATGAACTACATCTATATTCAGATGAATGCAGTCTGAAGCAATCTGGTTCTCTGTATTTTGCATGTTGAAACAGCTTTCTCTTGTAAGTTCTGAGTTCTCATATTTGAAGACCAGTTATCCAACATTATTTTACAATGTTTGTCCCCCCTGAGTAAAAGACTGAAATGACCAACTCAAGCCCACAGACAGACAAACCATTAACACACCATCTTCATCACAAATAGCTGCATATCTCCTGGGTTTCCCATGGCAATCTGGGGCTTGGTAGTTGGTCAGCCTCTTCTTTTCAAGGACAAGAAACCTGATCTGTGGTTTTCTACAGGGCTTAGCTCTAGTGAGTATTAATTAAACACTGTATCACTGTATAAAAATGCCTCCTTTCTCCCTGCTAGCAAGACTAGTAGCAGGGGGCACATAAAATAAAATATTCTACCCTTTGCAGATTAGCCCAAAGCACAAACAAGTACTAGCATTCTCTTTGTTCCTACTCAGAGCAAATGCTACATCAAGTTCAAGACAGACAGTTGCATCTTGAGCAAATCTGCTCCAGGAATCAATCAGTTTATCTAATCTGAGAAGAGGTAGGATGTCTAGACAGTTACATTTGTGGAAATGGTTCCTAGGCATTCAGTAATAAGGACAACATGATGAACTGACAAGACTTTATTTTCCACTGAGATTAGAAAATTCTGATTCTGCTTGGCACTAAATGTAAATTATTTACAGTGTAAAGATTTGGTAGATACCATGCTGTCTACTGCACACGGGTGTACATAATCCTTATACACTGTAACTATGCACTATATATGCATTGATAAAATTAATAGAACTGCAGGCAGAATATTCCTATCTTGAATAATTTCCCACATATTAAGCGTTCATCTTAATACCATGTCTTTTCTTATCTGATTATTTTATTAAGAATTGGTAGGAGTTCTAATTCAGCTACAGCTTACTGAATGAAGGAAAACTTGCGGTTGTTTAGCAGGTCTGTTAAAAAAAGGATGAAGAGGCCCCAGTACTGCACAACATGCCAACATCCTCCAAAATAGCATTTGCTAAATGAATTTTCACAAGCAGCAATTTCTGTTTACTAAAGCAGTAAATACAGTCTTGCAGTATCTGAAAGAATTAAACATTTTCTGTGAAAATTAGCCATATAGCATCACAGGAGGTTCCCCTTTATCCAGCATCAGTTAAATTTTGCCATCTTCTAAGGAGATTAAATTCCCCCTTTACAACTCTGTTTCCAGCTGTCTAACAGACTTCAGTGAGCTTTCAAAGGCAGGCTGGCATCATGGAATTCTCTCTAATCCAAGCTGCTTCCTTTGCACCAAGCTTCTCCATTCGCTATTTTTTCAGTGCTTCATGCCTTTATTTCATGGTTGCTCACTCCCCAGGATACCTTTATTTTCTAGGCTAAAATCTCATTGGAGTGATACAACAGAAATGAAGCATATATGGTAAATTAAGAATGAATTTGAAACATCCCTGAAATTCACTTTGAAGGATGAAAGGAGCACATAAAAAATTGAGGATGTGAAGACGAAGTTTAGAACATTATAGGAATCAAGGGGGCAGGCTATAGGTTTTAATCTTTCTTCTGTTTCTTTGGTATTTACTATCAGCATAGGGCTATCATAGCTTCATAGGGACAAACTGTAACTTATGAACAGTTTATATAATGTGTTTTCTGAATGTATTTGTCACTCATTAAAAAAGATATAGCTATTACTTTAATAAAGCTTATTTTGGTAACTTCAGTATATATGAGTCCAGGGTCTATGTTCTAGATTTGGTTTTGTTCCACTCAGGAATACAGTGATGGTTGCTTATGACTTAAAACCTACAAAATTAAGAACATTTCTGGACTTTAGTAGACAACCTTCTTTCTAGAAAACACAAAGCTTTTCTTGACTCGGACATCATCAGTTGAGGATGAATTACTGCATACAGTAGTCTTAGGCTGATGATCTGTTTATTCTTCTTACCATATTAAGAATTGCTACAATTTTAATATGTAATTCATAATACTGCCTGCATTTCTTAAATCTCCAGCTCCCAGAGTAATGGGATTAGAAGAGAACAAGTTTCTCAGGGCAGCTGAGAAACTGGAAAGTGTAGTCTTAAGTATGAAACCTTAAAATCAAAGACAAAAATAAATTGCAAACACAGTATTAGTATTTATAGGTCACAATTTTTAAATCAATGTATTAGTTGGACACAATTTCTGATTGTTTTGACTTGCATTGTCCAGAGCCATGATATCTAGGGAACACATAAAGAATGGTCATTTGTGCTCACTTCTGTATCTACTCTCTCCTGAGAAGTTTTGAGTAGTCCCAACTGGTAATTGTTGCAGCATATTCTCCTTTTTAAGCTTGTTAAGTATCAGGATTCCCACCCAGGGTTTACAGAAAAGTCCTACAGGTGCTCTGCCTCCAACTATGCAACCCCAGCATTTCCTCTGCCTCCATCTAACATATCCTGTTCCCCAAAATCAGTTCTGCAGCAAAACCTCAGAATTTATTGTATACATAAAGCTTCTGCAGCATAATGTGCCTTCACCACACCAACTTCTTGGTCACCCTGTTGTTGGCTCCATCCCTGTACTCCAGCACAGGCCACATGTTTCAGCAGGTCTGTTCCTACTCCTTCCCTCTCAAAACTGGAGCCTCTATTTGCCTTACTCTTCTCACTTTAGCAAAAGACTGTTGTGCTGCTTCCCCTCTGTTTCATCTGAAAGGAGTCCCCTGCCATATGTGCTGGTAAAACCAGTAAGGCTGCTTGGACCAATGTTGTCCTCTCTGCTCTTGCCTTCCTCTGAATTAAAAATCCTGTGACTCTTCAACTCATACCTGCAGTCAAAATCTCTGCTCACCCTGGGAGAGCACATTTGTTGCATTTCAGTTTGTCCAGTTCCTGGCACTCACACACAACTCTGAGTGACAAAGTGAATAAAAAGAATTATTTTTAACAGATTTTAAGTGAGATTGTAACTGTCTCATTGAAATGTCCAGCAAAAGCCTTCATACCAAATGAGAGATGTAACAGGCTGCCTTAAAAACTGATCCCTAAAGAATGAGTCATCTTCTTAGTAAGTAAGACTTGGCATGAGCAATTTGCATCACAAAGACACCACTGCCTTCTGGCATCCTTGTCAGTGAAAAAGCCAAGGAATGAACAGATAGATGCAGATGAGAGTTTCCTACTTCTAGGGCAGACTTAAGTTGCAGAGCTGGTCTGAACTTTAACTACTGCTCCCTACCACTTTCCTATCAACAGAGAAAAGATTATGATCTGTCTCAAATGACTCTTTCAGCTTGTGTTAAGCGAGGAAACTACAAGCTTGAACCATGACATTGGCTTTCTTTGGGCTGGCAAGCTACCTACTCACATGCAACACAGGGGCACATAAATCATACACGTTATTATTTCCCAAGCACTACTGAACAGTTTAGCTAGGACAAGATGCTGCTGTTCTCTAGCACAAACCCTACATTTTCTCCAGTGAACTATGAGAAGCTGGACTTGAAATTGCATCCTGGGCTACATGAAAAGATCCATTGCCAGCAGATCCAGAGAGGTGATTCTGCTCTGGTGAGACCTCACCTGGAATACTGCATCCAGCTCTGGAGCCCTCAATACAGGAAGGACATGGACCTGATGGAGCAGGTCCAGAAGAGGGCCACAAAGGTGATCAGGGGGTTGGAGCACCTTGCTACAAAGACAGGCTGAGGGAGCTGGGGTTGTTCAGCCTGGAAAAGAGGCAGCTTCGGGGAGACCTAACAGTGACCTTCCGGTACCTGAAGGGGGCCAACAGGAAGGATGGGGAGGGACTGTTTACAAAGGCCTGCGGGGATAGGACAAGGGGCAATGGCTTCAAACTAGAGAAGTGCAGATTTAGATTGGATGTTAGGAACAGGTTCTTTACTATGAGGGTAGTGGAACACTGGAACAGGTTGCCCAGGGAAGTGGTTAGGGCTCCACCCCTGGAGATATTCAAAGTGAAGCTCAACCAGGCTCCAGGAAGTCTGATCTAGTTGAGGATGTCCCTGCTTGCTGCAGAGGGGGTTGGATTAGATGACCTTTGGAAGTCCCTTCCCACCCAGACCATTCTGTGATCAAGAGGTGCTGGAGCAAATATATGCCCTGACTGGACATCATGGCTTTCATCATGGAACTTCATTTTGCCATAAAATGCTCTTCCTTGCTTAGCAGAAAATATGTAGTACTGCAATTTATCACAAACAATCCCATTATTACACTGACACTAACTCCATTTAAAGAACTTTCAGCCCCTGAAGGGTTCCAAGAAATTCGCTCAGTCTCTTAAGCAGCAAGAAATGTCCACCATGGGAACAACACTGCATTTATGTAAAGTATGCAAATAAACTTGATTAACAAAAAAATACCAGTTTAAAAACAAAGAGACAAATACTCCTTGCATTTATCTATATTAAGCACAGTTTTTCCCCATTTCCTTTGTTTTGTAGTAGACAAACTCAAAGTGTAATTCCTTCAGCCAATAATCCTGCTGAGTCTCACCTTTTACCCCAGTCTCTTCATGGAATTTGTTCCAGCTGCTGAGTGTGACAGGTATACAGCAATATAGGTTTGGTGATGAGCATCTGCAACAGCATTTAGGTTGACCTAGTTTTCCAGGCAGTTCATGTATCTTAGAGGAAAAGAATCCGTATCAATGAATAGGACAGGAATGCTATTATTGCATTATTGTTTCTACTGACCCCTCCCAAAGAGAGAGACACTCTTGCTCTGTGTTCAGCCTTTCACATTCTAAAGTCATTTTTTTTCTAGAGGCACACTATTGTTATAGCAAAAGAACTGTACTATGCCAAAAAAAAGCAGTCCTAACAGAGACACAGTCATATGATAGAGAAGTGCTTTGCAATAGGAAAGTTGCATCACCCCCAAGCCAAATTCTACCAGATTTATGGGTACAGGTGCTTTTGCATTACAGTTTCTTCCAAAACAACTGTGCCAGTCCATGACCACATCTTTCCTCCTCTCTCAACACCTACACGGCTCCTCAGCATAGGTCTGGTGTTCAATTTCCTCCCTTCACCATCACCAGTAGCACAAAGTTATTTGTATTATCCACATCCTAAAGTAGCCAACAACCTTCACTGCCATTTCGATAAGGCAATCCCTGCGAAAGCTCCAAAGATTCCTATTCTTTTTGGCAAAACACCTTGTCCTCTCACTGACCAACTACAAAATCAGACTGACCAGTAACACTTCGAAAGTTTAGTTTGTTCACTTCTGTGCTTATTTGTTGCATGGGCACAGCTTTGCTTGCTTACTTTTAAGTAGGAATTTCATCTTACTATTGGAAGTCCTGAATCTTGAATACTTTATACAAGCAAGAATAATCGTAGTTTACTTGCTCTGGAGCCAAGTAATCTCCAGTCAAAACCAGAAAAGCAAATATGAAATCCCTCCCTCCTCTCTTCCACATCAGATTCACTTAATAAAAAGGCCATCTTGTTTTTCTCCCATGTATCTCTTAGCAGGTGGGATGCAAATGTGGAGCTAGGTTCTTTCCCTTTTATGCACCACAGAGATTAATTAGGATTCTGCACTCTGTTGGCCACTTGGTTGATATGGAGTAAAGCAGAGAAAGAATTCAAAGTTCAATGCTCCTTTCCTTCACTTAATGTGGAAATCAGTCAAAGAAAAAGAAAATCTAATGTGAATAATGAGAAGAAATGATGAACAGAGGCTGTACAACATGCTTGCCTGAGGGCTAAAGAAGCCATTCATGCTCTGAGGAGTTCCTTGAGTTCTATGCAAAATGGTCATTAGATAACATGCAGTGAGAGAAGCTGAGGTTGAACCAGCTCTGCCCAGCATTCAATTCACACTCCTGCTTGCTCAGTTCTTTGTTGCAGAAGCACAGCTCCAACAAGAAGTACAAAGTACTCTAACCTACATATTAAGTGTAGTTCAGAGATTAGGCTTGTATCCTTACAGAAAGAACTGTAAATCACCTCCAACCAAAAAAGACATGAAGGTTTTGTCTTCTGCATTTTAGATAAGCATTCTAATCACCTGGCTACTCTTCAGGGCAAAGCAGAGGACCTTCTTGCCTGAGTGAGGATTAATTGCTCAGTGCAAAGGTACTCAGGTCAGAGATCAAGGCTGAGGAAATGCAGAACTTACTTGAGGATCAGCCTTTAGGACAGCATGAAGGAAGATGTTTCTTCAGAGCCTTGAGAAGCATGAAGATAGAGTATTCAGGACCTAACCACTCACTGTTTTCTATTATCTCTTGGTTTGTGTTTTTTTCTCCCAGATAATTACATACTGTCTTAAATACACATTAATGGATATATATTTACTAAATACTGCATAAACCCAAAGATTTGGCATTTAATATGAATACACTGTTATGCCTCCAGGCCTTAAACAGTATTTATTGAAATACTCAGGCCCTTCAAATATATTATTGTGTTTTTCACAGTTGATTCACAGACATTTCTGAGTGTAACACAAACTCCTTTTCAATAATGAGGAAATGTTATTCCTTGCAGCACAAGTCCAGTATGAGGCATGGCTGAGGTTCTGTAACATGTTTTGGTGTTTTTTTTCCATGTATCTTTATCTCCATCACTAATCTTGTAATTTCAAATAAATCTCAGTGTGTATCCTCTGTGAGAATATGAAGCACTGTATTCCCTTCACATTTAGAGGGAAGCACAGATAACTGCACTGTTTCTCTTAATCATAGATTTGAAGGTGTTCTTGACAGAGCAGTGGTCACCTTATTAATTCAAACAGTATCTGAGAGGCATCAAAACTGTAGCAATAGTTTAGCTGCTAACATGAATCATACACTTTTTTTTTCCAGCACATTTGAACTGGGATTGTACTGCCCCAAACACAGATACATAAATAGAGTTATCTGACATAATGTAATTTCAGAGCAAAATCACATCAATGCATTGACTTTAATAACAGGTTCTATATGAAAATCTCATATTCTTGGCTGATTACTTGGAAAGCACAGCAGTAACAGCCCTGCCCAAGGAAGAAATATCTAACTTACACAAAATAAGATGAATAACCTTACTGGACAGATGGACTCTGAGATTTTAATTCTGCTTTAATTCCTGTTTAGCACAAGTTCATTAAACTCCTACATCATAAGTCTGACCTAGAAAAGTAAATAAGTACTCTGCTATTCCCTTTAGAGCCCTGAGTTACTAATAAGGAATTATAAATCTCCAGTCACTTTGTCAAGCAGCCAAATACATCCCAAGTGAAACACAACTGCAAAGTTCATAAAAATGAGGCCGATTGAAATACAAGACTAAAAATGTGATTTTGTTTTATAGACCATGAATTAATACCACACTGCTCCAGCTTTTGTGAACTACAAACAGGGACATGTAGGAATGCAGAGAATACAGCTACCTTCACCCACCCAAGGCAACTCTTCCACCAGCCCTTGTCTCTTCCTTGAAAATATCAAGTTATTGCACTTATACATCACTATTCATCATAGATGCTTAAGCTTTTTATAAAGACATATACTTAGTTCAGAGATGGAGAAACTTGGGAGGAAATAATCATAAACATTCACATGCCTCAGCCAAAGTCATTACACAAGCCAGTAATGATGGATTTGGTAACATGACCATAGTACTCTGGCTCAACTTCCATCTCTAAACCGCACAGCATATCATGGGCACTGTTCCAATAAAATGACAATGATACTTTACTAGATGAAATGATACTTTACTAGAAATTTATGAACAACGGCATTGAAGATATTTTCTGAAACAAAGCCACAGCCCTATACATGGGGTGAAACCTGGGCTCTGCTAGAAAATTTGACTGACTGATGGAAGTCCTCTTGGGCTTCAGCAGGTGTAAGACTTCAGGTCTAAGACTTTCCATTCCTTTTTAAATAATTCTTGAAAATTTGCTCTGGATTTGTTGATTCATTTATTGCATGAACACAGTTATACTATCCAGGCTATGTTAATTATAGTAGCTTGAATTGTCATTACCTTCAGTGATTAAGCCTATAATTAGATCCCCTTCAATGTTGTCTTGACTTGTAAATGCATCCATCTGACCTTCCCTGATGCTGTTTCACCATTTGGCCCTGGTGCACCTCTGGTTGCTTTCCTGGTGCAAAAGCTCCAAAGTCCTGTTTGAGGTAATCTGAGCAAAAAGCTGAATGCTAGTTTTAATAATATAGTGAAAATTATTTCTAATAAAGTTTCCTCTGCCTAACGGCAAAACACCTAAGCCGCATTTACAAACCATCCTACTGCAGTTTGTCCCACTGCTTTTGCAGCTGTCCATGAGAACACAGCTTTGCCTGTTCTGAACGCTGCTGAAACTTCAAAATATGTAACTGCACATGTAAACAGTGGTTTGGGTAGGAATTTGTGAGTTCAGTCCTCCACCTTGTGAGACTCACTCAGTTTGCCAAGTAGAAAGCATCCTAATGAAGATGGCCATGTCTTATTCACAAGAGTCACATTCTGCCCATGACTAAACCTTCCCAAGTCAGATACTGTTCAGTTGGTTGCTGCCTTCTGAGGACAGAATGGTCTGTATATTCTGCACATAGCCTGGAAAGCAGTTTGGGACTCCGTGGTATGAAGATAATTTAAGTTACAACATGGCTTCACAATTTGAATTATACCTGATGTATTTGTCATGCTGATTTCTAATTCTCTATCCACCTCTAAAGCTGAGACAGCACCATTAATTACATAGCTGGAACACTGTACCTGTATAAAAATGTGAATGAAATTGCTAAATTAAGATTGCCTCCAAGAAACTGTTGGTTAGTCTCATTAGCAATACAAAAATGTAGTAATTGAAATGCATGCAAGAAACTGTTTATTCAACTGCCCAAGAAACCGGACAGTTACTAAAGGCAATTTTAATGTACACAAAGAGAGGGTTAATTTTAGATATGCAAATAATTTGTTTTCTTGTGTTTCAAGCTAGGAAGTATCTAGTATTCCATTTAAATAGGTGATGAGAAGACAAGAGATCCTCTGGAAGATCATAATAAGATGAGAAATGCATTGTACATGAAGTATTAAAAAAATCAGGTGCTAAAATAGAATGTACTAGCAAAGTGGGAATTAGAATCGTGTACACTTGGCCCAATTTGCATGTATTTTAGCATCCCACTGGGAAAAAAAGCATGTTTTGTAACTACTGACATTGTCACATCAAATTCAGAGATCAAGTCACCCAGGGAGTTTTCCAACCACATACAGTGTTTCAAAGACAGAACGTCACAGTCTTCCCAGCTCTGACAGAAAGACAGATATGGCTTTAGGCTGTGGGAGAGCCAATGTTTTACTGTTATATGGTTAAAACCAGCTAAAAATCCACCAATTAGTCTGTAAACTGAGAAGTAATGCTAGCAACTGAGCAGTCTGTGTTTCCACTTCAGGCAATTTAATATCTCCTATCTTTTCTTTTCCTTTTCTCTCTGTTCCTTAAAATACCAATAAATCCTTCTTTTCTTTAATCTTAGCTTAATTGGGTTTTTGGCTGTTATCTGGGAAAATTACTTTTTCACATTCCTGAGGGAAATGGAACAGTGTCCTCAGGAGAGCTGAGCACAACAGTCAGCCCACTGGTCAAGGGCAGGGGAAAAACTGTTATCTCCGTTCAAGGAATTGCTTCAGAGGGGTCAGTTGTATCATTATGAACAGAGAAAGGGCTAAATGTCTTGAGGATACAATGCAACATCAGTGACTTAGTTACACATAATAGACTACTGGTAGTGAGTGGTAGGATTATACCAAACATGCCAGGAGTATGATGGGGTATCTTAAAAAATGTTTGGAAGCAGTGTGTTCACTGAAATATAGTGCACATGCAGAAGTCACATCATTTTAAAAGTATAATTAAAGCCTTATAATTGCCTTAATGGGGATGCAGACTTAGAGGTATAATGATGTTTGTTCCATGATAAGGTAGTATTGGGGAACAAGAAATAAAGGCATTTCTGGGATGAGGCACCTTGGCACTATACATCTATGCTCATGGCAGCAGACAACTATTTCCATTAGGGATGTGAATGTAATAGAAAAAAAACTGCACACAGACCAGTCCCAACAAGAGAGCGCACATTGTAACAGAAATGGGGAAAATGGAGTTCCTGATTAAAAAAAATAAAAAGAAAAAAGAAAGAAGCATAGAAAGCAGTTCTCTTTTGTTTGTACATCAAAGGCACACCATTATCAACACAAAGGAAACTTTACTTCTCATTGATGCCCTCCTGGGGGTCTGCACATACAGACTTTCCACTAATAGTTCTCTGCATCATGTAACTATAGACGATGTAAATAGACACATGGTTATGAGGTGCTTTCAACAGAGTTATCACTTTGCAAGCCTCAGCTTAGTATTTTTACTATTTTTGCTGCTTTGTTTCGCTCTGCTGTTTGGAATATTTATTCAGAGCATTTGTGTTCCAAATATGCCCATTGTCAGAATACAATCTAGTGTATAGACAGAGCAGCAAACTGTCTGCTTCCTGACAGGGTGGATAAGAACCAAAATGTTTACAACATAAAACTGTGAGAAGCAAAGCAACAGACCTCTGCAAGACAGGTGCCCAGACAGGAATATCTACTAGTAAATCTGAAATGTCTCACACTGACAGAACCATCCCACCTACTAACCAGAAATGTGCCTTTGAAATACCAAAGTAACTCACGAGTACAACCAAAACTATTTTAATGTAAAAAACACACAGAATCAGAGAATTAACCAGGTTGGGAAAGATTTTTGAGATCATCAACTCCAACCTATCACCCAACACCATCTAATCAACTAAAACATAGCACTAAGTGCCTCATCCAGTCTTTTTTTAAACACTTAAAGGGAATACTAAGAACTTTTACAGGTATATTAATGGGAAGAAGAAGACTAGGGAAGGTGTGGGCCCCCTCAGAAAAGAAAATGGTGACATGGTCACCTGTGATGAGGAAAAGGCTGAGGTACTTAATAACTTCTTTACCTCAGTCTTCACTGCAAGGGCCTCTAGCCACACTTCTGATGTTACGGAAGACAAAGCCAGGGATGGGGAGGAAGAACTGCCCATTGTAAGTGCAGATCAGGTTCGTGATCATCTGAAGAACCTGAAAGTGTTCAAGTCCATGGGACCCGACGGGTTACACCCACGGGTACTGAGAGAACTGGCAGATGAGGTTGCTAAACCCCTCTCTATTATATTTCAAAAGTCCTGGCAGTCTGGTGAAGTCCCCACAGACTGGAAAAGGGGAAACATTGCCCCCATCTTCAAAAAGGGCAAGAAGGAGGAACCAGGGAACTACAGGCCAGTCAGTCTCACCTCTGTGCCTGGAAAGATCATGGAACAGATCCTCCTGGAGTCACTACTCGCTCAAAAGAATAGTGAAGAGGTGATTGGGAACAGTCAGCATGGCTTTGCCAAGGGCAAATCCTGCCTGACCAACCTGGTGGCCTTCTATGAGCAGGTGACAAAATTAATAGATGAGGGGCGAGCAACTGATGTCGTTTACCTGGACCTGAGCAAAGCCTTCGACACTGTCCCGCACCACATCCTGGTCTCCAAACTGGTGACACATGGGTTTGATTGGTGGACCACTAGATGGATAAGGAACTGGCTTGATGGCCACACCCAAAGAGTGGCTGTCAATGGCTCCATGTCCCAGTGGAGGCCAGTGACAAGTGGAGTCCCTCAGGGATCAGTCCTGGGACCTATCTTATTCAACATCTTTGTGGGGGACATGGACAGTGGCATTGAGTGCACCCTCAGCAAGTTTGCTGATGACACCAAGCTGTGTGGTGCAGCAGACACGCTGGAGGGAAGGGAGGCCATCCAGAGGGACCTTGACAGGCTGGAGAGGTGGGCACAGGCCAACCTCATGAAGTTCAATAAGAGCAAGTGCAGGGTCCTGCATCTGGGTCGAGGCAATCCCAGGCACAAATACAGGCTAGGCAGTGACTGGCTGGAGGATAGCCCTGAGGAGAGAGACTTGGGGGTGCTGGTGGACAAAAAGCTCAACATGAGCTCTCAGTGTGCACTTGCAGCCCGCAAAGCCAATCAGATCCTGGGCTGCATCAGGAGAAGTGTGGCTAGCAGGTCGAGGGAGGTGATCCTCCCCCTCTACTCAGCCCTGGTGAGACCCCACCTGGAGTACTGTGTCCAGTTCTGGAGCCCCTATTACAAGAGGGATGTGGAGGTGCTGGAACGTGTCCAGAGAAGGGCCACGAGGATGATCAGAGGGCTGGAGCACCTCTCCTATGAGGACAGACTGAAGGAGTTGGGGCTGTTCAGTCTGCAGAAGAGAAGGCTCCGAGGTGACCTAATTGTCGCCTTCCAGTATCTGAAGGGGGCCTACAGGAAGGCTGGGGAAGGACTTCTCAGGATATCAGGTAGTGATAGGACTAGGGGGAATGGAATGAAGCTGGAGGTGGGGAGATTCAGGCTGGATGTGAGGAGGAGGTTCTTCACCATGAGAGTGGTGAAACCCTGGAATGGGTTGTCCAGGGAGGTGGTCGAGGCCCCGTCCCTGGGGGTGTTTAAGAGCAGGCTGGATGAGGCTCTGTCCAGCCTGATCTAGTGTGGGGTGTCCCTGCCCATGGCAGGGGGGTTGGAACTAGATGATCCTTGTGGTCCCTTCCAACCCTGAATGAAACTATGAAACTATGAAACTATGAAACTTCCAGGAACGGTGACTCCACCACCTCCCTGGGCAGCCCATTCCAATGGCCAATCTCTCCTTCTGTGAAGAATTTCTTCCTAACATCTATCTTAAACCTCCCCTGGCACAGCTTGAGACTGTGTCTGCTCATTCTGTCACTGGTTGCCTGGGAGAAGAGACCTAACCCCACCTGGCCACAACCACTCTTCAAGTAGTTGTAGACAGCAATAAGGTCTCCCCTGAGCCTCCTCTTCTTCAGGTGAAACAACCCCAGCTCCCTCAGCTGCTCCTTATAGGGCTTGTGGTTCCAGACCCCCTCACCAGTTTTGCTGCAGTTCTCTGGATACATTCAAGCAACTCAACTCAACATCTTTCTTCCTCTGTGGGCCAATATACTGTGGCCAGATATAGTCTGGACACCAACTTAGTCAAAACATCTACAGAGACATAGTTTTTCCACTCACAGCTGATACAGTATGCTTCCAACCAGTATGTGATGTGCTAGGACAAACATACAGGCTGCCTCACTCTGCCTGGATTTGTGCAACAGCTCTACAAAGTGGGAAACTTGTATTAATCTTTGTGTTGTCCCCAGCACTGAGCACTGTTATCTCCAGCTGCATTCTTAGGCAATACCTCCTGCAACTGCATCTTGCACCCACAGTCTACTAAACCACGGTCCAGTATCGAGTTGCCCTCCCTGGGGCAAATGTACAAGCAATTTGCAAAAAGATCACAATATCTGTAATTCTGCTATTGCTACTTTGTAGAGAGGGCTTGGGAGGAAATAAATAGCCCTGAAATAAACTCTGCTTTATGAATTATTCTGATGCAAATTTATACTTTAAACCATTATTCTTGTGCTGGAGGAAAGGAATACAAACAACTCAGAATATATTTTTATGTTTGGATATACAGGGGCCATTATGAAAATCTGATTAACTGTAACAAACCTCCAAACAAATAGTAATTTAAAGAGTAAAGTGAGAACCACAGTAGTGATGAACAGCTAACCTAAAACTATGTCACAGTCAAAAGAATTTCCATTACCCCCATTTAATGGTGTGGATTTGAAAATACTTTGGTCTGTATCTTTAAAACATATATATACTTGAATCTGTTTTAAATGAATGAGAATTTTCATCTAACTACCTTTGAAGAATTTGCCCTGTGGATTTCTTAGGGTATTATCGTAAGAGTCAACACATGCACATAGGAAAGAAATTGGCTTAGTCACACAATCCATCAGATGAGGTTTGCAGCACCCTTCTCACATAAGAAAATAACCTGATATTAAAATTTTGAATATTTTCAAACTATTTGAAACACTAATACTGTTCTGGGCAGCCCAATGACATCCTACTGCAACGGCTAATATGCTGATATCACTATAAGATCAGAGTTCTAATCCACAAAATACCAAATTATACTAAAACTACTAAGCACCAGCAGTACCATGCTATTGTGGCATCTGTGTGCCAGTGAGGTCCAGCAGCTCCCTGGAATACAGGGGCAGTAGGAGATGGCAGGACAGAGCCTCACTATTCCAGTTAGGAAGTAAGACAGCTGGGGTCAGCCCCATCCCTGAGCACCAGGCACCTCTCTGAGGCCAAACCAGGTTGTCAGCCCACATGTTGGTTCCAGCCTGGCAGAGCACACCTAACAATGTTGATGTTGGTGTTGCTGGGGCAGGGTCTGATGGCCTCAGACTGGGCTGAAATGGGGCTCCTGGGGCCACAGGATTGGTGGGTAGAGCTGTTCACATCCTTCAGAACAAAAGCAGATCTGCTATGCAACTCATGCAAGGTACCTGTAGATTTTGAGAACACGGACAAGATGACAGCTGTGCAGGGAAACGGTCGTGTCATAAAGGCAAGGCTGGGAAGGAAGGTCCCAGCATCTTTTCACACTGCTGTAACCAGTCCACGGCAATGTTAATTTCAGATCCAATGGTCTGAAGTTAGTCATTGGAGAAAAGATAGATAGGCCAAACAGAATTGAGAGTATTTGTAAGATTTACAGGTACCAGGCAAAACATTTAGATGGCACTGTCCAGCACTCCTAGATGCAATGATTCTACGACAGTATGGCTAGGTCAAGCCACACTAACCAAGTGACATAATCTACAATTTTACCAGTGTAAGGCATGTCAGGGTGAAACACCAGGCTATGACCTTTCTCCCACACGTATCATTTCGATAAGTATTATGAAATGCCAAATTATAAACCAGTGTCATTACAAGAGTTTGAGATCTTTTCATTTAAGTGCCTTAAATGTGAAATGCCAAGTTCAACACCAGAAATGGTCAGCTACTCTAGGTGATCCTGCTCTGGTAAGGGATTGGAGTAGATGATCTTTTGAGGTCCCTTCCAACACCTAGCATTCTGTGATTCTGTGAACTAGTATCCATTTAGGGCAGCTTGTGCCCATCCAACCAACACACAGTCAGTTGCAAATAGCCCTGGTGTAACTACTAAAACCAACTTGTGACCAGTTTTTTTAAAAAGTCACTAAGAAATTCACTTTGGAGAATTTTGGGTTTTTTTTCCAGCTCTTCCTAATGCAGCTTTAAATTAACATGTTCAATAAAGCAAGCAATGTTTCAGCTCTAATAGCCTGAAATAGTCTTGACCCTAATTTTATCTTAGCTGGAGACAATTATTAATGTAGAGCTCCAAAGACATTCCCAAATTTCACTGAATTATGATTAAACACATTTGGGTTCAAATCACTTAATATAACACTGCATAGCTACACAAATCAGTTTATTTTGTAGCACTCTTACTCACTTGCAGACAAAGGTCACAAACCTTGACTGTACCTTCAAGCAAATCCACAGACATCAGGACCAATCCCATAATCTGATACATGCGAGTAATCACATCAATTGGTTTGTACAAATCCTTCTCAAACAGAAAAGTGCACGCTTGCTTCCCTGAACCACGTTAAGTGTATTTATTACAGGCATAATGCATGGAGTATTACATTCCAAACAGGTACCATACATGTCGTACACCAACTAGTAGCTGCCGCTCTTTGTGGAGGTGTGTCACATGAACTGTCAATAGAGTCTGTCAAGCAGTACCTTAAAATTCAGTTGTATCTCAGTGGATGACTGGTTAATTTTACAGAGTCTAGATGGAAAGTCTGAAAATTAACACGCATAAATTTGAATCAATCTGTTTTGTGCATTTAACAGTCACTGCACTACTGGTATCTATGGAAAAATTACCAGAGCTGTCTGGAATGTCAGTAAGAAACCCCACCAGAGGTGGTCAACAAACACTGAGGTATCTACATGATCACAATTCTGCCATGTTTAAAAAGATACACAATCTCTCTGAATAAGATGGTCATGCCTTTAGCGGCTATTAGCATTAAGTAATGGTCAGTATCAGTGGAAAATCTCAATGATATAGCCTTTGTATATACAGCACAGTGTTATGTGTCACACGAGCAAAGAAAGACTGGCTAGATTTTCACTAATCAGTTTGGAGAGTGCCAAAGGCTCACTGATTGTTTCATCAACTTAGGTTTATTCCAAGTATAGCTCATCAGATTACAAGTCTGACAGAAGTTGAAGTACTTTAACAGTGTTACACAGCTGATGAGCAGTGTCACAACAGCAAACTGAAATGAGGCTGAATCTTCCTTTCAAAATGTATTCTACCAAATATTAAGCTTTCTCCTTCAGAACGTACTTCAAAAATTAACTGTATCATACCAATATTCTTTAATATTCAGATGCCACAACTTAACTGCAAACTCAAAAATATCCTACTTTTCACTGTGTGCCTGCAGTGATGCTTCCTCAGACACCAGGGTAATAAGAAAAATATGGCCTTTAGTATTTTTAATGGATCAGAACCAATACAAGGGCACAAGGTGGCTGATGTGAGAAAGCAAGAGGCACAGATATTAACTGAACAATGTACCTGATATATGAGGTAATCTCCATGGTGGATGTTTCACATGCATCAGATCTGTTGTTTTGGTTATCAGTGCTCTAAAGAAATATTTCAACCTTCCTCTGATGCCTAGTAAGTAGTTAATACTCTTAATCTCATTTGGTATATTTTTAAACACTAAAACATTTTGCTCTGGTTTATTTACCACACGTTCAGCCTAACCAGAAGTGACACACAGAGGCATACATCCTCACACTTGTACTGAATGTTCTCTACCAACAGACAGATCACTTTGGATCACAGGAGTTTGGACCCTTCAAAGGATTTTGCAGTCCTGGAAGAACATTCCACTGCAGGAGCATTTGTAAGAAGAACATAAATTTGTAGGTAACTCAGTTACCTACTTTATCCTGCGATGCTTCAACTTTCTTCTAGACTTTCTTCTGGTGTTTGATAGTTACATTACTTACTTAAATAACTGTACCAATACAAGATAAACAGTACCTATAACATTTCTAGCACTTGAAACACTTCTCATAGTTCAAGATGCAAGTGTACTCAACAGACACATGACTTACTTTATGCTTAACCTTGCAACTTCTTGCCTCACTTAACTGTCTTTCACTTTACTTGATCCTCAAATTCTTTAGGTCTGGGAATGGACCTATTTATTACATATTTGTAGTGTTCCCAGCACATTTAGGTTTGATTCCCTACCTGTGACTTAAGACAAATACAACAGCAATAGGAAAGGTTTTCTACAGGAGTTTCTTAGGGACACTACTCACCTAAACCACTTCAGTGCTCATTTCTTTCTAGTTGTCTGACAACGTAGATTTGTACATTCCACTCACACCAAAATACTGCATCTAAGAAAGGACAGTTCAGCACAGCCTGACCTACACAGCCAAATGTATTAAACAGAATTTAACCATCCTTAAAAAAAAACCCACTCTATAATCTACACTTTGTAAGGATTTGTGGAGTGTATGCTGACTTCCACAGAGTAACAATTGATAGCTCTGGTAGTACCAAACAGATACTGTCCTTCATTTTGATCATTCTCAAACAGGCTCAGATCACAAATGCACAAAAATCTATGCATTTTCATATTGTTACGGGAAAACATTAATCTGACAGCTGAGGGGAGAGAGCCCTTTTTCTGCCAAGGGCTTCAGTTCTGGATACAAGAGCACTAACGCCACTTGGATTATGTCATGTTGACAGTAAGTAAACAAAAGCTACCCACACGCAGATACTCCTAAAGCTCCTGATAACCTCATGAGAGGCTGTCACTTCCTGAGCCCGTTGACTATTTACATGCACTGAGGAAAGCTGATTCTGTTTTGGAATCCGACTAGGATAAGCAGGAGTTCAGCACCAATCAACAGAGCCTTCACTACCGCAACAGTTAAGCATGTGCTTAAATCTTTAATTATTCTTACTAGGCTGGATGTTAGGAAGAAGTTCTTCACAGAAAGAGTTATTTGCCACTGGAATGGGCTTCCCAGGGAGGTGGTGGAGTCACCATTACTGGAGGTGTTTAGGAAGAGACCTGATGGGGTGCTTGGTGCCATGGCTTAGTTGATTAGATAGTGTTGGATGATAGGTTGGATTCAACACTCTCAAAGGTCTCTTCCAACCTGGTCTGGTCTATTCTATTCTATTGACAAACTCACAAGCTTAAGTACCTCACTGAAATATACCTGTAATTATGTTCTCCAAACTGTGTGGACATTTCTGGAGTAAGACTTAGAGCAGCAGCTGAGAGGAAGGGGCCTCAATATCAGAATCATTGAATAATTTCTCAGCATCATCAGTGTTAGCACTTGCAAGCTGCTCTATCCCTCACATGAGATACCCCTAAGTATTCAGACAGTCAATGCAGTGATGCTCTAAAATACAGTTGCACACGTTATTTGATTAAACATTATGCCTCCCCAAGGGCTTATGAAGCATAGAAAGCCGAAGTGAGTTAGGCATTAAACAGGCATAAAAACCAACTCCTAAGTCTCATTTTCTAAAATCTCCTATACTGAACAGCAACAACAACAACTAAAAGAATAAAATCTTCATGTTAGTAAATAATTCATGATAAACACAATCACTGGAATTTGAACACATTATTAAATGCTGCCATCATTAAACATTTATAAAGTTTGAAAAGTATGGTACAGCTGTAAGTACCAGATTTGTTAGTTACAGAGAAATGTGACTTGCCCTGATTCCTCACTGAACTCCTGACATGTTACAACACACAGCACTGATGTTAAAACTTAAATTACTATATCTGACATTTGCTCATAAAAGAATGTTACAGACTATAAAGAAAGTTTTGGGGGTTTGGAGGTTTGTTTTAAAAATCTGAAGTTGCACAGTAGAGGCATTAACTGAGGGAGAAGGAGAATCGCTTCAAGGGAACTAGATGAATCATGGCCTGAAACATTTACAGAGGTAGGTAAATATTTCCCTTACATATTTAACAGTCAAATGTATAACCTTGTAGCAGCACTGTGAAAGACAATGAATGATTTGGCAGGATAATTACAAGTTCTTAACAGCACATCTTTATCTCTCAAACTAACAGCCTATCACGAGCATTACTAACTGATTCTTCTGGAAGACAAACAAAATGTTGATGATGGTCATAATTTGAGCACAGATTCTCTTCATAGAAAACCTGTCAGAATACTTCAGCGTTTGCACATTGTTAGGCTTTGGCTAGGTTTGTTTTTTGGTGGTGGTGGTTGATTGGTTTTGTTTGGGGTTTGACAGTTGTTTTGGATTTTTGGTTGGTTGTTGTTTGGGCTGTTTGGTTTTATTTTCTTTAAAAAAAAAAAATCCCCTAAGCTTTCTGAAAAGTGTTTTTCCCTCAAAGAATTAGGTTCACTTGTTTTTACTACAATTCAGGGTTTAATTTTTTAAATACAATATAATTTAAAAAAAAAAAATCATAGAGTTGTCCAGATATGAAAATGCCATCATACAAAATAAGACCTGGTATTGAAATATTATTATTAATAGCTATAACAATCATCACCACCATCATCATCATCCTTTCTAAGTCTTTCCTAAAAAGCTTTTGTTTTCTAGTAGGCTTTCCCTAAGCAAGAATACTGATATCAAAGTATGTTTTTGTTAAGGCTGGTCCCTTTATATACAGCATAGTATGAGAGAATGGTGAAAGAAACTCACCCTCTCATTAATATTATAATATGGCTCACTGGTAAGCACATAAAGGAGATGAACTATATGCAACATGTTCAAGTCCATTCAGTTAAAAAAACTGAAGAACACACTCTTACCATGCAAATTATTTGATATTAAATCAATAATTAAAATAAATTTAATTTCCCTTGGGATTCCTTTTCATCTTAAAACAAAATAAGTATATAGATCCTATTTTGTTTTCGTGTTTATGCTTTCTTTGATCTTCAAAACACAAGGAAATATATTCCACAACAAACTAATTTTGTATGCTCAGTATCATTAATTCCTTCACAAACCAGTTATCAAACCACAGCCTCATTGCAGGACAGTGTATAGCAATGCTTACAAGGACTTACTCTTTCCCAGAAGTTATTTATGAATGTCCATTAAAAATGTAAAGGTGCAAATAGTTAGAATAACATTTGTTATATTGAGCATCAGGAATGTTGCAGAATATCATTAGGCTTTTAGAAGACATGCAGTCACCTACATAGGAAAGAAGGTGTACACAGCTGTCAGAACACATCTACAGCTGTATTCAAACAGGCAAGCTATCATTAAAAACACCTGACACATAACAAAGAATATTTACGGCTGTAAATAACTGACTGAATAGGATAGCTTTTATTTAGTAACTAGTATAAGGATTTTGGTGCCCAGTATCAAATTTAACTTCACTTTCATTACAGTGTAGTTCGGAGAGGTAATTAACCATAAATGTGTTCAATGCTTGAATTCAGACTGCCTTTTTTTATGATTAAGGCTCTTTGTGACAAAAGAAAAGCACCTGCAGAAGCACCATATAAAGACAGACCTGTGTAATTAAATATGACTGCAAAATTCTGCACATCTCTAGGCTGGATGCCTGATTGAATTTATTCCAAAAAGGCACAACTTTTTTGAGCTCTGAGTATCAAGAAACTTGACAGTGGTGATGGAGCATCTATGGTCCTCCAAATCTCCATCTGTTTCTGAACAGGTTATGTGTCTGCAGTAGTTTGACTATAGACATGATGTCTAGCATTAGCTAGAGTTATGTGGCTCAAACCTAATTCCTGTTTAAAGACACGGAAGTCTGAGGTGGAATCAGCCTGAGGTATTGAACCTTATTACATGTAATAGGCAAACCAAGCGTCATAAGCCCTGGTTAGTACCATAAGCTGCCAAGACGTACTTAATGCAAAGATGCAGCTGATATCTGGGAAAACTGAAAGGCAGAAGTAAAACAAGACATGAAACACGATTAACTAGCAAGCAGGAAACAGAAAGAGGAAACCAAAGAAAGGCTAGAGGCAAGAAAATGCAGAATTTCATAACTTGGAAAGAATAAATCTACACTTATGGAATAGTAAAAAGCCCTAAAGAGAGTTCCAGAAAATAAAATGACGACATAGGACAATTTTTAAAGAAAATGCCTTTAGTAAGTGGGAATGCAACTCATGCTCCCTGAAACACATCTCACAATGTAATTGGTATTCAGAGAAGATGAGGAAAAAGAACTCATCAACTTTCTTCCTAACATCAAAACCTGGTTAAGGAATGAAGGTGTTCAAAAGCACACCCCACCTGACAGCCAACCAAATAATGTAGTGCCGACGCTTACAGGAGAGACAGCACCTGAGGAAAGTGGGCCAGGTCACACTAACCCCACACAGGATAGCTCCATGGTGAACTGCAACACAACAGTCCATGATCTGATGATAAGCACAAAGGACTTCTTAAAACGGGCTGACCTGCTGCAACCTGCTTTCAACCTAGGGCTACAGGGAGGAAAAATTCACTCTCAATCGTCTACATAACAAAAAACATCAGTGGGTAAATGAGCTATTAGAGCTAAGTAAACTACACTTGTTGATTTAAATGTGCTTGGATTATGTTCTGCTCCTCAAACCCATTCATAAAACCAGACCCTTTATCACACTTTTATACAGAGAGATAAAAATATCAAGAACTAAGTGCAAGGGTGTGTCATCTTCAGAGACTCACATGCATAACAATGAAATCTTGCAGAGAATCCATAAGACTATGGAAAAGAACTTTTCTTACAACCAAAGTGAAAGACTTAACTCAGAGGAAAGAATGGGAACTGTGTTAGTTCTACTCACATGCAGACAGTAGGAATCATTTGAGCAATGTTGTAGAAGTGTTCAAAAGACTGAATGATACTAGACTGTGTTCAGAGAAACTAAGACTTAAACTGAAATCTTGAAAAAAATAATGCAAATATCATAAAGGAAGGAGAACTACAAAGCTTCAAACACTTTCTGGTTTCAAAAAGCCAGAGCTAATTCAGGTATAGGATGGGAAACAGGCAATGCACTTTGCATTTAATCAATTCACTTAAAAGCTATGGGTAGATGGTATATGAACAAGTCAAGTTTCTAATTCAAGAACCCCTACACTAGAGCATTAAGATTCATGACACAAGTCCCTCTGTATTTCAAGTTTTCTCCTATTTCAGGAACCAAAATAGTTGACAGTGTGAAAATTACAGTAACGTATTCTATTATCACATATAATGTGTATATCCCCATACAGCTCTGCAATGAAAATTCATTCAACCACAGGCATCCGTCTGTGATATCTAAAACTCAAGGTAGACAAATTCAGCCTATTATCTCCTACTACAGCATCCTCTGGTTTTAAGCCTGTGAGTCTGTAGTACAAGCTCTTTTGTTTGTCACGTATTACTAAACAAAATACTGATACAACTATTAGAACAGCTCAACATCTGAATTTATGCATATATATTGGCAGGACTATGGCTTTCAATCGTACATAATTTGAAGTTCTTGGGAAATGAAGCCAAAGGAAATGTGTCTCCTGGCTTCCCCAAGACAGAGACAGCTTATCACAAAGTAAAGATATTTTTTCTTTTTTTCAGACAACCCCCAAAAAAGAATATAAAACTATCATAGAATATGTTTCAGTATTCATTACTATTCCTTAAGATGAATTCATTGATGAATTTGGTACTGACTCCAGGACATCAAAATCCAATGCAAGACATTTTTATTTAATAAATTCTAACCAAGCAGAAGATGAAAATGCTGTCTACATTCTTGGAATGCCTAATGTATTCACCACATCAGGCTTCCTGACATTCAGGATGAAAATCATAATAACCCTAAGAAAGAACTCAGTCGTTAACATTCCAGAAGTCACAACCGTTACTGAAGGATATGTTACTGAAAGATATGTTTGAGGAGATAGTTTGGAAAAGCACGGTATTTCAGAGAACCACCCCACAAGAGGCAGATCAAGGGGCCAGAATATGAAGCCAGAATATGGAGCCAGAGTTAGGTGCCATATGCATTCCTATCAAAAGAGGTGAATAACTATGGCACCTACATGCCAACAGTTTTTCAGAGTGACAAGATAAAGCTTTAGGAAAAGGGCAAGGAGAAAGAGCAAGGTTCAGACTGTAACTCTCCAAGCAATGATGATTCTCTATAACCTGATGGACATGTTAAATAAACATCTGTCCTTCTGGAGAAGATTGTACAGTCAATACCTATTTAAAATTCAAGGTGAAGGAACTATAAACCTAGAATTACTGGTTGTCCTTCCTCTCATTTCTTAATATGCCTCATCTTCTACCATAAATCTCTTTGAAGACGTATGTATACTAAGTCTTCACACTATCTGCCATGGGCTCTAAAGACTGTTGTTTCACTACCTATAGAACATCTGAGCTCTTCTCCACAGCAAGACTCTTAAGTTAGTAGATGAAATCTATGTTAACATATACATGTAGCCTTCTCATCACAACCACTCTCTAAATGCATATATGTATGACAGGATAAAAAGAGAGACAGGAAGGGATGGAAAAACATGATATGACATGGCATGATATACCTATCAGTAATGCTGCTACAGCTGTTACTCCATTCTGAGTGCTAAAACTCACATGGTAAGTAACTGCAGCATATGCAAAAAAAATACATTTTTTGTAACAAACCCTTAGCAGCTCTAAATAACCAAAATATTACAGCAAATGAGCGTGGTGAATAGTCATATATCCATTTCTCACTGATTTCAATGGGATTCAATGTACCCTATCTGATAAATTATACTGTGCAGCAGTAAAACACATACAGCATTACATGAATAATAACAACAAGCATTTCCCCCTTTTTAACTTCTAATTCTATAAATAGTACTTTGTATTTTATATTGATTTTAGAGCGTACACAATACATTATGTCTCATTAGAATCAATGATGAGTGAAAATACAATTACTGAAAATAATTTGAACTAAGATAAATATGACTGACCTTTTAGCCTTTTTCCATGTTTTCAACAAAACGGGGGGGGGGGGGGGGGGGGGGAGGGGGAAGGTGAGATTACATTTACATTTAAGAGTAGCACAAAGGAGAAGGGATTTATGACATCCAGAAGCATGGGATGGACTTAGAAAACAGACAGTAAAATTGCTCAGGTAAATGAAGATCAGCATATCTAGCATTTGTTTTCTTACCACTTGATTTTTATGTGTCCCCTATCAAGCTTAATTTTCTATCTAAATCAAACACTGAAATCTTTGGCACTTTTCTTCAAAAAGACAAAAAAAGGAATTTAGATTCTATAGGATATGTCTAATCTTCTGGAAAACATCATTAAGACAAGCACAGGCAATTATATCAGAATATGAAACAAATCTACAGATTTAACAGACTTTTGCAAAAACCATGTAGATGAACTCATCAGTCAAATTTAGATGCTTGAATAAAACAATAATGCTACTTACTAAACGTGTCCACACAGAGCTGATAGATTCTGTAGCTGCTAAGAGTAACAACATACACCTGAAAATAATTATAAAGACTGTAGCTAAAAAACAAAATGGAGCTGCCAAATCCTCTCACTGAGGGTGGGAAGATAAATAGCATAAAGAATATTAAGTGAAAGGCAAATTACAAATAGCGAAAATTGTCAACTCACCATTTTGCAACCTGCTAATGCAAAATACTAAGTTTTCTCATGCAGGACACAAGTGTTATCAACTTCAGAACTAAAGATTCCTCTGTTGTCTTCCAAAACATTAATATTGAACTAGTCCAAGTGTGTTGTTCCCTCAGAAGAAACATTTCCCTTCCAATTTCTACAAATTCAATCATGTCTCTTCTACTTCTTGCCTCTTTAAAGCACCCATGTGCCACAGGGTGGTTCTTTCAAACTAATGAGATTAGAGACTTAACATTATCACTGTCTACTAGTAAAAGGGAAAATGTGTCTCACTGGACTTTAGAGCAGAAGCTTTCACTATTATATATCTTAATGGTATATTTAATTTGAATGCACAGCAATGGACTGCTCTGAAATGCAATGGAATGAGGAAATAATACACAGAAAAAAGCTCTTTTAAGAAAATGTCACACTTGAAATGATATACAAAGAACAACTGTCAATTTTGAGACTACTGTTCTTGCAGTACCAACTGGATGAATCCTTTACAGAAAGAAGACCAAGGAGCTAGTTTTGAGCCAGACTTGAGAACCAATTTTTCCCCGTGCTCCATTTTAGCACTATCATCTCAGAATAATTTGAGGTAAACACAGCTACAACATAACTAAAACCTGATTTATGTTGTCATCATTGGACTTCAAAGAACAAACACTTTCTCTTTTTAAACTGAATCCACATTGTATCACCGTGGAAGACTTACATATGCCATCTGTATCTCATCCCACATCCCAACACTTCATGTCCCATCTATATCCTCACTTCTATTGAAAATAAGAAAATTAACCATTTTGAAACATAAATCTGAACTGGCACAGCTGAGCTATTAAAAAAGCTGTAATAATCTTCCCAAATGCTTTATCAGTGAGAAAATACCAAATCTGGTGTCCCTTTCCTCCTATCTTCAAAGCTGGCAATTTCGATTACAGTGGATTAAATGGCAAAGGCAGCAAAGAACACCTGCTACTTTTGCAGTTAGATATGCTACACAGGGTAAAAAAAAATTAACACCATTGAATCACTCCACAAAAAGGCCATTAAAATTGCACACAAAATACAAACACCTGGTTGTGTAGTATAGCTCTCCAGGGACATCTCACCTGGATTCAGCACATAACAGGAGTTAAATGACTCTGTAGAGCAAACGTTTAAGATAAAAGTGAAAACATCTGCAGTGGGTTGACCCTGACCAAAACCACTCCATCACTCCCCTCCTCAGATGGAATAGAGGGAGAATGTAAGGAAAGGCTCAGAAGTGGAAAGAGAGAGAAGAGATCATTCACTAATTACCATCACAGGCAAAACAGACTCCACTTGGAGAAATCAGTTTAATTTATTACCAACCAAATCAGAGCAGGATAATGAGAAATAAAATAAAATCTTAGAACACCTTTCCCCCACCTCTTCCTTATTCCTGTGCTTAACTTGCCTCCTACCTGCAAGCACCAAAGTGGGAGGACTCCTCACACTCATTCTGGGCTCCAGCATGGGGTTCCTCCTACAGAGGAGAGTCCTCTGCAAACTTCTCCCACGTCCTTCCCATGGGCTAGAGTTCATCACAAACTGCTCCAGCATGGGTCTGTTCCAAAGAGTGCAGTCCTTCAGGAATAGAGTGCTCAAATCTAAGTCCCATGCAGGGTCACAGGTTCTGCCAGGAGTCTCCTCCAGCATGGGCTTCCCATGGGGTCACAGGGAAATGCACCTGGAGGACCTCTTCCCCCTCCATTTTCACTGACCTTAAGTGTTCACAGAGCTGTTTCTCTCACATATTCTTTCTCCAGCAGCAGTTTGTTGCACCTTTTTTTCCCCCCTCTTAAATATTTTAACACAGAGGTGCTACCACTATCACATTTTGGAACCAAGCTGGCTGTCAGACATAGGCAAAGCTTCTAGCAGCCTCTCACAAATACCACTTCTGCAGCCCTCCCCACTACCAAACCCTTGCCATATAAACCAAATACAACATCTGATTTCACTCTCTAGCCCTTTTCATAGTTGTAAGTCAGCCTCCTTAAACAAGCCTCCTGCCTTTCATCAAATACACACAGCAGACATGATGCAGGTTCAGCCATGTGTGGGTACAGGTACAAACTGAATTTTATTCTGGCTAGCCAGGCTGCATATCTGGATAACCTGTTAGGATCCTCCTGGTCAGCCACTGACCAAGAAATAGAAAATCCCCAAGCAAACAATGCAGGCTGCCTCCCAGTCTAAGCAGCAGCCTTATGGATGACTTTGACCCATACACTGCCTAGTTTATAGCAAAATTATCACTTTGAATTTCCTCTTTAAAAGGAGAGTCATAACACTGACCCATTGTGATGGGTTGAAAATTCCCCCCAACATTAAATTTGCCAGACCAGTTCAGTTGTAAGCAAATGAAAGCTGTATTTACAAGCAAAACTACAATGAAATGCAATGAATATATACAACATCTACAGTATTTACAATATGTAAGTACCTGTAAAGGTATTTACAATTAATGAACAGCACAAGGAACCCCCTGGTCTTTGACCAGGGGAAGCTAATAGCTTCTCCTTCCCTGTCCCCCCTTAGCTTCCTGTACATAAAAGGAACAAGAGAAAGGTGCAGAGACGTTTGTTAGACTTAGCCAAAACTATGCAGCCAAGGTCAAGCAGAAGGGAGTTAGTATCTCTCCCAGAGCGAAGAAGCCCGAGAAGAGAAATTGTTTACATTACTATCTTAAGTCCCTTATCTCTCTAATGGGATTGTTTAGAACTATCATTATTTTCCTTTTTATACCCAATAGTGATTTGTTTACATTTTTACTACTTCCTGTTCAAGATCTGTGAAAAGTTTTAAAGGCATAGCCTAAAACTGCCACACCCATTTTTTACCCTATGTGCTCAAAGCACTTTAGACAAGTGCTAGGTACATTTGAAAGCACCTGGCACTTCAGGGCCTGCTCTGCAAGAAGGCTTAAAGGAATAACATTAACATAAATAAACAACATATTCTGTAACTGTGTCCTGCTTGCACTGCCCTTGGAATTAGTCCATTGCCAGGAGCTATAGCAAGGTCTGCTTGTAGCATTCTACTTCTTGTGTGGTCTGAATAAACAATTTCTCACATACTGTCACACTATTTTCATTTCTGCATTAAGAAAGCAAATGAACTGTCAAACATCACTTGCTAAAGGCAAATTATAATTTGCCTTCTTTAAATGCTGCTTTCAATACAAAGCATTAGGTAAGCACCATTTCATGGGTAGTATGTCCTGTAGAAAACATCACTCGTAGAAGAACACATCTGCAGGGTGTGTTTAGAAAAATGCTGGAACAATTTGCTTAACACAGAAAAATGCACTTCTTGGTGTTCTTGAATTTGTTGTCAGATGAGGGTGCTGACAGCATTTGCTTTGTATCTTCACTGTTTCTCAACAGCCCCTGTAGGAATTGAGTGTTTACAAGCAGGAGGTAGGGCAAAGGTTAGGAAACATGGAGGTTTCACCACCTAAATACACTCATAATGTCTCCTACAAAGCTACCTTCCGGGAAAGACTGTAATATCTTAGGATCTAGAGCCTTAATTTTCTGGAGAGAGAGCACCCTCTCTGAAACCTCAGGCACATCCAGACACAGAGAGATTCAGCTTGAAATTCGGAGGTTTTCATATAAAAGAATTCAAACTAAGACTAGTTAGCCTGGTTCTATTTTATACTAAGACCATTTCACATTTTTAAAATACAATATAGGCCTGTTCAAGGGGGTAGACATTGTGAAGTGTCCAAAAATCACTTCACACCATTCTTTCCCTCAGCTTTTATTATAGGCTACAGCAAGTGATACAAGATTCAACTAGTTTACTGTAACAAAGGATAATACCAAAACATGAGAATAAATTTAGAGATCACATGGAGCTGCTCTAACACTCACCAGGGACCAAGAGTGATACAGTTCCAGAAATATTTTGATGTTTGTATTTCTCTTTCAGTCTCAACTGCAGGACTAAACCAGAAGCCAGTTGAAGTGTAGTAATATTCACAAATAGGATTTATATTCAAAACAGTAAATCTCTCAAGAAAGCATAAAAAAAGTTTGAGTCATTGCATTTTTACATTCATAAAGAGTTTCTGTGTCTTCATTTTCAAATTGCATGACACATCCTTCCATCTCATCAGACAAATGGGGCTTTTTTGCTTGCTTGTTTTCCTAGCCTATTTAATACATAAAAAAACCTCTTCTCTATTTCCTCATATTTAGAATAACATTTAAAAGGCATTCAGGAGTTTCATCAACATCTAAGCAGCAGCAAAAACTAACACTTCTATTTTATCGCTCTTAGCTCCCTGATTACGAAGTTCTATTAACTAAAAGACAGCACCAGTTCACAAAGATAATCAAGAAGAAAGGTCAGTGGTTTATGAAGGAAGTTCTGGCCTTTCAGAGCACCACTGGGACATGAGTTCAATGCTAGTTCAAGAATGAAAAGACAGATTCAACATCCCTCAATAGTATAATCCTGCCACCACTCATAACACTATACATACTTTCTCAGATCTGAGGATGACCACTGAAACATCAATCCTCAAATGGGGATTCCTTTCAAATGGTCTTGCACAGTCAATAAAAGAATAGGATCGAACAGAATTAACCAGGTTGGAAAATACCTTTGAGATCGAGTCCAACCTATGATCCAACACTATCTAATCAACTAAACCATGGCACCAAGCGCCCCATCCAGTCTCCTCCTAAACACCTCCAGTGATGGTGACTCCACCGCCTCCCTGGGCAGCCCATTCCAATGGCCAATCACTCCTTCCATGAAGAACTTCTTCCTAACATCCAGCCTAAATAAGCACTGCCAAAGTCTGTACTTCATTAATACCTAGGCCTGTTGATAGAAAACCAAGTGTTTTTAAATAACACAATCGTTTCCACAATCCCAATTCTACATTAACATTATGGCTCCAATTTCTTCTGTGGTATTCCGAGTTCTTGTGCTCCTTAAAAATGAGAGCCATATACAAAGACTTTGAGAGTCATTCAGTGTAGGAAGCATTTGGCACCTAACAATTATGAGCTCTAGACTGCAGCCTCCCACTCTTTCCTCTAATCTATATGAATCTGACAGCGAGGGCCTGGCCTTGCATGTTACTTGCCCCTTCTGTCTTCAAATTTTATTGATGTATAGATTTCAACAGTTCAAAGCAGACCGAGGAAACAGTCTATGCATCAGCATGAGAAGTGCCTTATTAGGTGATCAGCAGCTGATGCTTAGTATCCTGCAGGCCTGTGCCCACCATACTGGCAGCCTCTGCTAACAACAATTGACTGGGCAGCTGACCTGGGTATTAATCCTGCTTCCACCGATTTCAAGAGGAGAATTCCGTAGTGCTTTAGCAGAAGCAAGATTGGGTTCTTTGAACAAAAAAAAAACAAACTTAATTCACAGCATTTTTCTGACCTTGTGCACCTCTTCCCAGCTTCACAAATCAGCATGTGGGAATGGCCTTACTCAGCCGATGCTATGCTTTTGTTCTCCCAAGAAATACAAAGAGAGGGAGAGGTACCAGAATGTCTGTCAATATAAAATGGTTAGGAGATGCACAACAAGCGATGGGATTATAAATTTTAAAAAGCGTTCTTTGAGGCTTTCTTTCCTGACAGAGTCTCAGTAACACGTGACAGATTATTTGTCAGGGTTCACTATTTGTGAGTCACGTATTGAGCTTAAGCTACAGCGCTGTGGCAGGACTATGTGTATTTCAGTGTCTAATCAGAATAGGTGGGTTTGTACAGCTTCATTCTGGCAACTGTGCAGTGCAGCTTTTATTGCAGTTTTATTATCCATGATAACAGGATTCACCACTTGCAGTTCTCCAGCTTCCCTAATGTAAATGAGACAAACAGAATTGTCTTATCTTTATTTTCACCCTTCGCAAGGGAAGGGAAAAATCCTTATCCATATTAAGCAAAGAAAACTGAGGTCATTTAGACTTCAGGTACATAATGTTAAGTCTGAAAGACCTTTGTTTTTTTCAAAGATGATACTCCATAAATCCTGTATTTCTTTACCCAGATGCTCATATCTCACTACTGCCATACCGAAAATGACTGAAACTTTTTAAATCTGTATTCTTGTATTTATAATTTTTGTACTTTATACTCCTACCTTTGCTTTTAAAGATGATCTTTATGGGTATATGGCAAGATTTTTCCTACTCTTCCTGACTGTTCCTGTTTCACAGGACTGTGAACGATTCCACATTTCAAAACTATCAGTCTGGTATTTCACAACATTTATATTCAGATATATCTTAAATCAACTTATTTGTTGGTCTTCTCCTACAGTCTGGCAGGGATTTTCTTCTTTCTTTACACTAAGCTATTATGAGATTAATTGAATATGCAAAAAGAAATCTGAGATGTGCTATCATAATTCTTCTCTCCATCAAAGAAATTCCATGTATTTGATTTTCAGACAGCACATATTTTTAACAAAATGTCATATAATAGAGAGCAAGTGTGTAATACAATATAAGATACATACCAAATATTTTTAAGGCATAAGAAATTAATGAACTTTGCAAGCAGCTCGTGCCAGTATGATGAAGACACTCTTTTCCTTAAGGACCCAAGGGTGTATATTTAACACTCTTCAGTGCCTGTATTTGCATACCCTATTAAAGTTTAGCAGAACCAGAACAATGTGCGGACCGGCCGTGCACTTCAAATACCATGCTTAAAGAGTGAACTTGCCCTCGGTCACCTGAGTTGGTGCAAAATATATGTGGTTCAACATGTTCTGAAAATCAGGTCATTTATTTAAGTGCCTATGTAATAATGCAGAGCGAGATCTCAGTGTCTCAGAAAAAGTGGATGATGCTTTGACAGAATGTGAAAGCCAAAACCAGAAGTGTGGTCTTCAAAAGCCTTATTCAGCCACTATCTAAACCTGCACTTAAGGACTGCTCTTTCTCTGTGTCTGAGTATGATCTGACAAGGGCTAAAACTAGCAGCCTCACAGGACATTGCCACATATGATGAAGTTGAGGGAGTTACACAATTCACTAAAAATAGGTTAGAAAGCACTTTGAAAGCTACAAGTTTATGCTGTAATCAATTTATGTGCTTCCTTCTGGAGCTTTACACACCATTTCCATGGAAGATAGCCCACTCAAGACCATAAATTGCATTCTATTTTTTATCTGGACTAAACCATCCTCCACCATGATCCTCTCCAAGCAGAAGGGCTGGACTGTAAATGCACTGAAGTATTTTCTATTGGGCATCTGTACACAGCAGAATAGGTATCTCAAATTTACTTCATGTGCGTAACTCTCCAAACCCACCATATATAACCTCAGTGTTACACAAAAGGCCTCAAATTTAACTTCCAAGCCATGAATGAAAATCAGCTATTTCAAGCGATTTCTTGTGCACCTATCCTGAGGTTGCGTGCCCGCAGTTTTCAACATTTTAGCCCTTCCCAAACTCCTACCTTAAATTCCTTGCTGGACATTGAAGGTCAAAACTACACTTTGAACTTCTTTGTTTCACTATCCCCTTATGTCATAAGGAATTAACACTCCTGTACTTTAAATCAGGAGTCTCCATTGAATACTCCTATGGCACTGGGAGACCCTCAGAAGCAAGGTGATATGTAAGTTAAAGGTATTACTATTTAACGAGTTGAAGGAAAAAACCTCTTCTTTCAGAAAATGGGAAAGTTGTGTGGGTGTGAAATATAAAAACAGCCACTTGAAACTGTATTTGAATGAGAATGCGAAAGACAATCGTTACTTGTTGAAGGTTTCTTTGTTTAAAAAAAATATAGTCTGATTAGAAAAGTACCATTTAGGCATCTACCAAACTCAAAAGCTTTTTTGAAGTAGTGTATTTTACCGACTGCTCCAGTTTACAACCTGTATCACTTCACTGGACAACTATGTTACTGCTTTGAGTAAATATTTGCACAAATTGCACTAGCTGGCTATTATCAGATAATTATTTAAAACGCCTTCTTCACATGTTTCAGATGGGATAATATCAATTAAACAGTACAAAACATCCATAGAGAAAGGTAAATTTTGCTGCTTATAGCACAATACTGCAGTTCCTTGCTACCAGTTTTATCCATGGTTGGGGCAGAAGTATTAGCTTTAATCCCTCACAATGAATTGAACTTTGTCTCCCAGCTTCACCATTCCTTTCATAGCTTTATGTCATCTTGGCTTGTCTAAATATGATGTAACTATAGCACATTTTTTCTTTTGTGACTTAATGTTGTAATTTGAAAGGAAAATGAAAGAGTAATTACTGATGTAATAAAACATGAACATGCTGTAGACAACTCTACAGCATTTTAATTAGGAAATGTAGGTTCACAAAATTTCCCCTGTCCTCTTTTCAATGCGCTCTCACCCACTGCTCATCTTATTTTCAAGAATTTAGTATTTTGAACATTTTCTGTCAACTCTGTCTCTGTATTTCACAAGTATAAACACAAAGCTAATTTATGATGCTGCTAAATAAGAGCTTGAAATTAAATCTTCTTATGGAAATATGTATATCTAACACAGCTTCTCTTTTTATTGATTGCTGTGTGCAAATATATGAAGGCGTAAATATTAGGCAAGTTGATTTGTTTTAACATCTTTGCACTTAGACATAGCCTCAGTCTAAAGAAGGATCTAACCAGACTCTGACAGTTAAAGATTAACAGTCCTGCCGTACCAAAGGCTCAACAAAGGAGCTTAACTTAATCCTTAAGGCAGTGTAAGATGTCTTATGTGTATTACTGCATAGCAGCATAACTTTAATAAACACAGTGCAATGTAATTTTCAGTAGTTTTACTGATGTAAAGTATGGGATATGAAACAAAACAAAACAAAATTGACAGATCTATTTGTTTTCCAAGAGAAACAGAAAGGAACTAGAAATCTTACTGTTTTTTTAAAGATTACTTTTACGTTGAATCTCAAAGTCTTGGTGCTTTGTGTACATACTAGTATATAAAAGAGCAATTCCAATAAAATAAAGACAATGAGATGAAACTTCATCATTAATGATCAAGTGGAGAGGGGACTACAATTTCAGCTAAAATGGCTTACACAGGGCTCTGTTACAGGTGATCTCAGTCACAAGGTCTTCATGTGCTTCCTGTGAGCAATGCAGTCAATTCTTAAAAGTCTTGAGAACTTAAATTAAGTGTTGGTCTTTGGACTTACTATGACATGGTGGAGATCACCTCTTGTACCTTCAAGTGAAATTAATCTTCTTTTTTATTTGCTACAGACCATGAAATTTAACCATCATACCTGAAAGTTCAAATGTTAGGACATTAATTGTCATGTTAAAGTGATTTTTTTCACATTATGAGCTACAAATAGGACACATCATCTTCGTAACGTGGTGAAAAATATCCCTAGGAAGTGGCATAATTATAAAAAAATCATTTCTGAGAAATTTTAATAAAGCTGATGCCTCTTATCATCAATCAATTTATTCTGTATGTCTGAGAGCACTGATATAAGCATAATAGCTTTGTCTGTTTTTAGCATAAACTCTACTGCTAAGATAATGCAGTTTTTTCACTGTATTCCATACCAATATGAAACCTCAAAGACAGGTTTTCAGAACCTGTGAATTGTCTCAAACGTAGATGTGATCTTAAAATATGTGCTATCACAGGTTATATATATGCATGTACAAGATATGTTGCTCTTCCATCCTGACAGCACTGAGAGCTCTGGCAGAAAGACTGAGAGGCTGCCGCACCTTTTACTGAAGCCCAGGATGCTGAACATTCAGCATCATTCACCAGAGTAGAAGCATGATCCCTATCCTTAGAGGTGGGCAACAAGCTGCCAGAAGTTTCAAAACAGCACAGCTGAGAGTGAAAGGTGATTCTAAAGCCTCGTTTCACTTTCCAAGCTACAATATCCACAGGCATAATTAAAGATACCCTGAAAGCTGTGCTGTACTGCACAAATTGCTGCAGATCAAAAGGGATCACTGTGCTGGAAGAAATCAAGACACATTAATACCAAAAGATACCCTCCTGGCCCTGATATCCCTCTTCCACATCTACCAGCTGCACAAAGTACTTCATTTATGCCTTAAAACCATCAGGAATACACCAACACTACACTTGAGGAAGAATATTCAGCATATCTATAACTAGGTTCACTGCTTCTTTGCTCTGCTACTGAGACATAAAGGAGATAAAGCAAAAATAAAGATTTTAGCTCCAGCTCTGATTCTACTGAAAAAAAAAAAAAAGAAAAGAAGCAGCTTTTGGCTGTTCATAAAAAAGAAAAGATAAATGAAAATTAAATCTATTAATATGATAATCAGATATGGAAAGAGTAGCATTAAGGCTCAGCAGCCTACTGTTAATGAAGATATTACTAAATATCCTACCAGCAAAAATTCCTCCTTGACCAAAATTAAGACACAGCCAACTATATTTCCACAGAAATTCACATGGTAAGAATTTCAGAAAACATAAATGAAAACACATTATATTACAAATTAAATAACCTTACAAATTAAATAACTTGTGTATATGTCAATAGTCACGTTCCAAGCAAAACCCCTCTTAGCTTCATTCTCAAATGAGTTTCTAAAACAAAGCAATTAAAATGTTTTCTTTGATAACCATGTGCCCAGTGAAAACAGCAGATTTTGTCATAAATGGGGATTTAGAGGACTAAATCGTTCTCTGTGAACTTAATTTAGGGTCTCATTTCAAACTTTTAACATCTGATCCACAACATCATCTATTGTATTAGGTTTCTGTATGAAAGAGAAATGCTGAAAAATAGCCTGTTGTGGCTGTTGAGTATTAAATATGTGGCAATCCAATAATCAAAATTTAAGTAGCAAGTACTGTGAGGTACATAAGTAAGACTGAACACTGAGAACTGTACAACTGTACAGTAAACCTGTAGGTAGTAGATATATTCTCCAATCACATGAGGTAGGAAATACTTGGTGGTATGACAGAGGCCTGAAAATGCCTTTGGAGCAGGGTTAAGAAATCATTAGGGTAAGGACTAGGAGGTTTTTTTTGCAGGGAGATGCAGGCAAATATCGACCACGCTCCATATAACTAACCATGCGCTAACTCTGCCCATGCATTGAGATTGTAGGACACATAAGAGCTCTATGCTGTAAGCTACATAACCACGCTAGATATGAGGCTGAGCCTGAGCCCAAGATAATAAACCATGCTTCTCAGTCAAGCTTATTAGTTCTGGCTTAGCAACATGCTAACTGCAGCTACTCAGCTGCCAAAGCAGAGACAGTGCCTCTCCAACCAGCTCAAAAGGAAAGCAGAGCACAGTCTCACCTGCTGGCAAAATCCCATCTAGACATATGCTTAGACGCCATGTCAGCTGGCACTCAGCACAAGGGGGAAACCCTTACTGAAGTGCTGGTTATTAGGTACAGTTCCATTCATGTCCAAGGTAGTTCTCACGGATAATGTGAGTAATACTATAACAAACTCTCAGCCTCTGTAAGGCTCATGAATTACTATTAAAAAAAGAAAGAAAATTGGTGCAGTATCACACAGAGAAAACAAAAGTAGATGTACAAATAGAAATAGCTGTGATTTTGCCACAGTTTTTTAATTTGTAGGATATATTTTGATAGCCTATCAATAATCACCACTTTATGGAAAGCAAGCATTAAGAAAGAAATTGCATGAATAAAATGAATAAAACACAAAGTGTCTCATTATGTTTTGCTGTTAAAAGAGAAGAGTTCACCTACAGATGTTCAGGCACAGGCAGATGAGCTGAGAAAGGCCAGGCAATATTAACTCTGTATCACTCTGGCAGCTACAGTCAGACTGGCTGCATTTTGAGGTTTTATGTTCCTATTTTAGAGTCAACCAATATGCTGAGATGTGTAAAACTAACCCTTTTACTGTAGCATTAGGAATAAAATGCACAGCAACAAAATTTAGAAGCTTATTTCTCATTATTCTAATCTCCAAGGATGAAATTTAGCCAAGTGTCTGAAAAGCTGACCCAAAGACGCCACACCAAAAGTCAGAACAGAGCAGGAAATGGACAGCACTTGCTGTACAACAGCACACACTCCTGTGAGCCTCTGTGCTCTGCATAAAGACTGAGGATAAGGTAGGGCAAGTGCTGCTTCCTTCATGCACTTGGACAAAAAAAAAAAAAAATCTTTCTGATACGACCCACAGGCCAAGTCTTAGACATCATCGTGTTTTCTAAACATACCTTTGCTCCAGCAGTTTCTTTGAGTACAAGGTGTACATAGTTTGGATGGCTAAAGTTAACAGCTAAATGCATTTCCAGCCCCTAGCACTGCACTTGAGAACTACCCAGACACATTTTGGGCATGTCTGTACCACCATTCCCTAAGTACTCTGTGCAGCTTCAGCCTATGCTGACCCTGAGTGCCCCAGAAAGCACAGTGAAGAGCCAGCCCAGCTCCAGAAGAAATGTACCTGCCAAAGGTCAGGATTTACTTGCTCAGATACAGTGTGACTATTCCGCTTTCAAACTCAGGCTAACAAGCTTGTCTCAAACTACACTACGTAGACTTACTGACCCAGCCTCCCCTAGCTTTGGGATCTCCCTATAACACTTTATTAGCCCATAACCATGTGCTGCCTTTCTGTCAGTTGCCTCGATTATGTGCTTCCTCAGATGCTTATGTTTCATACAAGTCACAAGGGTGAATTTCATTGAAACAGAATAAAAACGTCTATCCACAGAGAATGCAGTGCAGGAAAGAAAGTTTTGAAAGTAATGAGACTCAATGTAACTCATGTCACTATCTACAAAACTCAGCCTGGTGTCTCAGACTGGGAGAAAAGGTTTTAACTTCATGCAGGCAAACCAGCGTGTACTTGGTGATGAATACAGTCTCCAGAAGCCTATTTCTCAGTGAGCCATTTCTTAAGCGTAACAAAAGGTCCTTTACCCTTCCTGTGCACAAAGCCTGATACAGATGTACATTTGCACAAACGTGCACTGCTGAATTTTTCTTTTCCTTAGAGGTAACTCCTGGGCTGATGCTCTGCTCAGTATTATTACAACTGTCTCTAATGACCTGCTACAGCTGAGGGAAAGTTATATTCTAATGTAATACTGTCCAACAGTAAAAAAAATAAATTAAAAATTGCAGAATATTTTGTTTCTGCAACAATAAACCAGGTTGGAAGAGACCTTGAAGATCATTGCGTTCAACCCGTGATCCAACACCATCTAATCAACTAAACCATGGCACCAAGCACTCCATCCAGTCTCCTCCTAAACACCCCCAATGATGGTGACTCCACCACTTCCCTGGGCAGCCCATTCCAAAAGGCAATCACTCTCTCTATGAAGAATTTCTTCCTAACATCCAGTCCAAACCTCCCCTGGGGCAGCTTGAGACTGTGTCCTCTTGTTCTGGTGCTGGTTGCCTGGGAGAAGAGACCAGCTCCCACCTGTCTATAACCTCCCTTCAGGTTCTATTCTATTCTATTAACATCATCCCAATACCTGAGGATGCTAATAACACACTAAAAATCAAACTGTAATGTTTGCTAAACAAAAATGCATATTCCAAATGTAGTGGCTGTTTATTGAGAAACTTTCTCCTCCTCTTTTCCAGTTTTCTTCTTAATGAGACATACAGTCTGTAATGGAAATTTGTCAACAGCTGCAATAAATTCTTAACAACAAAGTACACATTTATATATTTTTGTTCTGTGCTACTTGTGCAGATTATTAAATCTCAGGCATGAAAATCTGATCTATGCTGCCTGTATACCATATAAACCCACTGCAGTTCCCTCTTCTTGGGCAATGTACATTTTCGCACTAGTTCACTTTGCCATTGTGAAAAAATAGTAATCTGTTAAATTTATCAGTTTGACCTCTCCATGTTTTCTGTCTTATTCTGAAGTTTTCTTGCAAGTTTCTAATAAGAACACAATATTTATTATTGCACTTAATATACACATTGTGCTTCTCCTACATTGTATGTTTCTCTGAACACAGTTCAGACACTGTTCCCAGATTTTCCTGACATCAATTCAGATGTGGTATATTATCTACAGGAATGTATACATGTTTCTCAAAGCCCAACTATTGTCTTTCATGGAACACATCCAGGGAGCACCTCAGACCTCCACTTCTCCATTTGTCTGTTATAAACAGACTCTCTGAAGACAGAAGATTTCAGACTTCACTTGTCCTTACTTGCTATGTGACTCCTACTCGTAACTGTATTTTGATACTTTCAGAATAACAATGCAGAAAAATAATAACAATTTCTGAACTGAAAATATTTGCTTTTCTGGCTGAGAGCAAAAGTCAGTAATTAAGATGGTCTTAACACTAAGCTTTCACTATTGGAGTGAAAGATTGATGACTAATAGAGATTGCTTAGGGATGAGGCGAAACAATGAGGTGAAACACCACAATGATTCACCTCACCTTCAAAGTAGCCTTTGTGCTGTCACACCTGCTTATATCAGCACCAAATGACTGCTGATTTCATCATAATTGCCCTAATTAGAAGTTCAATTAATACACTGAGTTCTTCTATCAATGCCACCTCAGCATCAAGGATGTGCATATGGAGCATTACTGAGCAATACAGGTTAAACTAATAAGGGAAGGTCACCAGGAAAAAGAAACTACCTGCAGTCTATTGTTCTGAGGATATCACATAGTTAGGATGACACTCAATATCCACTTATGCCCCAGGACAGGCAGAAAGGGAGAACCTAAGAAACTCTATTGAGAGATATCCATCAGCTGTGAACAAAAATTACATTTCCTGTCATTGAAAATCTCATTTAGTTCAGACTCACTTCCACTAAGGATTAAAATCCTTCCAAAGAACACTTTGTCTTCACAGGAAGATGAAAATAGCCTAAAATTCTCAGAGTGAAAGACTGTGTGAAAAAAAGTACACGATATGGTAACCTTAAATGGTCATCAAATGTAATATTCTTCAGTATATACTAGAAATATAAATGTGGTCATTGAAATTACTGTTGAAAATGAAAAGACCAACCAAAAAAACCCAAAAAACTATTTGCATGAGAGACAGGCAAATCTCACTACCAGAAAAAGTGTCACATATTCCCTTGCCTGGAAGTATTTTGCATATCCACTGAATGAAGAATTTTGCATATTCACATGAGAAGATACAGAAGCAGAGAAGGGAAACAGCACCTACTTGTATTATATATATTATAATATAATGCACAGGAATTTAATAAAACAGAAAAAAACATTATTCACTTTTAATGATTCAGGATAAAGGCTATAATCGAGAAGCAATCAGAAAACAGAAGCACAAAATAAACAAAAACATCTTCTACATCTCCGTGCTTCTTCAATTTTTCTTCTACAAAGTAAAAAATAATAAAAAGACCTTTGTCTTAAGTCAGTTGTAAAAACAAGGTAACCTATTATGGCCAATTTCATGGTATCAGATACTGCTGTGAGATGTGGCTTTCTTAAAATGTGAGAAAATTAGAACACAATCCTGCATTAACTCTCTTGACCTCACCATCTACCTATTGTTTATGTTTGCACTAAAATCAATCACCAAGATTTTGTGATACTGTCTCAGAAATAAATGTTTTTGCTTCAGTTGCTATGAAAGAATAAAGCTACACCACAAATGTCACAAATCACATGGAAGAAGATCTGCACCTGGTATAAACTCTGATACTGTCTCTGTTTTCAGTGTAACAACAATCATTAACTTTCCTTTATCTTTTCGATAACCAAGAAATAATCAGAACACAGCTAGTTTGTGACTGATAGGTTTTTATGCATCATGTTACATGAATGAACATAGTAACACTACACACCAACAAGGATAAATGCAGAGTCCTTCATTTGGGAAGAAATAATATACTGCACTAGTACAGATTAGGAGGTGATCTGCTAGAGAGCAGCCTTGTGGAGAAAGACCTGGGAATCTTGGCGGACAAGTAATCCATGGGACAGCAATGTGCCCTTGTGGCCAAGAGACCAATGGGATCCTGGAGTGCATTAAGAAGAATGTGTCCAGCAGATCGAGGGAGGTTCTCCTCCCCCTCGAGTCTGCCCTGGTGAGGCCACACCTGGAATATTGTGTCCAGTTTTGGGCTCCCCAGTTCAAGAGGGACAGGGATCTACTCAAGAGAGTCCAACAGAGAGCCACCAGGATGATTGAGGGACTGGAGCATGTGTCCTATGGGGAGCGGCTGAGAGACCTGGGGCTGTTTAGTCTGGAGAAGACTGAGAGGGGATTTAATAAATGTTTATAAATAACTGAGGGCTCGGTGTCAAGAGGGAGAGGACAGGCTCTGCTCAGTTGCACTCTGGGATAGGACAAGGGGTAATGGATAAAAACTACAGCACTAGAGGTTCCACCTCAACATGAGGAGGAACTTCATCACTGTGAGGGTCACACAGCACTGGAACAGGCTCCCCAGAGAGGTTGTGGAGTCTCCTCCTCTGGAGACTTTCAGGACCCATCTGGATGAATTCCTGTGCAACCTGTGCTAGATTCTATGGTCCTGCTCTGGCAGTGGGGTTGGACTCAATGATCTTTGGAGGTCCCCTCTAACCCCTAACATCCTGTGTGATCTTGTGATTAAATGGATACCAAACATATTTTAATTTTCAGGGATATCCAAGTATTTAATAACACCTGTACTCTTTTTAGACAAATCTTTTAAGCAACAGGTCCTGAACTCTGTCTGGAGTCACTACATCCACTAGTTAGGTTTCATCTTTACCGGCACTTATCTTATAAAGAATTAGGCTATGGTGGTAACTGCAAAATAATTCTTGTTTTGATTATCCTGATAGCCGATATTTGCGTTCTTTCTCAAACAGACACTGGATTCAGAATCCTACAACAATTTGTCCAACTACAGAATATGGCCTTTTTCAGAAAACAAATGCAAAAACTTTACAGATAACTGACACCTTTAATGTAAACATTTGAAAACATTTCAAGATGTTCTGAGTAGAAACAGTGCCAGGCTAGGGCTGCTAGTTCTTTGCACAGGTGCCAAGCAACCTGGGAAACAGGAAAATATACCTATCATTGATGTGTGCTCTGTATTGCACACCAGGTATTGTCATTTAGTGTACACAAAAGCTGCTAAAGATTTTAGACAAGGGTCACCAAAATGAACAAATCCAACATTATGATTTGTTAGCCTGAAAAAGCACACTACTGCTGTAGCTGAAAAGCAAGAAAACATAACGCATAAGGCAGTCATTATTTAAATGTTGGGTAAATCTGGTAGAACTATTGTCTCTGCTCTGTGTGTTGGATATTCAGTTATATTCTCTGACACAGTCTTTTCTTTTTAAACTCTGTCAGCTTTATGAGGGCTTTAATGAACCTACAACATAAAAGATAACTACAGTACCTCAAAATTTAAAAAGTGGCAAGAAACCAACAAAACACTTAGACCTCTGAGATCTCCCACAGCTGGAAGTGTCCCCAACAAAGTTATTCCAGAATAAAGTCTCCCCCTTGTGGATCTCTCAAATACAAAAGCTCCATCAAATGCTTAATCACATAATAGAGTTGCTGCTTCTTCCTTTACAGGTGAGAATTTTGAAACCTCCACTGAAACCATGGGACAAGGCTTACTTCAACTCAGTGGGCTTGATCCCACCTCAGGCAAGAGAAGCAACTTGGTTGTAAGATACCTTATGATACTGTGACAAATTAATTTGAAAGACACTAAAATCCTCCAAATTGATTTCTTTCCATCTCACATAAGTTAGTTATGAAAGCTGGTTTAGTACTCCCCTCTCCCCAAACATCTGATCTGTCAATGGTTTAACTATTTAGATAGAAGTTCAAATACCAAACTCTTTCTGTTTACTATTTATTACCCTCTACTGAACTTCACCAAGTTTACTATCCCAGAAAAAATTAATTTTGTCCTAGAACAACTTACTGTATCTCAAAGATTAAGGAGCTATAGCACTATTTGCAGAATGACTCTTCCTCAAACACTTCATTAACTACACTGTTCTCAGATATGCATTAATTTAAAAGGCTCACAAAGATTTCTCTGCATATAATTTACATTATCATAAATAAGGAGATCATTGTGATCACTTGAATTATCATGTTGATCTCAAGGCATTTCAACATGGTTCTAATAAATCATGCATTCTGCCTACAAAATTGCTTTTTGGTATTTTTTTTTAATTTTCTAAGAAACAAAATCCTTGATGGCTTGAAATATTATTCAATTACATACATGACAAACTCATATTTTGTTTGTAATACCAATTGTTGAGTCAATACTGGGTAAAAAAAGCTTCTTAACTATCCAGAGACATGTTCTCACATCCATTTCAGAATAGTAATATAATGGTTAAATATTTATTTCTTGCAAGTTCTGGAATACTATTAGATTTTCTACTTTCATTAAAAGTCTCTTATTTGTATGCAGTAATTGCTTTAAAAATATTAGCATTGTAATTTCTTGCTGGCACTATGATAAATCAACAGAAAGTCTTATCCCCATGCCTCCCCGTGGAAGAGAATAATTCTGCTTCCCTTGATGCCAGTGTGAAAACCTCTTTAATTTCAGGATTACATTCAAAGAATTCATGAAAGATGTTAGTCACCCGCCTGAGACTCCTGTCCTTTCCAATGGCAGAACAGATGCAATAGATAAGCAGTGCTACACTCTGCCAATATGCCTCTGATATGCCCCTGTAGGAAGCAACAGCTCCTTGAAGCAGAAAGGTAGCTGATACTTCATTTCAGTCCCTGACCTCTCAATAGCAACTATCAGCAAACCATGTTTGTGTCCCAAATGTTTTTAGGATATAAACATCTCACTATTGGGAATAAAACCCAGTATCATGAATTAATTTCAAACAATGACTGTCAACTGCTGTTGCTCTGGGATATGCAGAGGTGAAACACCAAGAACCACTCTCTAAATCCACTCTATTTGTGACTTTTCTGGTTTAAAGTCTTCCATTCAACAAAACCACTAAACCAACAAAACCACTACTGCTAAACTGCACAAGGTTACTAAAGCTAAGAACATCAGTTTTGAGCTCTGCTGCTTGATTCTGGGAAAAATGGGCTTGCAGCAACCATGAAGGCAAAGCACTAAGAACAAAACACTACAAATCTGACCAAGTGACAAGAGATTCCTGCAAAAATTGTCTTCAAACCAGTAAAAAGAATATTGTGTATTTTAGCTGTATTTTCAGAGACTGCCTACTTATCTTGACAGAATGGGTGAGGAACTACTATTCTTACTAAAAGTAAAACAAAAAGGAGGAAAGTAATTGGTAATTACAATATTGCAAGCTACATTTCAAAATCATTGGTACTTTACTAAGTACCTTGATTTTCTGGCAAGCAGTCTTCACGCATGATCATCCAGCACTACTGAAGGAGTTTCACTGCTAGTACTGACAGACATTTGCAATACAAGGTATTTCAGTGTGGACAAGTATTCTATTTTATCCCTGAAGAAAAATGTCTATGCTACTATGTAACATGTAACCATAGAACAGCTCCTGTAATGTGTCAGTACTTACATTGTAATTATAGATTAATAATTCCAACACTTTATATAGCATCCACAAATATCTCCACACTTACTCTCATTAAAAGCACCAAAATGGGTACCACACCATGAACATGGAAGTAGATTTTCCTTTTAAAGAAAGCCATGGGATACAGAAACAAAGTCTTTGTAAAGGTAATAACATGTTTCAGCTCCTAGTTCTAAATGATCTAGACATTCAGTCTACTGATGACTGCCAATTCATGAATGGACACACACCAAGGATGAACTCTGCGTAACAGTCACGCTGCTTTAGGTCAGTCATCCTGACAGATGGTCCCAAGATTCTATATGGGAAATTAAGGAAGTTGGATTGTGAAAAAACTACTACCCATTGTCATTTCACACTGTCACCTCTGTGCCATCAAAATAACATGTAGCATTGCTGAAGTCATTCGTCCCTTACCTTTCCAAGACTGTTGTCCTCATACAATAGCTACTTTTCATCTCCTTATAGACCTTCCTGTCTCTTCAAATACCACGTCATTCTCAAACACCATGTCATTCTCACAGGTAAAGAATTTTATCTTGCTCTCTTCTTGAAAGTCTTCTAATATTCCTTAAATCTTCCTGGTTGTTCCATTTTCCTCTCGCTTTGGGCTGGATCTTTATGCTGCTTGCTATACAACCTCTCTTCTTTGCAGTCTCCAGTATCCCACACCCAAAGAACATATTCTCCGAAAATCTTTCACAATTTCTCTGTTCTTGCAATCTCTCTCTCTCTATTCTCATCATCAATGCTGAATCCTTCTTCTTCCAAAACATCAATGCTTGGGATCCTCTGCATCCTCCCCCCCTTTTTTGTTTGTTTGTTCTGCAGGAAACTGATATATTCTGGGATTGTAAATCCGTAGGTCTGCTAAATTACTAAAATAAATACACTACTAAGAGTCAAAGCCCTTCTCTACCCCATCATCTCCTTATGGGTAATACTGTCCTCACTGCTCTGTATACCACACTTGCACAGCTCTCTGCATGATCTCATGTGCATTACAGTAAAACAAAGCAAGCTGGGAACATGGCAGGGGCTGCACACTCTTTTTTTGACCCACAGAAGGTATGTGAAAAAGTTATTAAACCTTCAAGAGATTATTATTATGAGGTATGAGCTATGTGATATGAAATTCAGAAATGGACCGTCTGTGGGGTTTGGACCATATTACAATACATTAAAAACCCCAGAGCATCAGCTTTCTCCAAAACACACGGCAACATAAAATAGAAATTTAAAGTATGTTCTACTAATGACAAGTGTTTAGGAGTCAGGAGAAACCAATGTAAAGTGTTACCAGTGTCAGAGGGCTACTCACACATACACCCAAAACACCCAAGAGATGTCTTTTCAGTTATTACTGCTGACAAAATTGTATGCACATACATCTACACTTCATCACTACAGTCATGTTCAAGAACAAAAGAATTACAAGAGAATACCTCACACAATGGGAAGCCCCAGGGCCAAAATAACTTTTTCTATATAGACATTATGTTTAAGAATTAAAAAAAAAAAAAAGTAAAAAAAAGTAAGAAACCAAATAAAGCCCACAAGGGGCCATCAGGAGCTATTTCTCTTTGTTAAGAGCCCTACAGATAACTCTTGCATAGAAAGTGAAGCCAGAAGGCGCAATAAAAATCTCTGTGTATCAAGGTCACTTTTCTCCACACAGTACCTCTAAACGGAGTCCAGTAACTTGTTTGACAACATATCTTTCAAAAGGATGTCAGTCTGGATGTGAAAATATGACAAAATTAAGAATCCACTCTTCCCTTGTTCATTTTTTATAGTAAATTTTTACTGCAAGAATTGTGTGTACTAAACATTATCTTTGGTTTTGGCAGAGGTCCTTGGAGTTTCCAGGTAAATGCAACAAACTGAACACTGCACAAGAAGAAGAGGAATCTGCCTTCTGAGAAAATTACTGAAGCAGAGTATCTCTTCAGCATGGATGTGCCACCTTGCTCACTTTATGTCATTACATCTGCCCTGTGAGACACCAAAACTTAATCTGCCTATCCCTGGTAAACAGGTACTATAGTCTGACAATGCACCGATGCAAGGGGAGGGACATAATTTTGTTCACCATTAAAGATGTGCCCCAAATTTCCAGAGTAGATACTATGGTTGACAAGTTCTGCTTCCCAGGAGAAGAAAGTAAAAAGGTCATCTGTGCAGGAGATACATTTCTTTTCAGTTTCCCAACAGGAAAAGAGCTAAGAATAAACACTTAGCTATTAACTTTCCATTCCAGTAACTAAACTTAATTCTTTAACCCTTCCAGATATTGTTATAAACATACATTTCCAGTGTACCTCCATCCCCTGAAACAAAATGCTTCACCTTATATAGTCTACTGAGTAGTAAGGGAGTAAATAACACTTCACGAACGCGGGACACTCCTCAGGCAGGGCACCGGGTCCTGACCCCATTAACCCACGCACTCGGGGCCATCAGCGACTGCATCCCAAGCCTGCAAAAGACAGCCCAGGCAACGAGGCAGCCAGGACACGGCGATCTCGCCGAGGGGGACCGGTCAGATCGCGGGCAGGGAGAGCGGTGCAAGTACCTGTTCGGCTGTCCCTTGAGAGGACGGGGCAGCGCGGTGACCCCGGCTGGCCCGAGGCCCGGCTGAGACGAGCGGCCCCGCGGCCCGAGGCTCACCTTGTGCTCCAGGACGCTGATGTAGCCCTCCAGGAGACCAGCCCCAACGGGGATCGCCGGCTGGTCCTGGCCGCGTCCCGGCGGGCGGCTGGGCACCGCCGCCACCCGCTGCTGTTGCTGCCGCCGCCGCGGCTCCGGGTGGCCCCCGCTGCCGCCGATGCCGCCGTACATGAGCAACAAGCTGGTGCACATGGTGGTGAGAGCCAGGCAAACGGCCAGCCCGTGGCGCTGCGGGGGGCAGAGAGAGGCGGCTCAGCGCCCGGGGCAGCGGGCTCCCCCCGCCGCGGGGCCCAGTGGGGCGCACCGCTCCCCGCCGCCGCACTCGTGACGCCCGCGAGTTTCACGCCACCAGAGACACGGCAAAAGTGCGAGAAGTGGGGAACTCCCTCCTTCCTCCTCCGGCCCCCTTACCAGCTCGCTACTCTGCCTTCCTGCCTCCCTCTTCCCCAGACCTGCTTGCTTGCCCCTTCTCCCCTCTGTGTGCCCCGCTCCCCCGCTCCTCTCAGTTCCCAGCAGCCGTATTCCCTCCCGGGAACCTCATACGTGCATTTCAAGGAGTGTTGAGGATTGTAGCGCTCCCCCCTCGCGCAGCTACCTTCACCCTCGTCCTTTAAGCAGATCGGTTTTCTATACGCTCCTGAAAACGCACACAGACACACGAAACCCCCAAACCACGAGCAACATGAATAAAAGAAAGCAGGCGGAAAGTTCTTCGCTGCTGCCGCCGGGGCTTTGCTCGGCTTCGCGCGATCCCGAATCACCGCGGGGCTGCAGCCCGGAAAACGCTGGAGAGTGTGCAGGGTGCCCGGGGTAGCCCCACTCCTCTCTTCCCCGCCGCCGCGCCGGGATGAGCAGTGCCAACAATGCGCTTACCATCAGGGTCTTCATTTTGTGCGCCTCTCGGCCGCCAGTCCTCCCGTTCTCCACTAGGCTCGGCATGGCGGGGAAGCCGCAGACATGGCTCGGCCAGAGAAGCGCCGCCGTGGCGGGGATTAGGGGAGAATTACACCCAGCCGGACCCTCGGAAGCTGCCAGAGCCGGGTCCTCGGCTGCCCCGCCTGCCTCCGCCTCCGCCCCCGCCTCCTCCCGCCGGCGCAGCGGCGGCTTCAGGGCAGGTGGAAGTTAACTTCTGCCTCTCGCTCTGCCGCGCTGCTCCGCCGGCGCGGCGCAGGCGGGGAGTAGCGAACGGCGGGGATCAGCGCGGCGTTCATCGCGGTCCCGGCGGACAGCGGGCGGTACCTCCCCCCCGGCCAGCGGTGGGCGCCGGGCGAACGGTCAGGGGCTCCCTACCTCCCTCCTCCCAGGCTTCTGTCCTGCCTACAGCAGCGGGGCACAACCCTCACATTGCGTTATTTGTATTTTTCCCTGGCAGAAAACTCATCATTCTCCCGCCGCTAGCTGGGCTTCCTGAACCTGGCAGCTAGCGTTCAGACAATACTTCACGTTGGTAAAAAAGTCGACGCCCTCAACTCCTTGTGCGGCGCTAACACCCTCCCAGGCAATCTTTCCCAAGCCCTAAAAACTGCTTTCAGAACCTTTTGATGTAACCTTTCTTCGTTTTTTTAACGTAAATCTCACAGGCTTTTTGGTTTCTGAGGAGGGACACTTCGCCACTCCTAAGCACCCTTCTGAAGATTTTATCATTATTTCTTTCTTTGTGTTAAGGTTGTACAGTTCAGTTATGAGAACTTCAGCATCGGACGTCAAATAACATAGATTTCTTGCTCTGGGAATTCCACGTTTATAAATGTGCCCCTTTAACACCAGCCCTTTTAAGGATGATTTCTTACAAAGTTATTAAACTGACAGCATAGCATTTTTTTATTATTATCTGCTAATCATGAAGATATTTCTCTTGAAACTACTAATGGAAATAATAGTTCTAGTATATAGTTCACATCTAACCTATAGCTATATAATATTAAAGATTACATTAAAGAGAAAACTATCTGCAGACCAACTCAACCGTGGTCACAGTAGCAGCTTTCTCAAGGCTGGAACTGTCATTGAAATCTATTTTTTGTCTTTACTAATTGATCAGAGGACTAACAGTGACACAAGTGCCATCTCTAGCCCTGGCACAGCATGCAGCATTTAGTGCCTTTTAAGAAAGCAGAAACAAGGATGTATGGTACATCAGCGGACAGCGCAGCAAACTGTCTTTATCATTTTTGAGAAGAATGCCATATTGCACGGCACTGGCCATTTATTCAGTTTGTGGGTTTAGTTTCAATAGTAGCAGTTGTTAAGACAAACGAAGCAATATAAGAAGAATCTTATCAGGTCTTGGTAATTCTTTATTACGTGGTTGCACTTGACACTCAAATTAGTGAAACAAAGGGCCAACTTGATGAATCATTGAAAGCAAATTATCTGTGGCTCTCCAAGGCTTGCTGCAAGAGACTACAAAAGGCAGCTCATGCATTTTACAGTGCTATTTCTCAACTATCAGCAAGCAGGTTGCTGGTGACTGACCTTTCTAAGCCTTACTAATATATTTTGCCATGCCAAACTGAAGCATCATCTTTATGATTTAGGCTTGTGGCTCTGTGTTAGACATCTGTTACAGACCAAATTCATTAAACTTATGGGTTTTGGTAGAATAGGCTGATTTAAAAATCTACTGATAAAGGAGACAAACTAAATTTTCTAATTTAATGCTTGGCTTGAATAATTTCCAGCTTTCTGCTCGTCAAATACTTAATTAGATTGCCATGATGGTCATAGATGGTATTCTTGGCAGTCAAATGCTCACTGAAATAAATGCAGTAGTGTAACATAAATCCTACAGAGGTTTTTACGTGTAAGCATGGGAACTTTAGAAATCATCTGGAAAACAGCCCAGCTATTCAATTTAATTTTAAATTCCTATGAATTAATAGTTGTAGCTATCTGGATATTTGTTTTTTAACACTACTGAAATCTGCATACATGTAGATAGGCATCTGTATACCCAACTTGCAAAGAGGATAAGAGCATAGGCTGAACTCTAAGCATTTAATCAACTTGGAAACAAGTCAACACAGAGAATATCTTAAAGTCCATCTGATTTCCTGCTTCAACCAATTTATTTTCAATATGCAAGAGATACCAAACTGTCAGTGCATTTCTGTTTCTCCTTAGAGCTAGGGGCAAAGACAGATTAAAACATCAACAGCTGCATTCCCTAGCCCGGGAGAAAAAGTGGCAGAGCCTAGTTAGGTTTTGCAATAAAGTCTGACTGAGGAGAACTTTCCATCTGCATGGAAGGGACTAAGTTGTTCTCTCTTCCCCTCTTGTACCCTTCTCACTTTCACCTTTCTGATAGCTACAGGCTGACAAAACAGTGACATGAAATAAAAATCTGCTTGTGGCAGCTTTAGGAGGACCTAAGATGAAGATGACAAAATTAAAATCCTTGCAGAGTAAGAAAGTAATGTAAGAAGTAGTGATGCAAAGAGATACAAACTTCTCCAAACTGATAATGGACATGGAACAGCAGAGCTCTTTTACTGATTCTTGAGTACAACTGCTTGAACAGAAATTATAGAATAGAATAGAATAGAATAGAATAGAATAGAATAGAATAGAATAGAATAGAATAGAATAGAATAGACTCAACCAGGTTGGAAAAGACCTTTGAGATCATCAAGTCCAACCCATCACCCAACACCAACTAATCAACTAAACCACAGCACCAAGTGCCTCATCCAGTCTCTTCTTAAACACCTCTAGTGGTCATGACTCCACCACCTCCCTGGGCAGCCCATTCCAATGGCCAATCTCTCTTTCTGTGAAGAACTTCTTCCTAACATCCAGCCTAAACTTCCCCTGGTGCAGCTTGAGACTTTGTCCTCTTGTTCTGGTGCTGGTTGCCTGGGAGAAGAGACCAACCCCCTCCTGGCTACAACCTCCCTTCAGGGAGTTGTAGGCAGCACTTAGGTCTCTTCTGAGCCTCCTCTTCTCTAAGCTAAGCAACCCCAGCTCCGTCAGCCTCTCCTCATAGGGCTTGTGCTCCAAACCCCTCACCAGCTTTCTTGCCCTTCTCTGGACATGTTCCAGCAACTCAACATCATTCCCTGAGCTGTCAATGATTGACATAACTTTTTATAATGCAATTTAACTCAGGTCTTTCAGATATTTCCTCATATAGGTGTGAAGCACTCTTTTAAACTATGGCTGATCTCTCCTCAGGTCCATATAGCAAGAACATAGAGCATAGTTGACACCTTAAATATGATAAACAATTAGGCTTTCTACGTTATGGTTGTCCTGGAGGATTCAAGAGGAGGAGCCTCTTCATCTCTGACAGTGCTTCTCAGCAACTGGTAGAAAAAATATTCAGTGCAAGTTAGGATGAGGGCAACAGTCAGTATTTCTGCTGATGACCCAGATGTTGTTTGCCAGGTTGTTTTCCCTGAACACACTGGCTGTGTAACTGTGTGTGACTTCAGCAAATCCTGTTCTGGACTATGCTGTCCCTCTCCCCTTTCCAACATAACTGGAGGTAAGGTGTTTGCAGATGCAGGCAGCGCACAGAATGCTTCTTAACTGGAAGCTGCAGCTACTCTTCAGCCCTGTCACCTTCTCATAATGAAAGCCCAGACAATCTTTAATGTTTAATTATTTTGTGACTCATTGATGGCAGTGTGGCTCTTTTGCTGAAAAAAAAAAATAGACTATTTTAGAGAGCCAGTTTTAAATTGGGCACAGGTCTAAGAGAGTTTATCTAGTACTTTTCACAAAAAAGTGAGGGGAAAAGAGATCTGGTGTGATACAAGTAGTTAAACTCTAGTTGAGTTCTACATGTTATTCTGCAGGAATGATGAAAGCACTTGCATTCCTGTATGTGTGAAGATGTTTTTCAGAATAATATTGGTGATAGAAGTGTTTAAAATAGATTGGAGGAAGAAGTTTATTTGTATCAGGACCACTTTGATATTCTTATGCCTTTGAATTGAAGAATATGAAATTCTATATGTGGCTAAGCATTAAAAGATATTTGTTAAAAATATAAAATTACTCCTTTTAAAGTGGCATCATTTTGTCATTTCTATTGTATTCTGTGGTCTGTGAGGCCTTGGATCTGCCTCCTCAAGAGTGAAATCCTGACCCCGCTGAAATTAACTCTGATACATCTTTTATACTTCAGCTTGCTGTGGCAAGGAGCTCACCAGCAAGTTTAAAGCTCCCACTTCTAGATCTGCAGCCTCATGAGGTATGAACTTAAACCATGACTGTTAGTGCAGAACAGAATATGGCTTGTCCTGGGCCTCTAGCCAGTGACATTTGGGAAGATGACTCGGAGTGCCACTTTTCATGGGGGAGAAGTAATCGGTTTTCGACTGACTAGCTAGAAAAATGAGACTAAAGGTGCTAAAGAGGTTGAAATATGCTGAAAATGTGTGTGAATTAATGGACAGCGGGGCAGTCAAAGGTATATAGGAAATGAAATACATCACTCTGATATCACTTCCCTATGTAGTTTTATTATTTATGTGTATATGAAATTTTAACTCCTTTTTTTCTGAGAGAAAGGGCTGCACTTTTGCATCACAAACACAGCCAATGGAAAACATTCAGCAGCCAGCAAAGTAATGAACTTACAATATGGATTTTTTCAAACTGTCCAGTGATTCATGAAATGCTTTTCAAAACTGGAAATATGCATTGAGTATTGGTCAAAAAAGGTAGAAGCAATATGATAGATCAGTCAATACCATCTCTCTTTTATGAAAGCAGACTGCCTTTGAACTTTTGACAGAAGCAAACAGTGATAGATGCATAAAAAAATGAAATATTGCATGGAAATAGAAGTGCAAATGAAAACAGAAAGGGAAAATAGTAAGGTAAGATCTGCTGGATCTGCTGAATCTGCTGTGTTGGGTTTTTTTCTTTCTTTTCTATTTCTTCATTTTCTCCTCAGTCTAGGAAGCATAAATAAAGGTATTTGATATTTCAGAAACAATCTTTCTAGCTCAGCTGAATGGACTCAACTACTGCAAGATCACATATGAAACACTGTGCTTTATTCTAATAATTTTGAAGGGGGTAGAAGTTAAACAAGAGACATCCTACAATACACAGCATACTCAAAATTCCATATCTAAAGTCAGAAACTTTGAAGGTTAAGAAATTATCACAGGAGCCTGCAGGTGGAGGGTCACCAGTACCACCTGAGGAAGCCAACAGGCATGACCAGAAAGTGTTCTTCACGGTGTTTTGTTTTAGCATTCATCACCAAAACAAAAGAAGGAAGACATACATAATCCCTATAAACATGGCACAGATTTTGCATATGGACTAAAGAAACTGAGGACAGAATTACTACAATTTGTAAGAGATTGAATGCACATGAATACTCTGTGGCTACCTTTGCTATAGTGTAAGAGCTCCCAACAGGATCCTGAATGGCTCACTTTCAGTGTTCACATGTCTGTTCCTTTGCAGAGAAAAAAAGATCTACACCATCAGAAAGCCAAAGTGTCAAATGGAACAGAATTTATAAACTTTAAAAATAAATTTAAAAAATTATGAATCAAATATCAGAAATTAAGCATTAGAGGGGAAAAGGAAGCAAAGAAAGATAAGTGCTTATTATGGATTGGTTTGCAGTTCTTCATGTATTATTAGCGAGTCGATAGAAAACTCTCCTGCTATTACTAACACAAACACAAACATCACTTATGATGACAAGCTGAACAACAACTATGGCAACAAGGGGATCCATTACCATCAAACTGAAAAGGCACACTCACAAAATCAAGTAAAGTCCTTCAGTAGCCAGGCTATATATATCTACCTTATTTTTATAATAGCTACTGTTCTTATTTAGGGTTTTATAGAAACCATCTTTACTATTCATAAAGTATATCCCTATACAAGCATATATGCAAATTCAGAGCAATAAATCAATTATTGTACAGTGTGAGAATAGTTGCCAGTGGCTCCTATCACAGATGGCAATTTCATATTTCTGTCCCGTGTGCTTCTGAAATTACATAGTGCCCACCTTTGTTATGTAAGAATATCTTCCATTTACGCAGCATACTCCAGACACAGCTACCTGAATGAAGTACTGAGCTTCCTACTGAGAGGTCCTGAGTACTTGTTTCCCAGGCAAGTCAACAGGAATTGAGAGGGCATCTCTTCATTCAAGTGAGCTGCCTGTTAAAGATAATATTAGTACTAGCAATTTGTGAATTCATCTGGGGATAGATTGATTTCTTGTAGGAGATATCAGAGATCATGGGGAGCTCAGGCTCCAGTCATTTTAAAGGTATGGAGATAGTGACCTCATTTATGTAGCTTGATTAATTTCAATTAAACATGAAACCTGGACCTACAAGAGAGTAAAGAATAGCTATAAAATTATTTCCTATGCCCAAATCTGCTGCTGCAAACTATCCTAGACAAGTCTTCTAGCCAGGATGAATAAGCACTGTAGGAACTGCAACTGTGGGAGTTTCTTCACTGCAATGGATACCTAACTGAATGCTTCAAACCAGCTGCTAAAACAGATGAATTGTCTTCCTTTGCAATGTGCTGTGTCCTTGTTTAAACATTTCTGCCATATTATTGATATTTGTCACTCTCAAACAAATACAGAAAATAAGTCTGCTTTGTTTCATGCAGGATAGATATTTTGTGTGTCTACTGGCATCCTCAAATCATAGATTAGAGCAAATCCATGGTTATATGCACTCATTTTTCTTTCTTATACTTCAGGGCAGAGGACCAAGTTCAGCTTAGCTGCAGAGCTGGATCCAACATTTCTGCAGCAGCTGTACCATCCTTTCTTTGAACTGCTATTAATATTTGTTATCATATTCCCTAGCCTTTGTCACCACCACCTGCCTCATGCTTTTCATTCAAGTGGCAGAACTTTAAAAACATCCTACACTTTTTCTAGTCGCAGTAAATATTTTATTCAAGTTGATGAACATGTATATATTACCTCCCATAAGCTACAGCACCAAGAAACATACTGACATGAGTTTTGCTGCAGTTATTCTGCTGCCTTCTGATTATTTCCTTGGTGATAACTGAATTTAGCCTATTGTTTTCCTGAATTTCTCCAAAGACCAAGGCATTCTAATCAAACAATCATAATCATATTTATCTAACTGCTTTATTTTTCTTTTATTCTCCTTTTTTTTGTTTGTTTGTTTGTTTGTTTGTTTGTTTGTTTATAATTTATTTCACTTTAGGAGTATTTTGATACCTTCTTTCTCTACAATAGCTTTTGTTTGTTACCAAAACCCCCCAAATTCTGTGAGTTTTATTCAGTTTTTCATGTGATCATTACTTGAAATGTGAAGCTAAGCTCTGTAGGGCATGTGCTGTTTCTGTCCCAAGTTCAAATAAATGAGGCCTTAGGCCATTTATGGTTTAGACCATAAATTCAGATGTCAAAGGAACAGGTGGTAACGTGACACAAGCTGTTCTTGCTCATTGTATGAGTTTCCTCCACTCAGACTCCTACTGCTCCATCTCTGTCACAACCTCGAATCACTCTCCAGCAACTGTTACTCCATTTTGGCGGGTTGTTTCTGTCCATTGATAAATGAGAGTTTCTCTGCTTCTAAGCAGTATCAGTGCAGAAAATGCAGAGCTTGGAATCTGAAAGCATGTATATACTGGCACATTAACACAGAAACAGAAGTGCAGTACTGTGAATAAAGCCTTCTAGGATAAAGCTGGCTTACATCACCCAGCTTGGAACATGTGCAGCAGAGAGCTCAGATCCATCTGCCTATCAGATACAACTCAAAAGCAGTCTGATAAGTTGAAGCACTGTGGGTTGTGGTTCAAGAACTGGCAAATAGTAAAGAAGAACAAAAGCTTACCAGCAAAGTGAAACAATGGGCATGGTACCTTATCATAAAATAACATAAGAGTTACTCAATGCTTGTTCAGTCACTGATGTTGAGATTTCTTTTTGTATATAGAATCATAGTATTGTTAGGGACCCCAAGGATCATCTACCTGACACACTATATATATATATATATATATATATATATATATATATATATATATATAATGTGATACCCTGATGGTGAGCAAGTGTGGATAGTGCTGGAATTTTTTCCTTAGTGAAGAGAGAAGGAATTATCAGCCAGTCTTGTTTGTATGGTTGGCTCAATTATTTAAATCAAAAAACCATTGACTGTCAGTTTCTTTAGGGTCCTCAACATTTTTTATCCTAACCACTGTTCATCTTCAAGCATTGTTTACACAGTAACTAGTCCTCACAAAATACACATGGCTTCAATTCAGAAGCTTGTTATGTAGTGAAGGTAGGGAATGCTGCTCACTCAACTCCATCTGTCACGTTACAGCTATAAATATTTAGTATTTTAGTTATTGAAAGTTTGAAGACTCTTTTAGAAATCTGAACCTTCATAGCTTCTCAAACCCAAGAGTTCTCTTATTTCTCAGCACCACCTGAAGATTGATGTGGTAGCAGCACCTCCCATCTGAATCTACAGTTAAGATTCGAACAGAATTGGGTGGAAAGTGACCCCATACAAATGGTGACTTCCTCTGGGGCTTTGCTCAGTCCTTTTTGCTTCACATCACCTCTTCAGCCAGCAAGCCAGAAGGACCTACAAGGAACGATGCAGAGCTGATCCAAAAATGTCCAGGAGCCCATGATCATTGCAATACTTTCAAATTACCCTGTGCTAATTATCCCAACACATTCCACCTGCACTAGCACCTGCCACAAATCTTTCTCAAACCCACCCACTCTCCATCTTCAACCAGAACAACTTCCACACATTTTTCTTTCTTTTCAGTCATTGCATAGTGGGACTGGTTTCTCCCTGATTATTCTTTCCTACAACCTACTCCGCCACATACTTACCCAATCCATGCAGAGGTCCATGATGTAACTGGCTAATGATGGGTCTACTTAGGAAGGCACCTTTCAACACAGCACTGGGTGATTGCTAGCACAGCTACTTATCTGTAGCTATATTATTAGTGCACGTCTTTTTGATTAATTAGAAAGGCAGCTGTACGACTGTATTTCCACAGTCTGGGTATTATTAAATAAAGTGCAGAAGAAAGAGTGCCCTATTTGCAGCTTTACACATTTGGAGGTGAGAGAAGAAGAGATTATAATATAGCGAAAGAGTATATGCAGCAAATATGGATACAGTGCAGAGTGGGAAGCACTTTGAGACTTATGACAGGGATAAACAAGGCCTTAGATATCATGACAGACAGCTAAGAAGTCAAAAGAGATTTTAAGAAAAGTATAAAGTCTGATCTGCACAGTTTCACTCACACAAAAAGAAAAGACAGGGTTTGGGCCTAAAAGTTGCCCTGGGTTCCTGACATTTCAAGCCAGCTAATTAGTATTTAGCAAATAAAGTAGAAGAGGGTACACAGAGAAAGCATGGTATGCAATGAGTGATCTTTAATCATAACAAATATAATAGAAGTAAAATTTCTAAATCTCAATAAGCAAGTGGTGTAAAGGGACATAATATTGCCGTCTCACTCTGCTTTGGGCTCAAGATCCACAAGAAGCAGGATTGTGTATTAAAATTGGGGTGATTAAAGTATATTCCTGAACTCAAACCCCAATATTTCTGTATAGGGATTCTCCTTCTCATCATGTTGTTCTGTCTTCAAAATATATTTCACAATCCAAGCTGGATCTTCATTTTATCTTTCATCTCTCCTAAAGCTGCTTAGTCTTTGTGTACACATGGACTGACCTTTCACTTTTCTAGTCTATTGATATTGAATTGTTCATAAATCTTGCAATCATTAGACAAGGTTAGCCTTCACATTTCAAAAAGAGACACACACACCCCCCACACCCCCCCCCCCAAGCTGATGTTGGCTCTTTTTTGTGTCGTTGTAGCACTAGATTATGCAAACCAGGTGCTGACCAGCCATACTTTGCAGACTGCAGGGTGCTGATTGTGGCAACATTGAAACAGACTGAAACATAGAGGAATATAGGTTACATAGATCCATTTTATTCCTAAATGCAGATATTAACAAATTGGGAAAGTTATTGGCCAATCGACTCAAAGTAGAAGCATTAAAATAATTCATCCTGAACAATGCGTAGGTTTATTTTATGTTTAGTACAGTAGGCTCACCTGCACGAATTTGCTGTGCTTATTTAATATCCTCTTTAAGATGAAGGATGGTGCCAGTCCTGGGGTAATAGCATCTTTTGACGCTGAGAAAGCATTTCACTGGATTGAATGGCAGTTTCTCTTTACTAAGATGGAAATTTAAAAATTTGCTGTAAATGTATTGCATCAGTTACACTGCTCTGAGCAAGGATGCATACTAATGTCACAATACGATCTCAATTTTGGCTTTCGAGGGAGACTAACCAAGGGTGCCCACTTTCAATGCTATTTTTGCTAATGGAAGTGAACCAGTCTTTAAAAGAGTAGGGAGATTGGGTGGAGACTCAAAAAGAGAATGCATTAGAGATGAAAGCTTGTATTTGCAGAACTGCCCTTAAAATGGTGTCCCATTTTGTTACGTAGTAGTAACCCTTTGGAGACTTTAAAACAGATTCTGCAAGGAGCTACAGTTCCTAAACAAATTCCAAACTATGCAGTGGATTAGATTTTGGAGCTGAAGTGATGATAGCTGTGGAACTGGTGTCTTGCTACTCATTAAATTTGAAACTCACAAGCCAGAGGACCTTCTTGGTGGCCTGCAGGGGGTACAGTGGGGCTTCAAATGAAAAATTATTTTATTCCAGAATTGGATTTTCACATGATCCTATGAAGGAAGAATTCTTTAGAAGGACTATATATTGTTCTCCCATGCTGTAATCATTGGGGTGATGGAAGGAAAAAAGTGTCTCCTCCCCTTGCAGAAAAGCATATCATCATGAAGAAAAAGTGAGAACACTTCTGAAATCTCAAAAGGCTATACAATTTTTTATTACTTTTCATCAGTGTTCTGAAAGAGTCAGACACTATACTAGCAGTATTAGAATGAATAAACCTTTGCCTCTACAAACGGAAAGAGAATACCTTCAGTCAAACCAAGCATCAGGTTAGCAAGCTCTTCCTCCATTTCCTGGCTTTCTGTTTCCACCATGTTAAATATTGAAACTCTATTCTATGATACCTCAGGACTCAAGACTTTTCTTGTACTGCTTTCCTGCACTATGTTCACGATAACAATGTGCGAGAATGTCTTCTGGAACTGCTGCTCTCCAGTACACATCAAACCTTACTTGAGTCTTTCCCATACCTAGCTGCTGTTTTCATTCTGTCATGCATCAGATGAAGTCGGAGCTTTTGCAGATAGGTTTTGGCAAAGATCCTTCCACTGCCAGCTTACTTAGAAGTGTGACCTCCACACCAGTTTCACTGTTACAGATTTGGAAAACTAGAGCTAGTCCCTATGGCAACAGAGAAATCAAAGTACAGGTGAAATGCTGAGGTGCTTGATGGTATCTAAACAGCTGGTTACAATTTATCTCAGGTGTCTGCAATTAAGTGTGATCAGATCATTATTCCCACTACAAAAAACAAAAGAAAAAAACAACAGTGACAAAAAAAAAAAAAAAAAAAAAAAAAAAAAGAGATTGCAGATAACATTGTACAGCCAAGGAAGTACATTTCTTGGGTGGAACGTGATCACACATTATGATGTGGTGCCTACTGCATACCAGTGATATGGTAGGATACAGGAGAACCAGAGAAGGTAAAGGGACATTTAGTTGTCCCTGAAATCAACAATTTCTAACTGCCACTGGTTCTTGGTTAAATTTGACTTTCAATAGCCTGGTAAAAACTGAGTATCTACAGTCTAAAATACTTATGTACTGATTTTCCATTCTCACACCAGAAAGAACGTTGCAATGGAAGGAACTTTTAAATATTTGTTACCCTTGTTCTCCTCTTATGGACTTGTATCAAGCTGTGCAAATTAAATACACTGAAAATCAAATATTTTGGAATAAGGCCCTCTAGTTACAAAAAAGTGAGACTTCACTAAGTGCTTAGAAGTTAAACACAAAGTCAGTAAATAAATTGTAACAAAGGTAAATTGAAAGGCAAAATGAACTCACTCTGATGAGTTCATGCAATTCCCTTATGGAATGCTAGTTTCCTTACTATAATTAATTTTAAACACTAAACCAGGATGACTGTTTTTTGATAATTATAAAAATGCATTCATCCATGTCTTTGCAAATTATTAATATTTATCATAAGGAATATTCTGTAGACATTAAGAATCTAGGGAGACAGAGTTTTCAGAAAATTCTTACACAGCTTTACCAAAACAATAATGGAGCTTTAGATACCTATAACCCCAAACCAAAGAGACATATAGGGCTAAATCTTCAAGCATCCTTCCTATCATCCACCTCACAAATCACTCAGGCAAAACTTGCACTGAACCTCAAAATCAAAGATTTCATGACTGCAACTGTGATACTGCCAAGTATCCTCAGTGCTCGATTCATTCGTGCTCTACTCCTGGGAGCCACGAGTATCAAGTGTTCTAAAGGGATGAGGCCATAATGATGTTATAAAAAGAGTAAGAAAGCCCCTGTAGTTCTTTTCCATTTCAGGGATAACTTCAGTGATAAGGAAACTGCATTGTGACACTTTTGAGTTGCTTCGCTGACATTTCAACAACACTGATTATCAGTAACTCTTTTCATGGATATTTTTAAGCCTCTCAGCACATTAGGACCTAAACCTTCACACTGGTAGGAACTCAAACTCATCAACAGTAGCAATAAGAAACTTCCCTCAAGTCAGTGGGAGTCATTGGGGGCTTAGAATTTTTGGGATCAGATGCATGTTATTTAGTTATATTTTGGCAAACTGGTTATGACAAACCCAAAAAGTAGAAACTGAAATCAAATTTGAGGCTTAGCATTTTGCATTTCAAAACCTTAAGTTCCATCTAACTTTCTTTTCCATTAAAAAGAAACAACTGAAATCCATATAGCTCACTAATTTCTGAAATGGAATATACCCCAATCAAGAGGCAGGAAACAGATCAATTTCATAGTGTAGGTAAAGAGACCTAGCTGAATGTTGCTGGGAATATCAGTAAATCTTTGCAACATTTTGGGGCTAGTTCCTGCAACAGGCTGAAGCTTTTCAGAAGATACCCCAAGCTTTTCTTTTTTCATTTTGCTAAGTAGAGTAGCTCAACTTTGTGATGGGGACTGTGAAAACACAAAGGAACAGGTGAGACAGAGGTAGATAAGAAAAGACATGCATTTCTTGTCCTGTCTCTACTCAGTAACTAAAGGAGGCAGGAGCCACAGCAATGTCAGTACACGCAGATGTGCATTGCTCCCTGTGCAGAGTGATGATGAACTTGAGTTCCTACAATGCATATTAACTCACTGCTGTTTCATGTACCAGTGGAAAGACTGACACCAGCACGTTAGATAACATGCTAACTATACCTATTGGCTGACAAAAGAAACCATTAGATTCAGACTAATGCAAAAGTATCAGAACTATATAGGACAACCATTGTGATGCAAGACAAATGGAACAGCTAATGATGTTCTAAGGATGAGTAGGTCTTGCTTGTGAAAGTGACTGGTTTTAACTGGTTTGTACTCTCTTGCTTTGATCTGACATTCCCAAATTTGTTCACCTTGCTGACCTCTGAGAGAGGAGTGAGAAGACTGTGGGTTGTAGGGTGCGAGTTTTATGTCAGTATTGTTCATTATTGAATTGGCTGTTTATGCTGCTGATGTGTAATGTTGTGAAGCAGATGAGCTGTTAAAGTATGAAGGGTGTTCTATAACCTTTGCTGTACATTCAATTACCTTACAGTAACTTAGAATTCAGAAAGGCTGCTCTGAACAAAATCAAAATACAATAAGATAAACTCCATTAGGAACTGAAGCACTGGGGCTGTTGTTGAGAGAGGGCAAAATAGTCTAATTAATAGTTATTGCATCAAAGTCACACAGCGGTTGCAGTAATGACACTGATGGTATTGATGGCATTGAAGATGGAGTTTAGCTCAGAATTGAAATGAGCGAAGAATTCAACTTCAGCTGCATATTGCTGTAGGCAGTGGAAGGCCTCAGAGTTTGTTTTGCTGTTCTGTTGTTCAGCTGCTTTTCTTTGATAGTGCAGCTCCAAGCCATTAATATATATATTTACACAAGGCAGAGCACGTTCATTTCACTGGAGCCCCATGGCTGACACTTGGCCATACAGAAGAATAAGCATTTACTGTTCTTCATTCCCACTGTTTGGTTTTTCAGTGACAGCTACATGTAGGTGGGTAGTTATCTAAGGGGGTCTCCTAACTTCTTTTTAATTCTCATAAAACACTTCTCTCACTTCTTTGGCTTGTGAAAGCTGTTGGCAGCAGGGAATGCCAACTCCTGCATCCTGTGATAAGGTTTCATTCTCAGCAGTATTTGGTTTCCATTCAGATTCCTGTTGATGTTTTCTTTCTTTCACTTTACTGATGTATCTGGCTTGTGTTACTGTTCAGAAATAAACACAACATAAAGTCTTCCAGTAACTAAGCTGATTTATGTATATAGATGAAGTCTTCTTCAAATGTCAGGGTCAGTAAGGCTCCTACCCACTCTGGTATTAATGCCAGCTGTCTCACAAACACCATTTTTTAATACTAGATGTCGTGCCAGAACTGGAACAAAAATCACTGAATAGGACCAAAAGCTAACAAAAGAATACAGAGCTTGGAATTTACCTTGGGAAATCATCACAATATCTAACACCCATATCAGTAGCACTTTGCTTCTGAGTGGGTCATGCCATACAATTAATCTCAAGAGAGCCCTCTGATCCAAAGAAAGAAATGAGTCACATACACTGGATAAATATTTTTTCCAGTACCATTGAATTTGATGGCAAAATTATTTCTGACTTCAGCAGAGAAAAATATTTATTTCCTTGCCTCTATGCAGAGTTTACTCATATGCCATGTTAGCTTCGAGGTTGTAAGTGTAATTCCAGGTGGGACAGAGGTGCAACCAAGCATCCTAGGAGTTTACTCAAGTAAGCAGCTCTCGAATACTCGGATGGATAAATGTTTTTCAAACAAAGATTGTGCCAGGCTTCCAAATACACTGTACAAACCAGCTATAGCACCTGCAGGTTCCACTCATTAAAGACTAGTCATCAGGTATACATGCCTCACAGTCTGAAAATTCACCTTTGACAGGACTTTCATCTGCTATTCCCTGGCTTTTGGCGTGAGAATGTTTTCATTCTTTTGCAAGACTTGTCCAACCATGGCATAGATGGAAAGCTCTTGTGACCTTTGCTGGGAACATAACACAGCAGTAAAAGCAGAGAGGCTGAAAACTATAATTTCCGAATAGCCCCCCATTTCCATTGTTTTCTTGGTTTGTAACCCCCAGACACAAATTACTAAATTCAAGACAACCTCAATCCCAGATTCTCAGCAAATGTCAATCCACATAGGGCCATCACCTCTAAAGCATCTACCAAAGTGAATCTTAGGGAAGATTCTACTCTTTACTTTTCCCAGAAGAGAGACTTGTTTCTCATCAGCATTTTGGTCAGTACTTCATCTCTGCTGTATATAATCTTACACTGGCATGCTGGTATGTGGTCATTTATTCATGATTTGGATTAGGAGTGTGTGAGAAAACTGCCTGGCCTACTGTACAGAGAGGAAAGTTTAGTATGGTTGGGGACCAGAAAATGTTTCTGTAAAATGAAGATCTGCAAAGCTGGACTGACAAAGAACTGAGGAAGGGAAGCTTATGAAGATAAGACTGCCCTGTTTTGGTAAAAAAGAATAATGAAGCAGGGCTAAAATAGCACAAACTTTATTAGCCCTGTTTATTATTTGATGGCCAGAGACAATTTTTAAGGCAGATTTTGAGGACCAGGGTGCCCAAATGAAGACCTTTGCCTAATTATCTGCAACTGTAATATTAAAGTTGACACTTCTCAATATGCAAATTAGGAAAATTAAGTACATGCTACATATATATGACCCTGTTACTCACCTTTCCTCCCAAATCATGCTAAACATCACCTAGAAGGCATAGACAGCCTGGGCTAGGGTATAAATCCCACAGCAGGGACATCTCTCTTGCGTGGTCTGGGGGCACTGCACCAGCAAATTTGCAGGGGCACCCGTACCAGCACCAGCAGAGGAGTACAGCAGGGGGCAGCAGCAGGGGTGCAGCATGGGACAGCAACAGCAGCTGGGAGGAAAAGACAGACATAAGGATGGCTGGTGGACTGTGCTTCTTCTCCACCCAAAACAGAGACACCTTTCTTGGTGAGAAGTGCAACTTCAGTACATGGCTGAACTCTTGGTAACCTCTCTCTTCTGTTAGAGCTACTGCAAAGGTTTGCATCTCTGACTGTGACTGTGTCAGATGTTACCCAGGATTTATTAACCTGAGATCATCTTGCAGTTGGTTCATTTATCACAGGGAGTACCGAATCTGCTGTATCTGTCCCTTTGAGCAATTAAACAAGTTAATTGCTTTAACTTTCTGAACTTGTGTCAGAGCAAGCTCTTATTGGGGCACCTGAAGGAGAGGCAAATGTTAATTTTGCCAAAAAGTGCCAGTAAAACTCCTGGGCCCTGAGACAGGCAGACATTGGCAACTTACCCATAACGCAACAGAGCAGCTGGTAAGCGTTCAAGTCTGGATTCCCTGGTTCCTACCAAGAAAAAGCTATCAGCTTTGCTGTTTCATTAAATTTATAGGAATACAGCTGAAATCAGACCTTGATTCATGGAGTTTTATTGTCACTGGCCAGCAAGTAATATGGACACAATATGTGCATAGGATATGAGAACAGCATTTAAACAAGAAATCCCCAAATTACTTTGCTGGGAAACATCATTCACTAAGGAACACCGAATGAAGACTCAAGAAATTTCTGTTCAGTTCTTCAGCTCAACCAAACATTTAGCATCTGAATGAAGAAAACAACTCTCACCTGCTTTATATAATACCTTTTACTGGCTAAGAAAAAGTTTACAAAAGCCAAAGAAGAATCTAATAGATCATGCTAGACCTTTAAAGATCTATGTTCCCCCTTAAGACCTGCACAGAAGCAGTGCTGAAATTCTGCCTCCTGCCCTGGCACGCTATGACTGCAGTAATCTTCTAACTCTTCAGAGCTTCCTCTTAGGTGGGACTCAGCAGAAAGGAAATATTCTTGCCATTTAGCAGAAAGCTTTACTACAGTAATTTTGTTAATTGGTTAGTAAATAGCTTACCCCAACCCTTCTTTTAAAGTCTATATTTGCTCTCATTTATCACCATTTCTTAGTGTTTTATACAGTATTTATTTTCCATCATATTTTTAGTGGGTATTTGATGCACCTAAGGCTATTTTGCTGCACACACCCGAGCTTCACTGTTTTTTACCTTTGTGTGAACTACAGAACATTTGTTTATAGAATAAACTTCACAGGTGAGTTGCAGCATTCAACAATATTTTTCTCTTCTCCTGTGCTACAACATGCAGGGTCATAGAAGAGAGTCATACAGTCATAGAATTGTTTCAGCTAGAAAAGGCCTCTAATAGCATTGAGTCCAACCATTGACCTACCACCACCTTGGCAATTAAACCACATCCCAGAGTGCCATGTTACACATTATTTTAACACCTCCAGGGATGGTGGCTCCATGATCTCTCTGGGCAGTCTGTTCCAGTACTTGACCACTCTTTTGGTAATGACAATTTTCCTAATATTCAATCTAAACCTCCCCTGACACAATTTCAGACCATTTCCTCTCATTCTACCACTGATACTAGGAAGAAGAGACCAACCCTCACCTCACTACAACCTTGTTTCAGATAGTTGTAGAGAGCAATAAGGTCTTCCCTCATCCTTCTCTTCTCCAGACTAAATAATCCCAGTTCCCTCAGCCACTACTCATAAGACTTGTTCTCCAGGCCCTTCACCAGCTTTGTTGCTCTTCTCTGGACACACTCCAACAACACAATGTCTTTCTTGTAATGAGGGGCCTCAAAGTGAGGTGCAGCCTCACTAGTGTGGACTAGAGGGGTACAATCATGTCCCTGTCCTGGTGGACACACTATTCCTGACACAATCCAGGATGCTGTTGGCCTTCTTGGCCACCTGAGCATACTTCCGGCTCATGTTTAGCTGGCTGTCAACCATCACCTCCAGGTCCTTTTCTAGTGGGCAGCTTTCTAGCCACTCTCCCCCAAGCCTGTAGTATTACATGGGTTGGTTGTGACCCAAGTGCAGGACCCAGCATTTGGCCTTGTTAAAGTTCATACGATGGACCTTGGTTCAATCAATCCAGCCTGTCCAGATCCCTCTGTAGAGCCTGTATACCTTTGAGCATATCACTAATTCCACCCAGTTTGGTGTAATTTGTAATAAACATAGTAAACCCAAGGCTGCCAGCTAGCAATTTGCATTCTGTCTGGCATGGCTGAAGTAAGTGGTGATGTATGTTATCTACACTGTAAGAATATCCTTCAGGGTCAGAAACTGGCCACTAGGAAGCAAGGATGAATAAGAATGAACAAAAGTTATACCAAAGTCAAGTGCTTTCTAAACCTGCGTCAGCTTTAATAAGAAAGGGTAGCTCCAGGCAACACACACTCTTTATATACCATCAAACATACACACAAAGGAATATATAGCACATGATTAGCAAGGGGAACACCAAATCTGCCAAAAAAATTGTGCAGCTTGCCAAATAAATGCCAGTCAGGTTAGGCAATACAGACATTGACTCTGGCCTTGGTACCTCTGAGCAGTTAGCCTTTGCCATGCTAATAAATGCCAAAGCTAAATGGCATTCTTTTTACTGGCATACGGTCAGGAACAGCAATATCTCAGTCCTTGAAAAGAAGACTTACTCTCCTTTTTACTTCTCTGTTCTCTCCAATACTTCCCTCAGTTTTTAGAAGAATAATTTCACATTCTCCTTCCTGTCCAGCTAGTAGTGTGCTCCTCTATTACCAGTCAACAGCAACAGTCTGTGCACCAGAGTGCATGACCAGTACTAATGAGCTTTGGCAGAACATCAAATTCATTCCCCCTTCTCTTGTCTAATTACAGTGTGCCATTTGTGTCATTTTGGTTCAGGATCTATCTGCAGATCTATTAAAAACACCTATTTATAGTGATTTTATAAAAAAAGCAATAATAATGAGCTTAAAAGTAACCGAAGAATGGTATGGAGCTGCAATGTTTTTGTAGGCTTTTTACACCTTACCCAGTTGATTTGAGAGGCTTTTGAGGTCATACAGTCCTGTGAAAAGACTTACATTTCCTGCAACTAATATATGCTGTAAATTATTTGATTTTGGTACTTGAAGGTGTTTCACAAAGTCTTTTAAAACAATTCAGTGACAAAACGACTTCTGATGTTTCACCCATGGTTTAAAGACCTCATCCTGCAAGGACAAATACACATATTTTACCTTCTTTAATTTAGCAGATATGTTTATGTTTAAATGATAATTGTTGTGCTCAGAGTCAAGCCTGGTGAAAGTCTTCAGCAGACCCATATGTGGCTATAAGTGTTTTGCATGCAGATGAACCAGGGATGTAAATTGCTATAGTGCTATTATGGTGATTAAGACAGGACTTTGTCATCTTTTCCCAACTTATTTTTCTGAACCAAAAAGGAATTCTGCTTGAGTAAAACCTGCATACAAGCTGATCAATATGGTGCTCAAATTGCTCCTGATTTTTTTGAAGTTTTATGGATTGCAATACATACACATGTACATGTGTACAAAAATTTGCTGGTTTGATTTTCTAAGCCGTCAGTCATTCTCTAGTAACTGTAGACTGTAATCCAGGAAAAAGTCAAAACACACTCTTCCTACCTACAGAGACGTGTTGTTACAGTTTTAAGGTTATAAAGCCATCAGCTTGTGTGTTAATCAAATCTTACAGTATTTACTGTCTGCTTAGTAGGATTGATTTAGGGTCCACTCAAGAGATTTGGGAAATAAAGTTATCTATCTTCACACTTATCTTGCTTTAATACAGGGAAGAGTCTTCTATTTTGCCCATTCCTGTAGTAGGAATCTTCCACTCTTCTATAAATTAGTTGCAACTTCATCAACTGACTAAGCAGTTAGCTTTATTATTAATCCACCTTAGTAATTCTGCAATCTGAGTCCCAACCTGGAGCTGCCATCAGGCCCAGGAAGGAAACCTAGTGGTGATGCAAGGTATGTAGCCTAGCTCCTTACAAGCAAGTCACTGAGTGATCTACAGAGATCATGAGCTAAGGATCTGGAAAGAACAGGTCAAAGGACAGAGAGAGAAGCGTCCTTTCCCACTCAGCTTCTTCACCCAATTTCATGAAATGAACAACCCCATGCAGTGCTACAGGCTGGGGTCAGAGTGGCTGGAAAGCAGCCAGGCAGAGAGGGACCTGGGGGTGCTGGTTGATGGTAGGATGAACATGAGCCTGCAGTGTGCCCAGGTGGCCAGGAGGGCCAAGGGCATCCTGGCCTGCATTAAGAACAGTGTGGCCAGCAGGAGCAGGGAGGTCATTCTGCCCCTGTACACTGCACTGGTTAGGCCACACCTCGAGTACTGTGTCCAGTTCTGGGCCCCTCAGTTTAGGAAGGATGTTGACTTGCTGGAACGAGTCCAGAGAAGGGCAAGGAAGTTAGTGAGGGGCTTGGAACACAAGCCCTATGAGGAGAGACTGAGGGAGCTGGGGCTGCTTAGCCTGGAGAGGAGGAGACTCAGAGGTGACCTTATTGCTCTCTACAACTACCTGAAGGGGGGTTGTAAACAGGCAGAGGTTGGTCTCTTCTCCCAGGCAGCCAGCACCAGAACAAGAGGACACAGTCTCAGGCTGCTCCAGGGGAAGTTCAGGCTGGAGGTCAGGAGGAAGTTTTACACAGAGAGAGTGATTGCCCATTGGAATGTGCTGCCCGGGGAGGTGGTGGAGTCGCTGTCATTGGAGGTGTTCAGGATGAGACTTGACAGGGTGCTTGGTTACATGGGTTAGTTGATTAGGTGGTGTTGGATGATAGGTTGGACGCGATGATCTTGAAGGTCTCTTCCAACCTGGTTTATTCTATTCTATTCTATTCATAAATAATTGTTTTCTGCCTGCAGTCTCTTTCCCATGTGCTGAACAACTTCAGTCCTGAGAATAAAAAACGGTAATAGCTAAAATGAATGGCTAAGGCAGAGTGCTGTAACAGAGACAGAAGCCTAAGGCTTGAGGAGCAGTAAGACAAGAATAGCAAAAAAAAAATAATTTCTTAAACCTAGGTGCATAGGATTCCCTGTGTCCATACTGAAATAATCCACATGTCATCTGAGCCCATGTTCCATCCTTCATGTGTAGCAGCCTGAGCATCTGAAAAGCTTCATGGAAAGTGGTTCTGTATCCCGTTACTCTTTCAATGCAAAGCTCAGAGTGATCTCTGCACTAGCTCTCCATGTCACTGGACATGAAATGATTTTCATTTAAAAATAACAGGAGCCCATGGGGTCTACATTTAGCCTTAGATTATTCTGAATTTGTAATATACTAAGAATCAATTTTCATCTGCAGGCACCTGGTGTTTCAGTCACATGTATGACTGAACAGATAAAATATGTAACTAATGCAGATCTGCAGCTCCCATTAGCTACTCATGTCTGGCTTGACTGAGTGGTCTAAGTGTCATCCCAATGCAGAAAAAAATAAACCAAATAGTTCATTTAAACATATCTATTACTTCCTCACGGCTAGGTTTATGACAAAAGATGGTAGTTTCTCTCTTTTCTTTCTACATACACAATTATCAGTAGGGCCAAGTTGATAACCTGAAGAAAGAGGTGTTTTAGGTTGGACATGATGATCTTGAAGGTCTCTTCCAACCTGGTCTGGTCTATTCTATTCTATTTTATTCTATTCTATAGCAGGTCACAAACACCAGTTTGTGTTATTGCAAGTCCACCTCACTCCATACAACTGTTTGGGATGCCTCAGCTTTGTTCTCTGAAAACTGAATGTCATGGCTCATGAGCTGACTTTGTCAGCACTTGCCCACTATCTCCTGCATTCATCTACACAACTCTTTCTGGCTGCATAGCTTTTTCTGGCTGCATTAAGAGCTAGTTTAAAAGTGGAAGATGTGGTATTACTTCCTTTGTCCAAAACACATGGATCTTCCTATAAGACAACACACAAGGAATTATGTGTCCTGTTTGCCAGTTTTTCTTTGCCTTTGTAAACCAAGAATGTAAAACAGTTCCTAGTTTTCCCCTTGGCTGTATATTTACATTCCTACAGCTTCATAAATTCTGTAAATCAAAAGACCAACAAGTTTAAAATGTGGCTACTGTCCTTCAAGTGAAGGCTACAGCAGCCATAAAATCCCAGTTTCCAGAAGTACTACCTGTTTTCAGTTCACAGACCATAGTATAGTGGTAGATACAAATGTGGTAAGAAGTGTACAAAAACCCCTATTACTAACTTATTCTAAATTAGAAGTAGAGCAGCTCCATTTACCCATGACTCTATCAGTACCTGATGACATATACCTCTGCATCTTATGGTTTCACCTTTCTTGCTGCCTCTCTTTCCATGGATCCTCAGGGCAAGTAAAACCTGCTTTCTAAACCACTGAGTTGTGAACTTGTATACCTACAGACCCAAGAAATTCTGGGTTTTATTAGCTAGGACTGGTATATCATCTTTTCTGCAGAACTGACTGTCTTTGTTTCATTAAAGGGACTGCAAATGCTAAATCGGTGATGTTGCAAAACAAAGTTGAGGAGGACATTCAAAATCTGTTGATTTTGTCAAACTTAATTTTTCAGTTTCATTACAATTATCAGTGGAGGTCATCTGCTGCTTCCTGTGGGGACAGAACTAGGACACACAGTGGCCATATTCAATTATTAATTTGTTTCTGTATTAAAAAGTGATTTAATTTAATTCCATCTTGGGGTATTGAATTCTTAATAATCTGAGGCAACATAAGAGGTATTGGATATGTCACTGCTTTGTGACTATTAGCCTGGTTGCTACAGACCTGGGATTTGCTGCAAGCCTTTATGACTTTAAGCATGACATTTAACCGGCACTCAATTTTCCTATTTGGAAAGAAGTAACAGTACTTTGATGGGAGCAGTGTGTGGACAGAGAGATTTAATGGCTGTGAGGCATTCCAATACTATTAGAATGTGGCCTCAAAAGAATTCAGGTGAGTTCTATAATATCAGTGGAGTCATTCAGTGAGGGTTGTAGTAACCATAGACATAAACACTGCTGGCCAAACATTGTGGATGACTAGGGCAAATTATTGACCAGCCTTGGTTCTCCAGATGGTTCTCTGGAGACTGTTCATTTGAGGAACACAATGGAAAAAATGCAAAGAGGGGATGACAGTTTCCCTGTTTGATAACTGGCTGGGGGCTACTTCATACTGCTTTAACTGCTGTGGTATGGTTTTGGAACATGTCTCTCCTGACCTTTCCTATATACAGGGAATATTTTCTAGGGCTTGGTGATAGTTCTTGAATATCTATAGAAAGCTACATAGGGCCTGGATATAGCTCCATTGTATTTGCAAGTTAGAAAAATAATTTAAAAGCTGGTCTCATGGAGTTTAAATCTTAATCTGAAAATTAAATTATATGGAAAACTATATCATGAGTCATAGAAGTAAAGATTCTAGACAAAGAATATTCATCATGGCTCTGGCTTTCATTACTACAATTTTTCATACAATGAACTGATTTTAAATAATAGAGATGCTCCCTGGTAGTGCCCGTTAGTTCTTTAGTGCATGCTAAAGAATGGATTTGCAGAGCGGTGGATATTGAAGTTCAAGGATGCTTTCTGTCATAAAAATATAAGGTATCCTGAAAGGTATCAGAATACAATTTAATCCTGCTGATAAAGAAAGGGAAATACCAGGCAGATGATACAGCTTCCCAGATGCCTACTCAAAGAATGGCGGGCAGCAAGAATGTTTTGGAAATGGAAAGAATTCTGTACAAATGAGCAGGGCTGGATGAAGATAAGACCAAGCAAATATGCACTGAGGTAACTTTAGTTAAAGAAGCAGCAGTGAATAAAAAAATATTTGAAGACATCAAGAAGAAAAAAAAACACTAATGAGGAAATAGATGAAGTAATAAATGTTCAGGAGGATTACCTTACTAATGATTCATAAGTTGGCTGAACTGCCTATTACCACTCTTCCCTAGGGCATACTCACCCAAAGGTAGATGTGCTTTCCCCAGAGCCCTACCTTCACTTCAGGAAAAACTTGCTGAACCCAAACCTTTTCAATGAACTGTTGTTATCAATGAAGTTTGACTTCATTGTGTTTCTACAGCAAGCTACATGAACATTCTCAAGAGGGGTTTTGGGCCTGGCTGGGGCATAAAATTAGAAGTTTGTATCAAGTCAGACCTCCCTGACAGTTTGTATTGCTTTAATTCTGGGAAGCAGAAACAGCAATGTGCATAAAGAAAAATAAAATAAAAAAGAAAGCTCAGTGAATCCTTCTGTATGGACATCTGAGAAGCCTGGAAGAGCCAAATCAGTGGAACTGGTAAAAGTGGAACTGAAACCAAGGACAAACTGCTAAGACACACATAATACCCTTTAAAATAGGAAGTTTGTGTAGGATTGGAGCCCACAAACAACAATCTCTTGAAAAAGGGGTAATCAGAATATAATATTCCAAATTGCCCTCCAAGAAATTGCATTCTCAGGAACACAGGCTGGTAAAACTAAGGTCTGTAAATCGAATTGTGATGAATGTACACTCTGTAGTTACATAAAAAATAATTGACTCTAATATCTATTTTAAAGTATCAGATTTAAAAGATGCTTTCTTTTGTATTCCATTGGAGGAACAAAGTTGGAAACTGTTTAGTTTTGAATGAGAGAAGCCAAACAGCTGGGTGAAAAACACAACTATGCTGGAAAATACTCCCTCAAAGTAATGTATTGGCAAAAGAACTGAAGCGATGGCAAGGAAAGAACCATACTACAGCCCTGTTGCAATATGTAGATGATCTAACTGGGAACAGGCTTGACTGATACACTGTGGTCACCCTGGAGGACAAAATCAAGATGAGACCATTACCAGCAAACACATTCACTCAGAAAGCTGAATTGATTGTTCAGACCCAAGCCTTGCACTCATCATCAGAAGGAAAAAGGACTAATAGCTACATAGAACTCTAATTGAAGAATGTAAAGAATTAATGGAATAGACTAACAGAGGTACACACATGGGAGATGAAGCTTTAATGAAGACAATCAGAAGATATGCAGTAAGAACTGGAATTATGCCAGTTGCTAGAAGTATTAAATATATAATCTAGAAATTAAAGAATACCTTCCCCCCTCCAAAACAAAAGCAAAATCAAAAACCCAACCAAAAACTCTTCCACAGGAGAGGGGAATTCACACCTGGGGAATATTGACAAATAGCTGTTGGTAATGGTTGATACATTTTCGGGATTCCCTGAAGCCTTTCCCTGTCACATCAAGATATGGAATTAGCCCCACTAGATAAAGAAGGCCCCACTAGATAAAGAAGTTCACCAGGAAATTATTTACAGGTATACTTTAATGAACTACCTCTGAAAGGAAGGGCATAAATATCTCCTGCTGTTTGTAGACACCTTTTTGGGGTGGCCAGAGGCTTTTCCCACTATCACCAACAAAGCTTGGAAAGTAGTAAAAGCCATTTTGAAAGAGATAACACCTAGATCTGGAGTCTCTCTAGGAATGTCATCAGACAGGGGTCCTCATTTTGTTGCTGGAGCTGTACGAGAAATAAGAATTAAATGCACTTTATAATTTGTAGCTGGAACCTTGTTATTTCATATTGGGATATCCCTTGTATCCAAAGCAGTGTGACAGTTTTTCAGTTTAATATTGCAGGATTTATACTGTTCTGCAAACATGCATTGTGTAAACTACCTCTTTTTAATCTGAGGCTTACCCACAATTTACAGTGGATTTTTCTTAATTATATGAATATTGTCCCTGCTAGTACTAACACAGGAGAAGGAATACCTGACAGGAGATAGTGAGAAAAGAGAGTTAAAAACCCACCAGGAGTCCCTGTGGGACTCAAACTTAAAAAGAAACCTCTGGAAAGAAAATATACATTGATGTTGATGCAGAGGGCAATGTAGATAGCTAACAAGAGCAATTGTTGTGAATGCACCCACTTCCCTGAGAAGAAAGGGGTGCCATTATTTTGCATTCCAATACCTGCTAATATTATCTTGGACACACTTGTGGAAAGAAACTTCTTTTAAAGACAATGTGGAATTAGAAGCACAGGAGTGGGAGATAGAAGAGGTTCCCAACCCAAAGTTAAAAAAAATACTGTGGATGTATCCAAAGATGCAATGCTCCTAAAGGACTAGCAAAAATTGACTGCTGAAATAAGGTCACCTTCATGGGAAAACAATCAGGGTGTGCATCCAATCATGCAGTCAATACTGGCATAGCAGGAAACAAATAGACAGGATGGCCAGTGCTAGAAGGAAAGGGATGGTATTGGATATGTGTCACCAAAGCCAGAAAGATATTACTGACCAATTGGTCAGAAATCTGTACTCCTGGAGTAGTTCCAAACATGACTGTGATTGACAAGTTAGAGACTAGAAGTTGGGTATGATCATATCTGAAAACATAAAGGGAACAGTCATTTAATTGAAAAGTCTAGGGCTTTTCATTTGTTTTCACAAGGTTTGCACCTTGGTTAGGAGGAAGTGAATTATAAAAGGAGACAGTAAATATTTCTGCTATTTTAGAAAAGGTTTGGAATAAGATGCAAACACCCTATTAGCTTTACAGAAAGAGGTAAGGCAGTTAGCAGAAAGAGCCACTCTGGATTCAATGGCTCTAGACTTGGTCTTATCCCCAAAAGAAGAATGCACAATACAAAGTACAAGCTGTTGTGTTTATAGAGACCAGAGCAGCAGGATATCCTCACATATTGATGAGATATAGAAGCAAACCAAGATTCCATATGAAGTGCAAAAGGCTGACATGATCTGGTGATTTTCAGAAGTCTGGAACTGGCTAACTTTGTGGATCCCTGATTTAGGCCCTCCACTCAAGAAACTAAGTAGACTAGTAATCATAGCTTTATTAACCTTTGTTATACAGTGCATGTATATTGTTCTGCTTTAGGGACTGAAATTAGAAATAGGAAGTGTGTGTGTGTGTGCATATATGTTAAAAGTGGAGATCTCTTCATGAAATAAAGAAATCTCACAAGGGGGAAAATGTTACCTTGAGGCTGCATTTCAAAGTGCAAAGCCTTAGCTTTTCTGACTGAATCAATGTATAACTATGTAGTTTCTTTGTCCATGACAAAAAGCATTGCAAATATTTTTAACATTTGTCTAGGGAGTTAGGAAGCTTTTAGTCTTGAAATATAAGAGGCCAGCAAGGTGGTTAATCAGCTGAAAGACTATGTGCTTCAAATATGTAAACCACTGATAGGTAAGAAAGAAGCTGTGGTTGTTTAAGGAGCATCCTTATCTTGTAGAGGAAGTTGGTTGAGTCAGATAAACATTTAAGTCTCCTCAATACCATAAAAGTATATTGGAAGGACAGGGGTACTTCCCGAAATGACCACCACACTACTTGTGCAAGCACACCAGCACAGAAATGCTTTGCTGAGTCATGCTTCATGAATATGTAATTTGTAGGAAGAATTATTGTATTAGATAGGCATTACTTTGCAAAACTCACATGTAAATAGCTACAGGAAATCCTCGCTGGCATGTCTGCTTTGTGGAATGATCACCATGCACCTGGTGTTGCAGCAAAGAAATGTCTGCTTCTTAATACTACATCAGTGTTTCAGTAACATATGAAGCTAGACAAAGAGGAGTTCTTCTTGCTCTGTGACAGAATTGTGAATAGTTAGCCTGTTTTCCTTTTCCCAAATCCTTTGGGAAAAGCTCACAAAACTTCCAGAGGGAGCCTTTTCCCAATGTTTTGTACTATAAATCAAAATGTTTTCCAAACATCAGAACACACTATATGTTTCAAACATACCCATTTTTTCCTTTTCATTGTTAAGTACACACAGAGAAATAAAAAAAAAACCCCAAAAAACACCACTATCACTGTCCTCTCCATTACATTTCTTGCAGGTGATTATTACACTCAGCTGCCTTCTTTAACAATCAGTTCTATCAACCTTTCATTCCTATACCTTGTATTGTTCTTGTTGGCATTCTATTGGCTTTCTCAGAATTGTCCACATGTTTAAATATGAGGTTGCACATGATGTGCAGTACTCCTGGAGAACCCCAGCAGTACTAAAATCACAGCATAATTAGATCACACTCCCTTTGGCATTTTCTTTTTTTCATCTAGCATCACATTTGTGCAGTGACTCCTATTCAGTTTATAGCCAGATAATTATCTGCAGTGATTCTGCATAGCTAATCACTTCACATGGTGTGTGTTTCCATCTAGAGGTCTGACCATATTGGATACCACCTTACTGATTTCAGAATGTTTTTCCAATTTATCATCACCATTTTCAGGTCTCATATTCCCCTTGCAGACCCTCCCAACCTTTTGGTCTCATCTATTTCTTTTTTTTTACCCTCTGTTTCAGAATCTCAGTCAATAGTGAAATGCTGATACAACTGGACACAGGAATGATTCTTGCGGGATTCCATGTACTAAGTCTTCAGAGTTTAATATACCAACAGATGTAGCAAAATACCTCTCACAAGATCTTATTAAAAATGTATTGAAATTATCTTGGATATTATCATTGTCTTAACAACTGGATGCAAGAATTGCTATAAGCAGGAGGCCAGCAGGCTTCATCTACAACACAGACAATTTAAAGGAAGTAGAAAAGACATATTTTGTATATTTCTATATAATGTCATAGTTTGGCACTTTCTTATTCTAGTCAAAGACAGGGAACTTACACCAAAAAACTCTTAATTGTTAGAAATGAAAGTAGAAATAATAAGAATTAAATTCTTCCTTCAAAAACCAGTTGTGCTTTGTAATCCTTTGAAGCACTGCAATTCTGTAGAAAGGACATAATGGAATGTCCAAGGAGACAGCCAAGCATGGCAAATTAAAGCTTACAGTGAAGAGCTGAAGCAGCCAAAACAGCAACTGACTCTGGGTTGTAGAAATATTGTATCACGGCCCAATGACGTGATGATCTTTCTCCTTGCAGATTTGATGAGACTGCATATAGAATTCTGTATACAGTTTTTGGCACTTTAATACTATAAAGGTGTCAGTGAACTACACATAATTAATCAAAACCCCCTCAGATTATGTGTAGATAGGATAGGATACTTTTGAAGAAGAATTAAAATAACTAAGTTAAGACTGCTAAGGGATGACTACAGGGAGTACTATAATATCTACAAATATTTGACAAGGAACAAATGAAAATTTTTGGAGTTATACAATGGATCATAATAATGAGCTACAAAATGAAAGCAAAAAAGCAAACGTAACCTGAATTCCAGGAGAAGCTTTCTAATTCCATGTCCAAGGTATGTGTGTACTGGGAGTTAATGAAACACCCTTTGTCAGCAGTAGCATAACTTCCCTGAGAAACTCAATGAAAGCTAGGAAATGGATGTCACCTTTATGAACTTCCTGAGCATGTGACAGAGCATTAACTAATTTCCATTAAACTTTCTTAACTATATCCAGAAGGCACCAAAACACTATCAAATTAGGCAAAACCACTATTAAAGGTATCTCCCAGACTTAATGAACAATCACTGCTTGCTGCTGTTAAAGAACAAATGGAATGTTTAGTTCTGTTCTTGTCTGAGCATCTGACCAGCAAGCAGAAGTTAGTAAAGGAAAAAAAAGGACTATCCTGGTCACATGGATGACAAGATTAGATTAGATTCAGTGAGACTACTGAGAAACAGAAAGATCAGGGCTCACAGCTGCACTCATAGTAAGGATTCTGCATTTTAGACTTCACTGAGAGTTTAGGAGATTTCCTATTTTCAAAATATCTTATTTATCTGGACCTACAATTCATCCTGTCAACAAGCATCCTGTGCCAGTGGAACCAAAACCTGTTGGAATTTCTATGTTCATACAGAATTCTATGTTCAGCTTGTGAAATGTTCCACTTGAAGTAAAAGCTGCAAAAGGTAGCTGCACACGGTAGCTGCACACGGTAGCTGCACACAGAAGAGAATGAAGTTTATACTCACATTAGGTGAGCTCACCCACTTCATCTGAAATAAAGAGCATATTACCAAGTAAATCACAAGACCACGGGATGTTAGAGGTTGGAAGGGACCTCTAAAGATCTTCAAGACCAACCCCCGTGCCAGAGCAGGGCCATAGAATCTAGCACAGGTCACACAGGAATGCATCCAGATGGGTCAGGAAAGTCTCCAGAGAAGGAGACTCCACAACCTCTCTGGGAGCCTGTTTCACTACTCTATGACCCTCACAGTAAAGAAGTTCTTTCTCATGTTAAGGTGGAACCTCTTGTGCTGCTCCATTGCTCCTTGTCCTATCACAGGGTGCAAGTGAGAAGAGGCTGTCCCTTCTGCCATAAATGATCCTGCCTTATAAGTGAGATGGAAGTTAACTGATGAATGAGATTGTTTTGCTATCCATTATATTTTTAATTATGCCACAGAGTGGGGTGGGATTTGTAAACAAATAAGACAAGGCCTAAGGAACTAACAGTCCAAATATAGGTGGCAAGTGTTAACATGATCTCTAGCACAGCAGCCTGAGGTGCTACATAGAAATGTTACAGCTCATGCAACACAACAGAGCCCAGTTTCTGCCACAGCAACTTTCAAAAGTGAAAGAATGGAATCTGTATGAGTATGCACATATTTTTATCACTGTCATTTCAGTCTGGGTAACAGGGTGCAGCCTATTGGGCAACACTCACTGAGAGTAAAACATTTCAAAGTGTTGCTTACCCTCAAGATTTGGCCTTTTGCAGTGACTTAAATAACCAATGCAGGACTTAAATGGAGGCTCAGAGAATATATATAAAAGGGTTAAACAAGAGAGAAATAGCACCCTTTTAGTTAATGAACATGATAAATTTTTTTTCAATGAAATAAATTGCTTCCCAGCATTTGCCTTATTTCTACCACAACATGTTGTTTCAAAAATACTGTCTGAATCTGTTTTTAAAACCTACATCACACAATGAAAACTCACACATTTAAGTACTTGGCTGAACTGCAGTCTGCATATATTTATTGACTTAAAACCCCCTATACTTCAAATATTTTAAAAATTTTATTTTAAATAACCATTTTCAGTCTGTAGTAACTCACACAACTTATTGGTGGACATTTTCCTGACAAATCTGGAGAAAGATTAGGTACCTGTCTGTTTCTGTACTTCAGCAACCACTGTTGATAGAGGAAGCAAAACACAGATAAAGAATGGAAATTGTGTGTTTTGTCAGATAGATCCGTATTACCTTATGTATTATTATTATTAATATTCATATTGTGCCCTGGGGTAATCACAAAATGCATAAAGAAAAAATTAGAAGGTGTCATTTATCAGAGTCTTTTAATCTTTTTAAAATATTCTATGGAGTTAGATTAAATGGTCAACATCAAAATCCAGAGACTGCTACCTGTCTCTGATGAACACATCAAAATCGGATGAAAGAAAGCTGTGCTACAATTGTTAGGCAGGAAGCCTGGACAGGTTTTCTGCCATACTTGCTGATGAAACAAAAGCTACAGCTTGTAGAGAACAATTGAATATTTCCATGTGTTATGCCAGTAATAGCTTTCCCTGTAGAGAATTGTCTCTTGCTTCCAGCTAACAGCAATGTTAGCTACCTAAAAATCTGACAAATGGACTGTGTTCAAAGCTGCCTAATTGGAATCTCAGTAGCGTGGACGTGACTTTTGTCACTTAAAGCTATGACAGCTCATCTGTTCTCAGTGGTAATGTAAATAGCAAGTAGGAACTATTCTTTTGTCATCCATTCCTGTACAGTCACAACTACTTGTGTTACAATTATCACAACTGTGTCACAATTACCAATACACTCAAAACGGAATTATTGTGCAAATAGTTTCTATGCATTTTGAAGAATTTGATCTGATTAAAAAAAAGCCTCTCAATCATGAAGATAAGATAGTATGTTAAGCAGCTTCTATAACGTTGTTCTTGGAGCCTAAAAAGATGATAAAATTGAATCCAATTTTGGAAAGTTTAAGATTAGGGATTGTCAGACATATACAGTAATTTCAATTTATTTTGGATTTAAAAATAAATACCTTTCAGCACAAGTACAAGTTGTAATATATGGAAAAGCCACACTTAATTACTCCATTTGATACTGTGTTTTCTCCTAAAATTTGTTCCAAATGCTGTCTGTAACTGGTTGTGCACATTGGTCTTAATAGGCTGAATGTTCACTCCCCTGAATTATTTCTGATGGGAATGCATAATGGCAAAGTAGCAGAGGGCACACTCATCTGGATTATGTCCATTGCAAATAGCAAGGAATCCTCATTAGCATTTGGGAAAAACATGTTGACAGTATCTACAGGCTAACAAACACTGACAACCCACCCCACTAAGTGTGATTCTGCTCTTAATTCCGTTAAGTGATGTACTTCATACATAAACAGGTAAGTGAGCAACAGCTCTCTGATTTAAGGGCTCCAGCTGAATACCTGCAATTTATTGTTTGCTTACATCAAACTTAAAGCAAGTAGATGTAGAAAACAGCTGTAGGAATCATACAGACAACATCTGGACTTCAGATAGACTGATCAGTAGTAAACTAATGGTAGGAGATCATGGGTATGTATGTTTTCAGGATCATCATCTTTCTATTCTTTAACCCCCATTGAAGTCAGTAGGGTTGAAACAAAGTGAAAATGTGAACTGCTATTTTCTTATTCTAGCTTAAATAGATTTCTTCAATAAATTCCAGATTCCAGTCTGTTAATTTCAGTGTTTTGAAAATGGGGGGAAAAAAGAAATATAAAAATCCTCCACCCTTTTTCTAAATGGAATCTTTACAAATGATTTTAACTGTTCTAGAAATTAGTTACAGCAGACTTCAAGAGACTCTTTACTGTCTCTTCAGCTGTCTCTTCCACTCAGAGATATTACAAACCTTTTCCATAAATACTTTTTTTCTTGTGGTTTGGTTTTTTTTTCTTTTAATCCATTGCTGTGGCAAATCATTGCTGAATTCGTTATAACACTTCCAGTAACCACTTACATATGTGAGCTCTTTTTCATATGACTCATCGCTATCAATATATCTCAAAAATGAAACAAAGAATAAAAACATTGAGTTGAGTTGTAATTCACAAGTCAGTCAGAAATAAATCTTTAAAAAACAGATTGTGAAACAGTAGAAACTGTCATAGTCTCAAACAACAACAATAAAAGACCTTCACCTTGTTCTAAAAAGCATAACTACAATAAAGATTCCTTATTTTAAAGAAGTATCCTGGCAAGCAGTGACTGAATAAAATAACCGTACATTACTAAGTCTTTGCTTAATTTCCACTTTATGTTCACTCTTTATGACTGCAGAACTAGACAAAAACAAATCAATCAAGGGATTTGACAGAAAACGTACAGCAGTATTTCCTTCAGTTTCTCTGAGCTGGATTGCAGTAGTCAAAACTACTGTTATGTCTGAACATGACATGGCAAGGCAGATCTCTTTTTATCATATCTTTTTGCTCTCCTTGCACATCCAGATGATACCGAGACTAAAGACTAGAATGACTTCCAGAGCAGTCTAGCTTCCTTCAGCATTTCTCAGGAAGACAAATCACTTGTGATAAAAAGGTCATGTGAAGCAAAGCACTATGTCTAGGCTGTTTGTGAGTGTCTGAGCCACATGCTTGGGGAGTATTGAAAAATGAGCTGGCAAAGCTGCTGAGGGTTATCATAAGCCTTGTGCATCTATGTTGATTACATTCCAATAGGTACTTGTATATGCTGAAAGCCCAGTCCTCTGTCTATGTATGTCCATATGTACGTGTATACTTTAGAGGTTCATTGAAGAGATCACTGGCATATAAAATACAAGTTTACATTAAATGTTCACCCTCTTCTAACATGCATATGCACCTGCCATGCCAGAATCCAAAATAAAGTTATGTGGAAGTACTGGGTCTGATTCTAACATGCTCTAAGGTAGCTGTACCTGCTTTTGACCATGTTATGGGGTTGTAAATCTCAGCTAAGCAGATAATTTTACAGGCCCCTTTTCATCTTTCAACAGGTGTTCATCTAAATTAGAATCAGGCCCCAACAAAAATCAGGACAGTACCTATTCAAGTGGCTAATAAATTCAGTTTCAAGGCATGTCAATATCCATATAGAGATAAATTCATGATGTAATTAATTCAGAAAGGAAAACATATTTGCAGTTTGATCCAGAGTAAGCCAGATTCACTAGTGTGGTGATTTTTTTTTTTTTTTTTATCTCATCTCTTAGCAAACCTTACTTAGATTTTAAGGAGAGTCTACATAAGCATCTTCCTTGTACAGTTCATGAAAATAACAGAGGAGTAAAGCCTTCTATTAACCGGAACCTGACAGCATGTACAAATGTGGTCTTATCTGTATAATAACTCAGTTTAACTTTTGTGGAATTACAGACATGAGCAAGTGGCCCACATCTTTTAAAGGCTGCAAGAGCAATTTGCATCCATTTTCCTCCTTCAGGGTTGTTAAATTTGGCCCAGTGTTACTGCACAAGTAGTTGGTTGTGTAACTATGAATGAAGAGCTGATGCTCCTTCACATACTGGTTTAACCTGCAAAATAACCTTTATTAGCTCACAAAGACTCCAGAAAAAGTGAACTAGGCACAATGTTTTCATCACCTCAAAATAGCAACAAAACAAAAAGAGAAACAAATCCATTTAAAAAAGGAAGTTAAATATTCAGTTAAATACTGCCAAAGTGATTTGGTAAGGCCACGGAAAAAACAGTGCTTCTGTTTGTAGAAGTTACTATTCTGCAAGTGATTTTTACTGTTTTTGCTACTGTTTTGCTATTTAGTCTCTAGAATTTAGAGTAGACAATTTACATTTTTATTATTTTATGCTGTCCTAAAGAAAATCAGCTATATGCATCTACTGCACAGGACTTCCATCTTGTTTTCATTTAACTAACACTATCACAGAGACTTCCTTTTTTTTTCCCCCCCTATGGATGAAAAAAATCTCATCTCAGTGACATTACAGAATGTCAAGAACTGTTAGATTAATATAACAGTTTTTTAGCTGCTTGTTTAGGTCTCACCATCTCTATTTCCCTTTATTTTTTCATAACAGCAGTAATAAAATTTCACTTCACCTTAATAAAATGGAGTAAAAGCATCTCATGCCACTTATTTCTATTTTGTTTTAAATAGACACTGATTACTGATCTGAAAACATACTATCCTATACTGTCGTACCTTTCCCCCTCATTTTTACATTTATGTCTGTTGTTGACTATGATGGAATTATACTAGAAAAACAATATGATCCCAGCCTTGAGACGATGTCTCCCTTCTAGGTCAACCAATTTGCCATAATGAAAATTGCAAAAAAGAAAATAAGTGCATTTACTAAACAGTCAAGAACATTGGCCTTTCTTCTCCGTGCCTCATGATAACAGATTGGCCTTGCCCACTTCTGTCATAAAAAACATTTCCATCTATAGCAGATCTTATAATTCTTGTTTTGAGGGATTGCTTTTAGACTACATGGAGCAATAAAGATGAACTTTATTTTATTTAGTGACCAATGCTTCTGGAAGACTTGCAAGCCAAATAGAGCAGCAGAATATTGAATACATAAAAATGCTATTAAGGAAGGTTAAGGCTGTGTCATAAACTATCAAAAATGTTATTATTATTTCAAGCTCAAGCTGATATGTTGGTGTACTGTTGGGAGAAAAGAAAAGGAGTGAAAGCACAGTCACAGCCAGAAAAAGTCACTGTAACAATGACTTTGGGATGACTTCAATACAAACAAGAGCAGATCAACTGCGAGTTAGAGAGTCTACAGTGATAATACTGTATCAAAGCCATTCGACTCCCAAGCCACAGGGGATGTGTTGTTGGTTTTTTTAAACTAACAGTCCAGAAGATGTAGGGCTTGGCCTTATTTAAAATGAATGCAATGTGAACACGTGCCATATTCAGGAACCGAAAGTTAAACTATGTTTCTTCTGTCCTTTGTGTCTCCATTACTAATGATTTTACATCTAGAATGTGTAAAAGGAGTGTGAAAGCCTTGCTATGCTTTTCAGATTATGTTAGAAACTAATCCCCCAACCTCATAACCCTACCTACCACTTATTACAGATCTTAGGGAAAGCCTGAAGAGCACGGGCAGTTTTCTAGCCTGCACGACTAGCCAGGAGTAGTTTCAGAGTGTGTCCCCTGTTCTTGACAGCACTGCTAAATTCACCATGCATCTGACTCTGCTGAGAGTTAAAGAAACAAAGCAGGTAATTCCATGAAGGACTGGGAAAATGCTACCCCTTTTTTGAAGCATTCATAGCCATTACCTGATGGATAACATGGGAAGATTGCTATCCTCAAAGGACATCAACAAGAGTTAAACTTTTACCAGATGTACAGCTTTCCAGGCTTTCATCACAGAGGAAAGGTGGAGAGTTGGAGGAAAGAAGCCTCAAATTTTGACCTTTAGAGTCAGATATGACTGCACTCAGCTTTCTTGATTGAAAGCTGTATATTCAGCTTGTATTTCTGCTTTCCTCCAGATTTTTATTTCAGTTCCATTCCTGTCACTTGTGAGGATGCATAATGAAAGAAAAGCCAGTACTCAAAGGCTTGATTTTCCAGAATGGATTACACTTGTGAAAAATCAAAATACATTGATCAGCTGACTGCAGTTAATATTACGCTATTAATGACTACAACAGTGAAGGCCTTCTGTACAAAGTTATTTAATCTATACCCATTTAATGAAACTTTATGATCACACTAGAAGAATGAAATTATTGAACAGATGATTTATACACAATAGCACTGTTGAGGCCATGATGTTTTGTGGGAATAAGAGAGAAGATGATGATACCTGTAACTATGGTAATGAAAAATGTAAATGGGAATTATTTCTAGCCAGTGTGAAATACAAAGTATATTTATTAACAAAGTTATGTGGCTTGCAGAATGATTTATGATTTAGATGTGAATCCTACATGTGGTGGAAAGATCAGAAATTCACAATCTGATAAGCTGTTGACTATGAAACTCTCTTTTGGCTTGGACTGCAAATGAAGAATGTGGGGGAGGGTTTTGGTGGTTTGTATGTTTGGGGGTTTTTTTAACTTTTTTTTTTTTATTATTTGTTTGGTTTTTTTTATCCAATGCCCCAAACAGCTGAAAACATGGTAAGATTAATGGAACACACATTTTCTGCTATCTATTTGCTGATGTTAACACTAATCACACTGTAAAAAATATTGGTTTTTTCTTCAAGTTTACTACCTCTGGATTTTTTTTCTCTATGCTTTTGTATACTCTTGAGTTTTACAATCCAGGGAGATGCAGGAAAGTGAAGCCTGTTCTATGGGTGTAAAACTGACATTTATAGTTGAAATTTGCCATATCTACTTTGCTCAAAAAGAACTCCCCCACAAGAGAACAGAACATCTGAATGGCATCTTCAACACCTTGGCATATCTAGTATAACTGTAATCTAGTGCCAGACACGGAATGAATTAATTCAGTTCAGTACTGAAAACATGATTATAACAAGCAGATAAATGTCATGTACACAGACATGATGTGGTAACAACTTTCTGCTTTGATAGTGATGTGGATTTGATCCACATTCTAGAAGTAGAGATCATGAGGGTTTTTCTTTGCCTGTGGAAAGTCTACCTCTGTACAGAAAAAAAAAAGCCTCTTTTCTTTCTGTTTTTATCTTCAGTATATGCTCTACAGTATGGGAAGGAATTTGGATGACAAAAAAGTTGCTCTTTAAAAATACATAAATAGAATCTTATAAATCAAATATCTCTAGTGCTATACCATATTATTTTTGTTAGAGTGTATGAGGATATAAAATCTTGTATATATTGATACAAAATGTTGCAATTTTAGGTTAATCAGGGAAAAAATTATAGCTTGATAATGAGGTTAAGAATGAAAATGTGTTACATATAAAAATGTTATGTGGTATACATTTCAAATGCAGTTTTTATGAACCCCTTATGGAGGAGTGTGAAATCTAAGTAATGAAAATTACATACTCCTATGAGAGTTTTAAACTGACATGAAGTTATATCCTAAAAAGAGGCTGGATACCCTCACAAACAGAGTTATTGGGCATGGGTTATCATCTCTCTCAGGAAATTGATTTTGGCTGACAATTTTTTGGTAACAGCAACGGCCAAAACAGCTCTTCCATGCTTGCCAGTAACATAAACTAATGCAAGTGTTCATATAGATGTCTCAAAACCATTTTTCAGTGTCATTATAAAAAGACTGAGACCAGACACTACACACAAACTGTATAGTTCATGAGAAAACAACAACAAAACCCCCACAAACCCCCAAAACAAACAAAAAAGAATTACTAATTATTATCAGCAGAGTGATAATTATAAAGGATTTTACTTATTTTTAATAAATCTTGCATATGAAGCCAAAAATTCAAATAAATAAGTCCCTCTCACATAAATAAGAAGTAAACCTTAGCATACTTAGTAATTTACCTAAATTGTTTTATTACCACGACTGTAGCTAATACTGGGAACAGGCCTTCTTTTGCAACAAAGAAAAAGCCCAACAAATTTAACATGACAAAAGATAAATCAAGGCTCTTGGAAAGCTATTAAGCCATAAGTGTTAATTTCCCTTAGTTAAATCTTTGCACCATCACCTTGTTATATATGAATCATTTCATAAAAGTGAAAAAATTGTGCTTTAGAAATATTAAAGTCACAGCTTTATGTCTTCTTGAATAGGTCAGGTCCTTAAACTTTCAGCAGAGGGTACCTAAATGCAGCTCCCTTTGAAAAAACCTAAAAAAAGATGACACACATAGTGCAGTAGAGAGAATCTGTGAAAAATCAAGAATACAGACGTATCTCAAATAGATCTCATTGACTTTTAGAAACACTTTGAACAACAGCTGTAGCCACTGGGGTGCTGTAATGACATACCCCATTATAAAAATGTAACACTAAGTAAATGTAGGAGTGGAAATTTAACAATTGGACATTTAATGGCTGCAATTATGGCAAAAGAATAATGAACCTATTAGACAGAAGAACTGGCAATTACTCTAAGGCTTATTGCAATACAGCTGTGAAAAAACAGTAATACAGAAGCATGCTTAAAAATGGTTATTAAAGGGGCATAATGCATTCTGTTTACCTTGACAGAAGCAATTTTTCTTCTGAAATGAAATGGAGCTTTTTGGCTATCAGACATGGGAGCTCAGATGTGATGGATCCCACTATTTAAAGGTAATGCATTTTCAGATATGCTTTTCTAGGTATAAATGATGTCTACACTAAGACTATAACAGATAGATTTATCAGCCAACAAGCAGACAGAGGAAGATGTTTAAGAACACACATAAATGAAAAATAAATACCACACAAAAATTTAAGGTACCCTCTAAGTGGTCTAAGTAACTACTCTTCATGAATGGAAATGTTAAATGTTTGTTATCTCTTATCAAGACAGATTAGCTGCCAGACACATTAGGGAGCTTACAAAATTCCTACATTGGGATTCAGGTATAATTTATATGGCTTGCTTTGTTTTTCAGCTGTATTCATCCCGGTGTAGATATAAGCGAAAGGAAAGTAATGAAGTATGGCACAGATGAGAGAAGGAAGACTGTAGAAGAAAGCCTCAGATATCTTGTATGGAAGTGTAATGTTTGATTAAAGCAGTATGTAGTTTTTAAAATTTCAGTTTCCTTTAGCTGGCCAGAGTCAGCAACTAATGGTAGAAAATCTGTCAAATTACTAGTAGAAGACACAGGATGTGTTGGTTGCCCATATAATTATCAATCCACCAGAAATTCAGAGCATAGCCATGTCAGCCTTGCCCAGATTGATGATTTGACTGGTGACTCTATGTTAAGCACTGGGGAAAGTTAAATGTCCCCACGAAAGATCTCAAAACTTAAATATGGGTCTAAATTTGGATGGCAGTCAGTGAAAGTCAAGAGAGAGCCTCAGGCCCCACATCTTATCATTTGGTGCAAACAGAAAATAATGAAGACTTGCCCTTAAAAGGTGTTGAAAATAACAACTAATTAAGAAATAGAGTCTTCAAACACATGAAACACAGTTCCTTATGAGTGACTTCATAAAACCAAGAACTAAAATAACCAAAACCAATGTGCAAAAGCCAAATTCTCATCAAGGACTTTGCCCTAAGTTTGCTTCCATCACAGAAATTAGTATGTACAATAGTTTTACTCTTGGCTTAAACAGCATGATTAGCAACCTGTGTGTATTTGCTTCAGGTTCTGGGACTGGCTTTAGCCGATTTGTACACATATGGATGTTCACAATAGCTGAGATGCTGCTGTAAGGGACCATAAAAATATTCCAGTTTGGTGTAGGTTATTCAATAGGTCATTTAGGCCCAAGCCCACTACCTGAACATGGGTATGAAAAGTGGCTTTGAGCTACAGCTATCAGTTTGCTGGTATGGGAATTAAGTTGAGAATGAAAGGGATGATGCTGAAATTTGACCTAGTAACTTAAAAATGTTGGTTCAAGCTATTCACAACGTGTATCAAATATCCACCTTGCACGCTGGTACTTTGTTAAACACCTTGGCTACACTGTGGAACTAACTCATTAGTATACATATAGACTGTTCTCAGGAAGTTTCATTTCCTTAAGATAAGTCCCTACATCACTGGGAAGGCACCAGAGGTATCAGTCTTGAGGAAACAGGCTTTTGAAGCTTAAGGAGTGAGAACCAGGTAGGCTATGGAAAAGCACATTACAGAGACAGAAGTAAAGAAGACCACAAAAGAGTTCTGAGGTAAACATAACCTTACTTGTCCAGAATCAGAACTCCATTTCTGAAATGCAGACTGTTCTTTTCCTCAAAATACATAAATATCTATAAATGTACAGATGACTTGAGGGTGCTAGGGTGTGAAAATACAGTATAGTAATTCCCTTGAAAAAAAATAATTCTTTTTACTTTAAAATATAGACTGAAGTTAGTTACACTTATACCACCACTCTTCATGCATGGCTGCCAAACAAAATGTCGTCATACTGTAAATGAGGTCTCTCTTGTCACAAACTCTCCCTCCTTGTTTCCCTGATGTTTGCCCAAGACACTCCTGTAGAGTTTTGAGACCATACTTACACTGGCAGCATATTGCATCATCATGCAAGCTATGCTTAAGTCTCTTGGTGTGCAAGTGGCTATTTTACCAGTGTCTAAACTATTCAACTTCTTTTTAGACTGCTTTTTATCAGTGGTGTCTCTGGCCCAAAAGGTGGTGTTTTCACACATTTAACCCAAGCATGACTAAGAACGCAGCTTTAAAAGCGTAGCTTGTTTAATTAGTGTTGATGCATGCATCAGAAACTATCAACAAATAGAGAATCCAAGAAGCTGCATATGAAGGTAAGTGGTAAAAGAAAAAAAACCACAACAGGAAAAGCTGCCATTAAAGCAGCACATTATGCTCACTTGTCATCTGCTGAGAATATATTTGTTCACCAAGTAATAAATAAACATCTCTTTGAAATGGTGCTGCAGAAAAGCACATTGCTACTATAATCAGGTTTAGGCTATCATTTGGTTTATGGCAAACAGATAGTATTAGTTAACTATCTCTGGAAGGAATAATTCATTGCAGAAGGAGGGGCAGTATTGCTTAGACCTCCTTTCAAACTTCTCAGCTCCAGAGAGATGAAACATATTGTGTGAGACTAGAGAGGAACAGAGAGACCGTCTTTGAAGTAGCATTAACATGCAGTGCCATCTTTTAAATGCTTTAATTCAGCATTTGTATGAGTAAGACAGTTTGTTTATATAAAATTTCTCTTTCTTGTTAACTAACTTGTTCCTAAGAAATTGCTGAGACAAGTATGTGCTTTTCTCTACAAGCTGTACATATTTATGTGGGTGCCTCTGTGCACATTCTCCTTTAGAGAGAATGCTCTTACACTTTCCAAAAGTTCTTGCAATATGTGCTTTCTGCAGTATAGTTAACTTTCAGATAATACTGAAAGTCAGCAGTGAAGACATCCTTTACAACAGGATAAAGTTGGACTGGATAATTTTGAATCTTCTTGAATGTGGTGATATAATTGATTTCCTTATTTCTAAAAATTGTGGTGCATATAGTCAATACACCAGGGACAGGAAAATTATTATCCTATAAAGCTTCCTTTTTTCCCTTTTTTAATTATTTTAAATTCTCATGCTACATCAGACCTTTTTTAAAGAGCTGTATGTTCATCTGGTTCATTTAGCTCTGTCTGGCTCAAACATGGTTATATTATGTGGTAGAATGTCTACAAGAGCCTTCTTTCTACAGTAACCTTTTAAATTAAACATGTTAGCGGCACACAAGAGCTTGGTGACCAAGGGTTTGCCCTGTTTTCTTGAGAGGTTCCTTTCAAAGGAAAATTATCTTTTAACAAAAAAACCCTACAGAAATTCTGCTTACTATATAGGGGCACGTGAGGTCTTGCAGTGAAATACAGGACAGATCTACATTAGTGGCAATTGAAGGCTGGTAGTATGTAGTTATTTGGATCTGGCAGCAGAATGGTGTTGAGCAAATGATCTGTGACCCAGCTGAGAATCCATGCTGTGATACTGAGGGGATGTGATGTTCTAGATCCATGCTGCTTTGTGTACATGCATGTAGGTGTTTCTAAATTGTAAGACAAAAACTCTTGAGGGGAACAAAAAGTAAGAATTTTCCATCCACACAGCTAAAAATGCATCCAAAGCTGTACCTGGGAAGATCACAGTGCATAGTGAAGCAATGCTTTAAATGGGCTGAGTGGAATATCCACAGCACTCTAAGCCATTACCTACTTAATGAGTGGGAAAAAGCCAGCTCAAATGGTACTGACTATGTGACAGACACTCTCAGGTCTGGTCCATAAGAAGTTGAACCTTTCCTGACACCAGACTGTGTCATCAAATTCATAACTGAAATAACTTATAAACTCCTGAATTATGACTACTTGGGGGAAATAAATATGAATAATTAGCTCACATATTTTTAATGCTTGCTTTTTCTGGCAGACAGTAAGGAGCAAATTTTTAAGCACTGTTACATTTCTTGAGAGGACAACTAGGCTTTATATTGTTTATAAGACATTACTTGCTTAGTTTCTGGAAATCTAGAGCTGAACTGGCATCTTCATATTTGAGGTCCCAAGGATGATTAGGGGACTTGAGCATCTCCCCTGTGAAGAGAAACTAAGATCCCTGGGGCTGTTTAGTCTCGAGAAGAGAAGATTGAGAGGGAATCTCATCCATGTGTATAAATATCTGAAGAGTGGGTGTCAAGTGGAGAGGGCCAAGCTCTTTTTGGTGGTGCACAGTAATAAGACAAGAAACAACAGGTTCAAGCTTGAACATAGAAGATTTCACCTCAACATGAGGAGAAACTTCTTTACAGTGAGGGTGACAGAGCACTGGAACAGGCTGCCCAGAGAGGTTGTGGAGTCTCCTTCTCTGGAGACTTTCCAAACCTGCCTGGCTCCATTCCTGTGTGGACTACCCTAAGTGAGCATGCTTTGGCAGGGGGGTTGGACCCCATGATCTCTTGGGGTCCCTTCTAGCCTCTCAGGTACTATCATATTTAGCATCAAGATGATGTTGTTAAAAAAGAAAAAAAACCAAACAAACACCATGCCTCCCAAAGGCTTACAAACTTGAAGTACATCCACAAACATCAGAAAATGTTTAGAAAGTTTGGGTAAACTCAAATTTCATGAGAATTGTTCATCCCTAATTTGCATGCATGAGTCATGTAATTGTCAATGAGTAATGAAATAGGGAAGCAGGTGGTAATGTCTGCACACTGGATTATGAGTTCTGAGGCAGGATGTGTTTCAGACTGTAAGAGAGTTACTGGGAAATGTGACAGACTGAGCTCTGTTGGTTACTGGACAAACAGAATACATCTGAAAAAGCAGTTTATCAGGCCAGGAAGATAAATGCTCTGGCTATGTTCAAAAGTCTGTTATAAGAAAAGAAAGATGATTTCTCAGATGACAGATGTGAAAATATTGCAGGCTCAAGAAATACAAAGCACTCTGATGGCTCCTATTATAAGTAGCTCATCCAAAGATAAGAGGATAAGAAAGATCAGAGAGATACATTTGCATTGAGGGAAAATAAAGTCACACCCATTTTATTCTGCCCAATAGCCTTATTAAAAAAGCCAAACCACCTTGTTATAAAATTGAGATCTGCAGTCTGTGTTCTTCCACTTTAACTGTCATATTGCATGACATTTGCATATTCTCATTGAATTTATACTGCCTGTGATCTTCCTAAGCAACATTATGCTACAAAACATAATAGAGGGGGGAAAAAAATCAAAACCCAGGCATATATTCTCCTAAGATCTTGTTTCAGAAACTATTAGACTACATAACTATGGTGTACTTCCAAAATGTTTCTAATCACTATTTTTTCACATGCTGCTAATTTAGCCACTAAAAGACCAACAAAAGCTGAGACTGATGAGATGGAATTTCAGCTTCTCCAGATCAGCTCAAAACTGGTTCAGAAATTAGCTGCCACATGATAACTGGACACTTATGATGTAGTTGTAAAGCCTGGAAAAACACTGCACACTATTCACAATGTCAAATTCTTCACCTGTCATAAACTGAGCAATCCTGTAGCCTTGTTGACTGTCACACATTTCAGATTACAATGGATGGAATGAAAATTCTCTTAATCGCTGGGCCATTAAAGCAGAATAATGAAATTTGGTAAAAGTATTACTAACTGCAAAAAAAATTCAGAAGTACTCTGACATTGAGATCAGCATTTCTGACTTGTCCATTTTGAAAGATGATAGCCCTGTACTGAAAGCTAAAGGCAAGTGTTTTGTCATTGGTTTGTTGTGTTACAAGCTCCATTTAGGACTAAACCATCTGTACTGTGCCAGGAGATAGAAGTCACATAAACCACTACAAACTTGAGAGTCACTGTGAGATCTCAGCTGTACATATCTCTTCCCCACTGAAATACAGTTTCCTGATAGTAAAGTATTTGAATTGAAAGAAACCTGCATGAGAAAGAAGGGAAATTCTCCAGTAGTTTTCTCTGAAAGAAGCAGTTTGTCTCCCTGAACAGTTAGCTTAAGGAGCTGTCTGAAAAGCCAAAGCCATTTTATTGCAGCTAATAAGCAGAACTAGCTGGAAGAAGAAAAGGAAGGAAGTATCTCTTTGGACCAAGGGTGCTAAGCAAAATGAGAATCAAAGGTGAAGCAAGATCTATCAAAGTGAAATATTTTGCTTTCAGAATATTCAGGGCTCTAAGCTCACTGAGGAAAAAATGACCCTAGAATTAAGCAATGCTTTGCCAAGCGTGTTTTTTGGTCATTATTGCCTCTGTACCATATCATGAACATACTGAAGTTGCAAGGTTCTCTGGTTCTGCCATGTCTTCTGGTCCATTAGCTGTTCAGTGCAAAGCAAATGAATTAAATTCTGGTCTTTGCTTTATATGTTCTTGTGTCTGTTCGTGAACAGGTGAACAAAGGCAATTTGCATCCAACAAAGAGCAGCCTAACAAATTCTAGCGTTGTGAAATGTCAAGTAAATTTGAGTGTGCACAGAATCCACAGTGTATTTCTAGACATTGTAATTCCTCCAGGTTTGGAAAACAAGTAGAATCACAACAGCAATAGCCTTTAGGCAAAGAGACGGGAAACCCACACTCCTGTGGGGGTTATAAATCTCCAGAACCATGCCTGCCAGCCTAAGTACTGCTCTTCTGCCACTGTTTGCTTAATGTATGCTTATATTTATCTAGGAACTACAAGCCCAACCTACAAAATAATCAGAATGAAATGAGAAATCATACAAAGCACCAAAACACCAATCACCAATATTCAATCAACTGCTCTGATCCTTTATATCCAATTTCTTCATGGATAGATGTCCATGACCAATACTTGTAAGTGAAATCTGATCTAACTGTGCCTGCAGGAAGAGCAGCATCTGGCAAATAAAACATTTCTCGAGACAAAGCAATTGTAAAATTGCATACAGGTCTATAGTTTTCTGCTCTTCACTACTGCTTAGATGTAGTTCTAATTTCCTAAATTAAGTTCTTAAGGACAATCAATTACAATACCTGTTGCTAGATTATATTACATTTTGCAGATTTCCCGTTTAGTGCCACTGAGATGTAAACTTCCTGGTCTTCAAAACATTAAGCTAATGTACTACCACATTAATATAATCAGATGGTCACAGCACTTCCTACCATCTGTGATTTACCTTTACAGGGATGGGCGCACAAACAATCATCTTTCAATTGTATTGTCCACAATATATATATATATAAATCTCCTTTGCTATGTAGTTTTTAATTCATTACTATAGTGGTTTTTGTGGACAGTGGGATTACAACTACTGACTATGAGAAAATTTCACTTGCTAAATACAAAACAAAATTAAACTTTTACCAAAAAATGTAAATTTGACAGATTAGGGAGAGGTGGCATCTTTTATTGTAGAAGCAAATGCCATAAAGACAAACAGCTTTGTGAGCACAAGTTGTTCTTCAGGCAAGGAGTTTTTCTTCCCCTCAACAATAAAATAGCTATTGTAATAATGTATATGACTTTTTCTTGAAAACTTTGCCTTATCTCTATTCCCAGGCTACCACAGATCACAGGATGTTAGGGGTTGGAAGAGACCTCCAAAGATCATCAAGTCCAACCCCCCTGCCAGAACAGGACCATAGAAGCTAGCACAGGTTGCACAGGAATGCATCCAGATGAGTCTTGAAAGTCTCCAGAGAAGGCCTGTTCCAGTGCTCTGTGACCCTCACAGTGAAGTTCCTCCTCATGTTGATGTGGAACCTCCTGTGCTGTAGTTTATATCCATTGCCCCTTGCCCTATTGCAAGGTGCAATTGTGAGAGCCTGTCCCCTCCCTCTTGACACCGAGCCCTCAGATATTTATGAACATTTATTAAATCCCTTCTCAGTCTTCTCCAGACTAAACAGCCCCAGGCCTCTCAGCCTCTCCCCATAGGACACATGCTCCAGTCCCTCAATCATCCTGGTGGCTCTCTGTTGGACTCTCTTGAGTAGATCCCTGTCCCTCTTGAACTGGGGAGCCCAAAACTGGACACAATATTCCAGGTGTGGCCTCACCAGGGCAGACTAGAGGGGAAGGAGAATGTCCCTCAATCTGCTGAGCACACTCCTCTTAATGCATTTCATCTTAGCAACAGTATTTTTTTTCCACTTTGTACATGTACACAAAACTGAAACCCTAGGGATCTCAAAACTACGTGCTGTAGTGTCTATACACCTTTAAACCATAAGTAGCTTCTGTCTGGAGACGTGTGTGTGCAACACTGAAATTGCATCAAAAATATTTGTGACATGAAACTAAGACATTTCCCTTGCTAGAGTTAGCAGAAGGAATTATCTTGGAATGCAATGGTTACAAGAATTGAAAACTTTGTACTTTTCCAAAAACTAAGCATGAGGTCACACAGGAGAGGAAATCCTAGAGGGCTTGCTGTATGTCAGCAGCTTGTTCAGTAGTCTAACAGAATCAAGTGCTAGCTTCAAGAATCTTTAGGCATCTAGGCTTGGTTTGGAGGCATCTGCTCCCTCCAGTAATGGAGGTGACACAGCAAGGCAGACAGGAAATGCATAATGAATATGCATACTTTGTAAAACTCATAAGCTTATCTTACAAGCCAGTTACATGATATATTCTCTTTGAAAATCTGATAGATAAAGTTGTGCCAGCCACAGCCCATCAATTTTATGAAATGATATTTAATGAATGCAGCAGATCCCCACAGCACAGGAATAACTACAGAATCATCATGAATAATGAACATAATGAAAGAAATATACCTCCAAGCACAGAACAAACTACTGACTGCATCATCAGATTAAAAAAAAAAAGAAAGAAAGAAAAAAGGGTGACTTAAATAGTTATCTGCAAATATCATTCTGTAAACAAATTTGAATATAAAAGGCACACAGAGTTTGTTATTCTTCAAATTTGTATAAAGGATTTGTCATCTCTGAAGTGACAATCCCTTCTAAGTACAAAGGCAAATGTGCTGAAGGTGCCAGTTTGACTTACCAGAAATACCAGGAAATAGGGCAGAATACAGCTGAGCATAAATTCCTACCAAACATTATCCCCAAGTGAGTGATCACCAGGGAGTAAAATGCTTGTGCCTCCACTTCACAGAGATATCAAGGAACAATAGCACACTTATTGCTAATCAGTACCACTGCCACCATACTCCAGAAAATTGTATTTACAGAGGTTTATTGCTCCCTTTATTTTACTGTTCCCCAATATGAGAGAGACTTGGAGCAAAAATGGCCCTCACCTTTCCCCAAGCAGAAATAAAACTACAAAAAAAAAAAAATAAAAAAAAAAATTCACCCAAATCACTTGCTTCCCCATTCACACAACAGTGTGGAAATAAAAGGAAATGGATTTCCCTTTGTTTTCCAGTGTACTGCATACCGTATTCAGGCCAGTATCAAATATTGAAAGATTAGATAGCTGACAGTGTGATCACCTGACAGAGTTGGCTCAAAGATAACACTAAAGCCTGTATTTCTGAGCCTAAAAGAGAGAGTGTCTGAGATTGGACCTGCCTGTGTGTTAAACCCTCTTGGCAAAATGCAGATTTCTCTATCATCTTGCTGCATTTAGCATTTCTGGCTGCCTGCACAGCTCCTCATTAAAGGGGAAAGTGAATTCACAGCAATGGGAAGGGAGAAGCAAACATCCTAAATGGGATTACATCTTTCAAAATACTTTACAGATTAGCAGAGAGGCAGCTGTTACAGCAGACACTGGGTGAGAGTAATCCTTAAACTTCATTCTGAAAGTTAGCTGTGTATCCTCACCTGAGTGTCAGTGTAAATAACCACCAGAACAGGGCAGGCTAAAGGAACCTGGTTCATCTCCTCTATCTTCTGTATTAAACAGGAGCTTTGTTTTAGTGGGAATCCGGGACTGGAAATTTCTTCCCTGCTGCATTATAGCACACACACACAAAAAACAACCAAAATATCACATTTTTTGTCATGTAAAAAATGGTAAACAAACTAGTAGACACTTATCCTAAAAATGCTGTTTCTAACTGTGCTGCTTTTCTTAAAGATAATTAGCAAAAACTTGGCAAAAGCAGGAGAGGGACACGTATGGTCCTGTGTCTGGTATGAAGTTTAGACACTCATAATTTGATATAGAAGATGGTTACCTCTTAGTTAATGAGGCTCTTAATTCAAATGATGCTTTTACACTCCTTACTGCCAAAAGTACACATACTCTTGATTGCATAGTGTTACCTCCACTACAGACAGAAGTGTTTTCAATTGCTTATACATACACAGTAAAGGAAAAAAAAAACCCTGGTTTCAGTTACATGGAAGGTATTGTCTTCTGTACACAGGAAATATCAAGGAGCAAGCCTGAATTTAGGAATGACACCAAGATAGAATGGAAAATTTGTCAGAGAAGCTGAAGGAATATAAGAGAGGAAAGTAGAAGGCAAAGTACTACTAAACGAGTGATGCAGATGTTAGTTTGAATACAGAAATGCTGTTTATATTTTTGGGGCTACTAAGATGTGTACATGGACCTCAGAATTAATCAGAGGCTTATTCATGCACAGCAGTGGTATGCATGGGGCCTTTTATCAGTAACTCTTCTCACTGTTTTTGTTTGTTTGTTTTTTAATGTTTCAGGAAGCCAGTTAAAGTCCCACAATTGTAAGCAATCTGGTTATGTCATTGTATTTCCTGGATGGTATGTCTGTAAAATGATGCTTTGACTTTGTATAATTTGGGCCACAGATGCCTCCCAGAAGAATTGAAATGTATGTAGAAAAGATGCATGAGGTTTTGTTTGGGTTCATTTGGAGTGAAAAGGCACAGCCCTACTGCAAAACATATTTGTGACACAGGAAAAAAAAAAAAAAAAAAGAAGTGGTTGTTGCCATCTGGCTCTTTCAAAATGATCCCTACAGAGATCTGTCTCTGTCTATTTATACCATAGGCATTGTCATCGTATCTGACCATCCTGTGAGACAGCAATCCAGGCAAGAAACATACAGGACAACCCTCTAAAAATTACAGAGAAGATTCTCAGTGAAAAATCAGCATAGTAAAATTAATGAATGAAGTACATGGTTTACACCAAATGAGAATCTACCCTTAAGAATGAATTGCCTGCTGCAAAAAGATTTTAGAAGTGCACTTGTCATGGCTCTCCTTAGTGTGCTCATCCTCCCTCAGAAACAAGGGATAAAGTAAAATGTCTTTTTGCTTTCCTCTTCTGATAAGTATTTCTGTGTAGGTATGTAGTCTCATTCACACTAGTATTCATGGACGCCCTCTAAGTCTATTCACACACAAACACATAGTATGTCACAAAAGCTTATGTAGCCACCTATGATACCCTCTGTAAGAAGTGCTAAGAGGAGCTTGGAGGGGCACTGGAGAGAGAACAATTAAAGATAAATATTTGTCAACTAATTACAAGTACTATATAGCTAAAAATGAGAGTAAGTAAGTAAGTAAGCCAGATTGCTATTTCATATCTAGTAATCAGGAATACAAGCAGAATATTGTGCTGAGAACTCTTCCATTTGCAGCTTTTGCCTGTGTATTTTTGGCTATCCTTCTCCTTTAAATAGTTGTCTCTCTTTTTTTTTTATTTTTTATTTTTAAGGCAATAAACCCCCTAATAGACCCTATCAAAGTTAACTTTCCTATTAAAAGTATTGTGGCTATCCACTCAAGGAACAAGGATAACACCATGTTATTTAGTGATCCATTCACACTATTCAAATGCCAATAATTCACAGCGAAAAGTCCACGTGAAAATGTGTTAACAATACCTTAACAACAAATGTACTAACAAAAGATATTTACCTGATTTGACAGAGGGAAGAAAGAGGAGGGAGAGGCGAGGGGTAATAGACATAAACTACAGCACAGGAGATTCCACATCAGCATGAGAAGGAACTTCTTCACTGTGAGGGTTGCAGAGCACTGGAACAGGCTACCCAGAATGGTTGTGGGGTCTCCTTCTCTGGAGACTTTCAAGACTCATTTAGATGTGTTCCTGTGAGACCTGTGCTGGATTCTATGGTCCTGCTCTGGCAGGGAGGGTGGACTTGATCTTTGGGGGTCCCTTCCAATCCCTAACATCCTGTGATCCTGGGAGGTAGGGAGGTGTCAGCAATGAAAGGAGCCACATTCAGCCAGTTTCTCCTCTCCCAATTTCCTATCTCACCCAAATGGTAAAACTGCTCAAAATACTTAACCAGCCAAGGGTTAAAACTCACATGAATGACACTGAGCTTAGTACAGCAGAAAAAATGCCACAAGCATCCAGGGTTTACAAGTAGTGTTCTGTCAGTCTTTGTGAACTGTGGCATTAAGACTGTCAACCCCCCGCCCAGGGACTCAACCTAAAAGCTTTAAAACTAAGAAAGGTTTCTGAAATCTTGTTCTTCCTTATTAAATGCAGTCTATTCCTAGGCATGGGGCACAGTTGCATTACTTGCATATATCATGCTTCTCCAGATCCAACCAACCAAAAAGAAGGTGATTCAGGTTTTAACTGTTTGATGATTTCCTAAACCTTGTATGGTTCTCCATCTAATGCCACAGATCTGCCATTACTGCTACTTAGGCATGTGGAGGCAGTACAAAATTTGTCAGGTACTCAAATACAAAGGCTCATTCACAGAATGGCTTAGTTCTGCTCCTATTTAACTCAGCTGAGAGCAACAAGTTGTAGCTCAGCGCTCAAACCCTCTGCTTACTGCCAGCCCAGCACTGCAGACAGCTGTTTTAGCCAAATGCTGCTGTGGAAATCCTTGCTAAAATATAGGATCTTGCCCTAGGGTGAAGGACTGCTGGGAATGCAAACACCTTAACACAGGATTCTCACCAAACTGGGCTCCACCTCATAGTATATGGTCTGATTCTGATGAACTACTTAGCAAAAAAGTGTATGAAATTTAAATCAAAATCTGCCGTAATATTTTATCCTACTGGTAAACCCACTCAACTGTATTTGAAGTAGGAAGTATTCCTAATTAATTTACCAGGATTTTCACCCTAACAACAGCTGCCAGTTTAAATTAAAAAAACTCAAACCCAGCCAGGGAGTATGAAATAAATTCACAGTGTTATCTGATAGAAATGAACACCAGGTTAGTGTTAAAATCTTCACAGGCCCTAATCTTGGAAAGCCTGTGAAATGTGAATATTTATCTGAGCCTGGTTACATACTACACAGCAAGTCTCTATTAATTTTTCTTCAGCATTTTGCTATGGATATCTCCTCTAGAGAAGTCTGGTAGATGATTCTTTTCCCTACCTTTCAGACACCTTTCAGCAGAGCTGCTTCTACTTTCCTCTCTTTAGGGATCACTTTTATAGTATTTTCTTCTAATCACGTCTAGTTCCTTTGTTGCAGTTTGATTCTTTTCTGTCTTTTTTATTTCTTCAAAAGGAATATAATTTTTCCAACTACAACCTTTTGTTCCTTTATCTTCAGTCACACAACTACCATTCTGCAGCTCCCTCTAAAAACCCTTCCATTTTATATAATTACTCATAGATAGCAGACAATGTCTTTCTTACTGCAGCTTTTTTAAAGAGTGTTTCTGATAGATAAATAATGAGAAAAGGATTATCACTATACTTTTCCTGTGTCCTAGATGGATATTATTTGTATTTAGGTTTGGACTTAACAGGAGCTTGAAATGAGTTTTGAACAATATTTGCTGCAGGAAGAAGACACACCGAAATGCTAATATTTAGATTCTATTAAGGTGCAATCAACCAGCTTGACTACAGCAGAACAGAGCCTCAGAAAGAAATTACCTAAGATCTCTGCAGGACTCAACATTCAGGGCCAGATCCTCTGGCTTCAATGGAGCAATGCTGACATTCTCACACACAATCTGGCCTTGTTCTCTGTGGTGCTGTTACACCCAGTACGGTTTTGTTGTTGTGGTGGTTTTTTTGTTTGGTTTGTCGTTTTTTGTTGGTTTTTCTTTTCTGTTTATTTTTACAGGTCTACCTTCATCGGATTAAAGGATTATTTTTATTTTTTTTTAATATTCAAGGAACTTTTCTTTATTTAAAAACAATCTTCTATGCTCATAACGCAAAAACGCAACCAATGAACTCTTTGCTTGACAAGTTTTGATTCAGACTCCACCAGCAAGCTCAAAGGCCTTCAACAGCCATTTCCTTTCTGATGCATCTCCTGCAGATGCATAATATTCCCTGGAAGCTCTTTCAGAGATGACTGTGCTGAAATTTCACTGTGTAGGGGTAAAATATTACATTATATAATATTGAATTTTAGTCTCATATCAGAGATATGCATCTGGAGATATTACAGCACCCAAAACTCAATATTCCAGCTTCTGTACTCAAGCATCAGGTATTCAACTGCCAGATAAATGCTCTGTCAGCTGGACCCTCAGGAACTCCAGTGATATCTGGAGCTCATCAGGCAATTCTCAGGGAAATTTAAAAAAAAAAATAAAAATAAAGAGTCCTGGGAATTTCTGAGGGAATTATCTCAAGCCAGACCTCACCTATGTAAAAATAGCAGTTCAAAAAGTAAAATAGTGCTTTCATCCCACATGCCTAGATAAAACATCTGTATAGGTTTATTGCCCACTGTTCAGCAGTCACAGATATGAATGGCAGGCAACCCCCCAAAATTAGTAAAATCCTTTCACTTTCATGGATGTGTCTACATGGAATCTTCATTAGCGTTAAAGCTGAACTTTTAAAGAGACTTGGCTAGACATTCTGCATACCCCTCCTCCTGCCACTGTACTTACTTGTGGTTTATTAGCATCAACACCAAGACCTTACTTACATAATAAGAGTTTATGACAGCACAAGTGCTTGTATGAGAGCACTGCACTTGATTAGAACATATTTTCTGACATTTGTGTATTCTTCATTAACTTTTAAACATTTCACTAATTAGATTTCACTTTGTGAAACGGACACTAAGTAAGATGGCTTTTATCCTGGCTCCTACTCAGTGAAAAATTATGGGATTGTGGGCAGCAAATGTTAATTGAATATACAGCTATAGTAGAGTTCTGCTGCTGCCCTTCTCTTCCTGCTGCCCTTTTCAAGACTGAAGGCTGCCATTATTGTCTCGTTCCTTTGACCTCTTATAAGGCCAGCACAGAAAGGTTAGGCTGCTCTTTTCATGCCTCTCCTACAGATCAGCTGGCAGTCCAGACCTCTTCGAATCTCTTCCCATAGTTTTATATTGCTCAATATCTCCCTGCATGCTTTAGTTATATATATATATATATAATTTTTTTTTGTTCTAGTACTAATACATCAAAAATTAGGCACCTAGACAACCTCTTAAAAAACGAATAACTAACACTTGCCCAATTGTCAGAAATGAGCAATGAAACCCACCTAAAGCAAAATGCAATACACCCCTCAAACAATTTCACCAAATTTCTCTTGCAGACTCCTCTTAGCCCATCTATCTCTGTGACCAAGGGGGATACAAGCAACTGTCTCACAACTGAGCTTGAAACTTAAAGATGTCCATAGAAATGGTGAGTTACTGCATCCATCTTCCCACTTTTTCTTGTTTAACTCTAACATTTCAATGCATTCAAAACTTACTTGATCACAGGCACTCTGCTCTGCAAATCTGTCTGCCCCTGCATGATGTCTCTGGATTTCACTTGGCAATTTAAAATTAATTTCACAGAGAAACAAAAAAGTCTCAAGTACAGACATGAGTTTCATGAAGCTCAGCAGCCAGATAACAGGAGAGAGCCTCTACTAGCACTCCGAATGTAGGAAGGGCAGGAACAGTTAAATTGTCTCTCTTCTGTTCAGTTTGTCCAGAGGCTAGGAGGAAGTGGTGAGCAGGTGAGCCATCACACATTTATTCAGTGGATAAGAAGCTTACACATAACTTTAGAACAAAGAATGTTTTCTTTTGACCAGAAGACAGGGCAGAGACAGGTAGAGAATATAGTAAGGAGCTCTGTGAAGTCACTGTAACCTCAAAAGCTACTGCAGCAGAAAGTGCATCTGAGGACACAAGAAAAGGATAGAGGTATTGTGGAAAAAGACAGAGAACATAGAGATATCCCAGATTATGAGGATTTTTAAGGGACATGGGGGAATCTGGACCTAAATCAATGGAGAAATTAAGACCATTAAGGACAAATCCATTGCTAACCAGATTTCATTACTCCCAGCACCAGTAATAAGCCTATGGCTTATACACCTTTATTGGCAATAAGTACAGCAACTGTATCAGACAGAGCTTCTAAGGATTCACTCAGATTAACAAATTTCCTGATTCAAAGTCAACAGCTTCAAATGAATCTGGAAGACAATGGCATGAATGGTCTTACGGGGTAACAAAAAGCTTCATCTTTTATTGGTATCAGTGAAATGAGATCAATAAAAGCAGTTCCATAACCTTCAAAAGCTCAGGCAAGTCTAGTTAATTCATTATAAATGAGTTTATCAGCACTTCCTCTGTTCAGATATCCACATTTTTAGGTTGAGATAATGTACAGAGTTTACTGGTAGAATGTTTATAGTATTCATGCTATTCCCTGAAAACATAGGGTTTCCAGAGGATCCTTGGCCAGGACTAATAAAGGAATTTGTAAAACTGAAATCTCTGCATATGGAATCAGGCTGACCCAGGCAGCAATGGCAAATTCCTTATTAATTCAAACATTTTCTTATTAAGAGATTTTAATGCTGTCACTGACATTAATAGCATGAGAGCAATATCCTGTTAAGAGGAAATACAGTAGCGGAAGGAATAATGCTCCAGTGAGGAAGATTTCCATGGGGCTTAAAGATCTGTGGCACAGCATAAAAATGAGAGTGACTTCCATGCCTCAGAAAAGTTACCTCACTTTGCCATCAGAAGAAACATGGCTCAATTAAATACTACCCCCAGGCTTGATTCCTATAGCCAGAGAGTTTGATATTAGCTATTCCCTGTGCATAAAAAGAATATACTGATTTTGTGTGACATGGATGTGAGCACCACTGCTTTGGAAAATCCAAAGCAAAAAACCTGCATGGATTTCTCAAGTATTTGAACACAATTTGCAAACTTGATCAATAGAAATAAAAAATTCTGGAATAAAATGCAGGAGAAACTATAGACTCCTTAATCTGTCCCAAACCTTTACTATTGTAAAAAAAGTATACCCAACATGCCTGCTGTGCCCATGTCAAACATGGCCCGAAGAGTACTCAAAAATGTGGCATGGGAGAAATTGAACTGATTGTTTCATGTCTTCATAGCTAGTATCTTTTATCTAGTTAATATGTAGACTGATCACAGTAAGAGTTTAAATACTTGGAGACTTGTCACACTGGGGCCTTCAACTGCCTGAAACAGTAGATTATTTTCAGACAGTTGCTGCTGTTCAATTATGCATTTTTGGGTTTTCGTGATGCATATAATCAGTTGCTATATTCAAGATTTCCCAGTGGGAAAAGTTTTAAAGATAGGACTTCTATTGTTTTCATCCCTTATCAAAATGGAGACAAGCAACACACATTTACAGCAACAAATATCTTGGGAAATATACTAAGGGTTCAATCCTGCTGTTCTCAGAAATTTTAGGATTTAGTGCTACTGGTAGAATGGTTAAGGCAGTATGCTAAGCCCGTATCTATGCTGTGTTCCAGAGAGAAAATTGCTTTAAGGGAAATCCAGACCTAAAGGGTAATACATGTGTCCAAAATCAAACAAACACAAAAAAAAGTACTCAAAAGAATGAATGTTAATTTATTTGGTTTACACATTATCAATATTATCAACCATTTGTGTGACCAAAACAGGAATAAAACTCTGTGAACACTGTAGTAATGATTAGTTGCATTACCTTGGTGTATTTTACCTTTGCTGTATTATTATTTTGCTTGTTCTTTTATTGCTCTATGCTTAGGTAAAAGAACTTCTTTATGTCTGTGTCCCTTGTGCTAACCCTGTCAATTAACAATACATATGCTGGCATCATGGACAGGATTCAAAAGATAAATGTATTGTGTTATGGTTTGTATTTAAGCAAAGATAAATGCTCTTGATGTTTTTGCAGAGGAATCTCTTGAAGTTTAGCACAGGTGGAACCTTGTAGAAAATTATGATCAGGAACCTTTCCTTCCTTCCCACGTTTCTACTTGGAATCCCATCATTCAGCAATACAGAGTGCAAACTCTAGTCCTCTCAGCTCACTGAATGCAGTAAAGACAGTATCTAAGATTTCAAGCTGCACAAGTTTATAGGAGAAGAATACTGAAATACAGATTTAAGCTTTGACTGATACATATAGCTCTTTAATATACTGTGGGACTATTCGCACAGGAGGAGGAGCATGTCAAAGACAGGCCAGCTTTGCTTATCTGTGGCTGCCCAGAGGAGAGGATATCAACAATTTTTTTTTATATTTCAAACCTTTGTTTTCCTTAACATCACAGTTATTCCATAACCCCTCTGTGAGGATCAAGACATCATTACTCTGGGTGCTGAACAGTTGGTGCGTAGCTTTATTCTGACCTGAAATTTTTTCCTCTCTTAGATGATTTATATGTAGACAACTTTGACAATAACATTCTGTGCAATTCTTTTTGATTAGAAATGTGCTCAGAAAACAGTCCATTAAAATGGAATAAAAGGTCAAGTCTCCATTTGGGTAATTATGTTGTTTTCAAGAGTGATCAGAGAGAACTATGGCAACATATTGTGGATTAGTATCTGCCACCATATGGCACTTCAAAATGACAAATGGAAGCAATGCATATATTTTGTTAAAGAAGAAAATTGTAAGCCATTTTTAAAACTGTTTTACAAAATCAACCCTTGGTATTAAATAGAGGAAACCTGTGAGATATTTTGTTGTGCACAGTGCTGTTCAGGTACAAAAATACTTGAGACCATCAAGTCCTGGGAAATTCTATTTTTACTTCTGATTTATTTTAGACTTCTCATTTGTACTGTTGAAGAAATCTTTAAAGGCAAGTCTAGCCTTAAGGAAACATTTGAGTTGCTTAAATACGTGCTTAAAAAGCAAAGAAAAGATGCCAAAGGTTGAGTACTTAGTCCTATTAAAATCAACTGGAAAAAAAAATCCTAGAAATTGAAATGGAAGAAAGTTTTCATATCAGGACTACTGACAGAAAAAAACCCACCACTTTCCCTTTCTGCAAACTATGAGATAGGCTTAAAAAATAAGAATACAAAAAGAGAAACAGAACTGTGTGGGTTTTGCCTCCTTTGCCTTCCTTGGAGAGTGACATTGCTCTTCTCCAATGAAAGCCTGCCTCTCTGTCAGGTGGGGAATGCCCCACCCCAAAGTCAGCTGGTTGGGACAATGTCAGGGTAGGGCTGAGGAGGCTGCCTTATGCCTCAGCCTCTTGGCATGAAGGTAGCTCCCTAATCTCTTCTCCAACTGAGATGAAGTAAGTGACACAGACAGAAACCTCCCCCAAACAAAGCAAACAGAGCTGTTTTGATCAAAAACCTGTGGAAACAAACCATGTGAACAATCGCATGGAAATCATGCAGTCTCTCTCCTACCTTATCATTCCAATTACACTCTCCTAATCTACAAAATTGAAAGGTAATGAGTAGTATTTCCTTAAACCACATTAAATAACACTGTCAAAATGCAAATTTATTCATTAAGTATAAATGAGTGTGTTAAATATTCATGAATTGTTGCTTGCAGTATATAATTAATCCCATGGTCTGTGTGTCCAAAAGCATTTAGGAGATAAAGAGTTGAGGAGATGGTGCTGTAGAATGATAACGTTTAAAGCATGTTTTTAAAAGTAAAGGTCACTAGCCCTTTGGATCCCAAACTATTACCACTGCTTATAATACATTATAATAATTTTTCAGCATGTATACATGCTTTCATGATTCCAGGTATGTATCCTCAAACCTTGCTGTCTAATAATCTATTCAAGGAAAGAAATACTTGAGAGCGGAAGGTGCTATTAAATTATCCCATTCACCACCAACGTACTCAAATTAATAGGATACTTTCCATATTTTAAAATTCCCAAGTATTGCAAAGCTGCTCTTGAAAAATGATTCAGTTCGACTCCCTGGCCCTGCTGTTCCTGAAAAAAGTGTAGTCTGACACTTGCTTGAGTCATCACTACAGCTGGCTGCCATTTCGAGTATCATGAAAGATAATACAAAGGCTTCAGCAGCAGAACAACTGCCCTTTTCCCCCTGTGTTTTATAGCCATTAGCAGATACAAAGAAGAAAACCTCAAGTCCCATACTAAGCTTTAAGAATGCGCTCCCATTGATACCAATGAGAAATACAGCACATAAAGCACTGGGATGTTATGGCTCGATGTCCTTAGCTTAAATATTCACTCTCTTCTCTGCCTTTCTTAAATTCCCACTGCTTCCTTTCATGTAACTGAAAACGTCTTCAAAACATCTTTGTTAGTCTGCTTCATAGGTTTTTTCTGAAAAGTCTTTGAGGTACTGATGAAAAGAAGCAATTTTTTTTTTTTTTTCAAGACAACAGGAAGAGATAACAAAAAATAAATTCATTTTAGTGTTCATGGTAATTTCCCCCCCACAATTGCTTGATGATCTCAAATTGCTTACTGTATACAACTTTCAGCAAGTATAAACTCTGTAGTCTCCTCTTCCTTCCAGAATTTACCGGGGGTGGGGGTGGGGAAGGTGCAGCAGTGATATGATCTGTGATGTTTCAGTGTGTGAGATTTTTACCATATCATTTCATGTGTGTATGTGAGTGTGTGAATTCGTCAGCACAATACCAAAAGTGGTTCACAATTCCAAGTAACTCAATCTGTTGTTCACAGCACAGGCCATAGAAACTAGATATTTAAGAAGAGCTGTGATGCTGTACTCTGTCATTTTTTTCCCCTCGCAAAAGTGTAAAAAATTCTATGTCATTTGAGTGCAGACATGTTTTGTTCATTTGGAGCCAACAAGAGCATCTCTGCATGGCATGGGCTTGTGCTGTGCCATGTGGACATATCTTACAAAGTGAAGTGCTGGGGGAGTTTCCAAATTCTACTCTATTCCTAGTTCTTCAGAACTAGTCCATAGGACAAGGAAGTGATCAGACTTTTTGTAGATGACATCATCATGCATCAAGTGACTTTCATCAATCAAGTCGCTAAGATGATAAAGCAAGGCAACTTGTAGTGTGTCAGAACAAGGAACTGAACATATTCCTGAAGTGCTGACAAAAAAGGCAATGTGAGACCAAATGAATTTGATTAGCCTTATTTCAAGGCATGAGCAGTAGCTCTTGATGAACTATTGTTTATAGAATACATTGAAGGCAAAGTTGGTCACAGAATGCAGTGCAGTATAATGTTTCACTATATCTATTAAAAAGGTAAGTCATTAAATCCCACGGCCAGGCAGCTGCAATCCAAACTCTGTTGACACACTGTTTACAAGACATCTGTGATAAGTGCTTTTGTTGTAATTAAAAAGCTGTGCAGGTCTACCCAGATGTGTTGTAACCACTATCTTATCTCCTGTGCCAAGATGAGGACAGACCTCACCTGTCAAAGGCAATTAATTTAGATAGCTCTCCTCTGGACAGGAGAAGAGTTAATCAGAAATTCTCTGGTAGAATGTTTTGCTTTTTCCAGAGAAGAATGCCAGCTGATTGTCACTTAGTTCTCCCACAGAAAGATGCAGATTTTGATAAATCAATTTTGTGAATCAACAGCTTTTGGACATGGAGCATCTGATTTTGATGCGGGTGAAAGGATGGTACAGTTTGGGTGGTCTCCTGTACAGCAGAAAGTCAAATAATCTGCTAGGAAGGAGGCTAAAAATGAATGCTGAAAGGGAAATTGATGGGAAAAAAACCCAACAAACCCAAACAAACAAAAAACTATATGAGTCCTCATTAGGCATGAAATCAGGACCACAAAATTAATCAAGGATTTAAAAGTAATAGATTGTCTATAAACCAATGCTAAATAGTCTGAGTAAAAAGGAAAGGAATCAGAATTACCTATTTATAAATTCAGCGTAGCTGATATTACTGATACAAGATGGGAAGAACTGCATAACTGGAACACTAAAATCAATGGTTATAACCTATTTCCAATAGATCAAGTAGAGAGAAATGGAAGAAGAGTGAAACTCCACAGTAAAAAAAGACATAGTCTGTTTTCAGGACACTGGTGGCTCAGAAGCAAATTATCTTGAGTGTGATGGATCAATACTCTAACAGATAAAACACTAGATGGGATAGTAGCTGCTGCATGCAAATCACCAAATCACAGAAGAGGGCAGTATGACTGAATGCCTTTGCTCCTTCAGTAATGTGTAGGAGCAAAACTGCAGCACTATTATGTGCCTGCTTGACATATGCCTGAAGTTTCATGATGCTGGTACTAAAACCAGTGCAGATCTTCCTGAATATTATATATTTGGACATTTCTTAAATAAAACAGCAAAACTCTCCAAAAGTGAGAATTTTATGTCATCTTACAAATGATGAAAAGAGATCAGAGGAATTGATATGAGAGCTAAATGTTGGTGGCTATCATGATAGCTAGATTGTTCTTCATGAACATCATGAGAATGAAGCATAAGCAGTGGATGATGTAGTCTTTTTACATACTGAAAATTATTGTAAAGAAGTCAGCTAGGAGAGAGAACTGATCCATAACTAGAAAATACAAGTATTTAATAGCCAAAAGATTAGGAAAGTAAGCTGTATGTGTTTAAGAAAATACCTAGCTCAAAGGGTTAATGAAAGCCTCGACATAATTATAAATCAATGAAATGAAAGAAAATTGATAACACTGCATGTAGAGTGGAATTAAGGAATTACATAAATAATTTCTTCAATAGAAGTAGCCAAGTTATAAAGGCAAATTTATGGCCAGAGAATTAAGGACAATACTTTTCAAATACATTAGGAATCCTGACAATGGTACCAGTTATTTATCAGACTGAAGTGTAAGATTTGTTAAGAGTAATGAAGACAAGAATGAAGTGTTCAATAAGCATTTGTGTTCAGTATTTAAGAAAAAGACAGAAAATTAGTGATGCTCTATGAGGATGATGAACTACCAGGCAACAAAAAAAGCCCTCAAAGAAAACCAGAAGCTACTGAAGTAAGAAATATTTGTATAGCAAATTTCAGGTAACTTGTATTCAAGGGCTGTTAAAAAGCTGACAAAGGAACGTCTATTATTATTACAGCTTTCTGCCAAGTCTTGGAACAATTGGGAAAGTTCCAGAAAGCTGCAGGAAAACTTATGTTGTGTTAATATTTAAGAAGGATAAACTTAATGACCTAGATAATTACAGTCCTGTCAGTCTGAAATTGATCTGGAGCAAAGTAATGGAATGGCTGACAGGGGACTCAATTACTAACTAATTAAAGAGGAGAAATATGGTAAATGCCAATCTATGTGCAATATGGAAAATAGATACTGTCAAACACACTTGCTGGCTTTTTTTCCTGTTGTGACTATAAGCAAAACACAACACTTTTGATATACTTTGGTTCCATGTGACATTTGATGTGATTTTCATGACATTTGAGTTAAGAAACAATGATAATACAGAACTGACATGTCACACATTGAATGAATTGAAACCTGGTTAACTGACATTTCAAAATGTGAATCTAAGTGGGGAATGATCTGCTGGGATAGCTTCCTGGGTATACTCCAGTTTCCATTTTTATCAGCAATTTGGGAGAAACTCTAAAGGTTTGCAGAAGGCTCTGTTATTAAGGAAGGAGATGGCAATAAAAAGAAAAGATCACTGACACCAGTTGACAAGCGTTACCGATGCAAACTAATAAAATAAGGTCCGAATGTAAAGCCAGAGGAATAAAAACTTCAGAGGACAAGATGGATATTCTATAAGGGCTTGAAAAGGGATACGGTGGATAATTCAGTAATTAACTTGAGTATTTGTTTTGCTGATCAAATAAATTTGCATTCACATCCTATGCCATTCATACTAAGCATGAACATACTTCAAGCGTACTAACAAACCCAACTGTCCTACATGGGAAAAGAATGACATGAATCCATATTACATCATGGTATTAATATGCATTCACAGCTCATGCTCTAATGGTTCTGAAGGGAACATTCAGAGTTGTCTGAAAAATAACACACAAATTCTTAACAAGCCCCTTGGCAGCACATCAAGTCTGAAGGACCCTCAAAGCTGAGCAAGTGAATAGCACTTCATCTCTTTATTCAGTTTTACTTTTACTACAGAAATTTTCTTTTTCCTTCTCCTCCTTGCAGTGGCTTACAAAATAGCCCAGTTCATAAAGGAATCACAGAATCACAGAATGTCAGGGATTAGAATGGACCTCAAAACACCATTGAGTCTGACCCCCTTGCCAGAGCAGGATCACCCACAGTAGGTCTCACAGGAACATATCCACAAGGGTTTTGAATGTCTCCAGAGAAACAAATCTCTGTGCCGTGAATATCTGAGTATCAGAATCTGGCCCAAAGTGAGATAATAAAAGTTGCTACATTATATATATGCCAATACTGACAAACACACCTGGAATTTCCAGTCCATTCACAAACCCAGTTTGTCTATACTTGTTTAATTTTATACATACAGGCCAAGCTAGAATTTACAAATTGAAAACTGTTGATTTTTATTTTGTTCTTAGCTGGGCAATCAAACTGGAAAATTAGAGGTTCGTTGGAGGCTTTTTCTCTCTTAGCACCACGGAGTCCACTGGAGTTACGTAGGTCCTCCTCTACTAATAGCTACAAGTAGAAGTGTGCACCTTCTGTTGAGATGAGATCTCTACCATAGCCTTTCAGAATTACAGACCTCTCCCAAGCATGAGCTGAAGGTCCACTCCCAAGCATTTCAATAACTTGAATTCTGAAAGAGCCCCATGCTTGGAGGGGCTGCTTGAAGGGCATACCCTTTATAGAATAGAATAGAATAAACCACGTTGGAAGAGACCTTCAAGATCATCGCATCCAACCTATCATCCAACACCACCTAATCAACTAACCCATGTAACCAAGCACCCTGTCAAGTCTCCTCCTGAACACCTCCAGTGACGGTGACTCCACCACCTCCCCGGGCAGTCCATTCCAATGGGCAATTACTCTCTCTGTGTAAAACTTCCTCCTAACCTCCAGCCTGAACTTCCCCTGGTGCAGCCTGAGACTGTGTCCTCTTGTTCTGGTGCTGGCTGCCTGGGAGAAGAGACCAACCTCTGCCTGTTTACAACCCCCCTTCAGGTAGTTGAAGAGAGCAATAAGGTCACCAAACAGTTGCGCTTTCCCACACCGGGAGTCGAACCCGGGCCGCCTGGGTGAAAACGAGGAATCCTAACCACTATGGATAGGATCCAACGTACCTTTTCTGCAAATCTCCAGTTCCATGTTCATGTGTGTGTGTGAAATGCATGTTTTCACAGACAAAAAGCCTTGAGTTACTGTAAGGGTAGGGTTTATGGTTGAATTTATCCAACACTACTGGGTACTCGAGACATTACCCAGCATTACTGGGTTTAGGAGACATGCCTTAAAGAACCCTTAAAGTCAATTAAGAAATAATTAAGGCACAGTTTGGTTTTGTGTGCAACAGATTAAAATAGAATAGAATAAACCAGGTTAAAGAGACCTTCAAGATCATCGCATCCAACCCATCATACCAATACCACCTAATCATCTAAACCATGCAACCAAGCACCCCATCAAGTCTCCTCCTAAATACCTCCACCACCTCCCCGGGCAGCCCATTCCAATGGGCCATACTTTCTAGAGCAGAGATTTTGTTTCTTTGAGTTCAGTGAAGTGTCAGGTACTATTATAAAAGTACACACACCAGCAATAATAAAAGCACAAAATCATATATAAATTATACCAGACAATTGGAAAATTGTATACATTTATTCATTTTTTAAAATAACCCAGGCACAATTTTGCAAATACATAGAATCACATTCTCCAAATGGGAGGAAAACCTAAGTAGCATATAGCAAGAAAGCACATGGCAGAGTATCTAAAATAAGTACAAGTAGTATGAAAATTTCCTAAGTCTACAGTGACACCTACTATGACTACACTTGTCAGCATTATAAAAAGGCAACCAAAGAATACATGTGATAAATAGAGTAACATGAACTTTCCAAGTAAGTTTATGTTAGCAGCACAGAGTTGCAACTGTCAAAGAATGGAAGGATGCTTGTACACTGTATATACATGTACATATGCACACATATACAGATACAACTGGAAGCCCACAAGAACAAAAAGACCCTGGGAAAATGATGAAGGAGGTTTTTATGTGTGATGCGGTATATAAAAACAATGCATGCATTAATCCAGGATGTTCATGATGAAATCACATTCACAAGTGGAATCACAGTTAACTCTTCATCAAACTAAGCAATTTCCATGCTGGATTACTCTGTCCTATGCCACTTTTCTGATCTGTGGAGCACATTTGGATGTTAATTTTAGGAAGAGTCAAGAGCCCTTGATTCTCATGATCTGACAGAAGGAATCAGATCTCAGATTTTACAAGAAAATACTTATGCAGAAAAATACCCATGCAAAAGACCCTAGGGTGGGGTGTGAGTTTGTGTAAGTGGTGGAACTCAACAAAGGGCTTCTGTTTAGCCAAAAGATGGGCTGTCAGGAATTTCACTTTCCTGCAGGGCAGTCAAGTATAGTGACCTCACTTAACAAGCTTTAGTTTTCACTGAGTTTTCCTGAGGATGTCAACTAGATTCCATTTAGATGAAACCAAAAGATATGCTTCAATCACTAGCGGCATTTAATCCATGGGACCAAGCCAGAGACACTGTATGGTGTGGAGTTCAGGTTCTTAGTACCAACAGTTTCAGGCTATAGCTTCAGCTGAGCTAATTCCTCATTAATGTAGACATAAGCCTTGGAAATATACAGAATAGACATGAATCAAGCTGTACTAGGACCTACAGTTACCACATAAATTGTCCTTTTTGTTCTTATTTGCCCTTATTTGGTAAAAAAAACTTTACTTACAGACATTCTTTGTTTTTCAGATGTGTGTGCATGTACTTGTGCATGAGGATGGGACAGATGAACAGCCAAAAGAGCAGTGAGCACACAATTTTTTTTTTCCTTTGGCCATCCTCAGAAATACTATTCTCAGCAGTGATAACATGAAGAAACTACAGGCATCTTAGCAAATCTTCTGCATGTGCAATTTCTGTTATAAAGATGCTCCCATAAATGCCCCAAAATTGTGATCACTTAACACTTTGTCAACAAAGTCATTACACACTCAGATGTGAGCCTTCCTTGTAGCAGAGCAGTAGAATAGGTTCACAGAAGCAAGTTTAACTATTTCTGATATTCCAGTGAAAAAAAAAGTCAGAATTACTAAGTACTTCCTAACCAGCTTCAATGATTTCCTGCCAGCTGCTAATGGCACTTAGAGGGCTCTAACAAAGTGCCTCAGCAACATATGAGAGAAAGAAAAAAGCACTACTTCCATCACTTAAAATTAGTTTACACACAACTTACATTATTTATTATAGTGCCAGAATAAAATGTGTAACATGCTATCATGTATAATACATGGTAAGAACATGCATTAGTTCAAGTTTACAGTCTCTTTAGGGCCAGTAAATCAGAACAGCAGTGGCAGATGCTGACAGCTGCATATCTCGAGGAATTCACAGAAATAGCAGCAAATAATAATAATAATAATAAAAGGACATGAAATCACCCATTTAAGACACACATAAAATGGTAACTATGTGATTTAGTCATGAAAACAATAACAAAACCCAGTGGCATCTTTCCCACCACACTCAAAGAAACTGAGTTCAGCACCTGAGGTGAGACTGTGCCACAAGGAAGACATTAAGGAAGTGTCCCTGCTCCAACACCCATGACTCCTCACCCCCAAGTTAGTATCTCCACTCTTCTGGCCCTACAGAAAGGGAGGATGAGGCAGATTTTGTGCAGCTCACAGGCTGCAAAATTTAGCTGGAGAATGCACTTCATCCAATAGGGCTGGAAAAGGCTCTAAACTGTAGATGGGGTAGGAGTCTATAACTGGGGGAGAAGGACCAAGGATGCCACACAGATTATTATGGCTTCCACAGAAGCCCTGTCTTTCAGTGGTGAGGGACCCTCTCTTTCTCCTTCAGCCTTTTTCTGGAGGATTTGCCTAGACAACTCCAATTCAGAACAGACACAGGAGACTTCTTGAGATTATCCAATAGAAGGTTTACAAAAAGCTTATTTTTCTCTATGTCATTAGCTACACATCACAGCAATAGCCAGGGTAAAAAAAACCAAACAAAACCCCAAACCAAACAAACACCACCACCAAACCAACCCCTCCCAAAAAAAACCCCAAAAGACTCTGGGGGTTGGCTATTCACCATATCATTCTTCACTCCACTAAGTCACATTCCTTTGTAGACTCTCAGGAAAGAAGGAACAGAATAAGACACATCTGCTGAAAATGAAACACCTTCTCCCCAAAAGAATTATGCCTTGTCAGGAAAACCAGGCCTTTTCAGTAATGAATTGCTTTCTGTCATACACAGCACACCACAATGTCCACAGACAGCTCCTGTGTGATCCTTTGGCACTAGCACAGAGTTCTACTGTTGCAGGTACCCTAAGATTTATCATAGCAAACCCCAGACTTGCTAGAGCACAACTAAAGACATATGCTATTTCTGAGATATACACTGAAAAAAACATTAATATGTAAAGTGCTTCTGATTTTCTACTTACTAAAGGCATCCTCCAGTTATAATTCATGAGTGATTAACTATTTAATTCTTTCTTACCTGGACATGTCCTCTGGTTGAGCATGTGCTCTGCTGCAGCTTTGCATGGTCCTACTCTGGCCAGCCCATGAGCAGGTGAATGACAACTGTCTCCCCAAGCCCTCAAGTGCTGGGTAGGCTCCTCTTTATTAAATATGAAACACATTACATGCACATGGTGCTTCTCAGAGAAAACACTGCTTACTTTAGCACCTGGCAGTGAAAAGACTTTACTGGGGTGGGTGCTGTATTCATGAACTTGCTGAGTGATTTCCATTAGTTTTAAATTGAGCCCTCAGAGATTCCTAAATCATTGAATCTTCAGATAATTGGAGTCAGGTTGGCTTCTTCATCCCTGGTGTTGCTCATACAGAAGTCTTCAAGAAACAGAATTTACTGCTGCATTTTCCTGTAAAGGGCATGTTTTGCCATTGCTGCCAACTCCTACTGGAGAGAGTAGGACCATGATTCTACACAGGAGCTAAAGACATTTGAAGAAACAGAGCACTTTGTTAAAGTATTTCCAGGAGAGATCAATGGTTAATCCTCTCTTAAAGCACTTTATGGGCATTTTAAAGAAGCTGGAACACCATCTGCTCCTATGTAGAGCTCTTCCTCAGCCCTTACTGATGTAACTGATACGAGCAGTCTGCAGATGGAGCCTCCCCACCCAGATGGAAAGAGAATTTGGCTGGGTCCATAAACTACTTTTTTCTCTTTGTGAAGAGGCCTTGCTATAAGCAGAGGGATGTGATCAGGACATCTAGTGGGAATGAAAATGTTAGGATCACGTCTGCTGCATCTGTTAGGAAAAATAAAACCCAGTTTTTAATGTTGTTCAGCTAATTACCTGTGAATCAGTAATCAGCCAATCAAAAAGATTTTTCTTTTCCTTGGGAAAATTTCTGCTCCTATTTAAAACTTTTTTTTTTTTTTTTTCTGTGAACAAAAAATTAAATCAGAAAATAATGTAACATAAAACATAATGTGTATTAAAAGCTAAACATTTATTAAAACTAAGCCTATAGCAAGCCTAACTATAAATGCCTTTTTTTTTTTCTTTGAAAAGTGTATTTTAAAAAGCTGATAAAATGATAAAACATTTGGTGACTACTTAGCTAACTGATGGAGGGGGAAAAAAAGCCAAGCTATTTGTGACTACTCCTCTATTACCAGCAACATGAAGAACTATTATGAAAACCTCAGGTAAACACCCTGCTTGTTTTATACACATGAGTAGTTGATTAAGATAGGACTGCTTGACTGAATAAGCAATTAGGATCTGATTACATTCAGGTAAACTGTAGTAGGCTTTATTTTAAAGAATTAATAAATGATCCTCAGCTGATATCTAAACTGCTCTCAGAAAGTGAATCATCAAGGACTCTTACTACACACCCAAGAACTAGGACTTTGTCTTCAGTTTTGTAGTGCTGAGTTTAAATAGATTTCAACAAATTAATTTCTTTGTTGAATAATCTTTAACACAGTGGTCACAGTTCCTTAGTCATATAATAAAAATCATGCAAATATGTGTTTATTTTATGTTAAAGACAGCATCATCTAAATAATGGAACTGATGTTCATTTACTCTAGCATGAATGAAGCCCACTGCAGCGTTTCTAAAAGTGGATCTGCTCTCACTGCAAATTGAAGCAAAGAGCAACACTTTTTCTTTGTTCTGTGGCATCTACACTCTAATGATGATCTCAATTTTGCTGTACCTTTAGCTGTTCTTAGAGTTGTATTTTTTGTAGCCAGCCTTTGTATGAGATCTTGTTTCATACAGCATGCAAGCACTTTACAAGGAGCTTCAGGAGCTACATGAAGCAAGTATTTTATTTTACAGTAGAGTTGTGGTGATTTGGAAAGTCTTAATTATCCTAAAAACTTTCTCAGGCTTAAAAACTGCCTTGTACATGAACACAATCTGGGCAGAATCCTTATGCTCTGTTCATTCATGAGAAAGACCATGCTTCATGAGAACATTTTTCATGTAAGTCTGTTCAGCCCAGCCACACTTGCACTTTCTGTTAACCCAAAGACATTCTAAATATAAGTTCAACCTGACAAGATGCCCTGTACAATATGTGCTGAATGTTCTCCCTAGTCCTGCATTCTTTACATCCTATAATACAAATTTATTAGCTCTCTGTCTATCAAGCCATCCATCTGAACTGAAAAGGTGCATATGCATATGGCAATAAAGCTAGCTCATTGTCTTTTGCTACTACAACTCTTCATCTATGACCCTTCCCTGTCTTGATTTCATCCCATGCTATATTAAGCCTACAATCAGTTTTAAATTCCAGGGACAGAAAGCAGCCACTTTAAATTATTTGTATATTATAGCATTTCCTGAGGACTTCAGATACTTTGGGCAGCACCATCTGGAAGGCATTATACAAACACACTGCAAATGAGAATACCAGTCTTGAGACCTTACAAGAAATTGGTCAAGACAGAGAGTAGGAAAATATTATTGTTCTTTTCCAAACAAGGTGAGTCATCCAGTCATGCAAGTCTGGGACAGAACCTGTAGTTGACTATAGATTTTTACCCAGCATTGTAAGGATGGTCCCAGTCTTGGTCTGACAGCCAGCATGAACACTGACACCACTACAATAATCAGTCTAAGCTGAGCTATAATAAAAATAAAACCAGAAAGCTTCATTTGCAGTAGAAAACAGAAGGAGCAAGAGAGATGACACCCTGGCATCACCTACCAACAGGAACAAAAAAACCCCAATGACCAGGAGGAGGAACACTGGTGAAGAAATTTCCTCCCCATCCTAAGAGTTGCAGCTGCTGATGAGAGAATATATATGCCATGAACATACAAAATATAGATTTATATATACAAATATACAATAGGAAATAGTCAGTATACAAATACTTACATGTAAAAATAGCTTTTTGCTTTCTCCTTTTGATGATTTACAAAAGCATACAAAGTTTCCTGTTAATGTTTAAGTAGCGTGAGTAAACCCTGTGTGTCATGTTCCACATGTAATTCTTTCAAGTGTTCACAGTATTGACTATTACAGTGTTGAATCTGACATTCCAGATGTTAAAATATTCATAGGACACATTCTAAGTGTAAAGCATCAATTTAAATACAGTTTAAATAAGACTCACATGTGTAGTTGAATTATGGTCACCTTACAAGTAAGTCTGCGCAGCTGAAAATTTTCCATGAGAGCAAGCTTGGAAAACTTTCCATGAGAGTAAGCTTGGAAATATGTATTTCAACTAGAGATGAGTATACTTTAAAATTCTTGAACTGCCTCTTGATGTGCAGATAATACTGCGAGGCAGTGAGTCCTTTCAACTCCACCTGAAGCAATGCAAGCTGAGAGAACTCAGTATTACAAATTATTCTCAGTAGGAGAGCGGATGCACAGAGCAATTCACCATCAGATCTAGACATACTGTCACTTTCTTCAAATACCCAACAGACAAGAGCAAATGACAGGTACCATTGTCTCTGTGTTAAGAATAAATGCTCTGTAGCATTCCTCATCAGGAAAGTGCTTTGTGGACTTAATCCTCACAATTCCTTTGTGAGGAAGATAGATAGTATCCCTTTTTAAAGATGGAGAAACTGGAGATTTAAAACAAAGCATGATGGCTGCATGAAAAATATTCTCAAAACACTAGGTTTTGGATGTTGAAGCAACTCAAAGGCCTAAGTCTAGTAAATAGATATGCTCATGAGACAACTTCACACTAACCAGCTTGGGTACTGACAGCAAGCTTGGTACTGCAGCCAAATGGGCTGCAAAACACAGTCTTTGCTATGTGCCATACTGCTGAAGTTAAACTGTGGGACAATGGCCTCAAAAAGTAGAAAACACATCATCCAAGATGGTGAAACTGGACCAGGGTGGAGGGAGGCTGCATTTCAGAAGGTATGAATTACTTTTGAGCCTTCAGTAAATAATGTCTTCCCATGCAAGAGTTATGTAAAGTTCAAGAACCGTGTATAGCTCATCTCTAATTTTACTGTATAAGCAAGTGCTCACATCTGTCCAATGTATTCAGGTGGAGCTTTTTATTTACTTATTCAAAAGCTTTGGAGGTCTTTATTTTTCCTCATAGTTCTTTTGTAGACAATATCTACTAATAGCACAAAGAGAACTAGTACTGCAAATGAGCTACAAATAAAAAATTTAATAAAGTAAGGTGATGGACAAGTTTTAAGGAACCACCATGTTCTCTGTGTGCACCTGTATATACAGGAAATCTCATCTCTCTTTAACTGCTACTGCCTTGAAGTAAAATCCAGTTGAAGTATAAAGTGCACTGTGTGGAGTAAAACCCTAAGAAATAACAATGTGCCTGCCTTCCACAGATGATTAATTTTGCTTAACAGCCAAACCATCATCCTCTTTGTCTTCTAGATTTTAGTTTTGTGTTACCTGGGCTGAGAAAGGCCAGCCAGTTGTAAACGGAGACATTTTTGCAATATGCTGTTAAAGGAGAGTTAAGAAAACCAGTATCAAGACACTGTCCAGTTGGGGTGTGTAAATATTATTGTGTGCTTCTTGGCCCATTTAGCAAATACTTTCTTTTCTGTGATAAACCTATGGCCTCCATATGGAGCATTTTCATGCAGAAAGTATTCCTCACACTCATCTCTTCCTGGCTCGTAATAGTGGTAGGGAACTTTACGGAAGCCTTCTGACCTAGGGGAAAAAGAAAAAAAAAATTATTTCTAAGAAAAACATTAATATAAACTGCACCCAAATCCTCCCTATGTGTCAGCACCTGAGCTCCTGTGTGGTGTAAGGGCTTTCATTACAGCACGATTGCTATGAATTTCCCTATAGAAAATGAAGCTAAGTGTATCTTTCAACCTACACCGATCTCTGATAGCAGTCAGTAAGAAGCTGATGGGCTGGTTCTTATGGGCACTGCACCGTTTGTTTAACCTGGGAGAACTCAGTCTGCAAGGCTCCGTCCATAAGCAAACTCCGCTGGAACACCTCTGCTACGAAGATAAGCTGAGGGAGCTGGGGTTGTTCAGTCTAGAAAAGAGATGTCTCTGGGGGACCTTATATCTGCCTTCCAATATCTGAAGGGATCCTACAGAAAGGCTGCAGAGGGACTTTTCATAAAGGTGTCTAGCAATAGGACAAGGTGGAAAGGTTTTAAGGTGAGGGAGAGTAGGTTTAGACTGGATTTTAGGAAGAAGTTCTTCAGTACAAGGGTGGTGAGACTTTGGAACAGGATGCCCAGGGAGGTTGCGGATGCCTTCACCCTGGTGTTCAAAACCAGGTTGGATGAGGCCGTGAGTCTAGTTGAGAGATGTCCCTGCCCACAGAGGTGAGGTTGGAGTAGATGATGTCTAAGGTCCATTCCAGCCTAAGCTGTTATATGACTCATTGGATAGTTCCAACACTTGCAACTTGTTCTTGAATTGGCTGAATGAGGTAGTTGTAAGGATAATACCCATCATAAGTAGGTACTGCAGTCAGTCAGAAGTGCAGATGTCCTCTGCTGCCAACAGAATGAAATGCTATCATGCTTTTTACTGGTTGTACATCAGGGTTGTGTGATGGCAGCTTGGCTGAACTCTGTGAGGACAACTTTAGCCCTGTCACCTCTCATTTCAGGGCACCTATTGTGTTTTCATAAACAAAGAACATGTGTTCTTTCCATCTGGATGACTCAATCAGTGAGATCTACAAGTTCTAAAAAGTCAGCCTTTAATGCTAAGATACCCTCATTAAAGAGCTGTGACTCAAATTCCACTCACCTCCCTTCCCCCCTCCTCTGTTTTTAAGCATCTGTCAGGAATGAGTCCCATACTAGAGTAACCCCAAAGGTAGAGACAGGGTCTGCACAAAGGCTTTAATCTAGGTGCTGAGGATGCACTGGACTGGTATCATACATTGTTTATGACATTTCTTGCTTTTCTGAATGAGAAATAGTTTCATTTTATATTATTTTATCATACACTGTAGATTAAATAATTTAATTTGGACTTTTAAAAATTGTGCTTATTGTTACACTTCTGACAATAGGACTAATCTGCTGTTACCATAAGGTCACTAACAGTAGTTGGTTGGAATTTATGTTAGTTTATTGAGATAAAGCTCACAGGACTTGTTTTATTATCTAATTAGAAACCCCCCTAGGATTCAAAGGAAGCCATATATAACCTAGAAAGTTCAAGCAGGTTGCTCATGGGTGGTGAAATGTAATTTCAGGTAACTATCCTAGACTAATCAGGTGTATTCAGAGAACTAATATATTTTTATTTCCTCTGCAGATTTGCTACAGCAGTAGAAGCAAGTACATTTTGCCAGAAGAGTATGAACATACTTTGTTTCCAGATTATTCAGAAACTGCAAAAGATCTTTGATTAAAAATAGTTCCTTATAGCACCTGATGTTAGATTTTGTAGATGTTTTTATTTTATCAACAGCTCATGCCATATCAGGACTAAAGATGCTGACAACAGTGCCACATCAATGCAAAACACTGGGAAATGACTGCCTGATCAATTTTTTGGATTTATGATATTAAAATCAATTGTGAAATTTTGACAAGACCTCAGAACAGTAGATGCATGAAAATAATTTCCTGTGATCTTACTTGCAGTACGTGTCATTTATCATCCCATAGACGTGAACTCCATAGCAGGCATCCATAGCCAAAATTAAGGTAAACCAACCCGTACTGAGATATGAACCTGACTGGACTCTGTGAAAATACAACATACAAAAAAAAATATTGCAATGAGAAATTATCAACACTTTATCAAAGAAATATAATCCATTACCTGTGACAAAAGGCATTAAGCAACCTGACAATCTGTCAAAACCATACAATTATTTTGAATTATTTATAGATATGCTCTCGTTCTTCCCAGTTTGGGGCCTCAAGCTATTGTCTACAGAAAAAAAATAACATGTTAAATATGTGCAGTCAAACAATGTATCTCTCACAAGATAGAAAATAATTTATTTTTACATCTGAAGGACAGCAATTAACAGAATGTGTAAAACAGGATATAGTTCACCAAAAAGCAAACTACTGGCAGAGCTTGGGGGGGGGGGGGGGGGGGGGGGGGGTGAGTATGTGCCATCCTCTTCCATAAGAAAAATCTTGATCTGCAGTAGACTATCCACAGCACAGTAATAAAACCTTTAAGGACATTTTGGTAGAATGTCCTTTGAAAACCAAAGCTCTCCTATGATCATTCTTTAAAATAACATAGCAGAGAGAAAACCACAAGAGAAGAGTGCCCACATTAATAACGAGTCCAAAAGCATTCTCTGCATGGGTGAGCACAAATGACACATGTAAGGATTTGCTTCACACATTGACTATGTGTGGTCTCTTCCAACCTGGTCTGGTCTGGTCTGGTCTGGTCTGGTCTGGTCTATTCTATTCTATTCTATTCTATTCTATTCTATTCTATTCTATATGCAAGAACTGCTAATTAGAAACCAAACTTTGTTTCCTCCACTCACATAAATGTTATCAATGAGGGACTGGGAGTCAACAGAGCTACCCATATAACCTGGGCAAGACAGACTTACTGCTTTAAAACCTCAGAAGTAATAAGAATACATTTAGCCCTCAATGCTTACAAACTGGTTAGGTCCAGCTTTGTGCATGTACAGTTTTCAGCTGGACTGAAGTAAGGGAAAAGAACTACGTTAAAATTACCTTTCTAATTTCCAAAGAAAGATATCACAGAAGTCATAAAGCCATCTTAAAAGAGCCCCCACTTTGGCTCAGTTTGTGAGAGCTGGATGTGAGTGAGAAGAGGGGATCATTTACCTTTATGTTACGTCTTTTAGCAATTAGCTTTTGGGTACAGCAGAGATCACTCTGTTCTCCATCATAAATTAAAGTATTCTAAGGTTTGCACACCATTAAGTTTTGATGCAAGAGGACTCTCAAGTAGGCTTTGTGTGTGATTCTGTTGTCCCCATCAACAAAAAAATTGTGAGGACATTTTCATCCTGAGGTAGTAATAAAGCTTTAATATGGGGAAATAAAAATAAATAAATAAATAAATCATATAACAACTTATTCAGCCTATAAACCCCAACTTTCCCTCAAGACAGAAGAACCAACATCAGGTGTTTCTTCCTGGTTCAGAACAAGAATGTATTAGTCTCCTGCCTCCCAGGTAAATCTGCCAAACAGTGGCTTTTGGCTCAGATTCTTTGTTACTTCCTAGCTTGTTCTTGTTGAAGTTTGACAATATATGTGTGAAAAAGTAGTTATATAACTTGTGAAATGACATCTACCTGACACATACAGGGCAAATTCCTTCTCTGAAGAATACCTTTTATTATAGATAGTAGAAAAGGTCCAAGAGTTTTACATTCCTAAATAAACATGTGCACATTGATTTAAAGAAATAATGTATTGGGGTTTTTTTAGGCAACAAACAATTACCTCAGCTCCCAGAGAGTTTTACTGTGCTTAAGAACACTGAAAGTAATTTAGCCTGTATCGTCTCATCCTTAGCCATGTCTATCATCCACAACGGATTATCTGGTGTGAACTTCGATCTCTATGTTTCCTGAAATGCCCTTTTCCTTGAGGAAATTCTCAAGTATTTGGTTAACTGCTTTTGTAAAGGAAACAATAAATAAAAGGTTAACGTAGACTGAAGAATGACAAGTGGAACAAAAGGCAGGATGCCAAATACCTGTATCACCAACTATAATTGTGCTTCTTTGCTTGACACTTTTGTAGCCATGAAACTGTGGGCATTTTATCTGTCCCTTTAGGATCCTCATTTCTTTAATGTTCTGCTATTGTGTACAAAGAGAATTTTCAATCTGATTCATGTTATTTCAGAGTAACATTATTCCATGATAAAAAGCTGCATTGCTCCTAACCTGCTCTTACACCAGACACTATCCTTGAGCTTTCAAAGCTGTTTAGAATCATAATACTCATTTATAAGAATGTTAGGAATATCTTTCTGATAACAGAGGTTTCTTGGAGAGTACTCCATTGGCAGCAGCATCTGAAATTTGCTATAAGCAGGAGGAAAAAAGAATTTCAAAAAAGGAATTAATCAATATTTCATGTCTTGTTTTAACACCATTGAACTTTATTCCTCTCATCTATATACTACACTGACAGGATAAATATAAACAGCAGAGAGATTTCCCAGCTACCTTCCTTGGGAGATGAAGTACATGACCGAATACAGATTATACGCTTTAAAACAAAGCACTTACTTTCCTCCCATTTTTTCCTCTGAAGACACATAGAGATACAAGGGAATATACTTAACCGGTGGGGAGTCAGGATGATTTGGTAACACCTTAGAATTCAATCTGGTACCATAAACATACTTTCAACATTCTAATGAAAGCAATATTAGAAATGTGAAAACAATTTTAGCTCTCCCTAAAAAGTCATAAATCTCTGAATACCTTTTAAAATATCATCCTATAAAACTGTAGTGCAAAGCAATGTGTCAGCCCTTGCTATTATGCTAACACCATGCACTCAATTTCTTTCTCTACAGGAGAGTTTTACAGGTTTGGTGGGTTTTTGTTGTTGGGGTTTTTTTGTTTGGTTGATTGGTTGGTTCGGTGCTGGGTTTTTTGGCCAGGGCTTTTTGAGACTCATTAGAAAGAGTTCCTCTTGTTACTGTAATTGCATTCAAATTTCAGATCTTACACACTGAAAAGAAAATAATTCTTCATCTATGGTATCATAAGGCCGTGTTACTGCACAAATCTGAGGGAAGGAGGGCAATCTGAAAACAAGGAAAAACAATTTTGTTAAACACCATCTGTAGAACTACTATAGGAAAAATATTGTGATATAGATGTGTACAGCAAATCCAAACCTGTTCTCTATGGCTCACAGTGACTTTTTCTTATACTCCAAAATTAATGGGGCACCAGATTTAGGCAGGCAATTGTCTCAACTGTTCAGGAGAAAATAATGCACTATTTTTCGAAAAGAAAGGTTGGCTTTTAAGACATGATTTACAGCTGGATGCAGCTATAAAAAGGCAATGCTCACAAAAAGTTACTTTGTCTGTTTATCTTGAAAATGAAAGCTTATTTTGCATAATTCCTACATTATTAGGATTCTTAAATGTTAGTTATTGGGATGTAATTCATTCTGCTAAACACCATCCAGACTTTAAAAAAAGTACACAGGCATATGCTTAACATTAAACACATAAAAAGACCAACAGAATCAACTTAATTAAGATGCTTGGAACAAAGTATATGCTTGCCTATCTTGCTCTTAGTGAAGGTTTAAGTGCTTAAAATGTCATTCTTTCATCTCAGAATATAAAAGTAAGCTCCAAGATTAATAGTTATTTGGAAGTTTCAAGACTGAAAACATAGGATTTGCATTTTCAGTAATGCTTTCCATAAGCTCCAGTAAAAAGAATTGACTGTAGTTTCTCACAACACCTTAAAAAGAAGACTTACCTTCTGTATTTTAGAAGGAAATGGTAAAATACACTTTTAGGATTGCTAGAATTGTAGTGTGTGATACATAAAGTTTTAATTAAAAGATGTTAAAAAATAAAAGCATTTTGACAGGGTTCTTTAGCCTCAGCTCTCCAAAATTCTCTAAAAAGCATGAGGTATCAATATGAAGACAATAGGATACAGTGCCCCATAAAAATGGTGGTGACTGAAATTCATCTTCCTTGACATCTATAACTGTGCTTTGATGTAGGTTAAATGAAAGAAAAACTAGTTTCTTTTCTCATCAGGGGAAAATGGAGGAACATCAAGTATTTTCTTAATGATCAAGGGGAGATGAGTTTAAATCAGGTAAAAGTTTTCTTGTCACTGGAGCTCTGATTTTACTAGAGAATTCCAGGAAGTTCTTTTCTTCATTCAATTGTTCCAGGATTTTTTTATGTACACAATCCATTCTAGTTTTATGGTTTGATGGACTGTATTTTCCAACTGGGGACTTCAGTGGTAAAGAAAACCCCAAACCTGAGAAAAAAGAAGTTTTTTAAGAAGAGATGATCTTTAGAGTGCAATTTCAACTCAATTTGACTGCAGAAAATAATTTAAAAGCCTGTTTCCAAATTCTTTGCTGGGAGAAAGTAGAGAGTACAGAAGGTCAATTAAGAGTGTTAATTAAAATTAAAAATTAAGACATTTAGGAGTTCAAGAAGCTATTAAGTAACAGAGAGCTTGCCAAAAGTATTAATTACATACTTTTCCTTTTTTGCTTAATTTCAAAATCTTGCAGTAAAATAAAATTCAACAATGAGAGACTGAAATGACAAGGTTCTCCAGGCAAATTAATTGACAAAAAATTTATGTTTTCCTAAAGGCTGTTTATAGACTCTAATCTTCAGATGACTCTCCTAGTGAACTACTGAATCAGCAGCAGCTTTCCTTGCAGCAACTTGTCAGGCCCCATGACTAATAAATAAGTATAAACAAGGAATTTGCCAAAACAAACTAAGACACCTGTAATCCACAGAGCGGAAGCTTCATGATGTGAGTTGTCCTTCCACCACACTAAAAAATTCGTTAAAAATTACTCAATATAAATCAAAATATTTTCAAGAAGTGCACCAAATTAGCTCAGACTGTGTCCAGGTAGACATGTTTCTGAAAGTAATTTGTTCCTGCAGAGTGACTAGATAAGGTTAGTCTTTGGGAAAGAGTGTAGTATACTCTGGTTTTGCCTGATTCTCTGCCACTTACCCTGCATCAGCCTTGTCTGAGACAGACTCTAAGGCATTAGAGTAGCCTCCTCTGCACTCCCTTGAGCCAGCTCTTTTTCTCCCTAGGTTACGGTGGGATTTTGCCTTGCTGAATTAAGATTGTGTTTCCTTACAACTAAAGACATGGGAAATACATCTACCAGCACAAACTGGTGATCCATTACTTAATTCTGTACTAACCAAATTAACAGTACCATTGTGCTTACGTTGACTGAGATTACTCTCTTTTTCTGAGGAAGCATCTCTGAATACAGTTGTTGAACAACTCTCCTTTGCCAAGTTAAATGTCCACATTCCTCAAGTCACAGGTTTGGTCTACGCCTTCCTCTTCATGTGAAAAATAGATTTCTAAATTAGAGTGGGGTGATAGAAAAATGTCCCCACCTCTGAGAGAATGGCAAGGTTCATTTTCCTAGCACCTCTCTCTTTGAGGAGCACATACATACTTCTCACACCAGAAATCTGAGAGCAAAAAAGGAAGTATATTTGGTACAGGACAAAGATAAGATTCTAAATGCTGAAGTGAATTAGCACTAGCCTAGATTCAATTCTGTTTTCTGAGAGACACTGTGCTTAGCTTTGTTGTTAATAATCTAATTATATATCCTCTGCAGAAAAAAAAAGTAGCATGAGAAGAGTAATGAAGACTCAAGCACAGACAATTGATTTCTCCTGGTAAAAATGGTTGCTATTTCTGCTTTTTTAAAGATACCTGTTAGGCAGTTGTTTATCATAATTATTCATTCTTTTGTACATGTGTGTGTGCTTGCTTTATATTCCATAATGATACAGGACATCTAATAATAAACATCCAAGCTCCTCCAGCAGTGAGCAGACTGCCTCACACATTCAAAGACCCACGTGATGCTCCAGGTCATTCTGAAAAGTGAAACATTTATATATGGACAGATGTTTTATTATCCATCACGTATGGTGTTATACAAAGCTTAAAAAAGTGGAATGCATTATGAACAGCACAGAACACATTCCAGATTCAGACAGTGGCTGTGCCCAGTAAGATATACTTCAGAATAGAGAACTGATGCACTCCTGCCAGCCCAAACTCTTGGTAGATCATCCTTGCTATGAATCCTGAAAATGAACAGCAGTCTGGTGGCATACTGTCCAAATAATCCCCAGAAATACAGGTTTTCTAGCTATTCTGATGCTGCACTGATGGAGCATGGAGGACAAGAGTCCATTTCAGATGGATTTGCTACAAACCCCCAGTTAAGGCCAGACCTAGATCACAAAGTAGCCCATGAAATTATTTTCTCACAATCTGGTTTGAAAAGAGATGTAACAATTGATAAATCCCATGTCAAAATAGCCCAGAAAAAAAGGCATGAAGGACACTTCTGAATAATCACAAAAGGGAACAGAGAAATGGTGGGTTTATACTATCTTTACCTGTATCCACTTAAAACAACAATAAAAATCCAAACCAAAAAAACACACACAAAACAAACCCCAAACAACCAATAAATCCACCAAACCCCCCACCAAACCAAACCAAACCAAACCAAAGCAAACCAAACCCCCCAACTATTTGACTTACTATTTACAATTTTTAGCAAGACAGGCAAAACCTGTATTAGAAAGACTCTATTACTGCAATTACTAAACTACATGGAATATCTGCTTTATGCATGCAGTTGCTATCTTTGTGTTGTGTAGATATTTTTTTATTTCTTTCCTCTTTATTCAATATATACATGGAAACCTAAAACAAATGGGACAGCCTGCTGCCCAGGCTTCTGTAGTTTCCTTATTTCTGATTCCTTGACCTGGCTTTGATGCATCTCAGCTCAGCTGTGAACTCAGGCAACAAGAGAAGGAGGCTATTTCTTGCAGGCAGAGAGAACTCCTTCAGATGTCTGTGCTGCTGAACTCAGAAAAGGAAAGGAGAATTCCTGTTTATAAAGAGTAATCATAGAGTTCCAGCTTGCTGCAAAGCATACTAAAAAGAAACAAGACTAAAGAATTGTAATTGTAAACCCTGCTTTCCAGCTAGTATGTGTATAATTTTGAGGTGATTATTGTGCAAGAAAACCTATGCTAATCTTTTCAATTTGAATGGCATCCTCCATAGAGAACAAGAGTTGCTAGCTAAATTTTTCACAGCTATTTGGCTTCTGCATCTTGCACTGACTCTTCAGAAACAAATTGTGCTCTTGGTGCAAATTGTTTGTAGAACAGTAAACCCCAATCTCTTTTTCTTTCCAGTTCTCTTTCCTAATTTGCTTGGTTCCAGAAATACATGCTCTCTTGATTTCTCTTGGATCAAAAAATCCTTTTTTTCCCCATCCCCTCTTTTTTTAGCTACAAACTGTGGTCTGAGGCACAGCCAATGCTATTGCATGTGCTCAAGTTATTAGTTAGAGATTCCTTTTGTAAGTGCCCTGGTTGTAGTTGGAACCTGGGATCTGAAGTCAATCAGTTCATACATGGTTGCCAATGACCTTGACCCACTGGATTTGTATTGTTCAGAAAGAGAAGTGTGTTCCTTGACACATCGCCATTTGCACTTGGATTTTGCTGATTAACAAATGGATGTTTAAATCACAAGAGGATCCACCATGCAATTATGTTTCAAATGAAGGGAAACTAAATTCACATAAGCAGATTTGAGGGCTAAGCTGTTGGCACCTTTAAACAGCCATTTTTCTCTTCCAAAATCACCAGAGCAAAATTCACTCCAATCTTAGGAAGACTGAGCTTATCAAGAAATGCAACTCTTCTGGTCTGTGCCAGCACAGCACTTGCTCCATAGCACAATTATTTATGCTTGCAGTAGTTACACTAGAAGCAAAGCCAAATCTGCTTGCTGTGGACAACAGTCAGGCCTGCAACTTAGTTGTGACACCATGGTGTACTCCTATCCCGTTGTTGTCTGCTTCCCATTGGCCTATGCTAGGTCAAAGATTTACTGCAATCCCTGAAGGATGTGACAATGGGAATGATGGTTCAAACCTTGACAGAGGTTTCACAACTTGTGCCACATTTATTTGCAGGGTGGCAACTCATCACCAGTAGCTGCCCTCAGTTCACTGAGCACTGGCTTAACATTTTCCCACATCATAAAAGACAGAAGAGAGGGATTTAGACTGTCATCCCTCATAACCAAAAATGAATAAAAACTCAAATATGTGTCAAGTGGAAGAAAAAAAAAATGGACAAATAGTGACTTTTCCCTGCATCTTCATTTAAATCAATATTTGCTGTCTTGGGTCTGCACATTTTTGTCCAGGGAGGATGTAAACTAAACAGAGCTGCAGTTAATCCAGGATCCCCAAAGAGACTTAATTAAGCAGGCTTTCTCACCTTTTGCTTTTGGTTTTAAAGGGCACTCACTACTCCTAGCTGCATAGTTTAGTGAAATCTATTGTAGGTGAATACAGAAGAAATACCTTGATTAGCTCTTACCTTGTTAAGCCAAGATACTGAAGGGAGTTCATCTAACTTTGGCTGAAAGCAGCTTAAATTTTTAATAAAAAACTTTCTTTATTAAACATTTTTTATGTTTAAAGAAAAATAAAAAAGAGAGACAACTTTCTAAGGGTGTACATTATGTCTGTGATGTTAGGATGTGAGCAAAGACTTTCATAAAGGTGAGCATGAAAGACCAGCTAGCATGAGATTGTACCCTAACTGTTCATTTGAGTGGGGAGAACACTGGACCACATACTCAGTTGACAGAAACAGCTGTTTCTGTCAGCTGATACCCTTTTAGCTTTTCTACAATCTGCAGTCATTGTGTTAGATCAATCACTACCTTTTTGATGTTAACGTGGAACAGAGGGCAGTGTTATATTTTTGTCTCTACATTTCACATTTGTCTGAGAACTTTGATTTTCACAAAGATGGATGTTCATTTAAAAAAATAAAAGCTTGGTGGTGGGTCATAATATTAATGGGAAGTTTCATTTCCGAAAAGAAATTGTTCACTGAGAAAAGAGAACTGAAACCCCCCACAGATAAGGCTTTCATCAGTGCATATCCCTCTATCAACAACTTATCTCTTCCCAATGGTGGTATTCATAAGAGTGTTTCCAGGTATTCTAAAATTAATTGCTAATAAGTTGCTAAATTAATTACTCACTGAGTATTTACATTACAGTAGTTCTGCAAATCCTCGCAGTGCAAGGCACTATACACTCACATGTGACATTTCTTCACCCAAAGAGCTTAACTGTCAAATAATCAAGAGAAAGATTCTTTGGAGAACATGCATATCCTTATCCTTAGTTCTCACAGGGAACTGAGACATACCGAGATTCCCCCCTTTATGCATCTATATAAGTAGTACATTATCCTGCCTATGAAAGTCTCTCCTGTAGAAGGTAGAAATTTCCTACAATACTGTGTTGTATTATAAAACTACATTGTCTGAAACCGAATCTGGAGCTACAGAGCACTTCTCTACATTGTCTGTTTGCACAACCCAAAAGCTCATTTTAGATTATGGAACATCAATATTTTTAGCAAAAATGAAATCTTAAATCCAGACAAATTATTCTGATGTGGAAATAAAGGAGGTAAAAATAGAAATTGCGTGGGACTGAATTTTAATTCAAATGCAAGAGGCCATAATGTAACCCATCAGTCAAGCTTTGAAGATGAACTGCTAATTAACACAGATGTTGCCTTCCCTTGTACTGCTGTACCTTTTTCAAGATTAACTTTCTGTAAAGGAAAAAAAAATGGAACAATTCTTGGGGTTTTGTGGGTTTTTTACATGCTATTTAACGAACACACACATATACGTATCAAATTATCATTTAATATCACCGTTAGGGTCACTGTTAGGGTCTTGCTTAATATCTCTAGTCTATTCCAACGTCTCTATACCTTCACTGCATTCTTAATTAACTCATCTCTGTCCAGCTATCTGGAAAGAACCAAGCAATCCCAGTCTCTGAACTACTGAAGCTTCTTCTACCTTCTCCAATGTTTTGTTTACATAGTATCTGGCTTTCTGATGGGCACATCACACTGGTGTTCATTTGTGGATTAAAAGAGCTTGAGTTCTAATTAAAGCCCCACTTGAAGTATAGAGTCACAGATCGTCAGGACCTGCATGATTAGTTTTGTTTTTCCCCCTCCTGTTCACCAAAGCCACTACATTTATGCAGCAGGGTCTTCTGAAGGCCAGACATCTACATCCATGTACAGACATACTTGACAGAGGAGATAAAAGAATAGTGCTTCGCTTTTCTTTTTTTTCTTTTCTTTTCTTTTCTTTTCTTTTCTTTTCTTTTCTTTTCTTTTCTTTTTTCTTTTTCTTTTCTTTTCTTTTCTTTTCTTTTCTTTTCTTTTCTTTTCTTTTCTTTTCTTTTCTTTTCTTTTCTTTTCTTTTCTCTTTTCTTTTCTTTTCTTTTCTTTTCTTTTCTTTTCTTTTCTTTTCTCTTTTCTTTTCTTTTCTTTT